>NC_141695.1:996441264-997105419 GCF_964263255.1 Lissotriton vulgaris
AGCCTCCTCCTGACCACTTTCTGTGCTGTTTCTCCTCTTTGGGTTAAGGTCCAAGAGGAGGTTGAAAGCACAAAGATTGTATAAAAAGGTTCCCTGAGAACTGACATTCACGCATCAACATACCCCAAATGTAACTTATTCTCCCTGCTCCACTCATGCTGTCCTTCCTAACACGCGGACACAGTAATATCCAGTGCATGCTGCCAGAGATCACCACTTGCAAACATAGCCCTGTACCAGAGATGTAAATAAAAGACAAAGGGCCACGTGTATCAAAATTCCTTTTTGCATTCCTTAAATAGCGAATTTTCGGTAATTGCTATTTAAGGAATGAAAAATGGTAGGTAAGAAAATAACACTTTCTAAATAGCGATTCCTAAAGATTTGCAATCGCAATCAGGTAATAGTACTTCATTCGTTGCCCCATAGGTGCAAATGGTTTTGCCTTACCTAATTTATGATTACCTAATTGGTTATCCCAAAGTAGTTAATGCAATACCAAGGGTGGCCCTGGGCCTAAGGCCCCCCTGAAGTACTCCCAAAAACAATGTGCACATGTGAAGGGCAGACATGCACTAGGGGCATGTGTGCATTTTTCTAAATTTGCACATGGTTACCATCAACTTGACATCGATGGTAATAGCATTTCCTAAATGCACAGTTTGCATTTAGAAAATGCTTAGTGCATGTGCTAAGGGAATCACAAATTACAATTCCCTATTTGTAGTCGGAATTTTAGGTAATCCAAATGTTTGCACTTACCTAAAATTGCGACTACAAAGCCTTTCGTACATCTTGAAAGGTTATTCTGCATACTCAAATGTGCAAAATTACCGATTCGCACTGTTTGCGAATGCAAAGTTGTTTGACACATCCGTTCCTAAAGAGATTGTCAGGGTCCGCATAGGCCATAATAAAATAATTTAACAAAGAGATATCACTCCACAGCAGACAAAGGCACAGCTGTTTAACATTATAGCACAGGCACGAGAGAGGCTTCTCCTTGTTGCAGGAAAGGACGTCTGCCAAAAGTCAAAGAGCCAGATGTACGAAGTATTTTTGCATGCGCAAATGGGTTTGTGACCCGTTTGCGCATGCAGATATACCTAAGGGCCATGTACAAACCCTAATTATTGAGTTGCAATTTATTTGCGACTCGCTAATTAGGATATGCGATTCGCTATTAGGAAGGGGCGTTTCAAGGGCGTCACTTCCTTATAGAGTGCCCTATGTATGACTGTTTTGCAACCGTAATTGCGGTCGTAAAACAGTTGCAATTTACCACCTACTTTAAGTAGGTGGTAAAGCATTCACAAATGGGAAGGAGTTTCAAGGGGACCCCTTCCCCTTTGGGAATGCATGGGAAAATATTTTTTTAATGGCTACCAGTGGTTGGACCACTGCCTGCCCTTAAAAATTAAGCCAAAACATTTCATTTTTTTTTTAATGCATCCCGTTTTCCTTTAAGGAAAACGAGCTGCATTAAAATAAACAATTTAGCTTTATTTAAAAGCAGTCCCAGACATGTAGGTCTGCTGAGGCCAGCAGACCACCATCCCTGGGAGGGCCAGCCATTCCAAATGGGGTCGCAAATTGCGCGCGGCTCATTACTATTCATGAGCCTCGCATTTTGCGACCCCATTAAGAATCGCTAACAGTGTCTCTGACATTGTTGTACATTTGCTTTTGTGACTTGCAAATTGCGACTCGTAATTTTTCGCAATTTGCGAGTCGCAAAAGCAAATGGTTGTACATCTGGCCCAAAGATCATAGAAAACATGTTATCATTAAGATTTCACTAAATTGCTGTTGGAAGAAAGCTCCTTTTGCAAGTGCAGTAAAAATATCAACGAGTGCACTCAGTTCCCACCATAAACCTTTGAGATTTGGGGAGGGCACATTGTGCGTATATGAATGAACCTGAATCATTCCACAGAATAAAGAGCTCAGGTCATAGACAAGTATTCCGCTGAAGAAGCTGACAGGGAGTCCAGTTTCCTGGTACCAGCATCGTACAGAAACTCATCAGAAGTCAAAAAGATACTGTGCCAGATTTGAATCTCGGCATCCGTTCCGGACTGTCACACCCCTTAACCCAACCTGTTCAGGTTGCAGTGGTAGATCCCTCCTGCAGGCACCTCTGTCTAGAGTGAATATGAATCTATCACTCCATTACTGACTGACTGTGTGTGCTGTCACTCTGGGCGCAGCACTTTATCCTCAGTCCTTGTGTCCATTAAAGAGACACTACGAGGTTCCACCGAGCAGGTCGTATCTTAAATCCATCACAAATAAGTAAACTATATACATAATAGCACAGTTGCCAAGAATGCAAATGATTTGAGTTTTTATTTCATTTCAGTAACGTCACTATAAAAATGATGGAAACAATTATAACTTGCTTTATCAGTCCAGGCTGTGCAACATACTCTACCAGGTTCTGCATTGTACCCTGAAAAAGTGGAGTCACAACGAATGACGTCAACGTGCAAATGATAAATAAAAAAAAGAGGGCGGGCATACAATAAAAGGAGTCGGATACCACCTTTGTAGGCATGCCATACTTTTGGGGACTGCAAACATCATGAGAAGAGAATCCCAGATCCTGGGAGCACCAACTTTCCCAAAGCAGGGCACTTAGCGCACCCAGTTGGGTTGTAAAAGACCATCATGAGTGGAGTGCAGTGGGCACTGCTGTGGTATCACCGAACCTGCTGAATTAATGAGCTCTGAGAGTAGCTGGTGCTCTGTCCCACTTCAGAGGGAACAAGTCAAATTCATAATTAATCAAGCCCAAGAAAAACCAATGAGTTCTTATATGCCACGTGTGTAAGGTGAATTTATCCAGAGGATCACGGGTGTAACCAGCACAACTGTGTACAGATTGCACAACTATGAGCCACAGAGTTTTTTTAGGGGTGTAACAGGTGATAATCTTTGGCAGTGACAACACATGTGTGATCAACATACAGACTACCAGGTGAGCTACTGTATTCTACATCTTCATGAATTCATTTGAATACACGCTAATTTCATAAGGCAACCCCACACAGGTCGGTGAATGCTGCCACCAAAGTAGGTTCAAAGCCAAATGCACCCCCTACACGTTCTTTGCTCAGACTATCACACATTGCAATAATCATGACACCAGTAATGCCTTTACGATTGCCATTACGTGCTCATTTGCAAAGTATGTCCAGATTTATGTGCAACGAGTTTTTTAGATTATGCTGCTCTCCTATGGTTGCTGTATCACTAGAAAGGTCGCAATTCCTTCTTGAATCTCGTCAGGTGATAACAGACTTTGGGCCCCAAGAGCATATACGGTTCGAGTCCTATCCATTTGAGGATTCATTCCAAATTGACCTTTTGGGCATTAACTCAAGGCAAAAGCCTGGTGCTGTCTTGTCTCTGTTTCCACATCACATGTCTACATGGTTCATTGGAAGACTTTGAAGGTGTTTGGGATGCACTGAATACGCCATTAAATCACTCGTGTCAAAATTTTCGCTATCAGTTATGCAATCTAGTTTAGTAATTCACTTGGAACTTCCTTTTAATATGATGTATTATATTGGTATTCGGTGCATATCGAAGTATATTCTGATGTCCTATCAGAGGACAACTTAGAAGGTTGAAAAGATATTTGTGCAATTGCCTCCTTATAAAGGGGATCTGTGTGAGGATAAAATAGCTTGTCTATGATTTAATTTATGGATATTATCTGACACAATCCAACTCTACGCATTCAGGTCTACTGATAAAATCACAGATCAGAGAGTATTGTTACACAGTGTCGGAGGGCAATGAAATGTTGAGTTTGGTCCATGACTGCCATGGCCCTCATAGATGACAGATTCAACATATCTAATTAACAGGCTTGCCTTGGGCCTTTAAAACATTGCTTCGATACAATTGCTGTATCTGCTGGATTACTTCACGGTGGCCTACTTTGATGGAAAATGCATTACAGAAATATGTCTTATGGTGTTTGAATCTTTTTACAGTTTTTTATAAAAGGTGTAGTAATTTCTCCTTTAATAACGATATACACGGTTACATTTCAAACAAGAATTCAGGAATTTCATAAGGGATTAGGAAGGGAAACACATTTCTTGAAGACTTCAAATTAATGTGCATATTTTTGGAGGAGGCAGATAATTTTTGGAGTGACAAATTACTGCAACATGATGAGGTCTAACAGCAGTTTCTTGAACTTAGGTTGAATCTAGACCTTTCAGCTCATGTGAGAGTGTGTTATCTTGAAGGACGTCTTGTTTTTCCTATGAAGTATGAAGCTATAGCATTCTAACTTGCTTTTGAAGTAATAGTTAAATGTTGGAAAGTGTTTTTTTTTTTAATAGTGACATTTCCTCGCTCAACCCCTGGTAGCTGGCAACAAGCAGGTTGGCTTTACTTAGGAGACAGGTGTGTAACACATTTAAAAACATCAATATATTAAATAATTAAGACAAAACACATAATAAAATCCAACACCAACTTATGATTAAAATGACACCAAAACAAGAAACATCCAATGTAGGAAGCAGAGGTATGAATTTGTACAGATTAAAAGTAAAACTAGTGCTTAAAAGCAAATAGAGCTCAAAGGGTTAACAAAAAATAGTCATGCTGGACCAGGACACAGTCAAAAGCTCTCTACACTTCCAGTAGTGTTTCTTGATGCAGGAAAGTGGTCCACAGCAAAGAGTTGATATGCTCTGGTTTGCCACTTTAGATCTGGGACTACAACTCTCACAATGCACCAGGTCAACTTAAGGAGCTTTTTACAAAAGTTGTTCCAAACTTCTGGAACTTCTTCCTGAAGTTTCTCTTGTGGGTTCAAAGTGTCCAAAACACCAATCCAAGTGTCTAAAAGCTCTGAGATGGTCCTTGGGATGTTTGGTCTATGATTCCTACAATGTACCTGCCCAAATCCTTAAAAGCCCACTGGACACACTCCAGTCTGTGCACTTCTTGGTGCCAATGATGCAGGTGAGCTCTGTTAACCTGTTGCTTTCAGGGAGTCCACTCCTTAATACTCGTGAAGCCAGGCAAAGTCCTTCGGGCTGTAGTACCTGATGGTGCAGCAGGTGCAGTCCTTCAGAGTGCAATCCTGTGGGTATAGATCTGGGTTCCAGAAGGACAGTCCTTCTTCTCCTTGTGTTTCAGGCAGCAGATCTGAGATTCTTGGCAACTCTCCTATATTTATTTAGTGTTCCTGGGCATCAAGCGGAGGGGCACTCCTGACCAAAGGGATGCAGGGCACCACCTAGATGTATGACTACTTCTTCCAAAGTCCGGCTTATTCTTGTCCAAGAAAAGCACTATTCTTACAAAATCCCAAATGGAGAAAGTCTCTCCAGGGGAGACGTTATTGGTGATTTGTTTGTCAAAATAAGCTAATTTACTCCTTTCGGAGTACCTTTAATTCAGAAGAAGAATTTGCATATCATTCTACTTTAAAAGTAGTCTGCAAGTTAGGGCTGACATTTAAAATTACAGCAGTCACCATAGTAGTACACTAAGTCTACTGGGCTTCCAAACCTACATGCCCTACCATATACTATTATTTATTTTTTATTTAATTTGTTTATAGAGCGCACTGTCACCTTGCAGGCATTCTGGCGCTAACTGACTCACGGGCAGACAGGTGTCAGACAGGGCAGAACCACACAATATGTCACTTAGGAAACAGCCAAGTTATAATCTTTCTCCTAAATGGGAGAAGTTCCGTGGTTTGCCTTATCTCACATGGAAGCAGATTCCATCATTTAGCAGCGGCCACCTCGAAGGATCTGCCCCCTGCTCTGACCTTCTTAAACCTAGGTACTTTCACCAGCCTGGCCGCTGAAGACCGAAGAGGCCTGGCCGGTGTGTACCAGGTAAATTTCGATTGCAGGGAAGCAGGACCAATCCCGTGAAGGGCCCTAAACACCAGACAAAGGGCTTTGAATTGTATCCTCTGACGCAGAGGTAGCCAGTGCAGCTTCGCAAGGGCAGCCGGCCCATGTGCTCTTCTAGGAAGCCCCAGAGCCAGCCTAGCAGCCGCTGATTGCATCCTTTGAAGCCTATCCAACAGAAACTCAGGGTAGCCCAGCAGAAGGGCGTTGCAATAATCCAATCTGCTGAGGATTGTACATCTTGCCACTTGAGCACGTGCCTGGAATGGTAAAAGTGGCAGAATTTTCCTCAGAGATCGAAGGATAGCAAAGCAACAGGCGGTTGTTTTTTTTACATGAGTCTCCATACTGAGCTTTTGATCAAGCATGACCCCTAAATTACTGACTGAAGCCACAGGCCGTACATTAGTCACTGTTTCAGGAGGCCAAAAGTTTTCTGGAAACGGGCGGGAGATCTTATTCCCAGCGCTAAGAAGCACCTCCATCTTATCAGCATTAAACCGAAGAGATTTGTCCTTTAGCCACCGTGACGTATCCCACAGACAGTTGTGGAAAACTTCCACAGATGTTGAGTCCTCTCCCTCAAAGGAGAGGATCATCTGCGTATCGTCAGCATAGTTCACAGTCTTGATGTTATAGGTTTTAATAAGCAAGATAAAAGGTTTTAGATAAAGATTAAAAAGTATGGGACTAATTGCTGAGCCCTGAGGGACTCCGTGAGGCACCTGATTGAACACCGATTGAAAAGGGGGCAGAGACACCGCCTGATGCCTATCCTGCAAAAAAGATCGAAACCACGCCAAGGCACTACCTCTCACCTCAGCCTCAAATAGACGGTTCAGCAAAATCTTATGATTGACCGTATCAAAGGCGGCAGACATGTTTAACAGGATCAGAAACGCTGTCTGTACCCTGTCTGCTCACCTCTGAAGCTCATCCACGGCGGTCACACGAGCCGTTTCGGTCCCGTGAGCTGGCCGGAAACCAAATTGATCATTCTCTAGTAGATGATGCTGTTCCAGATGTTTAGAGAGGGTTGCATTGACCAGGCGCTCAACCACCTTAGCTGGAAAAGGCAGCAGGGAAATGGGCCTGTAATTTTTGGAACAGTCCAGGTATAGAGAGGGCTTTTTCAGCAAGGGGGAAATCACCGCCCGTTTCCACTGAGCTGGAACAATACCAGTAACGAGGGATTGGTTGCAAATTAGGCGGAGTATGGGATATAGTTCCTCCTCATACTCCTTCCAGATTTTGCAAGGCACAGGGTCCAGAGGAGACCCGGAAGAGATCCCTCTAGCCAACCCACGAAATACATCTTCCGTAAGGAGTGGGAATTCAAGTAGTGGTTCCCCCACCGGCCAGGCTGATTCGTCATCCCTATTTACCGTTGCCCCAAATTCGATGTCATTAGGGTGGCAGGTGTCAGGGGAAGACTCCAAATCCACAATAATTTGCTCAATTTTCTCCTTAAAGAATTTGGCCAAGTTCTCACAGAGTTCTTGAGACGGGACAATGGCATTCTTAGAGCATTCAGGGCTGGTCAGACTATTTAATATGTTAAAGATACTCCTGGAGCTATTAGCAGCCGTGCAGATCACAGAGGAGTAATAGTCCGCCTTGGATTTCTTAATCAAACTTTTATATTCCAAAACTTTGCTTTTCCATAGCATCCTTGATGCTTCCCCATAATCCCGCCTCCATCTTCTCTCTGCCTGTTTACAACCCTGCTTCAAATTTTTCAGCGTATCGTTGAACCATGGGGCAGAGACATTCCCTTTACAACTACGTGTTTTTAAGGGAGCATGAGCATCCAACACCGCCGTGATCTCCGAACAGAGTAAGGTATAATTTACCTCAACTTGCTTATCCAAGCCAAAGGACTTACTCACATTAAATACCCCATCCGAGGGTTTCAAACGAGCAAGAGCCTTCCAGTCTCTGCACCGAAATTCCTTAATAGCCGGTGGAGCCCTAGTGTAAGCACCCTTAGTGTTTACGAACAATTTGACGAGAAAATGGTCTGACCAGTCCATAGGCAAGATTTCTCTCATGGCCAACAGATCAGGGACCGCAAACACCAGATCGTGGAGGTTCCCCGCCTTGTGAGTGGCGCCAGTGACTTGCTGAGAAAGGCCAAAGCTTTCGCAAGATTGAAGTAAATTAAGAAGACCCAAATCAAGGGAGCCATTGTGCCAAAGATTAAAATCCCCTAGAACGACCAACTTATGGTGGGACGCTGCAATATTAGTCAGGGTGGCTAAAAGCGCTTGTTGTTGTAAAATGCTGAAAGCCCCTGGCGGTCTATAACATAACACACCAGTGCAAACAATCCCAGAGCAAGTCCGGATAGATAAACCAAGCAGCTCCGTTCCGCGGGGTCCAGATCAATAATGTCAATTTTACAAGTTGCTTTATAAATAACTCCTACCCCCCCCCCACCCCTTCCATAAGGCCTGGGAAGTTGTAAAAATTTAAACCCAGGAGGTGCATGCACAGCCGGGATCGACCAGACAGTCAGCATGAGTCCACGTTTCTGTCATAAACAGAACGTCCAACTCATTTGTCTCAATCATCAGCTGGATCACTACACTATGCTTTGGCAAGGACCTAACATTCAAAAGCCCACATCTCAAAAGATTGTGAGCAATAAAATCTGCTCGTGGCTGGGCCGTATGCAGTAGTCAGAGTATTCCCTTGTCTGCATGAAGCTTACCAATCTGTAAGAGCATCTCTCTCGAATAAGGGGGGCCGGGAAGTTGTAGGCTAATGTCTTGGGGGCCAAAACAGGCAGCATAACTGGCGCTGGGCGCTTCCTTGGCGCGCCCGCTGCGCGTTCGCTCCAGTGATGTTTTTATGGAGCCCAGAGCGTGCAGCCCCGACCACTAGACCGTGGCCCAACTACCCCCAAGATGGCGGGTCCGCTCGCACGGACGGACCCGACCAGGGGAGACACCAGAAGCCTCGAGCGACCGCTCCAGTCCTGCACAGGGTAAGAGTGTGCAAATAAGCAGTTTGTAGCAGCATGTGACACAAATACACTTTTAAAAACACAATCTGATTCGTTTCAGCCTCGCTCTTTTAAAAAAAATAATTATGAGAATAAAATCAGGTAGCCTCTAAAATGACCGACAGTGCATGCAGAGCCCTGCCAAACATGTCGAGTGCCTTCTGAGCCAGGTAGCTCAGGTACTTACAGGTAGGTTGCCAGTACCAATTGTAACTATACCTTATTGCCATGCACTTTTAATCAGAGCACAGGCCCTGGGTCTGGTTAGCAGAGCCCAGGGCACAAACAGATTCAGAAAACCAGCATCTAGTAGTCCAAATAAAGGCAAACATTGGTGGGAACCAACATCAGGTCCTGGTTTCTCACACTTGCTTTTGAAGTAATAGTTTTCAGCTTACCATTATGCATGTTCCATAACTCGCAAATAATTTTCCAATGTTCTATATGTATGGTAGAGTATATTTCTGGATATCACATTTTATGGTGGCATAGTGGTTCATGTATTTTTATTTTTGCAGGGCTTCATAATAGTGTCATCAATGTTGGTCAAGTGCATTTTTTTATAATTCTGCCTGCAGAACCATTTCTTTAAAACCCTGCTTGTCATTTTTCAATGTTTTGTCTAATGTGTTTTTATGGAATTTGTTTCTCAAGTTTACCTTCATTAGAAAACATGGTGGAATTATCTTTGGCCCCTCTGACCATTTGACTCCAAAAGAGGACAATATTTGGCACATTTCTCTACTCCCCAGAAATCACATTTTTGGTATTTCCTGCTTAATATGTTGGCCCAGTGACCAACTTACATAAATAAAAACCTTCCAAGCTAGTGGCAAGATGTAACAGGCTCAGGTATCTAAAGTAACCCATCATCTTTCCATAGGAAGATATTTCCTTTTGGAAGACTTCTTTGCACACTGCTACAAAAATGCCTTTGTTATGTGAAATGCGTTATCAACATCAATATAAATGGATTCCTAGTGCATAAAACTACATGCTTTGATTAGGATAGTTTACTTTGTGCAAGCTTCAAAGACATAAGGTACAGTCCTCTTCTTGAACTGTCCCTCTCAAGTTGTGTACCATACAAGTTAGTTGACCTTACGCTAACTAAATGTGAGTGGACTTGATTTAGGTTGGTATATAAATGAATTTAAAATAATTTTGTCCAGGTAAAGAATCCTCCAAAAAGGCTTGCGACTAATATTGTCTTTAGAATCTGCCTTCAACTAGTCCTCGAGGTTTACATTAATCAAGACCTTCAAACTTGTTGTATGCACACAGTTCAACTTGATCAAAGCCAAATTTCATGGGCGGAAGTGATTGAATAATTTTTAACTACTGATTGCCAAGTGATTATTATTTTATTCCCTCATTTTTTCTCGTCTCTGGCAATACAGAACAGGATCCCCTATATGCAGGTCAGTCTTGGTCCCGTAGCAAAAGCAGAAGTCTGGCCTCAACTGCTTGCTACATGGGCATACAAGTTACCATTTATGAGGTCATCCTACACATCACCAACAAAAGCAATCAATGCTGTGTGTTCTCTATCAAAGCCAGAAAGGCCAAGAGCAAGCTCTATGGCTCCGAAAGTGAGTTGCGGTCTTTCAATCCCAAACAAAATATATGACCCTGAACCCCCCTTGCCCATTCTCTAGTTTTAGGTTTCGCCTGGACAGTGCTTGCAAAATTCCTTGTAAACAAAAAAAAAGTTTAATAAGGCTTACTGCTCGCCATTACTTATCAGTACTTACCATTGGTTGACTCCCACATCACACATGTTTCCTTGCCTCTTACTGATCAGAGATTCCTTCTCACTTGGCTTCCTTCTGGGACTTCATGCGTGTCCCTGCTGTAGAGCATGGACCAAGTAGAGCTTCCTGTCTGCGGCCAGTGTCCTTCCACCGGCTGCAGACTCCTGCAGGTTCTTTTATCACTTTTAACATGCACTTGAGTAGAGTGCATGTCTCTGCAGTCTATATCCCCCCATCCTCCTCCCACTGTTACTGCACCCTTGTGTTAGTTTCCCCACCATCCTCTTACTGTTGCTGTTTCCCACCCCCCTTCTACTCCCACGGCGTATGCTGAAATAAATAAAGACTATTTTCTATTGGAATGTCTGGTTGCACTTTCAGTATTGTATGGTAAGGCTAATTAATGTTTTATGTACAGCACACACTACGAAATAAAGAACTTGGGGCCAGATGTATCAAGGCTTTTGCGACTCGCAAAGGCTGAAAATCGCAGAATTTCGGCCTTTGCGACTCGCAAACGGCCGTTTTGCGATATTTCACATGTATGAAATAATCGCAATTTATTTAATCGCAATTATTTGCGATTCCTTCTTTTGCATAGCATTTAAGGAATCGCAAATTTTGCGATTCCTTAAATGATATGTATGACACATTTTTGGTGTGCGAATTTGTGTTAAAAAATCGCATTTTACCATCAACTTGTAGTTGGTGGTAAATTGCGATTTTTTTCAAAAATGCCCTAATTGGCATTTGAAAGGGTGGCATGTGACACTCATACATGCCCATAGGGCATGTATGTGTGCCACATGCACACACATGTAGATTTGAGGGGTGCAGCAGGGTGTCTTTGAGACACCCCTGCACCCTTGAAATAATTCTCAAATTGCGATTAGCAAATTGCGAATTCGCAATTTGAGAATTACTGCACAATCATTCCTATGGGCCTCCTGGCCCATAGAAATGAATGGGAAAATTATTCCTTAATTGCGATTAGCAATTTGCTAATCGCAATTAAGGAATTTTAAGGAATCGCTAAAAAATAGCGAAATTCTACATACATACCATTTTGCACTTCTCAAATAGCGATTCCTTAACAATCGCTATTAGAGAAGTGCAAAATGGTTTCTTGATACATCTGCCCCTTACTCTCTGTGCCACAGTTGCCAAAAATAGTGGGAAATGCCAGAATCAATTAAATAAAAGTTCAAGCTTTCCCATTAGGATTAAATATGTGATTCTCTGTGTAGAGGACCACACTTTTTGGTTTAATAGGAACTCTGGGAGTCGCACACAGATTAAAGCAAAGAGGTGATTTGCTGCAATTACACTTGGTATTCCACGGTGCACCAAGTTCAAGGTTCTCAGAAAGCACACCATTATCACCTTCTACAATGGACTGTTGAATGTGGAAGACAAAAGCATGGTGTCTGGGAATTATCTAAATTATTAGGTGTTTCGCACCCACCTGCGTGCCCACACACAAACACATTTATTTATGTATGATATTACTAACCTGTTTTATATGATGCTTGACGCCAGACACTTATAACTTAGAAGCATTATAATGATCAATTGTTACAGTTATATATATCTATACTACTATTATAAATAGAGAACTTGCACCTTTTGGCCAGGTAAACTCGGGAACCACAGCGCCAATCTACACACCCGATACATCTATGAAAATGTCAGAGTGTGTAGATGGACATAGGCTATATACATTTTAAAAAAAAGTAAATTAAAAAAATTATGTTTGGAAACAAAGTAGTCCCCTGAAAGTAGCGCCGGCCGGGACCTAGCGCTGACCACGACGCGACGTGCGTGATGACGACAAGGAGGAGGGCGGTGCAGTAATGCCTCGATTTCAGTCTCTATACTCTGGTATTGTCTTTAGGGCCGTGTCTCTCTTCTATGTCTACGGCTCTGCAGCGAGCCGTGGCCGGGCCTCGGAGCTGTCACTTTTGTACACACTAAAGATGGTGACAACGGGGGAGCCGAGTGCCGGGCTGGAGAGTCTGAGCGACGAGTGTGGTGGAGCGGAGTGTCCGCGCTTGAGCGCACTGCCCGGAGAGTTGCTGGAACGCATCCTCTGCTTCCCAGGACTTACTGCCGCTGACATCTGCCACGCGGCTCGGAGCTGCCGAAGGTTGCGGGATCTTTGTGAGGCCCGAGGAAAGGTGTGGAGGCAGCAGTTTCGGAAGAGGTACTAGGGCGCAAAGGGTTTAGGATTCGAGCCAAATCTATTCTATACGCGAGTGAGTCGGGCGGGAGGGAGTCGGTGCGGGAGGGGGTCGGGGCGGGAGCCTGTGTACTGCCCCCAGCCCCTTTCTGCCCCAGGCAACGCTGGGGCGGGCTGCTAGTATATATATATATATACCAATATATATATATGTATATATATATATATATATATATATGTATATGTATATATATATATATTCACAGAAAAAACCATAGGTTATAGACCATATATAGTTAGGAATTTGCATTTACAAAACCTTGAAAATTCAATGAAAAAACCATAGATTATAGACCATATATAGTTAGGGATTAGCATTTAAAAAACCTTATTTTATTTGCACAAAACCATTGAAATTCCATATATAGTTAGTTGCACTAACTATATATCGCGGACCCGCAATCCACTGCTAATGATGTCACATATTACATCATTCATGACATGGTCAGTGACATCACTGATGACATCACTGATGACATCTCAAATGACATCACTGATGACATCACTGATGACAACACCCAGTGACTGTATGTTTCTGTAAAGTTAAAATATGTCTTACATATTGAAGAATGAGTGGATGTATAAGTGTCTGGATGAAGGATTTAGTAGGTGCATGACTGACTGTATGAGAGAATGATTAAATGTGTCTCACTGAGTGCATGGGTTAGTGATTAAAGTGTCTTAATTTGGCAATCATTATTTATGTTGTTCTGTAAACTGCTGCATGTTTAAATCAGTAGCTATATCAGAAACTATATGGGTTATTGAATGGTTGCCCAAGTATTTGTATGGGAGACTGAGTATGTGTGTGGGTGGCTGGGAGGTGTATAACTCTGTGTATAGATGTGTGAGCAGTTGATTCCCTAGGCGTATGGGTTCAAAAGTGCATGTAGAAACAGCTGTATGGACAGTTGGCTGTGTGCATGAGTATATTGGTGAGTGAATGGATATCTCAGTGCTACATGTCAAAGTAAGTACATATGTAAAACACACTCCATGTGAGAGTTGACATATATAAATAACTGAACATAAGAGCCAGTGAATGTGAGAGTGGCTGTATGAATCATTGTGAACTTGTATCAAGGATTGTATAAGAGAGTAAATATGTGTTAGTATATGTTTGAATAAGTAAGGTGTGTATAACTGTATAGTTGAGGAAATGGAGATGTGATTGATTCTTTGCATGACTGACTAGGTGTGTGAGTAACTCCATGGATGTGTGACAGTCTGTGAGTGCCTGTTTACACTGAGTGTATCTAAGGTTATATTAGAGTCTGAAGATGTATTATCACATAAATGATATCATCAGTGATGTAATCAGTAATGTCAAATGAGATGTCAGTGATGTCATCAGTGATGTCATTTGAGATGTCATCAGTGATGTCATCAGTGATGTTAATCGAGATGTCATCAGTGATGTCATCAGTGATGTCACTGACCATGTCATGAATGATGTAATATGTGACATCATTAGCAGTGGATTGCGGGTCCGCGATATATAGTTAGTGCAACTAACTATATATGGAATTTCAATGGTTTTGTGCAAATAAAATAAGGTTTTTTAAATGCTAATCCCTAACTATATATGGTCTATAACCTATGGTTTTTTCTGTGAATTTCATTTGTTTTTTAAAAGCTAATATCTATAGCTGTAAAATATATTCTTTATTAAGTGACGTATCACGTAGCCCGTGAGACGCCTCATGATGCATCGCATAACCGTGACGTATCGTCTCTGCAGCGCAAACCAAACCCAAAACGTAAGCGCGCCAGAACACGCTTAAAGATATATATATAGAATATGTCGGACTCCCGTTACGCTGCCGGTTAGCTGCCCGGTTAACGTACCAGGAAGCACCTTTACAGCGAAAAATCGCAATTTTTTTTTCTTTTGCCCCGCAGGGAACTTTAATAGCCCCCTCATCAATCCTAGGGGTTCAGGAGGGGTCTGCCTTACCCCTTTCATTCATTTACACCTTTTTTTTTCCACCTCTTGTCTCTCGATCCCACAGAGAGACAAGATGGCGGCCGCTCCAGACTGTTTTCAATGAAAACAGCCAATCAGCTTCTCCTCAGACTCCCGTTACACTGCCGGTTAGCTTCCCGGTTAGCTGCCCGGTTAGCTGCCCGGTTCGCGTACCAAGACGCGTCTCTACGGTGAAAAAATCGGAATTTTTCTTTTTTTTTTTTTGGGCCCCGCGTGGCTCTATAATATCCCCCTCGTCAATCCTAGGGGCTCAGAAGGGGTCTACCTTGCCCCCTTTCCTTCATTTCCCCGTTTGTTTTGGCCTCCTCTTGTCTCTCGATCCTACCGAGAGACAAGATGGCGGCCGCACCAGACTGTTTAGAATGTTGACAGACACCCGAGAGCCAATCAGCTTCGCTACGCAAAGCTCCGTTACGCGAAAAGTAAGCGGACCGGAGCGCAACCCGGAGCGCTGTTACAGATATATATCTTGTTTTGAACGTTAATTTCTCAAAATCCACTGGAGCACATATATTGAGACCTAGCAAAGGCACATCGGGCTAACAGTCCCTACAATTTTGCCAAGTTTCGTGCAAATCCATTCAGCCGTTCGAGCTAAAAGTGAGGCCAACCGCCCTATGGAAATTAACATGGGGAAAACGCGTTTTGGGACCCCCCTTTTTTCTCGGCCCCCCCTTGACGAAACCCCCCCAAATTTTAAAGGGCTGCTCAGAAACAAAATGTGCCATTTTCCTGAAAATTTCTGCCGATTCCGTCCACAAACGCCAAAGTTATTAGACATAGAATTTTCAAAAATCCCATAGAGAAAAAATCCTTACTATATATACCTACTGGCGACCGCCAGTAGGTAATATATATATATATATATATATATATATATATATATATATATATATATATATATATATATATATATATATATATCCTCTTCTCCTTGCCTCGGAAGAACGTCACCGCCTCCTGAACAACGGGTGTCTCGCCTGGACCAAAGACCTCCGATGCCGGGTTTCTTAAAATTATCACAAGCATACGAGTCGAAAAACCACACGTTGTGAACAAGCCTGCGGGTCAGGCGAAACGCGTCCGAGGGCTGACAAATAAATCAATTTGTCTGGTACAGAGTCTCGCCAACGTGTGGTTTTTCTACTCGTATGCTTGTGATAATATATATATATATATATATATATATATCGAGTTACATCTACGCATTTCGGAAGTCAAGCTTCCTTGTTCACGAGGCCGAGCCATCATTTTTTTCAGTTAAAATACACAACACAGTAGTAGTACAAACAGGCAAAGGACTCAATATTCTACCAGTAGGCCTTTGCCTAGCAGAGTATGGCAGCCATATTTCAATGTGTTACTCTTAGTATTCACAAATGTTTATCACTAAAGCTAGCTTTCCACTTGGTCTCAATTCTCAAATTTAAATTAGGATTCATGGAATTGTATACCCATGATTCACAACTATTAATTGGGAATATCAATTCCTCAATTTTGTACATTTATATTAAAACACAAATCATTTCAAATTTTAAATTGTACATTAGTGAAATTCAAAAAGTGCAAGTGCATTGAGCCATTGGAAATTTCAGCTTTTTCAAAGTACTGCGCCAAGTGCCTGTTTCTGTTGGGTGCTAGTTTTAACAAATTTAAGGTGCCAGTGCAATAGTACAAATATGCATTATATAATCATTATTATTTGAACTTCAAGTTAATTCACTATAAAGTGCAATCACAAACAGATATAATTACTCATGACCTATATACAATTAAAAGGCAGGTCATTATTTATACCCATCTAAAAAATAAGTTTACAAAAATCCAGAATCATTTTACGTTTTAGCCATCGAATGACAGTATTGTCCTGCACCTTTAAAGTGCTGGTGCTTATGTAAACAGGGATAACTTCTCCATGTAAACATATCATTCTCCTCAATGTAAACATTCAATACAGTACAATGATGTAGAAAAAAGTGCAAGTGCATATGTAAACTAGATAGGATTTCTCTATGTAAACATTTCACTCTTGTCAATTTCTAATATCTATTTCAATAAAGTGCAATAATCTCATAAAGTGCAAATGCATAATAGTTCCGGAATTAAATGAACTAACCATCCCAACTTATTGACACAAGTCCTGTGTTTTCATATATCCAAATACTACCACTGTAAAAATAGAACTGTTTATTAAAAACAATCAGTTCATGGTCTTATGTGCAGATTCTCCTATTCTAACTCATATTCATCAAGACAGACAGGTGAAAAGGTCCTCATCTACATTGAACCCATACGGTTCTTGGCAGTTAAATTCCAGAATAAAGTATGTTTCTAATTTTCAGAGTTCTCTTTCTCCTCCTTTTTAGAAGAAAGAGGTATACAGTTCCAGGTAGAGCGATTTTCTACTGTACTATTTTGTATTGTAATTGGATTTATATAATGCCTAATATCCTTGATGAGTCAATTCAATTCAATGCAATAAAACAATATTCAGATACATGCTATTGTCCATAAAAGTGTGCATAAAACAACACAAGATATACAATTCATAGCAGTGGGGGAAAAAATCCTACTAATTTGTGCCTAAACCCGTATTGGCAATGATGTAAAACAGACTCATTGGAGACCCAAGCCACAATTATAGATAATTCTGCCAAGTATCATGGCAGTAGTATTAATAAGATAGATTGTCCAGTAATGGCCAGGAAGAGAGCGATTCCCTTTTTTGAAAATAGGGACTAATTTAGAGGTACCTCAAGTACCGGGAAGAGGTGAACAGTTGAGATTATTAAAAACATCTGTAAGCAAAGGAGCCCAAAGAGTGGTGTTACTTTTAATAAGATCATTTTAAATCGACCACAGAGGCCCAAAACGGCTTGGTGTTACCTAGTTGTAAGGCCTGCACTAGCATTTCCCACTGTGCTTCAACAACCTCCTGCCAACACTTGGCGGTGATATTTTAATATTGCTTACACAGAAGAGCTACTAAAGGGAAGTCTCTAAGATTAGAACCAGGGCTAGTCAATGAGCACTGTTTGCTGTAGAACATTCAGAGTTAGGGAGAGGAGTTGGCCTAACGGCTAGTAAGCATTGGGCGGAAAATCCGTTTCGCTCGCGGATTTTGCGGATTTTCGGTAAATTCGCAATCCGCGAGATTCGCGAATCTCCAGCAAAATCCGCAAATCCGCGAGCAGCGGATTTTATGGCTTGCTCGCACTGTTCGCGTGAGTTCGCGGCTTCCCAGTACAACTTCGCGCCCCGCGAATAAGCGCAAAATTGCAGAAATACGATCTTAGCAAAACTGAAACTACTTACCAGGTTCAAAAGTTCAGGCTCATCATTAGTAGCCATTTCCTGTAGTGCTTCCTGAGGGGCCCCTCCAGAGTTCAGTTGCCAGTTGCAACTATTATGTGACCCTGCTCTGAACCTCAGAATAGTTACACATATGCCACAAAGGTCCTGAATTACAGCTAAGGGAGACAAGCAGGAGCCAGGCTGGAAGTTCAAATCCATTAATCAGCCCCTAATTCATTATTGTCAGTTGGGGCAGGGCAGGTGTTGTAACTAATTTTGCAACAATGAAAGCACTTAGCAAGTGCAAAATATCACTAATCAGGAAGCACTAAGGAAGCAGGTGCCAGCTAAAAAAATATTCTGTGACACATTAATCAGCCCCAAATTAGTTCAGGTCACTTGAGGCAGGGAAGGTGTGCTTGCTTTGCCACAATAATGTACACTGACTGGACAACCAGAGGGTGCTGTGATGAAACAGAGGGTGGCATGGGTGGGCCAGAGGGTGGCATGAGTAGTCAGAGAGTGGCAGTGGTGACAGAGAGTGGCAGTGATGAAGAAGAGTGTCCCAAACAGGCTGGACACGTAGAAACAACAAGTTCGCGAAACTTGCGACCCGACAGGTAAGTTCGCTTTTTGCGAAATTGTACAAAACCCTCGCGAACTGGCAGAAACCCGCGCGAACACAAAAAAAAAATCCGCAAATTCGCGAGAATTCGCGGACTTTGCGGATTGCGAGTTCGCAAATCCGCAAAATTCGCGAACGCGAGATTGGCAAAATTCGCCCATGCTTAACGGCTAGGGGGTCGTCATCAAATCTGGGGAACAGGGTTTGAGACTCGGTGACGATGCTGAACATCCTGTGATTCTGGGAAAATCACGTAATCACCCCGTGCCGAACAAAAACAAAATGTGTTCTCATGTAATGCAACTGGTGCTATGTAAGCACTCTGATACCCAATACCTTCGGGTCAAATTTGTGCTATGTAAAACCCCGTAGAAAAAAAAAGAGTTGAACCATCTGGGGATCTCAGACATAGGCTTTGCACATTTCAAAAGAGCCTTCCTGATCCTTGAACATAGGTCAGTGAAGGCTTCCACAACCCCCAAGCCTTGGGCCTGTACTGTCATTCACAGTTATACCAACTCCATGTTAGCTTTAATTATCTCCTTTAGGGATTGAACATGGACACGAAATCTCCAAACCAATCTCAGCTTGTCAATATCCTGCCTAAATTTCCCTTTAAGACACAATGAAAATGTGGCTTCAATGGGGTTGTGGTTAGTATAAAATGATGAAGTGACCAGACCATGTGAAAGTAGGTCCTCTAGATTATGGGTGACAAAAATATAATCTATTGTTGATGGTCTGCTGTGTCCCTTAAAGGTAGGAACCTCGCAGCTTGTCAATCCAGCAATATTCAACACATTTACCAAGTCAAGAGAAGCAAGAAAAGGAACTAATTCTGCACTCTAAGGGTCAGAACAAGGGACAGAGTTTGGAAATGTGTCCTCAAGGTTAGTGTTCAGAGGCACATTAAAATCACCAGACAGAGATACAGTGTATGGCCTAGGCAAGCCAGATCATCTGCTATTTCAGAGATGATTTTGAACAAAGGGGAAAATTTAGTATTGGGAATGCCACTAAATCATTATTATAAAAATTCACAATGTGCAATGTCAAAGCTATTTTGACTGATATAATTTGAAAATTGCTGTGCTCGACCAGGTCACCAATGCCCTGATGCACGTCCACTGTGTGAGGGGGTGGCTGGGGCGCTAAAACAGTGATAGCCATCCACAAATACAGGCAATGTATCCCACGTTTCCAGAAACAGAATAATGTCACAATCCCTAATGAAGTGAAGCCAATCTGGAAAATTATTCTTAGATATAAAACCTGCCACATTCCAGCTTAGTAATTTAAGGAACTCAATACCCTTATCCATTTTGTTATTTCTGTCCCTAATAGAGGCCTCTGAATAACATGGTCCCTGTTGGGGGACTTAATGGAACCACAACGCAAGTGTATAATAAGGGGTTTTCCGTGATCCTGTTCTCAGCCTCTATAATGGGGGTAGTATTGCTAAGATCCTATCGACACCTGAGTGGCTGTCTGGGCATTCTAATTCAGTCAGTGTACCTTCTCCAAATCACTGAGTGTGGAAAACATATTGGTGCAGGGGACACTGCAAGAGGTGTTGGAAATCTGGAAATGGGTGCACAAGGAAGAAGCTGTTGTCTATAAAAGAATCTTGGAGGAAGGGTGACAACCTTAGTGTAAGTTGGGCATTGGGATTTCTTTGTGCTTATTATATTGTGAACATACGTAGGCTTTTGAACATTTACAACAATACAATCTCCCATGATACTTTTGGCTGAGTGACCGAGCCACCCAACCCGAAAAAACAATAATGATCTCATTGGGACTCCAGGCAATAAAATGTTTGTACTTATATAGCCAATGGACCATCTTATTCCCGAGTTGGTCCCAGGACTCCTGTTGACCAGTTTTTAGGATTGGAACCCCGACCAAAATCAACAGATAAGGTCATGACATAGATAGAAGGCTCAGAATTACTTGACATGTGGCATCCACAATGCTACCAGCAGACATGAGATTTGTTTTCGAGGATGGGCTGATATTACAAACTGATTGACGCTATGCATCTGTGATATAGTTGTCCCCATTCCGCCCCCCCCAGTAAGAAAATTCAGAGGATGCCCAGTAGTGCCCACAACAGTCACAGTTGTATTCCCAGTTACACTCTTAGTGACAGTATTGATAGAGTTATTCACAAAATGTTGGTCAGATGCCAGTGGATTACTACCTTTATCACTAATGGCCACAGAGGGAACACATTTAGAATCTCTTCCATTGGGAACCTCTAGCATATTCAAACACTCTATCAGAGGCTTGAGTTTCTCATCAAGAATATTACTAACCTTCACACACAGAGCTTCACATAAAGGGGAAACCGGCAACAAAAAATCACCAGTCTGAAAAGCAAAAGATTGTTTTGGCAGGTCTTTTTGGGACTGAGAATGGAATTGGGATTGGGATTGAGGCACCGGCAGAGGCTGAATCCCTGAAAGTAGTTGATGGTTGTTGGTAGAAATGCGAGAAGTCTGTTTCCGCCTTACAGTCCCTGGTCCTCCCAATGCTCTTTTACACTTCGCAACTGTGGCAGAAGCAAGCTGTAGCGAAAAGGGATTGCCCCGGCCAGGTGCGGGCTCCTCAATAGCAACCTAATTAGCATACTTGTCAGGGCAAGCGATTACAGTCTGATAATCATTCCTGTTCTCTGGCATAGAGCTACTTGTTGAAGTGTCGCCATTTACAGACAGAACTAGCAACTCCCTAAGGTCCAGAGAAAATCTGTGTTCTGTCAGTTCGAGCTCATTCATAACAATTCCCACAACTCGTTTTATGATGGTACAACGCATGTCTATACCATGCGGTCTTAACCACAACAACGCCTTTACTGTGCATGCCTTTAACATGCATGCCTTTGCCAAGCAATTTTGTGGTAAAGACATTATGGGTAAAGAGACGTGAGCTAAAGATCATACCCCTGCCCCCTGTAAACTATTCCTTTTCCACATGCCCTGAGCCCCAAAAATTAAGCCCAGACCCCAAAAACGACCTGACCCCAGCCTCCACCGCCCTGAGTCCTAAAAACTGTCCCCTACATCCCTAACGTACCCCGACCCAGCCCACCTCATCCTGAGACTTAAAACTGTACCTTTTCCCCCACCCAGCCCTGAGCCCAAAAAACTGTACCAACGTCCTAAAATCTAACCTGACCCCGCCCAGAGCCCTAAAAACTGCCCCCTACACCCGTAAAGTACCACGACCCAGCCCCACTGCACTAAAAAGGCTCCCTACCCTATAAAACACCACACCCCCTCCTAAGCCCTAGAAACGACCCCCACCCAGCAAAACTACCCCGACCCCACAAAACCCGGCCCCAGCCCCACTTGCCTCTCTGCGTCCTCTCCCAATCCTTCCTCTTCCTGTCTCCCTGTGCCTGACCATCCCCTCCGCAACTAGACCGTGCATTGCCTTAACTACACATATGCGTGGTTGAGGCATTCGTGGTTCAGATTGCGGGTTAACGGCACGTGTGGCTGAGTCCATGTTGTTGAGGAAGTTTCCTCCACAACTCTTTCCAACATACTCTCGATAGACACATAGTAGCGAGCAATAGCAATTTCCCCATGAACCTTGTGCTTCCCAATTGTAATTACAGAGGACTTCCCAGCTTACCCCAATGGTGCTTCTCATGCAAGAAAGATTGAAAATTCCTTTGGGGCACAAATCAAAGGGGGGGCAGGGTCCAGCCTCGTCTGGCCGTGGACAGGGGCAGACAGGCCCACCTTTGGCCCTGGGTTTTCCTGGGCGCATCCATGAGCATGGCCCACTGCGGGACCGCAAAGCTCAATTTTTGCGCTCGCAGGTGATTAGCAGGCCAGGTGTGATGGTGTGGGGATTCTGGGAATCGAAGTCCCCTAGCGTCTGCAGCCAGCAGCGGCTCTTCCCGCACTGTGCCACTCTCTGACAGGGAAGATGAAGGATGGAAATTGAAGGTCCTGTGCTGGAGACCCTGTCAGCATGCCCAAAGCAGTCATTAGAGCACTCTACGATAAGTACCAAACTATTCTGGAACTCAAGACTAGTGGTTAATCCGGTGGTTAATATGGTCCCTGATATCACAGCAGACTGAGAGGCAGGTGTAAGTAGTGGCTGCTCCTGGGAAGTAGCAGTGGGGCGAGGAGGGTTGGGAGAGCGGGAGGAGGGGTTTACAAAAAAATATATGTTAACTTACCCGCCGGTCGGCTGGCTGGCTGCCCCCACCACTTCTCCTCTGTCTTCCTCCTGACTTCTCTGCAAGGAGGAAGCACCGGGGCTCTCAAGCTCCCCATAGCCAATCACAATGCTTCAATGCAGCATTGTGATTGGTCCGAGCACCATGGTTCGGCTCTCAGCCTGGAAATGGGGTCCTGGACATGTTCTCCACCCAGGCTGTAATGTAACCTGGGTGGAGAACATGCAAAGTGCGCATGACTGTGTGGCTGGCCCATGAGGGCCGTCCAAACAGTCATTGCACACCTTACAGAGTGCCCACCACTCCTCCCCCTGCTCCTCCACTGCCAATGCAGCCCTGTCCCACCCGCAAAGCTGCCAAGCAGCAGTAACAAATACAATAATAAAAACAAGTTATTATCACTTTATTTGTACTTCTTTGCACTACTAAAAGCAGTGGTGTGATGTTCCTCCGCCTTAGCGGAGAAACCGCCACTGACAGGTCTTATGGTTCTTTGGAAGCTTCTGCTTCCCTAATCGTTTTGATTGAATGCATTCATATGCATTTAAGGACATACCTTTCAGGGGCGGCTCCTCCACTAGGGCAGAGGAGCGTTGCCCCACTGCTTTCTCACAGTGCAAGAAGCAGAAACATAAAATGGTAATAACTACAATTTTATGTTTCTGCTTCTCGCACTGCGAGAAAACAGAAAGGTTTGGTTGCAGGCGGGCGGCTGGGCGGGGCTAACTTGCGGGCAGGGCTGGGCAGAGGAGGTAAATTTAATTTTTTTAGATTAAATGATACCCCCCTCTCCGCGCGTCCCCTCTCACCCTCACCCGTGAGTCATGCCGGCCACGACTGAACCCCCTGCCACAAGAACTGTGGTCCTCCAGACAGGAAAGTGCGATAATTGCTTCACAATTCAGACTAACCTTTACTCAAATCCTTGTTCAGGAAACTGAACTAAGAATTCTGGCACAGATCATTTTCTAACACAAAACTCAACAATAATCAGATCAGCCCCTGGCGACCAAGGCATGGAACAACTTTCACCTGCACCTCAGGACTGATAACATCGCTCCAGCAATTCAGGTAAGCACTCAAGTCCTCGATGTTCGAGTGAACTACCCACCATCCAGTGGCCAACATCTCCAGCGCCTCGAGGCCCTCACGGGTGATTTTATAAATGTTTGATTGATGGAGAAACTCACAATGCACCTCTTTAAACTGGAGGAACACGAATGTGCCAATTTGCAGAGGCAGCGCATAAACAACATTCTACAGTGTGCACTGTTAGTGTGTGGTTTGCTGCGATAGCTGACATTTCAGAGTACATAACCGCTGCAACCACCATGTGTTTCCAGCTCCAGAAAGCACTCGGAGATGAGAAGGCGCCCATCACGTGCTGCACTGACACCCAAATACAACACAGCGGTCTCTGGTTTCAGCCACACGCAGCCCTCACACCCACTTAATAACTCTAATGACCTGTCATATCTGAGGAAGGCGATGCGCCCTCCCCCAGCGGTCGGAGATTCGAAACGTGATGTAGCCAGGAAGCAAACAGCCGTGACACTTTAAATATATATAACTTGCCAACATTTCTCAGAATCCCATAGTTTAACTGGCTCACTCTGCACCAAGGAAGTGAAGCTCAACTCTAGATACACAAATAGATCATTTCTTCTAAAATTGTCAAAATGCAGACGTTTGTAAACTTTAGTCATAGTCATGATCTGCCCGCTTGACCACATTATGTGACCCTAAATACATCAGTTTTTTCCATCTCATTTCTGAAAGTCTGTGAAGCGCTTAGAAGTAAATCTGCGAGTTGAATGCACTATAAAAAAAATCTTGACATCGGACGTTTGAATGCGAGAAGAGAGCCGCACAAGTTTGTTATCTTTCCTTGTTTCCCACATTCTGCCATGCACTATGCACTTTGAATGGTCTTAGCTGGCACAAATGGCATGACAGTAATGGGATGCTTGCATAGGTAGGAGCAGAGAAGCTGATGCACGGTGTCATTGTCTGGATGATGAGGTTACTTCCTGCACTAGCAGACATTTGCCACATTTGTAAAAAATGTTGTACTCCAGAGTCTATTGTGCATTTTTATCTTAACTGTCAAATGATTAAATATGATGCACTCGGAGATTCGTACTCCCCGTGGGGCCTGCTTGTCACCAAGGTGCACATGACAGGGCTGAGCCTTGGGAAGACCCCAGTGAAAGGCACATCTTATCCTCCTCCCCAATACAAGGGTACTCAACACAGATGTGTGCTCCACCACAGCTCACCAAACCCACAGTATCAACATTCATAAAGCCCCTGAACACACAAGGACATCATGAACTCCACAAACAACCGCAGGGAATGCAAGGCAATTCTACTACTGCCCCCCCCCCCCCCTCCTCCAAGGTGGGGAACAGTTTAAAACACATGTAAGAATCCAGTATTTTATATAATTGAGCAGTGCTGAGGGCAGCATGTTCTAAGCGCGCCCGTACTTCATACCGCGAGACACGCAAAGTGCTCCATATTTTGGCTCAAACGAGAAGCTGGCATTATACTCAGGTGTGCCCCCTAGCCCTCATCACCCTCCAGATAGACAGCCACATAAAAAGTGAAATCACAATCGGCAGACATATAATACTGCGTGAGACAAGGGACCAATATCTATTAACTGTTGGGCGACGCACTGCTAAGGGTGCCAAGTAACTTCCTGCCACTGGAACCGCCATGTCGCAAGTCTGCGTGTACCTTTAACAACCTCGTAGGAGTGTAAGGCTTGCAAAACATAAACGAAGACATCTGCTCCCAAAAATACACCAGTTACTTCAAAGAAAGCCCAGGGCTAGGAAATAGCTCTCTAATCACAAAATGAAGCGCCCTGAAGTGGAGACATATGTAACATGACAAGAACTGAAAAGATGCAGCAGTTCAGCAGTGTCCATCTTTTGCGTCAACAGCGTTAAATGATGACTCTGACCTGACAGGCGCTTCTCTCTCGCGCTCTTCCAGAATATATCCCACGCCTTGTTGGTGGAGTCCTTGATGTGTTCACTCAAGGAGCGCCTGAGTCTGGGCTTCCCCCGGTGCGCCATCCCTGACCCTAATCCCACGGGTTCGCGTTCTCCCATCCAGACGCGTCCGCTGCCCAGATGGCAGAGTGGTGAGCGCCAAGTCCCGTAAAGCTGCAAGCACGCTCTCAGCACGAGCGCCGAAGTGACTGGCAGAGTCCGCCCGGGTCCGTCGACACGCCTTCCTCCTCTGACAGCGGAAGACGCAGGACAGAGAAATAGCAAAGCTCCCTCAAGCAATTCTGGGGTCAGGCCAGGCGGAGAGGAAATAGCAACCCACTCGGGTCCCCCCTGCCTCGCAGCACAACAGAGCCCTGCATCTCGCCTGACACATTTTATAAACACGCTCGTTCCCCCAGCATGCGGAGCAATAAATACAGAGCCATGCAGCCGCTGAGATGAAGCAACGAGTCCTTTCTGCCATAGCTACGTCCTCCACGGACAACGTGACGTACTATAAGGCGCATTTCCAGGATGCTTCTAACAAACACAAGGGGTACACTGCATCTGGTTCTGTACATTTTGTGTTTCATTCCACACCAGGGCCGCAATGTCTAGGAAAGTGAACTCATGCGCAGAGAGAAGCAATACTAGGCAAACGCCAGTTGCTGAGGTTTACAACTAACTGTTGGGCTAGCGTGACACCCTGGCTTTCATCCACGGATACTGTCATAAGATCTACTGGGGTATTGACGTGACACATCCTTTTTAGGGACCCTCACATGGTTGCTTTCTGCGCCAATTCATTTGGATTTGAAGTTACAATTTAGAAATTGTTGTTATTTTGAAATGTACTTCAGTATTGCCATTGATGAGATGTAATCTCCGATGTTCAGACCTTTGCATGAGTGAAATTATGGCTGTGCAACTATAGTTGGCAAATTTAAGGGGTTAAGAAACTTTTTGTTGCATCTATTACACCATATAAACTGTGCCCCTATGTTTAAAAAATGAAAATTCATACATTTTCAACCATCAATGCAGTCCTAAGCACAGGGCCCATGTATGACTTTTGAGAATTCACAAATATTACCGCTAGCATGCCTGGAAAGCTGTGCCAGCTGCAGGGACAGAATGAAAGAACAGCAAATTTCTTGGAAAAGATGTAGAGTAAACATGGCGTAGAGTGCAGTGGCATAGAGTAGAGTGGTGCAGAGCAGATTAGAGTGGCACAGAGTGGGCTGGTGTAAAATGCAGTTATTTTAGAATGCAGTGGTGCAGAGTAGAGAAGGGTAGAGTGCGCTGCCACTGAGTGGTGTAAAGTAGAGTGGCATAGAGTGCAATGGCATAGGCTAGGGTGGTGGAGAGTAGAGTGCAATGGTGTATAGTGCAGTGGCACAGAATGCAGAGCCATATAGTGTGATGTCGTAATGTAGAGTGGTGCAGAGAAGAGTTGAGTGTAGTAGAGTGCCTTGACGTACAGTGTATTGGTCTACAGTAGAGTGGTGCAGAGTAGAATGCAGTGAGTGCATGGCATAAAGTGCAGTGTCCTAGAGAAGAGTGGTGCAGATTAGAGTGTTATAGAGTACAGTGGTGCAGAGTAGAGTATAGTGGCGCACAGAGCAGTGGCATAGAGTGCAGGGGTACATAGTACAGTAGCGAAAGTGCAGTGTCAGAGAGTGCAGTGGAATAGAGTAGAGTGGTGCAGTGGCATAGACGCAATGGAGTAGTAAGCAGTGGTGCAGAGTTCAATGGCATAAAGTGCAGTGGCATAGAGTGCAATGGCATAGAGTAGAGTGGTGCAGTGGCATAGAGGGTAGTGATGTTAGGTGAACTGGAATAGAATAGAGCTGTGCAGAGTAGAGTAGAGTGGTGTAAAGTGCATTGTTGTACTTGTGGTAGTGTGGTGCAGAGTATAGTAGAGTGCAGTTGGATAGAGTGCGTTGGCGTAGAGTGCAGTGGTGTAGAGTGGTGTGGAGTAGAGTGCAGTAGCTTAGTAGAATGGCATAAAGTGCAGTGATAAAGAGTGATGTAAAGTAGAATGGCATAGAGTGCAGTGGTGTAGAGTGCAGTGATGCAGAGAAGAGTAGAATAGCATAGAGTACTGTGGCATAAATTGACATTGTGTGGAGTGGTGAGGCGTAGAGTAGAGTGGCCTAGAGAGGTAAACAGTGGCATACAGTGGGATAAAGTGGCATACAGTGGATTGGCATACAGTGAAAAGGAGTGGAGTGATGTGGTGAAGAGTGCATTGGCATGGAGTAGAGTGTTGCAAAGTACAGTGGAATGGCATAGAATGCAGTGTCGTACAGTAGAGTGGTGCAGAATAGAGTAGAGTGACGTAGACAGCAGTGGTGTATAGTGGTGCAGAGTGGAGTGCAGTGGCATAGAGTGGAGTGGAGTGGCGTAGACTAGATGTTGTAAATTAGAGTGGTATAGAGTGTAGTGGCACAGAATAGAGTGGCATAGAGTACAGTGGTTTAGAGTGTGGTGGCATAGAGTAGAGTGGTGCAGAGTAGAGTAGAGTGGCGAAGAGTGCCGTAGCATAGAGTAGAGTGGTGCAGAGTTCAATGGCATAGACTAGAGTGGTGCTGAGTAGAGTAGAGTGGCATAGAGAGCAGTAGCAAAGAATAGAGTGGCGCAAAGGAAATTAGAGTGACATAAAGTAGAGTGGCATAGAGTGCAGTTGCGTAGAATGCACTGGTGCAGAGGAGAATAGAGTAGAGTAAACTGCAATAGTGTAGAGTGGTGCAGAGCAGAGTAAAGTGGCATAGAGTGCAATGGCATAGAGATGTTTAGAGTGCATTGGAGTAGAGTTCAGTGATGTAAAGTAAAGTGGTGCAGAGTACAATGGCATAAAGTGCAGTGGCATAGAGTGCAGCAGCAGAGAGTACAGTAGTGCAGAGTCGACTTCAATGGTGTAGAGTGTATTGGCTAAGAATACAGTGGTTTAGAATAAAGTGGGGCAGAATACAGTGGCATAGAGTGCAGTGGTGTAAAGTAGAGTGGTGCAGGGTAGAGTGGCATAGAGTCCAATGGTGTAGAGAAGAGTGGTGCAGATTAGAATGCAATGGCATAGAGTGCAGCGGTGTAGAGTAGAGTGGTGCAGAGTAGAATGCCGTAGAGTGCAGTGGTGCAGAGTAGAGTGCCGTAGAGTTCAGTGGTGCAGAGTAGAGTATAGTGGCATAGAGTGCAGTGTCTTTGAGTGAAATGTTGCAGAGTGCAGTGGTGTAAAGTGGTGCAATGGTGTATAGTACAGTGGCGTAGAGTGCAATGGCTTATAGTGCAGTGGTGTAGAGGGGTACAGAGTAGAGCACGGTGGCATAGACACGAGTGTGGCAAAGTAGAGTAGAGTGTCGTAGAGTAGAGTGTCATACAGTGCAGTTGTGCAGAGTAGAGTATAGTGGCGCAGAGTGCATTAGAGTAGAGTGGTATAGAGTAGAGTACAGTGGCATAGAAAAGAGTGGTGCAGAGTGGAGGAGAGCAGAGTAGAGTGTAGTTGCATAGAGTAGATTGGTAGAAAGTGGAGTAGAGTGTAGTGGCATACAGTGCAGTTGCATAGAATGCAGTTGTGCAGAGAAGAGTAGAGTAGAGTACAATGGCGTAGAATGGTGTAGAGTACAGACGCATAGAGGGCAGTGGTGTGTAGTGAGTGGTGCAGAGAAGAGTAGAGCTGGGTAATAGGCAGTGTTGTAGAGTAGAGTGGTGCAGTGTAGAGTAGTATAGAGTGCAGTGGCATAATGTAGATTGATGCAGAATAGAGTGCAGTGGCATAGAGTGCAGTGGCAAACAGTGCAGTGGCATAGAATACGGTGGCAGAGCGTACATTGGAGCAGAGTAGAGTGCAATGGCGTAGAGTGCAGTGGCGTAGAGTAGAGTGGTGCAGAATAGAGTAGGGTGGCAGAGAATGCAGTGGTGTAGAATAGATGGAATAGAGTAGAGTGGCATAGAGTGCAGTGGCATAATTTTCAGCAGGGCAGAGGGGAGGGGTGCAGAGTAGAGTGCAGTTGCGCAGACTGCAGTGGCGTAGAGTACGGTGGCATAGAGTACGGTGGTGCATAGTAGAGTGCAGTGGTGTACAGTAAATTTGGACAGAGAAGACTAGCGTAGCATAGAGTGCATTAGAGTAGAGTGCAGTAGCGTAGAGTGCAGTACCATAATGTACAGTGAAGTGGCATTCAGTGCAGTATCATACAGTTCATGGTAAGGGGTGTGAGGGAATTGAAGCAACATAGACGTGGAGTGGTTGGGAGCGAAGAGACGTTACAGGGATAAGGGAGACAGACTGAAAACCAAAGCACTCTTATGGAGTGCTTGAACACAAAAAAGGAGCTCCAAAAACAGGAGCATGCAATAGACACACATACTTTGTCCATGCTCCAGGAGATGGCCAAATACAAAAAAGAGGACATGACCCATGCATGCCAAGGCAAAAGGGAACAAAGGATATAAGAGCAGCGCTGTAAGCCCACGGTATGTAAACAAAAGTCTAGCTAAGACAGTGCATGCACTGTCTAGGCAAAACCTAAACCAATCTAACCCACCATCATTTTTGGACTATTTTGGGTGACAAACATCGATATATTTGTAAGGGAGTATGTTATGGTTTCCAACATTCTGAAAGTAGAGTGCACTCCGATGTTTCTATTTGTTCAGAGTTTGAGGCTTGAATTGGATACAGTTATTCAAGCATGCTAATAACACTCATTGTTCCTTGTGCATTTTAGTGCCATACATTAATCTGAAAACAGAAATGCTAAATTTGACCTCTCCACTTTTTGATTTAAGTGTCCCAGTAAATCCTTTGCTTAGGGATCAGTAAACGTTTGTGGTGAGAAATGGATTGCTCTTAGGGGCACTAGATTAGTTATGCCCAATGACAGGAACCTTGTTAGATTTGTCTCATGAAAGACATTTGCAGAGTTAAAACCAAAGCATGTCTAAAACATGATTTTTGGTGGCCCAATTTAGATGTCCAAGCGCAGAGGCTTATATGAGATTATGGTGAATGCATGTGTAGTGATACCATTTTCAAGACACATGTTTTACACAATCAAAGCCTTGTGCATAATTGTGGTGAGCAAAGGACAGAGAGTCAGGTGGCTCAGCAGCAGTGTACTGCTGCTGGTAACTTGGAGGAAAATTAAGTAATAAAAACAAGCATTTGCATAGCTAACAGGTTTCACCTATGGGCGATCTATTTGCTTTGACAATGTGTTTCAGCCATGTTGTAAATCAGTGTGACTGTTGTTCAGAATTTCTAAAAGTTACAGGAGTAGGGTGTGGTGGGGTGAAGTAGTGTGGAGTGGGGTTGATTGGGGTAGATTGCAGTGGGGTTTATTGGTTAGATTGGAGTGGGGTATATTGGGTAGATTGGAGAGGGGTATATTGGGTAGATTGGAGTTGGGTAGATTGGGGTAGAGTGGAGTGAGGTAGACTGCGTAGAGTAGAATGAGGTAGAGTGTGTTAGAGTAGGGTGGAGTGAGGTAGATTGGAGCAGGATACATTGGGTGTAGAGTGGGGTGGATAGGGATGGAGCAGTTTGGGGTAGAGTGGAGTAGATTGGAGTGGGGTTGATTGGAGTGGAGTGGAGTAGGGTAGATTAGAGTGTGGTACATTCAGGTAGATTGGGGAGTGGTAGAGTGTGGTAGATTGCAGTGGAATTGGTAGATTGAAGTTGAATGGGGCAGATTGGGGTAGATCCAAAAGGAATGGGGTGAAGTGGTGTAGACTGGCGTGGATTGAGGTTGATTGAGTAGGATAGATTGTCATAGACTGGAGTAGAATGGGTTAGATTGGAGTGGAGTAGGGTAGAAAGGAGTGGGGTAGATTAGAGAGAGGTAGACTGGGTTCTAAATTGAAATAAACTTTAGCACTCTGATCTGTTCAGAAATTAATTTGTGGAAAGTTATCCTATTCTACAATACTTAATTTAGACAAGGAGCAATTAATAGTTTGCTATTCAATTTAATGTGTATAAGAGGCACACATTTGGCAATATATTCAATACATTTAGTTCAAAAGCAAAGATTGCAATGACATGATATTCCAAGGATGGAGGGCATAATACAATGAACCTCCTGTAGAATGATGGATCGGCAGCCGTCCCGTGTTTCGTTACAAATGTAACTTTTTCAAGGCTGCAAATATTGCCAAAAAGAGAAATATGTAATGTATGCAAACAGAAATAAAGTAATAAGGAAACAGGAAAAAATGTGTAGAAGAAGGGTAGTTTATACAAGCTCCAAACCACAATCTTGTGACATAGTAAAAAAAATTGTGCAAATCATTAGAAAGATCAGACCCAGATGAACCCGTGACAGATGAAGTGACTAGGAAACCAGATAAGTAAAGCAGGTCCCTGTAGTGGATTATATTTGTGATGAAATAGTAGGAACCAAAAAAGCTTCCATCTATTTGTAATGTAAAAGTGAAGATGTATACCTTAAAAACAATGTATAAAGTTTGCTCGAATTTCATAGGCGCCCAGGGTCTTCTTGTGAAGTTGACCGAGTCCTAACATCATTATGGAGAGAAGAACATATAATTACGTAAAGTCCCATTGTTATAACGAAAAGAGAATGTTTTTTCTGTCTCTCTTCAAGAATAAGGACATTGCACCATCCTGTGCATTTATACCTATTCAGTAACTTTGTAAATGTCTTCAGTGGGTCAAAAATGTATCATTCCAACATCTAAAAAGGTAAAAAGATCTTGTATACTGGAAGAAAAGGGATATAATATACCTTATAACTTGTATACTAAGATATGGCCATTACTGATTTAATAAGTTTAGGAAAAGATAAAACATTTATCTAAGAATGAATGTCACCAGAAGCTTAAAAAGACTTACATACATAGTAATTATGCAAAATGAAAGCTATGTACTGGAAATAGACCGACAACTTATAGAAGATATGGCTAGACTTATGAGCAATCCCCGTAAGGACATTACACAACATATAAAATCTAGACTTACTACTTGGAAACAACAGGGCATGATTTCCGACACGGAATACAAATATCTTTTCATCCCAACCCCAAGAGCACCTTGTATTTATCCACTCCCCAAAATTCATAAGCCAGGGTCTTTTCCTCCTGGGAGGCCAATTGTCTCTGGTATTGGGTTGGCTACGGAACGGTTGTCAGAATACATAGATTTTTTTTTCAACCCCTAGTACACAATATGCCGTCATACCTCAGAGATACTGGAGATTTATTAAATAAGTTGGAGGATATGGAGTGGACAGAAGAACTATCTTTTACCACCTTTGATGTCTGCTCTCTGTATACCAGTATCCCTTTAGATTTAGGATTACAGTCACTTAAAGATACACTTTACCAAAGAGATGCTACTCTGTTTAATCATACAGAGATGCTTCTAGACTTCACACGGATAGTCCTAGAAAATAAGCTGCTTTTACATCAAGGTACGTGGTTCAAACAATGAATGGGTGTTGCCATGGGATCGAAATTTTCCCCATCGTACGCTAATTTGTACATGGGTAAATTTGAGACAAAACATTTGTACTATTAGGTCCCCCGGAACTAACAGGACTTATAGTCTATTGGGCACGCTACATAGACAATATTTTTAGTATCTGGGCAGACAGTGCAAAACAGTTTGAAGCCCTGACAGACTATCTTCACAACAATACCTACAATCTGAAGTTCACCTCAAAACACGACAAATCTGAGATAGAATTTTTGGATGTCACCTTGTACATTAAAGATAACAAAATAATGTCCCGATTGTATAGAAAACCAACGGTATGCAATGCAACACTGCATGCTTCTAGTGCTCTTCCCACCACACTGATCAATGCAATCCCCTTTGGATAAATGACCAGACTAAGGAGGAATTGCAGTGAAGATGATGTTTTTAATCAGGAATTGACCAATCTTGAGACTCGTTTCCAAAACAGGGGATACTCCCCACAGGTGTTAAAGCAATCGAAAAAAAGAATTGTACAAAAAAACTAGACATTCAATACTGAAAAAATCAAGTAGAGCAGAGCAGAAGAAAAGTAGAAATAAAATCAACCTTGTCACTAACTACAACAGACAAAGTCATCAGGTTTACAAAATCTTGAGGACACATTGGCATCTTCTCAACTCAGATAACTCAATAAGTAAATATGTTCCACCCAATCCCAGCATTGTATATAGAAGGGGTAGAACACTAAGGGATTTTTTGTGCCGTAGCTATTTACCTCCCAAACAGACCGATACTACCTGGCTATCCTGCAAACCAAAATGTTTTTTTAAGTGTTCACAAAGCAAAATGTGCCAATTTGCCTGCAATAAATTGAAAGAATTCAAGTACAACACAAACACTACATATCAGATTTGTCATTAAATCAATTGCAATACATGATATGTTGTATACTGCATATGCTGTAGTTGTGGACTAATCTATATAGGGAGCACAATACGGCCCTTAAAGGAGAGAATTCAGTAACACATGAGGGTTATCCGTAACAGTGACGCTAGATACCCTCTAGCTGTCCATTACAATAATAATCGTCCAAGTAGGACTATAACAGGTCTTAGCTTGCATGGTATTGCAGAAATTCAAACCGATCTAAGAGGGGGAAATAGGACACTAGCGCTGAGGCTCAATGTATCATCCGTTTTTGAGCGGTGGAAATGGGCATCAACGCTGATAAAGAATTACATGTCTGTCTCAATGACTAGACAGCTCCATGAAACCTTGTTTACCCTGGTTCTGATATGAGTTGTAATTGTGATAGAAGACTAATTTTGATAAACATATAGGTTACCAGATAATATATAGTACAATGCACATAGAAGTCCCAATGTTCTCATATGACATACAGGGAAAAGGGACATGACCAAAAAGGCACATATTGCACTATTTAATTTTAGTGCACATACACTGACATTTCTGAAACTCTCAGTTATGCCCAGCGATATGGGATATAATGTTCTAAGTCATTATAAGAATGTATTTTGATATGTGATATAATGTTCTGATTCATTATGAAAATGCATTTTTATCAGTCTTTTACTTTGTAAATTCAGAAGCCTGCTTTTGAAAAACGTTTTATACCACATTTGGCTCTAGATCTCAAGGTGTTTTAAATTATGAGCCATACATTTAGGAGCCTCATTGTAATATGTGCTGTGACATCACTGCCAACCTGTGATAATATTTTCTCTTTTCATGTTTTCACTTTATCAAGTTTTCTATGCACTCACTAAGGTGTACTCATGATTGGGTGCCATAACGTTCAACTAGCTTTGTACTATATGTAACTATTGACATATTCCATTAGGATGTCAATTTGCACATACACTGTAATGTTTGATGTTGCATCTCTGCTTGATGTAAAAATGCTTTTCTTCTTCTTTTTTTCTTTTTTCTTACATGTTCTTGCTTTAACATGGGCCTTATAACACTATCATCATGCTTTTGGATACAACTACTAAAACTTTCTTTCGGTGTTGGGTTAATTTTATTTTTACTGATAATCTCGTTTTTTTCTTGTTAATTTTTCTTTAAATTTGACTGACATATTCTGTTTCTTAAGACTTTTCACTCTATATCGTACCTTGCGCGAACTTGTAAATTAGGATTTTTGCATAACAACTATCGTGCTTCGCTTTAGCATTGAAGTGCATGGTGAAGAACGTAACAGGGTACATTTATAATTTAGACTTGTGAGATATTTGTTAAGGCCAAACCTCGAACCAACCGGCCACTTTTACTGGATTTAATGATCTAAATATATGCGCTTCTTTTTCTTTCTTCATTTCTTAGGGGCATATCACAGCCCTCTGCTCCCCTGTAATTAAATGTAAGAAAGCATTTTCCAATATTTTAAATTCAAATTAATTTACAGGGGCTCATTTTGGTCCATGATGTAATAGGACGCAAGTCTTTTATAGCTTCTGGTGATATTCATTCTTAGATAAATGTTTTATCTTTTCCTAAACTTATTAAATCAGTAATGGCCACATTACTAAGCTGGATTCGAATCAATGATTAATAATAATTCACATTCTAAGCAATAGGACAATTCCTGTAATGTGAATGATTGTTTCCAGCTATGTGATATCAATACCATAGAAAAACATATTTTCTTTAATAAATTATAGTCTAATTTGAGACAAAATGGTCCAAACCCCGTGCTACTTTTCTTCTTCTTTCGCTTGTTATGGATTATGCTCCTGTACATCTAGTGTAAACTAATCTCTGTACAAGTATCAGGAAAATGGGTCTCTTTGTGAGTGTTTTTTGATATCCATGTTACTGTGTAAGTAAAAGATGACAGTCGGAACCATGTTTACAATGTTTTCGCTGAAAATAGAACAATCCTGCTTTATATCTTTGTGAATGAGTTTTTAATGATTAAATGATCATAGTTTTAAATGTTGTAAAATTGTTTAAATTGCTTAAATAATGTTCACACAAAAAAACATCTTTTCTTTTCTTTTTGAACATTCCTGTAGCCGTGAAGAAGTCTCATGAAGACGAAACGTGTAGCGTCGGCAATGATGGCTATAATTTTTGTACTGTATTTTAAATGAATGATCGTCCATCAAAACATTAAATAAGGAAGAAAATAAGCTGTTTCACAAAAACTTTGGCACTCATCACACTTTCTTTGGGGGATTGTTTATTGTTTCTGGAAAAATGTGTTTTGTAGATACTAATCTTGTTAACCGCATTATATATTATTTGGTTATGTGCTGAGCAGTTTTGAATCTTGTGCTTTTGGCCATCCAAAAGTTGAGGGAACTAGGGAGGTCAGGTTCCCAGCTCTTGCACTACCATAATTGTTCAATCCTATATAAATATACTAAAGCAACGCTCCTCCTTAACCAAGCCCATCGCCCCAGTAGTGGAGATCTACAAAGCAAGAGGGGTTAGTGCTGCTTTGTATGGGGCGGAGCTGTGGGGTACGTGCAAACTTGAAGCCCTAGCTAGATCAGAGTGCACATTTTTGAAGGAATTGATGGCCCTTCCCCAGAGCACCCCTTCCGTACCCGTTTTAATGGATCTGGGTTGTAGATCGATCAAGGACCAAGCCCAACTACGTCCCTTACTACTCTGGGCTCGCCTGTGGCGTGTGCCCGAGTTGGCCTCATATGCAGAAGCTCTGTTAGAGGTGATGCAAATGGAGGGCTGGTCCAAGATAAAGTGGCTGAGGGACGTGAAGCGCTTGCTTGGGGTCATCGGTCTCGGCGAAGCGTGGGGGTCCAGGACTGCCCCCCCCCCCCAAAGCTGTCCTAAAGAAACTGTACTGGACTTGGATCTCTTGTAAAAACTCTACAGACTCTAAACATTGCAAATCGACTTTAGATTTTATGAATATTAAGGATGTGGTGGTTTATGAACTGTATCTAGATATTCTATCCAACCCCCTAGATCGAGCCCTGTATTTTAAATTCAGAATTGGGACGCATCCTGTAAACGAATTGTTAGCGGGGTGGAAAACTCCCTACCAGCGTTCTCCTTTTTGTACGTCATGTCCAAAGCGTGTTGAGTCTGTTGCCCACCTTTTCATTGAATGTCCGGCCTATCTAGCCCCTAGGCGGCGGTGGCTCAAACCACTATGTAGCCACTTGGGCACTCGGCAACATAAAGTGGCCCTCCGTATTTTAATGTCCGACACTCGCACTTTGTTTGTTTGCGGTGTATCCAAGTTCCTGAAATGGTCTTGGATAATTCGTTCAAAAAGGCTTGCCCTGTCAATTTAATAGCTGCCTTAACTGCTTATACAATGTTTTTATTGTGTAAATTGATTGTGCATGTAAATATTGATTTTAACCCATTGTATTATGCTTTTATGATATTCTTTTATATCAAAATAAAGCCTTCAATCAATCAATCAATATAAATATACTAGTACCAGTGCATGATTTTAGTGCCCTGACTTCTTCTTTTGTGTGTTGTTAGTAAATAAGTTATAAGGTATATTATATCCCTTTTCTTCCAGTATGCAAGATCTTTTTTAGATGTTGGTATGACAAATTTTGGACCCACTGTAATTGTGTGGCGCTGTTACCACTTTGGACGACATTTACAAAGTTACTGAATAGGTATACATGCACAGGATGGTACAATTTCCTTATTCTTGAAGAGAGACAGAAAAAAAATTATCTTTCGTTATAACAATGGGGTTTTATGTAATTAGCTGTTCTTCTCTCCATAATGATGTTGATACTCGGTCAACTTCACAAGAAGACCCTGGACGCCTATGAAATTCGAGCGAACTTTATCCATTGTTTTTAAGGTATACGTCTTCACTTTTACATTACAAATAGATGGAAGCTTTGTTGGTTCCTACTATTTCATCACAAGTATAATCCACTACAGCGACCGGTTTTACTTATCTGGTTTCCTAGTTGATTGGTAGTCACTTCATTTGTCACAGGTTCATCTGGGTCTGCTCTTTATAATGATTTGCACAATTCTTTCTACTATGTCACAAGATTGTGGTTTGGAGCTTGTATAAACTACCCTTCTTCTACACATTTTTTCCTGTTTCCTTATTACTTTATTTCTGTTTGCATACATTATACATTTCTCTTTTTGGCAATATTTGCAGCCTTGAAAAAGTTACTCTGTAACGAAACAGGTGTCGGCTGCTGATTCACCATTCTAAAGGAGGGTTATTGTATTATGCCCTTCATTCTTGGAACATCATTTCATTGCAATCTTTGCTTTTGAACTAAATGTATTGAAAATATTGCCAAATGTGTGTCTCTTATTCACATTAAATTGAATAGCAAACTATTCATTGCTTCTTGTCTAAATTGAGTATTGTAGAATAGGATAACTTTCCATGAATTATTTTCTGAACAGATCAGAGTGTCGAGGTTTATTTCCATGTATGACATTTACACTGGGTTCAGTTGAACCACAGTGGGTTGACACCTGAGGTAGTGGGGTGTATGCTCTTAACCTCGAGGGGCACCAATATTGTATATCAATTCCCATTATACACACAGAGTGATGTGCTACCATTAAAACCACCACTACCGTCTGTTGATTATTGTAGATTGGAGTATATTGAGGTAGACACGGCATAGGTTGTGGTTTATTGGAGTGTAATGGATTAGGGTTGGGTGGAGTAGGGTAGATTGAAACAGAGTGGAGTGGGTATTTTGGAGTGGGGTAAAGTGGAGTTGATTTGAGTGGGGTGGTTTGAGGTGGAGTGGAGTGGAGTGGGATAGATTGCAGTGGAGTAGATCGGGGTAGATTAGAGTGGAGTTGGGTTAATTGGGTTGGTTTGGGGTAGTTTGGATTAGAATGGGGTAGATTGGGGTGGAGAGGGGTAGGGTAAAGTGGGGTAGGTTTGAGTATAGTGAATTAGCGTAGATTGTAGTGGAGTGAAGTGGTGTAGATTGTAGTGGAGTGGGATAGATTGGTGTGAGATAGTGTTGGTTGGGGTAGATTTGAGTGTAGAGGTTGGGGTGAGGTAGATTGGGGCGGGGCCAATTAGCATCAATTGAGGTAGATTGGGGTGGAGAGGTGTAGGCTGGAGTGGTGGATGGTAGATTGGAGTGAAGAAGGGGTAGATTAGAGTGTAAATTAGGGGGATGGGGTAGATTGGAGCAAGGTCAATAGGGGTGGAATGGATTCAAGTGGGAATGATTGGAATGGATTGAGGTAGACTGGGGTGGAGGTGGTTGTAGACTGAAGTGGAGTGGGGCATATTGTAGTGGAGTGGGGTAGAGTGTCATGGAGTGAGTTAGACTGGAGTGAGGTGGATTAGCATGGATTGCAGTAGATTGTGGTAAAGTGAGGTAGATTGAAGTGGAGTAGATTAGGGTAGATTGGAGAGGAGTGGAGTGGGGTAGAGTGCAGCAGGGTAGACAGTGGAAGATTGGGGTGGAGTGGGGTATATTGGAGTAGACTGTAATGGAGTGGGGCAGTTTGGAGTGGACTGGAATGGAGTGGGATAGATTGGAGTGGAGTGGTGTAGAATGGGGCATATTGAAGTGAAGTGAATTGGAGTGGAGTGAGGTAGATATGGGTAGATTGGAGTGAAGTGGGGTAGAGTGAAATGGAGTGGAGTTCATCGGAGCAGAGTTGGGGTGATCTGAGCAGAGTGGGGTGGATTGGAATGGAGTGGGAAAGACGAATGGAATGGAGTGAGGTAGATTGGAATGGAGTGGAGCGCAGCTGTGGTCTTTAGGCTGCATCTCTTGCACCTAAGTGCATATGAATATAGACTGCCTGAAAGCGCTTTCCGTGGAATACATATGAGAATGAGGCCTTAGGCACAGGTTGTAAGGAGAAATGGAGTAGTTGCTTTGCTGCACAAAAGTGAAGCACTGCAAAAAGGCATACTTTGTATGTGCAGAGAAGAGGTGGAATACATATAAGACTGAGGACACAGGTTTTAAGGAGAAATCGAATAACTGCAGTGCTGCCCAAAATTGAGGCCCTTTTCAAAGCCACTACTCCATGCCATTTGTTTGGTGATATAAAAGGAAGCATCAAAATGTAAAACAAAGTCATGAACTGCTTTAAAAGTCTAGGCCATTTTTTGGTGCTGTAAAAGGAAATGCAAAATTCCAAAACAAATTATGGCAATAACAAAAAAGAAAACTGTAAAACGGTAGTTGAAAGCAACCCAAAGATGTGACATGGAAGTGGAAATGATGGCAGGAAAATGATTAAAAAGTGCCCTGAATCACAGTGTGAGCAGCTGAACGATAGCATAAGAACATTAATCAAATTACATCAATTAGTACTTGGTCCATGCTCCAGAGAAATAAAAAGAAAGTAAAGCGAAGTGTATGGTGGTGAAATAGGAGGGAGCGATACAGAATGACAATCAAGCCCTCAAATGGTAATTAACGGGTGGTCTCCAAGCACTTTACTGATGCAATATCCTCGCTGCAACAGAGCATGCATGCTGTTAGGCGAGATGCAAAAAAGCAGGATCCAAAAAAGGAGGCGGAGAGCAATGGATAGAAAAGCGAGTGACCCATCAACACTGTTCAGTTCATGCACATGCATTTAAAACAAATATAATTTTTTTTAATATAAAATAAAATAAAAATGAATAATGAGGCAGGGATTGGGGAGGGTTGGAAAATCCGTGGATGAATGACAGGGGTTAAAGAGGGGGTGGGATGTTAGTGGTGATAGTGAGCTGACAGGCGAGAGGGAGGAATGTAGCACACTCCCCTGAATTCTACTGCACAAGAACTCTCACTGTAATGGGTATGTCACCACTTGTAAAACAAGTCAATCCTCTGTAGGTACATGTAAAGACTTCAGTGGCGAATAAATAACTTTAAGCATGGCCCCAACCCCTTTGCAATGGTGAGGCAGAAGTAGGGACAGGTTGGCTCCTTCGATTATATTGTACATCAGTGAAAGACTTTGGGTGACTTGTAATAAATCTGTGTCCCCAAACCACAGTAATAGATAGCCCTTTGACTAGACAATTAGCGAAAGAAAAAGCTACACATTTCACACAAAAGATTTTATGTTCTGACAACCCTGCCAAAGCAATCTTCAAGGTGGTCAGCAATCTACAGTCTCCCATGATAAGCCCAACCTCAAATTACAGTCAAGATTTCTGTGATAACATAGCCGATTTCTTTGCAGAAAAAGTGGTAAAGATCTTTAATAATTTTAATTTTCATCGGTCACGAATCCACCTCTTGTGTGGAGATGGACTTAAAAAAACACTTTCCCATTTTCCCATTTTGTCCCTCTAGACACATCTCAAGTGATGACCTTACTCAGCTCCATCAAGTCAGGGTCTCCAAATGATCCTTACCCTCCATTTGTCGTCAGACAAGCAGCTGACGCCATAGCATCATACCTCACTGACATTTTAACAGCATGCCCTTGTCAGGTATTTTTTCCAAACATTGGATAACATCATCAATACTGCCTTTACTGAAAAATAACAATCTGGATCAGAATGACCCAACAATTACAGGCCCATCTCTCGGCGACCGCTCCCTGCGAAGGTCATGCAAAGGGCTGTAAACTCTCAACTCACCCAATTTCCAACAGACCATTCTCTTTTGGACACTACCCAATTTGGGTTTCGGAACGGCCTTAGTACTGAGACCGCTCTTATCAAAACCATGGAAGAAATCAGATCCATAGTTGATGGTGGTGGAACAGCAGCACAGCTGCTCCTCAATCTGTTGGTAGCCTTTGACAAGGTTGATCACAAGCACCTGATAGAATGTCTTCTGGCTGTCGGGCTCGAGGGGCCGGCACAGAAGCTGCTGGACACCTTTCTATAAGATAGAACACAGAATGTCGCTCTGAATCTCTTTATATCAAAACCATTTGTCTTGCCTTGTGGTGTCCCACAGGTCTCGGCCCTCAGCCCAGCCCTCTATAATATTTACATTAAACCTCTGGCATCCCTGATCAGATCCTTCGGTTTTGACCTCACATCCTGAGCTGATGACACTCAAATCGAGGTGCCATTTTCCTCCTCAAACAGCGGAGAAGCCTCAAGGTACGGTGACTGTAAGTCAGCCATTGGCAATTGAATGAAGCTAATTTGTCTGAGATTGAACTCAGCCAACACCAAGGTTATTATGTTCAGAAACACTCCCTCCCTATGGTCATCTCAATGCTGGCTGGCAGATCTCGGCCATCTACTCACACCTGTATGCAAAGCAAGAAATCTTGGTGTTATTATGGACAACAAACTTACCTTTGGTCCTCAGGTAAATGCCATTACCTCTTCCACTCTTTACGTCTTTAGGATGATAAAAAAGGTTCGCCCTTACATCCCACTATTGGCAAAAGAGATGGTGAACACAGCGCTCCTTCTCTCCAAGATAGATTACTGCAATGCCTTTTATCTCAACATGCAGCAGCAACATCTAACAAGCTGCAGGTGTTGCAAAATGCTGTAGCCAGAATGATCACTGGAACTTCAGATGGTAATCTGTAGCTCCAGCCATTAAATATTTGCACTGGCTGCTGGTCAGGCAGAGAGTCAAATTCAAAGCTTTATGCATTGCTCACAAAGCCTTGCATGGAGCTGGCCCGGATTTCCTCAAACATTCTTTTACGTGCTACGCTCTGGAAAGAAGTCTACTCTCTTCTGGCACCCAAAAACTAGATATGAACAGTGTCAGTAAATCCAACCAGGGTGGACACAGTTTTCTAATTTCCACAGCCAAGGAATGGAATGCACTGCCTTCTTACGTTGGAACTATTATAGTTCTGTTTCAGTTTCAGGAGGAAGCTTAAAACATGGCTATTTACTTAAACACTCACATTCCACTCTCTCCTATGGATCATAGTGTCTTGACACCTCCGGGAATTGTTTGTGCTGAATACATCTTAATAACTACAAGCCTGTGCACACTCAAATTCAAATGCAGAGTGAGTACTTCTTATCTTACAAATCTAGGATGGAACATTCAATGTGCAAAAGAATTAAAATAAAGACGCAATGAACAGTCTTGAGTGTTATGTTCTTCTTTACTCCCGAACGGTTGCCCAGACAACATGTGTTTCATCTGGGGAAGTACTCCAAGACGTCTTCAGGGCTATAAGGCAAGCCAGCCGGTCTCAGACTCTGGGATCGTCATTACCAGACAGCGCACTCGCTACACAAGATAAACCCATTTTCTGGCTTCACCTCTTGGTCCTCACTCTGGACCAACTGTGACACAATTACCTTCTCCTCTTCATGACAACCGGGACGAAAGTATAACCGATACTCAGTGAAGCCCTTACCCTGGCTCCACTTATCGGTGCCTAAATTCTGGACCCCCACAAACATTTGGCTTTTCCCTATTACCTTCAACCAGCCGGGACGGAAGTAAAACCGGTAGATAGAATCAAGATCCAATTTGGCATTGCCTTATAGCCCTGAAGAAGTCTTGTGGTACTTCCCCAGACCCAAAGCTCTCTCAACTGGATTGAAGTTTGTCTGAGGAGTTGTTGATGGTAAATTAAATGGTTCAGCTTGCAAAGCGGGCACCCACTTGGTAAATTGAGTGTAAGCGAGCTCCTGAGGTCCACATTTTCACATGGTTAAAGCTCCCTCTTCCCTGAAGGTGTAGATCCATTGTTTTTCTTAACCATCATGCTTAGACTCTTCTCTTCAGCCCACCATTATTTTTGGTTCAAGTTCAGATGTATTTCCATGGATCACACTTTTGGCTTAAACATGGTGTTAGACCTGTCTGGCTTTTTGGCGAAGTCCCTCCTAATTTTTATTTATTTTGTCCCCTTTTTGCCCCTCATACCCTTGTTAATTTTTGTGTCTACTGACTTTCTGTAGGTGTTGGTCAGGGGGATAGGTGTTTTCTTCCCCCATTATAATCTTTTACCTCAGGCCCAGAGGCCTGTTCTGACAGGAAAGTTGGCACCACCTAAAATGGTGGCCACCAACTGCCCCAACTGTCACCAACAGAACTTGGCCATAGCCTAACATAGGGCATTCCAGAACCTTCTGGTCCATTCTGGACCACTGAAGGGCAGCCTATATAAGGCGGAATGCGGGGCAGCCATTTTGTCTACCTGTGGAAGTCAGCTGGAGGACAGGCTGTAGCCAAGGGTGGGAGAGGTTAGACATAGGGTTGACCTCCTAGATAGGGAAGCTGCCTTGGGTTGTCACCTCAAAATTCCCCTTTTGGGTTATTTGTCCTGACCCCGCTGTGTAGGATTACTGGAGACCCTGGGCGCCTAGCTTGCCCCTTGTCCAAACTGTACAGGGGAGGTTTGAGGAGAAGGAGACTGCAGTGCTGCGGTGCGCAGTCCTCTGCCCAGCAGAAAGAGACTCAGGAAGGATAACCTTCCTCCCTAAAATCCCAACCCCTTCTTCAACTCAAGTGCTAAGAGGACTTTGTGAGGAGAACTGGGTACAGAATCAAGCTAGCGCTGTCCCTACCTTCCTGGGTGCTGGGGAAGGCTGGTGTCCTGAGGAGCCCTGGCTGGATCTGCAGACAACTGATCCCTGGAGTCCTTGGTGGAAGGCATCAAGCGTTCTGGTAAAGCGCCCAACCCCGGGATCCACTGAGCCTGGGAAGCTTGTCAGGGCTTCCCTTCGAAAGCGGGACCCCGGGGGCACCTTCCGCGCCCCAGTCGCGTTACCGAGTGGAGTCCCGGTTTACCAAGAAGAGCCTGGGCGAGACGCTTTGCTGAGGCGCAATCGCGCATGCCCAGTCGGCTGTAATAATCCCTCAGGAGGGGCCTAGGTCCGAGCAGGCCCAGTGCGGTGTCGCTTCTCCCCCGCGCATGCGCAGGAGAGCCCAGGGGCGTGTGGAAGCGCCGACGCGACGCTGAGGAGAGCTGTCCGGAGGCAGCCTCGGCGAGTGGCAGAGATCGAGTGGGGCGCCGAGGGACAGATCCTGGACGGTGAGGAGCAGCCCTGTGGCGAGGCTGCATCACCGTGTCTGCGCTCCGTTTTCTGTGTGCAGAAGAGGTCTCTGCTCCTCTGAGAGGGAGCGAGGGGGCCGAGTAGCAGCGGTGAAGAGCCCTCGAGTCCAGAGGGTGAGCGGAGGACTCGACTGTTGCCTGCTCATACAAAGTAAGCGGTGAAGAGTGAGGGGAGGCGAGGGAGAGCTGGTTAGGCCTCCTTTTCGTCTGGGTTCCTTTCCACACTGGTTGAGCCTGAAAAGAAGAAGGAGGGGGGGGGGGAGAGCCTGGAAAACGAGGGGCTTAACTGTGGAAACACTACTTATAACAAGGAGCCTGGTTAGCTGAGGGGTGTAAAGAATATAAGAGTCCCAGTCAACCCCTGGCTCTTGTTCATTAATGACAGTTGGCCCCCCTCTGATGGAGTAGAGTGTTTGGAAGGCAAAACAGAAGCACATTGCATCATTAACTGTCCTATGGACTTAGAAGGGTTATCTACCAGACCTGGTTGTGGTGCACATTCAACTGTAATGCGCTATTGGAATTAATTATCAATCTGCATAGTAATTTAAGAGTGTTATTGCTATTGCTGAGACCAGTTATAGAGTATAGGTCATCCTTAGAAACTATGCCTAATTAAGCGCTAGAAATGCTAGGAATGTACCACTGATGATTTAAGCTAGCACCTTGATAGAATCTGTAACAAATTCCCTGACTAATAAGATTTGTGCTTTCATCTCATAAGGAAATCTACTTGTATTTAGGTGTTGCTGGGGTTTTTCCTCCCAAGGTTCTAGCAGAAGTGATAAATAACCTGATTGATTCTAAGGTACAGTTTATCCTAATGTACAAGTGTAATAGGAGTTCAGGGATATAGCAACTGCTTTAAAGACAACGTGTTAATCCGCTATTAATTTCAAAAGTGTAACTGCTGATTCTAAAAGTGATCTGAAATGTTTTGAGCTAATTACATGTGAGATACTTATATTTGACAACACAGAGAACATTATTTTTATATAAAGCAGTACGTATTTTCACATAATTTTGGTGTAGTGTTTTCTTTTTTTGAGTGCTATTGCGTGGAATTACTTTTGGGTGGTCTGCAACCTTTACACTGTGCCTCTGAATGTTAGTCTTGCCCTAGGCCAGGCTACCTAATTCCAACACATGGCTACACATTTCCTTCTCGTTTGCTTATCTCATCTAGGGGTAGGAATAATCTGCATAATTTCAAGTAGATGAATCACAGGAATAACCCCCAAATTCTGGGATGTTACGCAGGATTTGGCAAGAAGCTTAATTCATGAAGATGAATTTTGTGGTAAAGAACATTGTTAAATTCAACAGAACATGAATAGCGAGCGCGTGTGGCCGCTCACCCTCGCTAAAAGTGGTCTCACAGTAGATTTTTTCCCCACTAAATTACTCTTAATTACGGAAGCGGGCATAATCCCTGTACTAGCGTTAATTCTGAATCAAAGATTAATGTGAAAAAACAAAATTACTCTGGTGTATTTGACATTTCTCCCAGGTCTAATCCCCACCTTACCTCTCTCATCTTTTTCACCCATGTTTTCCTCTCTATACCTCTCCTCAGTTTCTCCCATCCACCTCTTCTGTCTGTCACTCATCCCCATCTCCTTTCTGCCTTCTCACCTTATTTGTGGTTTCTTTCTCTTCAATTTCCCTTGCCCGCTTTGTTCATCCCTGACTCCTTTTCTTTCTTGCTCAACGATATTTCCTTCTCCCATTCTGGCACCACTTTCTGCCCTCCTACCCATTCTTTCACCCTCTTATTTTCTTACATCCAATTCCTATCTCCTTTTTATTATTCACTTATCCTCTACTCCCGCTGTACTCCCTCCTGTAATGTAAACACAGCCAAGCCCCTGCCATGCACTGTGTCAAAAAAGCAGGCAGCCTTTGAAATAACATCAGCTGCTCAGGAAAGACTAGGCCCCGCCCTCCTCTGGGTCCCAGTGCATTGCACCTGCTTTACCAATGCCAGCTACACCCCTGATGCAACCCATGGTTGTGACTCATATGTGTGTCACTTCACCTGAGAAGTACATTTTCTAAAGCAAAAATGCCAGTCTCAGTAATTCTATTTTCAAACGGCATGTTTTGGGGCGGTGCACAGCAAATAAATACTGTCATATCATGGATGATGAAGAAGATAAACTGCTGAATCCCTTACTTGACACATAAAACTGATCATGATACCTTTTGAGAGAAAAAGGAAGAATCAAGAGAAATAGATCATAAAGAGATTTATAGAAATAGATCATAAAGAGACTTAGGGCATCATTAGGATGGTGGGCGGACATCCTGACGTAGAAAGGGACTGCCCACCATAAGTGCTGCAGTCCCTCATGCATCGTGATATGGATGGCGGTGTCTAACAGACACCGCCACCATATTAAAACCTTTTCGCCCAGCTGACTCATCGACCGGGCGGAAAACCGGCGGACGGTCCGCCCGACATTCTAATGGGCCCCTTAGTTACTGCATTGTGAAAGCATGCAGAAGACTGTAGACTACATGAAAATGCTTGTTTGAATAACATGGGTTTGTGTTTACTAAATTGCAGTGGTGTATTAGTTTAACGTGGAATAGAAATGTCAATGTGATGTCTCACGTATTATAGAGGTTTTATTAACCATTTTCTTTTAAATAATGTTTGTGAAGAATTAACAAAACAAAATGTAAATTAGATAACACTATGAACGTTTATTGCAGTTTTGTTTTTAACATGATCTTTGCTCATGTTAAATGTGCACCAACCAAGAAAAGTAAAGTGGTGCTCCACGTTTATGCTAATTCCAATTTCACTGAAACCTCCAGAGAATGATCTTCATACATCTAAAACTGAGAATTACTAAAAACTACTTAATTATTATGAAATAATTTTTATATGTTGGTACTTATGAAATGTAGTAATGTGCCTTAGTTACACGTGCTACTTGCAATCAAAATAAATCCTTAATAAGTGACATAAATTGAAGAAGAGAATATAAGGTCTGGGAAACTTCAGAATGTAATATGTATTTACATTAATTTATATCATGTATTTCATGAACTAATATTCAATTTAGGCCTGCATTTTCTTTCTCTTGCTTGATTCTGTCAATTACTTGCAATGTGGGATGAAACTATGAGGCATATGTACAAGGACTTAACGCTGTTGTAGCGTCAATTATTTACAGCTATTTATTTATCACCTTATTTACAAGTTGCCTCTAACTGGAGTTAGTGGCACTTTTCCGACTGAAACGTGAATTTTAAAGATCACCACTTCTATTAGCGAGAGTTAACAAAAATTAGATGCAAGGTGGGCGCTCCCGTGCAAAAACTGCAGCAAACCCCACTTCAAGATATTTTCAAGTAATTCCTTGTATGGTGCAAAACTAGAAAATACTGTCTCTGAGTTCAGTTAGAGGCAGTTTTAAGACGAGAAAATAGCTGGTCTTAAAATTGTTGCAAACACTTGGGGCTCATTTCAGAGATTTTGGTGCTGGACAGCGCGGCAAAGAATATTGCTGCACAGCCCTGCACCAAAACAAACACCCAGGAATGCGCCCCTCAATAAGATAAGGCACAGTCCTGGGCCTCATTCATGAAAAGTGTTGCATCGCTGTGACAAAACAGCATTGAAACATTATTCACTGAGCCCTCCTAGCAATACCATGGATGCGCCGTATTTACTGTACTGCGCTCCATTTTGCCAGGATTTACAGATATGTAATTATTCCTGACGTATCTGTAGGCACTAAAGTCACACATTGCGGAAATCTTGTCGCAAGTATGATGCAAGCCTATCCCTATGGCACTGCATCACCCTTATTGCCCGCTATGAGGCATAAGGTTTTGAAGCATTGACGGCCTAGAATTGTCGCAGTGAAATCTCATATATTTCACTGCGCCACTCCAATGTGGCTTTCTTGCATGGGAATGCCCACCCTGCATACATCCTACCTGACGCAGGTGTTATGTGGCACGGGAGGTTCACAAGGTCACGCATATGCCTAGGTTTCTACAGAGTCTAATTCGTCGTACAGGGTGCTTGCTGTCACCTTCTCTGGTGACCCCCAGATGCTCGTCCACTGACACATAGGAGCTGCTAGGGTGTCAGCGCAGTTGGAGCTCTATCAGTGGGGGTTGCGCACTGAGGTGTTGGCATTTGTAAGCATTGGTGGAATGGTGGTGCTGAGGGCGTTGCCGAAAATGTATTTGATGGCCTAGATCCAGCAGCAGCTGGGGGGGCGATGATGGCAGTAGTGTACGGTGGGAGTGGTGAAGGGGTGATGTATAGTTTGATGGTCGGTCCAGGAGAGTTCAGGGGTGTGGCTGTAGTTAAAGTTCCTGCTGGTGGAGAAGACGGGGTCGTGTGTCCGACTATGTGGATTGGTGCGGTGACTAGCTGCTTGAGTCCGATGTTGGTGAGGTTTGCCAGGAGGGTGGTGGTGTTTTGGTCACTATGATTGTCCAGGTGGAAGTTGAGATGTCCGAGTTTGATGTAGTCAGTGGATTGCAGAGTCTGGGGTGCAATGAGGTATACAATGGCATCAGTGAATGGGGGTTCATGGGCAGGGCGCCTGTAGACGAGGGTGCAGCGGAGGGTGGGGTTGGTCAGGATCTGGAAGTGGAGGTGGTCCATGGTAGCTGTTGGATCATTAGAGTGTGTGGTCTGTCAGAGTGTGCTTTTTTAGACAATGGGAATGCCTTGTCCTGGGCACACGGGGTGGTCTGTACAGGTGAATTTATAGCCATCTTGGATGGTGATGGTGATGTCCAGTTCAGAGCAGAGGTTGGTCCAGGTTTCCATGAAGAAGCGATGTCTGAAGAGGTGGCTTCCAGGAGGTCCCCGATTTCTGTTGCTCATTTGTCAAGGGACGACACGTTGAGGAGGATGCAGTTGAGCTGGTCTGCTGCGCTGTTGGTCGGCTGTGCGGCAGGAGGCACTTGTGTGCTGATGTGGCAGAAGGTGCTTTGCAGTTTCGGTAGGCGCAGGGTGCAAGGGAATTCTACAGTGATGCTAGATGACAGGCGGTGTAGCATCCAGGGCAGATGGGAAGGAGGGTGCTGGTGTTGTAGTGGTGTAGTTTCCGAGAGGAAGTTTCCTTGGTGCTGGGCACGGTCCAGGGACAGACGGACACAGACAGGCTTGCCTTTGGCTTACCTTTCTCACACCAGTGGTACTCCCGCTGCACATGGCCCCACAGCAGCTGCCAATAAGTAGTGCTGTGGCGGGGACTGGACAGCTGCGAGGTGGGAAACACGAGAAAGGACACTGAGGGGGTTGGGGACGCGGTGGGAGAGTGGGGGTTGTACATATATTTATAAAAAATCTTACCTCAAGGCCAGGTGCTGCATCTTCCGTGCTTCTGCTCTACTGAGTCTGCTTCAAGGAACAGGAAGCAGGCAGCCAGGCTCCCTCCCCTAAGCCAACATAATAATATGTGTAACATAACTTGCAAGCCAATTCTCATATAAAGTAGGTCCCTGCATCACTTCTTGTTCCTTTAATCTATCATCTTGAGATCTCGTCATCCGTACAGTGTGGAGGAGGTGGTCCCAAAATAAGACCTTGGAAATCTGCCCAGTGTTTCCAGATTTTAAAATGTTTCTGTGGGCAGCCTCATGCCTTAAATATAGGTTGTTCCATGTTCATACACCAATCCAGAACAGCCCTCCATGTCCCAAGTTTAGGGGGGTCAAGTCTTTCCATGACCTGGCTATATCCCTTTTGGTCAGAGTAAGGCCCAGGAAATAATAGATGCCTTTTATATGTATTTCCACCAATCTCTTCCATGACATACAGAAGTGCAAGCCTAGGGGACAGGGGTATCTCCCAACCCAATACTTCTGACAGACAGGTCATGACCCCAGTCCAGAATCTATCGACCCCGGTGCATTCCCAAATAGTATGTATAAATGCACTTCCACACTGCCACAATAGGGGAAGCTATCATTCCTGTCCTCCACAACCTATATCTTGTGAAATAGGCACGGTGTATATATTTTAAATTGAATGAATCTTAGGCATGGCCCTATTGCAACGCCCTGTAGGGATTCTAATATCTCCGTCCAGTTGTCGTTGTCTAGTGGACCAAGATCAGCCTGCCATCTCTTCCAGACTGAATCCAGTGTTTTAGAGAGATTCGTCACAAGAGATTGATATATTTTTCCCGTCTTATGGTCACCCAAATCGCCCATAAAGACCTTAGCCTCTATCGGGCTCAACTTGGGAATAGATTCCAGAGTTGCTAAACATTGTGTCAGAGCGTGTCGAAGTTGCAAATACTTGTGAAATCAAGTACGCTGCATCTCAAAGACCCTCTGGATCTCCTAAAAGGACTTCAGAATGGTGCCTCGCATCACGTTCTCCAATGTGGAGATACCAATGATATCCCAGTCTCATGGGATGTACGTCAGTATATTGTGGAGCCTGTAAATAATTCAAATATTTTTTCTGTATAAAATTCGTCCTAAAGGAGGTGTCACATCACCAAATCCCTGAAACGCTGCGTTGAGTGTTTGGTTTATCTATATATGAAATGTATATTGTTTTTAAAATGTGGAGGCTAACCCCTCTTTTTTTATAATAAAATCAGATGTTTTGAAGTATTTTTTGCTTTTTTGTTGAATGGTGTAGTGCTCTACAGACGTACTTAGAATTGTATTTTAGTTTTGATGCATATTATGCTTTTAATTAATAACCATACAAGTGGTAATAGTGACATTGTATGTTTGTAGTAGGGACTGTTATTGCTTTGCATCCCTGGCTCGAGCCTCCTCCTATAGAAAAGGGTTTCGAAACCGCACCTGCCACTCTAACTGAAGCCATGAGATCCGTATATAACAGCCGGATATAGGACAAAAGGTGTGGCTTTATATTAAGATGCTGCAGGAGAGCAGACAGGTACATCCACTCCAAGGAATCAAATGCCCTATCTATATCGACCAGAAGCAGCACAGCTGGGCCTTCCAGACAGTCGATTGCTGCCACTACATTATGGGCCTGTCGGATATTGTGATGGGTGGACCAGCCAGGCATAGAGCCTGCCTGGTCCGGCTAAACCAGGTTGGGCATAAAGGGGAGGATACGATTAGCAACGGCTTTGGCCAAAAGTTTAGCCTCCATATATAGCAGTGGTATGGGATGATATAATGAGTGTTGATCTGGGGTCAGACATGTTTAAGAAATATCACAATTTCGGCATGTCACCAATCTGACAGAAGTCTCCCTTCCGCAAGGGCCACGTTCACCTCCTCCAGATAGTGCGTAACAAAATGGGACTGAAAGAGTTTGTAAAACTTGCATGGGAAGCCCTTAGGATCTAGAGCCTTGCCCACGAGCAAGTCTGTGAGAGCCGCACTCATTTCCTCAGCTGTTAGGGGGGCATCCAGGTCTGCCCGTGCCATATCCAACAGGGCTTTGGGGGGTAGATCCTCTATAAAGCAAGTAATCACCGTTCTGGGTAACACATCCTCAGGGGTATATAAATCGGCGTAATACATCTCAAAGCTGGATGCAATCTGGGCTGGGTCCATCATCATTTGACCATACTCACCCAAAATACCTTGTGTTGTTAGTGGGGGAGTCGCCCGTTGACATAGATGATGTAGGAGAGAGCACGACTTGTCCCCCCACTGATATATTCGGCTGCGTGAGGCCAGCCCAGCTTGCTAGGCCTCGTCCCTCAGGACATTAGCGTATGCTTGTTGTGCGAAGAGGAGCTCACGGCAAATATGCCTACCGCCTACATCTCGACTCCGTACTAGATTAAGTATTTGAGCCTCAGCCTGAAGCAATGTTTCCTGGCGCTTTTATTTTTCATTGAGCGGGGCAGAAAGAGATGTCAGCACGCCTAAGGGTTGGCTTCATAGCCTCCCAGATGATCATCGCTGAGCTCACAGATCCCAAATTTTCAGTAAAATAAGCAGTAATGGCCTGATATATGTAGGTTTTATTTTGTGGATCATGAAAATGCCGCGTCGAAAGACGCCATTGGAAGGAAGGGCGGGTTATGTCTAGTCGCAATGTCAACATTATAGGGAGAATGATCTGATAGGCCTCTAGGTAGGATGAACAGAAGTCCTGTGCACACGTTAGGTATAGAGTATGGTCAAGATATTCATAGTAAGTGAACAAAAGCAGATAATGAGACAATGTGGACAAGTCTGAGAGGTTTCTTTCAAGTGAAATGTATTTTAACCATCCTGATAGGAAGGAATGGTAACATCAAGGCAAACAACCAGCCGGCACGTGTTTCGTCATGTGGGTGCTGTACCCGTGACTCTTCAGGGCTGTCTGTTGTATGAAAACATGAGTTTGGTATGCCGGTGATAATTCCGACCAGGCAGTTTCGGGTTGAGTGAAATCGTATCCTGGTTGAGTAAAAAGCTTCAAGTGAAGGGAGCGGTAGGCCGGTCGGGTACGGTCGCCACATTGAATATCTGCGCTTTGCGATTCTGCGGAGACCGTTGGTGTCTTGTGATTCTAGTTAGAGGGCTCTAGGTAGGATATCTGCATCCGCAATCCGATAATAGTAAGAGGCCGGTATAAATATATAATGTAAACGCGAGAACGAATTGTCCACCACGCGATCTCCATCTATCCTTGGCTAAAATCAGGAAGTCATTCCAGTCCCCGCACATGATAGACAGGCCCCTGGGTATCTCTAACATCATTCTAGTCAGGCATTCCGGATCACTTAAAGAATTTCGACAGACCGAATATCGAGTACAAAAATTATCAACGTAAATATATCGAGTACAAAAATATCGACTCCCAATACTTAAACATAAAACTACAAAAATATTGACTTAAAAAAATCGCAACAAATAAACATCGAAAACAACATTATCGACCCTAAAAAATATCGCAATTAAAATATATTGACTTTCAATACACATAAAGACATAATCAAAAATATCGAAAACAAAAATATAGACCACTAAAATATCGCTAAATCAAATTATCGACTGCACTATACATAATAAATATATGAATATATCTGTAAAAAAACACATTAATCGTAACATAAATCATCATACTTATATACAATATAACATACTACAATTAAACAATAAATAAACAGCAACATTTATAACATATAAAACATTTTTATAATACAATAAGTTCACATGATATAATCATATAAAACATTATACAGCTCACATTACAAAACAATATTAAATAAAAAAAATAAAAATAAATGCACCACAATATAAAAGCATTACCTACCATCTGCAAAACGAATCACTGAACTACCAAAAAAATTCAAAATATCTCAAACTAGCAGCCCGCCCCAGCGTTGCCTGGGGCAGAAAGGGGCTGGGGCAGCATTTGATGCTTGCATGCCAGTCCCTCTGTGCACACCCGCTCCCGACCCCCTCCCTCCTCGACTCCCTCCCGCCCCGACTCCTCCCGCCCGTCCCTCTGTGCACACCCGCTCCGACCCCCTCCCGGTCCGACCCCCTCACGCCCGACTTCATCCCGCCCCGACTCCCTCCCGCCCTGACTCCAATGTGCATTTACCTTACCTGAGCTGCCGCTTCCTTCCCGCGCTCCTCACTTCACCGCAGCTCCATGTCCGCCGCTCATCATGACGCACCTGAGCCGCCGCTTCTCCCTGCGCTCCTCACTTCACCGCCGCTCCATGTCCGCCGCTCGTCATCATGCATGTCGCGGCCAGCGCTACGTCGCAGCCAGCACAGCGTCACGGCCGGCGCTACTTTCAGGGCACTACTTTTTTTTTAAAGTTATATTTTTAAATGTACGTTTATTTTTTATTTTTTATCGCCTATGTCCATCTGCACACCCTGAAATTTTCTACAATGTATCGGGTGTGTGGATTGGCGCTGTGGTTCCCGAGTTTACCTGGCTCAAAGGTGTGTGTTCTCTCTTTATAATAGTAGTATAGACAACCAATACAAAAACACCAAACCATTAAATCGACCAATGAAATCAACCAACACATAATTCAAACACTATATAAAGAAAGAAAATACACAATTAGATACCACTTGGTGCTACAAAACGTGAAGAAGGGGAAACTTTGCCAAATTTTCACCAGAACAGAAAACTGCTACCATCAAACAAAGGATAAAGAAAACCAAAGTAAGTACCTGACATTAACTACTAGGATTAGCACTACAAACTACAAATAATAAATTAACCCTTTCGATGCTAGTGATGGAACGGTCCCGTCACGAGCGCCGGTTGGGCTGTGCTTATGACGGAACCGTTCCGTCACGACCACGCCCGTTATTTAGAACCTTCAGCACATACGAAAATTTGCGCCGCGCTGAAGGTGTTAAACAATAAACTCATCTTTTTCTTTCATTTTTACCATTTATTGCAGATATACCACAATTAAAGAAAAAAAGGCCAACATTTACAAACCTGTCAACTCTAAAAACAAAGTAAGTATACAAACTGAAATAACAGAGACAAGTTATAAAACAAAACTTAGAGAGAAAACGTCCAAATGAAAAGGAATCCAATAATTGTAAACAAAAAATATACAATAAATTATTTTTCTTTTACCAACAGAGCCATCAACAAAAGAAACAGAGAAGAAAACCATCAAAACACAGAGCATAGCCCTCCAAACAACTGAAAAACTGGAAAATATACTGTGAAAATGTTATAAATGTAATGATAAACATAAAACAAATCTAAATTTCTCTATGTAATATTTATTTACTGTAGAAAGAAACCAGAACAATGACAGAAGAAGCTAAATTTGTAACTTCACGCAAAGGCAAAATGCTTCTTTGTTATATGGGCTATACATATACCCAAGAAAAACAACATCAATTGAAAGTGTTTTGGAAATGCAGCAAATATTACAGTAATAAATGTTATGGTCATGCTATAACTCAGGAAACAACTGTAACTAACACAACAGAACATAACCACCCTCCCATTGTTACAGAAATAGAAATTAGACAAATGCTTGACTCACTAAAAGAAGCAAGCACTACAACAGACTGCCCATCTACAACTATTTTTAAAGACCATCTAAGAACTCTCCCCCAACATGCATCAAGTCAAGTCCCTTCTATAGATTCTCTAAAAAGGACAATAGCTAGGCAAAAAAGAATAACTATAGCTACACCACCTGCCCCAAAAACATTTAGGAAGTCCAAATACCCCCTGAACTAACAATAATCCATAATAACGAACCTTTCATCATATATGACAATGCATGTAAAGAAAAAAGAATTATAATGTTTGCTACAGCTGACAATATGGTGAAATTACACCAATGTGAAACATGAATGATGGATGGCACATTCTCAGTGTGCCCAAAACCATTCTACCAATTATACACCATCCATGGAGACTATCAAAACTGCAATATCCACTATATATGCCCTACTACCCAACAAACAGCAAACAACCTATACTGAGGTACTAAATAAAATAAAAGTCCTAACAAATAATAACTTCCCCCAAAAAATTATCTATGACTTTGAGAAAGCAATGATAAATACAATTCTAAAAACCTACCCTCACACAGCAATCCAAGGTTGCTACTACCACTTTAACAAATGTATATGGAAACATATACAAAAATCTGCCCTAAGCACCCAATACTGCACTGACAGTACTTTTGCCTACCATGTAAAAAAATTAATTGCACTGGCCTACGTTCCATTTACAGACGTAGCGGAACATTACAACCTATTAATAGACAGCCCCTATTATCAAAAAAATGAAACTAAACTAAGCCCTCTCTTAGATTATTTCAAAGATACATTGGTAGTGAGACTACACAGATCTGGACACAAAAGGCAACCAAAATTCCAAATCCCCTGGTGGAACGTCAACCTAAGTACACTAAATAAACAAGCTAAAAGCAACAACGCTGTCGAAGGATGACACAATGCTTTCCAAGCAGGTACAAGCAGAGGTTCCCTAACCCTACATAAACTCCTTCAAACATTACAAAAGGAGCAAAGCGACCAAGAACTCCGAATGGAGCAATCTATAACACAAATAAGCCCGAAACTAACTAAAGAAACAAAAAAAAATGTACAACACCTTACAAAGCCAAGTAACCCTATACCCAACTACCAGAGACCTACCATGCCTATCTAACATACCTAAAACGATTTTTTAAAAATAAGTTACATGCCTACAATATTCAAATAGTAAACGTAAAATATACATATTAAACACGTTAGAAACTGTAACAAAATTATTGAAATATATTTAATATATTTATTTAAATATATCTAAATAATTTCCTTACAATTTCTAACATACGATAAAATTACATAAAAAATAACATAACAATCCCACCCAATAAAAAAATGAAAAATACTTACTCACTTTGTTGCTGAAGAGAAACCTTTGTATCCAAATAAGTAATTCCTTCGAAATAATCCACCCAAACAATCCAAACGAGATCATCCAAAAATAAAACGAAATCAAAAAAATTCTGCTCCAACATAATCCACTCGGAAACCCTTAAAAATCCCGAATATAGTTCACAAAAACAGAAAAAACGCTCCATGGAAATGTAATACAAACAACATTTAAAAAACAGATCCATAACAATTCTTCTCCATAATGGATCCAACGATAAGCCATTAAAGACCCGAAAATAGTGTAAAAGATAAAAAACGCTCCTGAAAAAACCAAAAATGTTAGAAAGTGTGTCTCTAATATATTAAAAAATAATAGAGACCCTTCTTACGAAAAAAAAACGCAATCTTCTCCCAAAAACGACATCCACATGAAGTACCTGTAGAATAGAAAAAATACATACCCACCCGCACACAATACACCCCAACATACAATATAAAACATTATTAAACACAATACAAAACATTACGTTACATTTCTAACCCTATTCCTACCTCATCAACATACTAACCCAAAACTAGTACACTGGAACCAAAACGATAACCCTAACTACCGCCTAAAACACACACATCCTACACTACCAAACAATAGAAAACTTACACACACACAAACACTCAAACTAAACATATAACTTATATAAAGTACTTAAAATGAAACTTACCCTTCCACACGCGAAGCAGGCTCCAACCGCGAGCTCTTCCAAATCGAAATGACCCAAAATAACATGGCGCGGTTACAAAATAGGCCCTAACAAACAGTCCCATTTATATTAACATTAAATAACATTGTAAAATTATTTTACACATGTTACAATATACATTATGTAACTATTGTATTTTTTTCAATTAAACAAAAATGTAACATTGTTATAAAAATTATTCCAATGTACTATATGTTATTTTCAATGACTTTACATTGAATAAATAAACATTTATCTTATTAAAAATTACTAACATGACTGTATGAATATACAATACTGTTATTAATGTTACTATTATTTACTGTTTGTATAAACCAATATTTTACCTAAAAACATTAGCAATGTATCTGTAAAAATTATTATTATTAATATTTTATATATTATTAAAAAACTGTATTTCCAAAAACACAAATGTAAATATTATAATAATGTTAACAAAACCTACCTTTTTGTATTAATGTTTATAAATATGTGTACTACAAAAAATGTTTAAAAATACTACCACAATGTTAAAAAATTATTTAAAAAGTTGTTGTATATGACTTGTCAAATAAATCTTTATTTTTACATTAAAAACTGTGAAATAATCAAAAGAAGTACACTTAATAAATATTACTTTACTTCAAAATAATTGTAATAAATTATGTTTGCAATAATAATTTTTTGAGACAAATGTACAACTGCAATGAAAATATAAATATTTTTATTTATTTCATGAAAATAAAAATGTACAGATAACATTGAAAAATGTCAATAAAATTATTTTCTGATTTCTTATTTTATAACCTACTTTTTGAAAAAAATAAAAAGATTTAAAACATGCTGTGACTAATATTTTCTTTTTAATTACTACAATTACAATAATTAATTAATATTGTTTTTTTTTGTGTCCTCATATTCGCCCTTGGTGACCATATAGTAACGAAAAGATAGAGGAGATGACAGAAACACTGACCCAGATTTACTGGGGGGGGATTTTAATGATTCCTACCGGAGTACCCGGCAGTGCAAGGCATCTGCCACTTAATCATCACATGGTACCAACTAGGCTATCGTACTGCTGTGTACAACCCGTTTCGTAGCCGAAGTCGCCCATGTAGGGTATGTATAGCAAAAGGGGGCCGAATAATACGACCCTTCCAAGCAGCATAATCATAGGACATGGGGAAAAAAAAAAACCCATGATATTCTGATCCATGATTACCAGTTCAATAGTAGCCAAAATCTTCTCTTATTTTGGTTCCCAGCTCTAATCATATCCGATTTAGACATCTGTAACATAGATGCACGCCAGTCGGTAAAAAGAGGAGGTGCCTTATCTTTCCAACGTTTACATATTTCTCTTCTAGCCAGCAAACAACCATAGAAGACCTGTTTTTTACCTATGCCACAAAGCTCTGGGAGAATACCAAAAAAGACTAACAGAGGGCAAGGGCTGACTTGCGAACCTACCGCCAGCGAGAGGGAAACGCAGATTTCATTCCAAAATGGTGTAAAGAATGAACACTCAAAAAACATATGAACGTCTGATGCGGCTACCAAACCGCATCTAGGGCAAGCAACCAGAGCATTATTGGGGAACTTTGATAAATGTAGTGGGGAATAGTACGCCCTGTGCAATGTGAACAAATGGTTGCGGCGGAGCCATGAAGGTTTCACAGTGTCCCCCAGAATTTTAAACGATTTTAGCCACAAACTCTCCACATCAGTGTTGGTGATATATGTTTCCCAGAGCGAATGGGGGAGCAAGAATTCGCCATCAGTCTCGTCTATCATGAGGTTATACCAATATGTAATCTCTTTTTTGAAAGGAGATTTGTCTATCAGATGGGTTACTAGATTACTCTCAACACCTATTTTAAACCTACCCCTGCCTGTGACTATAAGCCTGAGCCTAACTCTGGATTTAAAGGTATTTAAATCTTGAGAAACAAATTCCTATTGTTGAACTCAGGGTCTCCCATGAAAGTAAAACTCCTTCAACAAACAGGTCCCCCCATGATATAAGTCCGGCCTCTCTAACTGATAGAGCTAGACTATCCAAAAGCCAAGACGGAGCGCCCGGAGAGTCCCACAATGGGGCCCTACTATGATAGTAGTCCAGTTTGAGTGCACGTCTAAAATTACCCCATGTTCTAGCTAAATCTCTCAATACCTTTAGCTTGACCTTCTTGAAGTATTTAGGGTCACCAAACTTTAACAAAAAATTCGCCGGCCTAACTTTTTCCCCCTTAAGAAGTGCTGAAAATAGTTTCCCACAACCAGTGCTATTAGGGGTCTTTAAAAGCATCCTGACGTGAGAGAGTTGAAAGGCCCAACCATAATACTGGAAATCTGGTGCTGCAAGGCCCCCTTTTTCTCGGCGACGTCTTATCTTCTTCCAAGACAATCTGGGCGTATGACTATTCCATATAAATCTATTTATTTCGGCTTGGAGTTTAGCAATCATGGGTGGATCGAAGAAGAGAGGAATAGTATTAAACAAAAACATAATCTTAGGTAGAATAGTCATTTTAACCAGGTTAGACCTGCCTATCAGGGAAATAGGAAGAGCTGACCATGTTCTCATCAATCTGCGAGCCTCCTTAGCCACAAGAGCAAAATTTAAAGGGAGAATCTTATTAATATCCGTATAGATATTTAAACCCAGATACCTGAGAATAGAACTAGGCTGTGCCCCTACCACCGGCACAGAATGATTCCAGACCATGATATCGGTCTCAGATGCATTGACTTCGTAGCCGGATATTGCCCCAAACTCTTCTGCAATGGCTATTGCTGTAGGAAACGCCGAGCTCAACTCGGATGAAAAGATAAGAACGTCATCCGCATATAGTGCGACTTTCCGCTCCCACCCTTCGAAAATAAAAGGTTTTATATTAAGGTTGTCACGAATTAATTGGGCAAAAGGTTCTATATATAAATCAAACAAAAGAGGGGAGAGGGGACACCCTTGGCGGGTTCCTCGCGTAATGCTAAATGGCTCAGTAAGTTCCCCATTAACCAATAATGAAGCAGAAGGGTCTTTGTATAATAATTTTACAGCCCGCTTAAAATTATCACCTAAATTAATCTTTTTCAAGACCTCCGCTAGGTACACCCAATTTACCCTATCGAAAGCTTTTGTAGCATCAAGCGTGAGAACTGCTAAAGGAAGGGATGCCAAATGTGGCCATGTCTATTACGCCGATGAGGTTGTAGGTCAGTTCGTAAAGCTGCCGGTCCTTTACGAATCCCTTCTGGTCCAAGTGCAGAATGTTGTTAGCTACCCCTCCCAATCTATTTGCAAGCACCGACGCAAAGATTTTATAGTCTGTGCTGAGAATTGAAATTGGCCTATATGACCCACAGTTAGTTGCTGGTTTGCCCGGTTTTAAAATCAAAGTTATGGAGGCCCTGTCCCAAGAGGTGGGGGGTAAGGCACCTTCCAGTAGGATACTATTGAACAGGTCTGTTAAGTAAGGAAGAGTTGTTGAACAAATTACTTTATATATTTCAGAAGGTAACCCATCAGGTCCTGCAGCCCTACCTTTTTTGCTTTTAGAAATAGCGGAACGTACTTCCTCCAATGTGATAGGGCCGTCCAGGGCATTCCTTTGTTCTAACAATAAGGCAGGAAGGGAAATCCCAGATAACCATTCCATTGCTTGGTTAGGTTGTACACTCTTGTCCTCATGATATATTTCGCTGAAGAAACTCCTAAAAGCTCCACTAATTCCCTCATCTGTAGAGTGTATTACTCCATCCTTATTAATAGAACTAATATTATTTCGGAGCCTATCTGTCTTCGACTTCCAGGCCAGGAGCTTACCCGCACCTTCCCCATATTCAAAATGGGCCAGTTTGCTAGCCTCCCATCTCTCCAGGACCCGTGCATTCAAGACTGAGGAAAGATCTCCTTTTAAAACAGGTTAGCCTGTCCTGCAAATCCTCTAATGGGGCCCCTAATGTTGCTGGGTTCCTATCAATCTCTGCTTGAACTCCCGCTATCTCCAATTCGAGAGAGGCTACTGATTCCCTGTACATCTTGTTTTTATATGCTGTTATATTGGTTAGATAGCCCCTTAGTGTAGCTTTGAACGCATCCCAGGTAATGCCAGGTGAGGCAGAACCCTGATTAATCTCCCAAAAAGACTTAACTTCATGATTTAATGCTTGCAATAATAATTTTTTGAGACAAATGTACAACTGCAATGAAAATGTAAATATTTTTTATTTATTTCATGAAAATAAAAATGTACAGATAACATTGAAAAATGTCAATAAAATTATTTTCTGATTTCTTATTTTATAACCCACTTTTTGAAAAAAATAAAAATATTTAAAACATGCTGTGACTCTAATAATTTTTTTTAATTACTAACAATTACAATAATTAATTAATATTGTTATAATAATTTTACCATATAACATGAGTTCAACATAGGTCATAACATTATATTTACTCTCACAAAATACTAAACATTCATATATTATAATTTACATTCCCACTGCATCAACTATATATTCTACCAAAATACTGAACAGTCAACCAAAATAATTTATCATTCCCACTCCACCAAGTATAAACTCAGAGAAGGTGCTAAACCCTTAACCCAAATAAATTACTATTCCAACTTCACCAAGTATAAACTCAAGGAAGATGCTGGACACAAAACCCATATAATTTACTATTCCAACTCCACTAACTATAAGCTCAGGAAAGGTGCTGGACACTCAAACAATATAATTTACTATTTCCACTCCACCAAGTACAAACTCAGGGAAGGTGCTGGATACAAAAACTATATAATTTACTATTCCCACTCCACCAAGTATAAACTCAGAGAAGGTGCGGGACACAAAACCCATATAATTTACTATTCCCACTCCACCAAGTACAAAGTCAGGGAAGGTGCTGGACACAAAACCCATATATTTTACTTATCCAATTCCATCAACTATAAACTCAGAGAAGATGCTGGACACTCAAACAATATAATTTACTATTCATACTCCACCAAGTACAAACTCAGGGAAGGTGGTGGACACAAAGCACATATAATTTACTATTCCCACTCCGCCAAGTACAAACTCAGAGAAGGTGCTGGGCACAAAACCCATATAATTTACTATTCCCACTCCACCAAGTACAAAGTCTAGAAAGGTGCTGGACACAAAACCCATATAATTACTATTCCAACTCCACCAACTATAAACTCAGGGAAGGTGCTGGACACTCAAACAATATAATTTACTATTCCCACTCCACCAAGTAGTAACTCAGGGAAGGTGCTGGATACCAAACCTATATAATTTACTATTCCCACTCCACCATGTACAAACTCAGGGAAGGTGCTGGACACAAAACCCATAAAATTTACTATTCCCACTCCACCAAGTACAAAGTCAGGGAAGGTGCTGGACACAAAACCCATATAATTTACTATTCCAACTCCACCATGTATAAACTCAGAGAAGGTGCTGGACACTCAAACAATATGGGGTCGATTCCGATTCGGGAAAAAAAATGTCCGTACTGACGTAAATAATTAATTTACTCTCTTAATTTCTATGCAGGTAGGTACTTAATCAATAATAACTCAATCAGAATGAAAAAAGACAGAGTCCGTGGTGTTAGAGTTTCTAAGGGTTTTATTCCTTATAAAGGAATCAGGATATCATGTTCTGACCACCACAGGGGTGTCAGAAGGGATAGAGCGCTTCATTTTTATTGACAATACATAGCTTATATACTTGATTTATACCATAAAGAATAATGTAAGAGGCGTAACAGCTGAGAGAAGACAAGATAACAGTATACACGTGGTACTAGTACATCATCAAGAGGCGTAAACTAGGCGTGAACTAGAGGTGTGTGCTAGAAACGTCACTGATAGGTGACGCAAGTGGGTGGCACCAAGGGGTGGTGCTAACAGAATGTTGCAATGTCAGCAGAAATCGGAAGCTTGGATGCGCGCGCAGCTGCATGACGTATGATTGACGGGGTGCAGGGGACTTGACATTTACACTGACGGAAAGAGACAGAAGTCTGGCATGTCAGATCAACTTGTACTTCTATCATATCTGATATCTGATGTTTAGGAACTATACTATCTGGGCGGAAAGGTCTCTAGGGCAGAAGCTATTCTATGCTAACTGTGGACGCGTGTATAAGCGCCTAAGTGTCTACATGTGAAGCGTGGGGGCACGGGGCCTTCCATGGAAGCATGGCAACAGAGGCTATGAATTACTTGCATTAAGACAGGTCGGCCCTTTGGCTCTGCAGCTGAGGAGGATGTTTACAAGATCTAGTAGGCAGGAATGCATTCTCGAGGAGCGGAACAGATAACTCGAAGGTTATAGTCAGTCTTGGCAGAAAGCAGGCTTGAGCTGAGCGCGAGGGGCCGCGCTGAAAGTAGGACAGAGTTCACGGGTACAGAGGTAGCCTGGGCAGAGTCAGGAGCCACAAAAGAGGCTCGATGGCAGAAATTCAGGGCCTGCTCTGGAGCAGGAAAAATACGAAAAGTGTACTACAAAAAGACGGTGGCATAGCATACTTAGGAACGGACTACATAATCCACTCAGGGTGGATCTGAAAGAGGGCAAGTTAACGTTGGACACAAATGTATTTGCGTCTTCATAGCTGGCACAGGAGGGAAGTTACATGCACTTTAAGCTAGCACATGGAGTCGGTGGGGTACGCGCTAGGGAACACAACATGACCAAAATTTAATTTTCCTCAGTACGATTTGCATCCGGAGCCCTCTCAGTACGAATCGAACCTGTCCGTCCGAGTCGTGTAGTACGATCCGTATTCCGTGAATCCGTCCGAATCGTCGCAATCCGTACGTATTACAAGGCTGAAACTGTGAACCGTACCACTCGTACACATGCCGTACCACTCGTACACATGCCGTACGACCCAACGAGTACGATCCGGACAGGGGTATGAGGACGCGATTCGTACGGTCCACGTCAGGTAAGGGCGAGTCGTACGGAAAAGCACACAAACACATACACACTGTACGGTCCGTATACCCCATGATCGCAGGGGTACGCACCGTTCCCTGCGTTCATGGGGAGTACGAGCCGTACCCCATGTAGAATCGGTGTACGAGCCGTACCCCATGTACGATCGGTGTACGAGCCGTACCCCATGTACGATCGGTGTACGAGCCGTACCCCATGTACGATCGGTGCACGAGCCGTACCCCATTTACCATCGGTGTACGAGCCGTACCCCATGTACGATCAGTGTACGAGCCGTACCCCATGTACGATCGGTGTACGAGCCGTACCCCATGTACGATGGGTACACCGATCATACATGGGGTACGGCTCGTACACCGATCGTACATGAGGTACGGCTCGTACACCGATCGTACATGGGGTACGGCTCGTACACCGATCATACATGGGGTACAGCTCGTACACCCCATGATCGCAGGGGGGCGGTGCGTACCCCTGCGATCATGGGGGGGTACGCACCATTCCCGAGGGGCCGTTCCGTACCTGTTTCGGCGCAAACTCTCCTTTTACGGCTGTTTTCAACACCCGTAGAAAAAGGGTCGTACGGTGCATACCCGACACGTATAGTACTTGCTGGGTCGTAAAAACCAGCCGCGAACCGTACAAATGTCGCGGACAGCGGGTTCCGAGGGAGAATCGTATGGAGATTAAAGTCGTACGGTCTCTGTACGGCTCGTACAGAGTACGGCTCCTGGTACAAATCGTACTTCGTGTACGTATGGGGGACGTTGCAGGGTACGATTCGTACGGGAAAAATGCTCTGAACGGCTATTCGGAGCGTTTTTTCCCGAATTGGAATTGGCCCCTATAATTTACTATTCCCACTCCACCAAGTACTAACTCGGGGAATGTGCTGGATACCAAACCCATATAATTTACTATTCCCACTCCACAAAATACAAACTCAGGGAAGGTGCTGGACAGAAAACCCATATAATTTACTATTCCAACTCCACCAAGTACAAAGTCAGGGAAGGTGCTGGACACAAAACCCATATAATTTACTATTCCCACTCCACCAAGTACAAAGTCAGGGAAGTTGCTGGACACAAAACCCATATAATTTACTATTCCAACTCCACCAACTATAAACTCAGGGAAGGTGCTAGATACTCAAACAATATAATTTAGTATTCCCACTTCACCAAGTACTAACTCAGGAAAGGTGCTGAACACAAAACCCATATAATTTACTATTCCCACTCCACCATGTACAAACTCAGGGAAGGTGCTGGATACTAAAACCATATAATTTACTATTACCACTCCACCAAGTAGTAACTCAGGAAAAGGGCTGGACAATCAACCTATATAATTTACTATTCCCACTCCACTAATTATAAACTCAGGGAAGATGCTCGACAATCCAACAATATTATTAACTAATCCCACTCCACCAACGACAAACTCAGGTAATGTACTGTACACAAAACCAATATAATTTACTATTAATTTTTATTTTATTTTATTTTAATTGTAACATTTTTGAAATACATTTTACAAATTAAAATTTTTAAAACACTCCGCACCTAATACCCATAAAAACCCACATCCCACTCATAAATTTCAATTTTTAATTTTTAAAATTTTTATTAAAAAAATTAAATTTTTTTACATTTATAAAAAATAAAATGTATGATTACAAATTTTAACAAAACTACCCTCCCTATTCCCATAAAAACACACATCCTATTCCTAAATGTTAGTATACATTTTTAAAATTTTTAATTTGTAATAATTTTTTTTAATTAAAAAAAATTATTACTAATTAAAAATTTTACAACAATCCCCACCCATTTAAATTTTACAAATTCACATTTTTAAAACAATCTCCACCCTATTCCCTTAAAAACCCACATCCCACTCCTACATTTTTTTCAAACTTTTTAAAAAATGTTTTACTTTTTTTTTTAATAAACAATCCCCCACCCTATTCCCCTAAAAACCCACATCCCGCTCCGAATTTTTTTTCTAAATTATTATTTTTTTTATTTAATTTTTTTTTTCAAATTTCACTTTTTTAAAACACTCCCCACCCTATTCCCCTAAAAACCCACATCCCGCTCCTAAATTGTATTATACATTATTAAAATTTTTGTTTAAATTTTATTTTTTATGTTAAAAAAAAATTATTCCAAATTCACTTTTTTAAAACACTCCCCACCCTATTCCACTAAAAACCCACATCCTGCTCCTAAATTTTCTTATACATTTATTTAAATATTTTTAATAATTTTTCATTTTTTATAAAAAAAATTAAAAAAAATCTAAAATCACTTCTTTAAAACACTCCCCATCCTATTCCCCTAAAAACCCACATCCTGCTCCTGAATTTTATTATACTTCTTTTAAAATCAATATACTTTTTTAATTATTTATTAAAAATTATATAATAATATATATATTTTTTAATAACTTAAATACATATTTAACAATCTAAAAATCAAATATAAATATTCTTACACTCTATATTTATAATTTCGATAATTTAACTTTCTATATTTTTACATTCGATATTTTAACACTATATTTTTACATTCGATATTCTGACACTCTATATTTTTACATTCGATATTCTGACACTCTATATTTTTACTTTCGATAATAATTAATTAATACCATAAACAATATTTTACACAATCGATATTACCAACTCAATATTACTACCTTCGATCTTTTTTTTTACTATTACAATCTATATTACTTACCTCGATATTACTTACCTCGATATTATTGCAGACTCGATATTCCTGACTCGGTATTATGTCCACTCGATATTTAGACTGCATACCAGGGATTCCACAAATGCTTCAGACAATGGGGGGGGGCGCATGAATACAACCAAATGTAACAAGCTCCCCATATAACATACCAGTCACAACTACATAGTGGCCCCGGGGGTCAAACCATGTTTTAGCATGTGTAAAGGGAGCCTCGGAAACCATAGTTTTAAATAAAATAAAATGAGAGGGATACCAAATTTAAGCTCTTTTATCCCGTTCAGCACTCTCTTTAGGACGCAAAGGCTTAGGGTGTTCTTGGAGAGTTTAATATGGGAGGAGAAACCCCATTTACGCACTTTTCTTTTGCTTTTCCTTTTTCATTATACTACGTTTGTTGTCTCTAAATATTAGAAGAAAAAAGAAAAGCAAATAAATAATGTTAATCTAGTTGGGAATTCCTTCCCTCTACCCCTTTACCCTCTTGTCATATAATCTCTCAGCTCCTTTCAAGATAATTGTGTAGTATTCCTCCTTCCTGCCCCTGAAACAGTGTGACCGTTGGAGGGTCGAATAAAGCGGCCCCAGAGAGCCACTTCAGAGAGCCAAGCTCAACCTGCAATGTGGCAGGTGCCTGGCACATGCTTGGCCCAGTCAAGTGTTGTCTGACAGCGTTGCCTCACATGATCTCCAGTTTAAGGCTTGCAGGGATGTGGCTCAGTTTACATTCGGCTCGGGTCTCCTCTGTCTTCGGCCTTCTGCCCCAATCAGTCTGTGCTCCTTTGCCTGTCCAGGGAAATCTCAATGTGGCATCTTCTCATCAACACAAAGTTGAGACACGCAAAATTTGTGTCCCAAAAGAGTTGCACAGCTGGATACACATTTGTGAAACAATTTTACACGCACTCCATAGTGTTGCCAAAGTTCATCTAATTTTGTTTTCCTGTTTGGGGAGGTTGATTTTGGCTGCACAAAGTGGGGATCGTTTGGAGGTAAAGTTTAACAGTAAGCAATATGGTTTAGGATATGTATGTTTACTTTTTTTTTTCAAAGATATTATTATTGGAAATTTTGTGCAAACAGTACATAAGCAAAAACTTGTACCATCAAGAGATCCCACGCAGGGGAACATATGCCGCAAAGGGGATGGTAAATAGGTTGAGGGTCCCAGACGTAATAATAAGCCAGCTCCATTTCCTAAGGAGAAAGCTAATTAAAGGATACAGCTGCTACATAATCGGAGCGTTTCTTATGTCCCGAACAGTGTAAAAGAAAAGACCAATACATAGCATTGTTAAGCAATCAGGAAGATCAGCATTAAACTTATCATAGGGCCATATCAGAACCTTCTTCAAAATCCTCATCTGGGAGGCTCTAAGAGAAAGAAATTCTGCTCTGCGGCTCATATTCCAACGTGGGACATGCCTGTATAAGACAACAAGAAACAGAAACCCCCCCCATGCCCTCCCCCTACCCCACCTGTGGTGGCGGCAACAAACAAACAGTCAGAAGACTGGACGGTTATTCATATATTGTTCTAAAATTGAAAAAGACGGAAAGCTCTAATGGAAGGGGGGCAAACTGCAGAAGAGAGGTCCCGAGAGAGGAAGGAGACCAGTGGACCCCATTTGAATTCGAAGTTCTTATAATCATCTCTAAAGATAGCAGCCATAAGTTCCAGACTTAGGAATCGCCAGAGACGAGAATGCCAGAGAGAAATCTCCGGGGCCTCCCTCCTCTTCCACGCAGCCGCCAGGGTGACCTTAGCCACGCCAATGCAGAGCCACAAAACCGTTTTGTCAGCTCAGGTCTGGTGTTCAAGGGCGGGGTCCCGGAGCCCCAGAAGGATCCCTGCGATAGTGGTGGGAAAGGGATAACCCAGCATATCCTTCACTTGAGCTAAAATGTCTTCCTAGAATGGACAAATGGTTGGGCAGTCCCACCATATGTGTCTAAAATCACCTAGAAGCCCACAGCCTCTACAGCATCTGTCTTAAGACATGGGGAAGATCTGTCTGAGTTTGGAAGGATGTAAATACCAATCCATCATAGTCTTAAGATGTGACTCCCTGAGATCTGTGGAGTGATTAAAGCAGGAAATATCGGACCAGAGGTGAGACCACTCCTCTTCGGAAATTGGGCGTTGGATCAGACCCTCCCACATAGACATGTATCTAGGGCGCGGGGAAAGCTCAGTCTTAAGCAAGAAACTATAGATGAAAGAGATCACCCCTTTCATAGAGGCGGTTTTGGAGAGTAAGGCTTCAAATTTTGTAAGGGGACGAGTAGCAGCTTCTCGATTCTGAGGAGTAAGGGCCCAGTGCATCAGTTGCGTGTAGTGGAACCGTTCTGTGTTTTCTAAGTCAAATTCCCTCTTACAGTCATCGAAGGTGAGGGGCTCAGAGTTGTGGAACAAGTGAAGGAGAGCAAGACACCCTCCCTTCTTCCATGCCTCAAAAGCCCCCTCATGCTGGGCAGAGGTAATCCCTGGATTGTGATGAATTGGGGTGAAAGGAGATGGGAAAGAAGTCCATCTAATGCCGCCCAATATCGTGTCCCAAACTTTAAGAGTGGTTCGGGTAGGAGTACTAAATATGTGTTTGGGGATCTGTCTTTACGAGTGCGCCAAACCAAATCCCAAATAGTCCAGCCCGTCACGCTACGGTCCATATGTAACCAGCGTTTTTCCAAGCCACGCTGAGACCATTCGACTAAAACTCTCAATTGGGCTACCTAACAGTATAAATGCATGTCTGGTAGACCAACCCCCCTGTCTGCGCGGGAACTGCGGAGCATCAATTAAGAGAAGCGCGCTCGACCACCCTGCCAAATAAAACACACAATCATGGTCTTCATTCTCCGAAAGAAATCCCGCTCTAGCTCAATAGGCAGTGCTTGAAACAAATAAAGTAGCTTGGGAAGGAGGGATATCTTCACAGCATGAATGCGGCCAAGCCAAGATAAGAAGAGCGGTTTCCATTTTGCGAGCTCCACCTTATGTGCGCGTGTGGAGCGACGGGAAGTTAGCAGCATAGAGCCCACGAATATCAGCTGTCAGTTGAACCCCCAGGTATTGAATGGTTGAAGAGGCCCAAGCCAGTGAGGTAAGAGAACGGAGTCAATGGACAGTTTCCGGCGATAGGGTATGGTCCAGTATAAAGGATTTACTAGAATTAATGTTAAACCCAGAGACGAGCTCATAGCGTTCAAGTTCCGACAGCAGACCCGGAAGCGACAAGGACAAAAGGACATCGTCCGCAAAGAGGGATATTTTATGGTGTTCCCCTGTGAACGGGATGCCCCGGATATCTGGACAATTCCTGATTGCGAGGGCCAGAGGTTAGATGCTTAGGGCAAAAAGTAAGGGGGAGAGGGGGCAACCCTGCGGGGTCCCTCTCGAATGTGGAAAAGTAGGCGAAGGCACCCCATTGACAACCACCCTGGATTGGGGAAGACTGTAATTAGCTCTAATCATATTAAGAAATTTGGGAGCTAAGCCAAAGGCCTGGAGTGTGCGGAAAAGGAAAGCCCAATCGACCCTGTCACAGGCCTTCTCGGCATCCAGGCCTACTAAGACCGCTGGAAGTTGATGTATATTGGCCTTCTCTATAAAATAGATGATTCTACGGGTGTTATCGTGGGTCTGGCGGCCTTTAATAAAACCGGACTGGTCAGGGTGGATAAGAATGGGCATGAGATCATTTAGGCGTTTGGCAATAATGGAGGAGTATAGCTTGGCATCCAAGTTTAACAGGGATATGGGTCTATAAGAGGCGCAGCATTGGGGGTCTTTCCCTGGCTTGGGGATAACCGAGATTACCGCTCCCGCCATCGTACCAGAGGTCACACCGTCTTCTGCCATTTTGTTAAAAAGAGTGACGAGATAGGGTGACAGGTCAGGGGAAAAGGTCTTATAGAAAAGGGCCGTGAAGCCACCAGGCCCCGGAGCCTTATTTGGTTTCAAGGCTTTGATAGCTGCAGTGACATCCTCCAAAGTGATAGGAGCAGTGAGTAAGTCATTCCATGCCTCCGAAGCTTGTGGTAGAGGCTATGATTGGAGGTATTCTTTCTGCGCTATCTCATCCAGAGAATCTCCGGAATAGAGGTCCTGATAAAAAGAACCAAAAATGGCCGCCTTATCCTCATCTTTATGCACCACCATCCCTGAGGGTCCCAAGATGCCACCAATGTATTCTTTCTCCCGCGTGTCCCTTAGATGACGGGCTGAGTGCCTACCAACTTTATTACCTTGGGTGTAGGAAAGGTGGCGCAATTTTAGAAGAGTGAATTCCGCCCTATTGGTACAAAGAGCCCTCAATTTACCTCTGAGCGCTGTGAGTTGGCATTGCGTTTGTCTCGTGGGGTTAGTTTTATGGAGATGTTAAAGAGTAGATAATTCAGTTTCCAGAGACTCCCGCTCCCGTGTGCGCAGTCTGTTCAGGGCAATATTAAGAGTTATGCATTCATCTTGGAGAACAGCTTTTAAGGTGTCCCAGGCTATGAACTCTGATGTGTCTCCTGGTCGATTGACCTTAAAAAATTCTGCGATGACGGTCGCAGTTTAGTACACAATGCCTTATCTCGAACAAGAGAGGGAGGAAAGTACCATTTGGAAGTAGTCGGCGCAGGCCCTCGCCATTGAAGACAGACAGAATACAAACTATGGTCGGAGACCGATAGCGGAAAGATCTGGGCGCATTGCAGGTCACCCTGCAGCAACTGACTAATGAACATATAATCCAAGCGAGAGTAAGTTCGGTGAACATGGGAATAAAACGTATAGTCGCTGGCCTGTGGATAAAGTGTGCGCCATGTATCTAAAAGGCCTAAGTCCCATAACTGCTGTTGTGTTTCCCCCGTGAAGGAGCCCGCATCTGCACACTGCAAATGGGTACTATCGAGCTCGTTCTGAAATCACCTATCAAGATCAGTTGGCCTTCTGCAAAGTCTATGAGTTTCCCCAGGACTGTTTGTAGGAAAGGTGACTGGCCTGCATTGGGGGCATATAGGGCCGGGAAGGTGCAAAGTCGTCCCCTGAGGCAGCCCTTAACCGTGATCCAGAGGCCATCCTTATCGCTGAGAACTCCCAGAGGTTGGAATTGGACAGCAGCGCGAAACATTATGGCCACCCCCGATGCTTCGTGAGTACCGAGGATCTGTACATGAGGGGGAAGAGTTTGTGCTTAAGACTGGAGTCATCCGATCTGGCTAGGTGGGTCTCTTGTAGCGCCACCACATCCAGATGATGGTCTATTATATATTTCCAGACCCTGAGACGTTTCTGTGGGGAATTAAGGCCCTTGACATTCCAGGTGGCAATAGCGAGTGGTGCCATAGCAGCAGGAAAGAAACACCCAGTCCCTCATGCTCATTGAAAGCCCTCAAAGCCCCCCTCAAGGATGCCCCTACACAACTACAGAAATCTACAAACAGCCAGTAGCATCTACTCCCAACAACCCAGCCCCTACTAAAATAGTAGTTAAAAAGCAGCCACCACCATCCCACCCAACCCCACCCAGAACCCCCTAACGAAGTAAAAAAAACGAAATACAAATAGCAGAAACAAACATAAATACCGATCTCTTCAGGGGGTCGAAAAGGCCCCTTTGAGACCATTGAGGACTATGGGTCAGACCCGGTCCACGCCCACTCCAATGGGCAATCAGACAGGAAGCATTATAACAGTATTTAAAGTCAAATTTGGCAACACAAATAGGTGAAAACACCAATGTTAAATCTGATAAGACAAAATCCTACGAGAGCAGCCTGCGTGACATAGAAATAGGTCAGCTGAAGCTAGGAGTTCATCATTGGATGAGAAGGTTCCATCATCGTAAAGGCAGGGGCCGCAGCGGGGCTTAAGAGTGCGACTCTCAAGGCTCACCCGGTAGATGCAGGCCCCTACCGCAGGTCCTCTGGGGTAGTTACTAACGGCAGGAGGCAGTGTGAAGCAATGCTGAAGCAGAAGAGCCCCTAATCAAACAGATCAGAGGAATCAGCGCTGTGAGCGCCGCGACCAAGCGGAGGTGGATGGGCCTCCCCCGGGAGACCCGCCGGTTTGTCTGTCACTGGTGTCTCAGTAGCCGCGGAAATGCCTAACAGGTCCAGGCCTTTCTGAAGATCAGTGATGTGGTGCTGCTTATTTTGAAATTCGAAGCTGAGCCCAAAGGGATATGTCCATCTATATCGAATTTTACCCTCACTTAGTTTAGTAGTAACACGTCATACCGATTGTCTCCGGGCCAGCGTTGCAGGAGTGACATCTTGATAAATGCTACAAGAGAAGTTCTGGAAAGTGACAGAATCTTTAGCCCTTGCCGCCTGTAAAACCGTCTCTTTAGTTTTGTAGGAGTGGAACTTTGCCAGGGCATCACACGGTCGCTTCTTCTCTCCTTGCTGAGGTGGCCAAACACGGTGAACTCTGTCTAACTTTATCTTGAGTGATTGGGGAAACAATCTCTGAGAAGAGACCCACCACGAAAGCCTCCAGATCAGACCCCTCTGCGCCTTCTTCTAGATCCCTAATACGTAGGTTCTCCCGCCGAGATCTATTCTCGAGGTCCTCCGCATTAAGATGCGCCTGAAGTAGCTGGTCCTTGAGCGATCGGACATCATCTCTGAGTTCGCCGGAACGTTGCTCTTGGTCTTGTTGGTGCGCTTCAAGGTCAAGGATCCTCGTACCCATGGAGTCAACATCCTGTTGCAAAGAGGTAAGATGCTCTGTTAGATCTGACCGCAACTGGTCAATAAGGGACTTAATGTCATGACTAATGTCCTTACGGAGACCAGTTTTGAAGTTTTGGAACATAGACAATAGTTCTGTTTTCGTGAGAGCCATCGCCTCCACCTCTGGAGTACTTCTCAATGGCCCTCACTTTTTCGAAGCTGCGAAGAAGTTGGAGACCTTACTGAGAGATTTGGACGTCATTTTCTTTGGCGGCATGAGGTGGCACCTCCGTGAAGGCGGCGACGACTGCAAGGGCGTATGGACCACGTCTCTGGAGGCAGCAGCCTGAGGTTGGGGTCAGGCAGATCTTCTTCGGCACGGTCCTTAGGTCTCAGAACAACTCCTTGGTAGACAGAGCGCCAGGCCCAGCAAGTGCAAGTAGGCCCCCTGTCGCAGAAATGCAAATGGACCAGTGGGCGAAGACAAGCCATGGAGGAGCAGATCCAACACTGCATCGAGGACCACACAGCAGGGCTGGATACAGGGCAGAGGGCCCGAGGTTTGTGCAGGTCACATTGGGCGCATTGCCTAGTAAAGATGGAACATGGGACCCACAGCAGAAGAGTTAGTAGCATCACCACCCGGAGGGCTGTAGCAGTACTAGCGGGGTGGCAGTGCCAAAATCCAGCAAACAAGAGCACCCTGGTTGAGGCCAAAGGACGGAGCAATGCGAGGGAGAGGGAGAGGTAGCCAGCAGCATACAGGAAAGCACAGCCATCGTGGTGGATGGTACTTGGACACAGTGTAGGCAATGAAGCTGAGAAGAGTGCGGGAGGATGTGGCCTCACTGCCAGATAGCCTGTTGTTTATGTCGCATCAAAGAACCCCCACATTGTGGAGTCAGCGGGCGGGATGAGCAGAGAGAGTCACCAACAGAGAGCCGATCATGCCGCCATTATAGAATATCCGTCCGCCATGTTGAAGTCACGCACAGGCGGCTCGCATCAGCGGTGCTCAAGTGGGGCGATACCGGAGAACCCCCGCCGCCCGCCCCCACTCGCCTGTAAACGCTCCGCACTGATGGGAGGCTGACACCAGGCCGGCACTGAGGAGTCGGGAGGCGGATCATCCGGAGCGGGTGACCTCCGCCATCTTGTGACCGTGCACCAGCGCGCTCAGGAATGCAGCGGGCCGTTAAAAGTAAGTATCGCCGAGGCAGGGACACAAAGTGCACCCCCGCAGGCAGGACACAATCCGCAACAGCAGCCGTCACCCCAGGAGGTCCGTGGGTTGCCAAATCCACCGTAGATTGCTGCCGAAGCAGCGCGCGGACCGGGAGCCGAAGCAGTTCACGTCTGCTCGGCCATCTTGCCCGGCCACGCCCCCCATGTTTACTTTTGAAGTAGCATGGTGCACAGATATTGTTATGCACATAGGACACGGGGTTATTATTAATTTCAATTGTATTCAAACTGTGTGTGATTGATGCGCATTTTTTAATCATTGTAGATACCCCTGAAGAAGGTCGAAATGTTACTGAAATGTATTAGGTGAATCAATATGTATTGGAGGATGGAGTTCACATACATGCCTATGAATGGGCTCGGATGGGCAATTCCTGTGCAATTTAAATGCGTGAAAAATTTGAACTTTCTCTCTTTGACATGACGGATTAAATGGTTAAAAAAATGGAAATAAAATTGGATGAACTTTGGCAACACTATGGAGTACGTGTAAAATTGTTTCACAAATGTGTATCCAGCTATGCAACTCTTTTGGGACACGAATTTCGCGTGTCTCAACTTTGTGATAAATTCTTACCCATTGCGCATTTGAACAGAGCTCATAAAGAGTGAATGCACGCTAAACATGACAAAAGGATTACAAATTAGAACTTTGGCAAACCAAGGTGTGCTTCAGACTTGTTCAGATGTATCTTCTCATCAAACCCAGCAGGTTTTGGGTTGCATCTCTCTCTCCCTGTGTTCGGTCCCATGAAAGAAAACGGATAGTCTTTCTTCCTCTTCTCTTTCTTTCTTTTGTTGGTGGTCCCTCTTTTAGTCTTTTCTTTTCAGGACCAAGGTTGATGCCTCAACAACAGAGGTAGGAGAAGCCCTCAGGTAAGTCACCAACTTCCTCACAGTCTCCAACTGGAGTACCCAAATAATAGACATAATATAGCGTGGAGCTCTGTACCAGGCTTTCAACAGCCATTTTAGGAGTAGCACTTGGGGGAAGACAAAAGAGCAGGCCCTGCCTGAAAATTCCCTTTACACCTGAAATACATCTGTTGACTCACATCCCCCTGCCTATTAATGGGCATGATGGTGGTGCTCTAAGAGATGTAATCTGCAGGTCCTCCACCAAATGATCACTGCTGCTTTTCTAAAGTAACCCTGACTTCATCCTCTCTCATTTCTGGGGCTGTTGCATTTAATCCATGAATGCCATCAATATAATCCTTGTTTGAAGAGGTTGTAGCGCCATGCAGACCAATAATTCAGTTAGTGCTATGCAGAAAAATAACATTAGGATCTGCTGTCCAGAGTCCTCTCTAATTAAATTCACACCCCTCATTAATACTGAAGTGGAATGCCCAATCAATAATTTGAGACAAATCATGGTGAGACAGAAACAGAATTTAGTTAAGTTAGATTTTTATCAGTAAAGATAAAAGAGTAAATACCTCAATATCAGACATTAAATTTAGGAGTGCTGAATAATCAAGTTAATCTCTTAGGGTCCATTAATTACAAAGGCCCTGGAAAAGTTCAAAAAGGTACATGAACCTTATTAGCTCAAATGTTCTCTCCCATGAGGGGAAGAAGTATGGGAATAGTGCACACAGTTTATGTATCAGCCACAGAAAAGTCAATAGAATCCCAATGATGTGTCTCTCAGTATGCAAAAAGAGCAAGATGATCTGCCACTTCCTTTTATTCACATTGATGTATACTATAATTTCTCCAGTTCTGGGGTGACACATCCTGGATCACCTCGTCTGGTCAGACCACTCAGTCCATTGGTCAGTTCGTATAGGGGGATTGTCATGCAGCATGAAGAAGACACATATTATAGCAAAAAGGTGGTGATCGTCAAGTAAACTGTTGAACCATACAGTATGTATAATTTCCAAACAGTAGTCTCTTTAACAAAGCACATGAGTGACTTCAAGAAGACAGTTTCTCATGACAGATGTTCCCAAAGTAACAAACTTGTTGCGAGCAGTCCTAGTATGTGCATGGGAACTCTCCCTATGAGACATAGTTTCACTTCACACTGTACATTTACAAAGCCTTTACATAAGAACAGAATCAAGCAAGGTAAGGAAAATCAGGCCTGAATTGAATTTGATTAATGAAATATAAAATATAAAGTCATGGGAATATACGTTTCATTCATCGCCTTTGGGGTCCTTTTATATTACTTTCAACTCATTTGCACTCATAAAGCATTTTAGTTTCATTGCAATTTACACATGCAACTATGACATATTACTGCAGTTTGAAAGTACCAGAGTATACAATTATTTCAAAGCATAAAATCTTAATATTGTTTCTATTAATTCTAAAAAGTACATATATGAAGATTATTCCCTAAAGTTAAGGAGCATTTAATTATAGTATAAACGTGCAGTACATTTTACTCTTTTCTCATTCAGTACACATTTCACGTACGCAAATATGAAGTTTTCCCAGGAACACTTTTAATATTACACGTAAATTTCTGAATCATATTAGACATCAATTAATTTCTCCGTGCACATCATTAATTAGATAAAAAACGATTAGAAACCTTGTAAGCTCTAAATACATCACATTTAGTCGCGCAACTGAACCAGGTTAAAATATGAGCCTATGCTATTTAATATGTGTTATTTTATGTGTCAGCTAAAGGGATTCAGCTGCTTATCTACTTCATCAAGGGTGCTAAGCCATAACCTCCAACTTCTGCTATGCTGTACCAACCTGTCAGGTTAAACATACTCCCACGTTTATCAAGGTGTCCTGTTTACAGCCAGCACCATGTGCACACAGTACATTCCTCATTGCTTCTGATACACAAAGGGGGCAAACAGGCACTGCACTCTTTCAAACAGGAAACAAATCTATTTACGATTAATTAATACAAAGCATATGGCACGTGTTGCCACCACTCCTTAATGTATATTTCCCAGGACATAGACAGAAGTATCAACTTGAAGGTATGCTTATTGTGCTCCTACAGACTACAAAGCAAGGCCCTCAGTCTCACATGTTACAGGATCTTCTAGGCCACATTGGGAATGCAGTTAGAAAGCAGGATTGTTGTACATGATAGGGTAAAAGGAAAATGTGAGTGTGAATATGTGCATGCTTGCATCTGTATAAAAGCATTCACCAGCTTTGTCCTTTCTGCACCTCCCACTATCAATCTGCTGTAGTGTAGTTCCTAGTTTCCCACTAGGCCCTGCGCATTGGAATAACATAAACAGTAGTATCGACGTGGAACTGCTTATATTCCAGGCCTCCACTGACTATGCTAAACTTAATTGGGTTGTGTTACCAACTAGCTCAGAGGTCACTGGAAACTTTCTTCTCTGCATAGGAAGTGATCAGCTTCCTTGGCACAGACAAGAAGGGATTCAGCTTTCCAACAACCGTGCAACATGACAACTTTGCTCCTCAGATCAAGAGTCGATCTCTAGGGTCGTGTGAAACAATAGACATAGATTTCACTCAGTCAGTCTAGTGCAGTTTACTTTCACAGTATGTAGAGAATAGAGAGACGGGCGTGTATCAATAAAGGGTTAACATTTATTGAACAGTCTTTCTTCTCATACAAGAGAAATGTATTGCCACAATTGCAATAACTGTTATTATAAAAAGTACGTACAGTAAGATAAGAATAGCAAAATAGAACTGTAAAAGCATTGATATGGTTTCTTAGCCATACAATGGTTTAAAAGTAATAAAACATATATACAGTCATATATACATTAGGCTAACATACTCAACTGGTGCTTCTAACTAAGCCTACCCCAGTGTGCCTGACCTAAGCCTAACACGTGAGAAGGGGGAGTAAGTAAGTAGCTTAAGTTAAGTTGGTTTTGCCAAGGTTTGTTTCAAGAATTCTCGTCTAAGGGTTTAGTCAACACCATACCTCTGAATAGAATGATGGAGGATTGGTATCTCCTTCAGGGGTCTCTCTCGATATCCCAGTCACCTGCGAGGGTAAACCGGAAGCGCCGGGACTGGATTTCTCTGCACGAGAAAGGCAGCGGCTTCTCTCAGCGCGTCTGGAGGAAGGAGGGGTGACAGCGTCCGCGGGCAGCTGGGCTGGATGTCTTCGCAGAGGACGGCTGCACGGCTCCTCAAGCGTACTGCACCATAGGTCGCGCTGTAGCGGCGATAATGGTAATCAGTAGCTTCACCACCACAGGATAGCAGGCTGCAGCGACAGGCAACGCTCAACAGCAGTTAGCTTCGCTCTCACAGCTCACAGCTTCGTATTGCTTAAGGCAACGTTGGTAATATTTATACCTGACAGGTGCCGGGTTTGACGCAAGTTTGCTGGACATAAGACGTCAATTAAAGATGTCACTAGGAAGTGGCAGCTATCAGTTGCTCATTAGAGTTCCATTACTAATCAAAACATAGCAAGCGGGGATTTCCAGGTTTGCTAAGTTTTTATCTTGTTGAAGAACTCGGAGTGTTATCTAGGAATATCAGATAGTGACTGCTGCTCTGTCATTGCACTAATTGGTCGCAAAGGAAGTAGCAGAGAGTCATGCTGGAATGTGGCTCTGTGGCTCTGCTCGTGTGAGGCCAGAGATGACTTTACAGAAAATCGCACTTGAACGGTTATGCCAATATAGGGAATAAATGGATTTATAGCCGAATAGGGGCATAAGGTCACAGTATCGATCAGGAACCTAGATAAGCACATGACACCCACTCCACGAATTCATGTCCATCAAAATTACTAAAACTAAGCAATTTAGATGTATGTGTAACATTGTGTAACATAGCCCACCCCAAAATACATAAATGCATTCGAAATAGGCGTACTTGTAATACATGGAATTTAGGTACTGTACGTTTTTTAAAGCATAGTAATCATTCAAAAGGTATTGCATATGAAGTCAATGAATGATTATGCAAAAGAATTACACATGAAGTACCTCTGACAGAAGAAATGCGAGATAAATCATCACATAAAAATGCATTGTAATAATATGTGTGCTAGAGGCTGGTGTTATGTTAATATGTCTCTAGATGTGTTTTTTAGAAATAGAAGTGTGAAGCTTCTGTTCTCTAAGAATAGTTTTTACGTTAAGCAAAGAATTGTTCGTGCCAAAAAGAGAGGGTCAATATTCTTAAAAATTGTCCAATTCAAAGAAAAAATCAGTTTACCAAAGCTCCTGGCAGTTTTATGTTGATCAAAACTGAAGGCCGAATACAGAGTTCATGGGAACGCTGTGTGTCGGAAAGCTTCTCAAAAGTTATTGTTTCTCTGTGGGTGAGAACATCGTATCAGACAGGCTCGCAAAGAATTGGTCTACAAAATCAGGTGATAGTTCAACCAAATTAGATAGCGCTGTAACTTGGCAGGTGTGAGAATGATTGCTGTCATCGAAGGCAGGATCAGCAATGCTCACAGAACGTTGTACCTGGATGATGTTGCTTTTGTCACTCGCTCCACTGTTACCACTTGGCTGTAGTACAGGAGTCTCCACGAATGCCGTCATCAGGATTGGTAGCCGCTGGGGACAACACAATGCGTGAGCCGTTATTGGACTGAGCAAAGTATCGACGTCCATTGGTACTGCTGATGGAAGTGAAAGACAGATGTCCAACACGCATTCATCGCCGCAAAGCATACACCGTAGCACAGGTAAAATGCAATTTTGCCATATCGGTCTGAATGAAAGGAACCAGGTCATGTTTAGATCTCTCAGCCTGGCCAATCCGAGGACGTTAGTTATCCTGTCCCTGTAGCGCATTGCTAGGATTGTTTCTTCCATTCCCATGGGAGCTATGTCTGAGCCGAGGCTTGCCATAACGTAGCAGAAGGGTCAAAAATAGAATCCCTGCGATGAGTCCAAAAAATAGTGGAATACCACCAAAGATGGAGTGCACAAAATTAGGAAAGATTCCCAAAATTGCCTGGAAGGGTGTTAGCAGTCCCGTAAAGACTGTCTTAAATATGCCTGGGATGCTTGTAGCACTAGACATGTTAAGGAGTTCGTCGAGCATTTGTACGAAATGCACGGGGCAATTTGTTGATAAAAGGTCATGGACTTCAGTAGCCGTCCTTGCGACTAGAAGATCATACGTCTCTTTAGATGACGTTATAGGCACTGTTGTCTGTAAAAGCACAGATTTCATTTTGCTTAATGTATCAATTCGTATAGAATAGAGATTCAGACGAGGCCAGAGGGGAGTCACTGTGTCTGGAGGCCCGCTCGGGAACAATGCTTGCATACAACATTTGACCATGGACGTTACTTCTACTAGATAACTTAGTCCGGGCGCGAGGCCACAGCACCTGTGATCCGTTCTTAGAATGTAACTCCCGTTTGCGAGTTGCATAAAGAAGGGCTCTATCTGAGTTGCAGGTGTGACTAGCTGGTGGCATGAAAGGTTGTTTGAATTGCCATCACATGCTCCGTGTAAATTAATACCCTGACACAAAAGTATACCGCTTAGTGAGTGTTTACAGTTGTCACCACTAAGAAATACATTTTTGTCGCTGTCACTATAGCAAGAATGAGTGTATGGTAATTTCCATTCGGATTTAACATATCCCTTACCCAATTGTTCATACTGGCCAGCAGGTATGTATTCAAGGCATTTATGAAATCGGAAAGTTGTTATCGGAATTGTGATAATTCCGTGTATTATCCATTCAATGACAGGGCTCTCTGACATTGTCAATGATAATCTCTCGAGTTTCTCGATGCTCAAAATTGTATAGTCTGCTCCTTTCTGTGCCAAACTGATCTGTTTATCAGTAAGGTTAAAAATGGAAAATAATGACGTTGTGTTTATCAGACGCCAAGGCACATAGCCTGAACGAAGATTTTGCAGCGTCCAGCCTAGTTCTATAATAGAGCGTAATTGAGACTGGCCATGTTGTAACATTAGCAAATCTCTGTCTATCACATCAAAGGCAGAGGATACAATATTGTCCAAAGAATATATTCTGGAAGACAGAGTCATTAACCCATTGTCTACCACAGAAAGTGATTTTTCCAAATTAATACGATCAATTTCTCGTATCTTTTCAGCAGTTTCAATTTGCTTTACTTTCCAAGCCTCGTTGTAAGCAGCATAGATACTGGTCGCTATGAAACGCTTTTGACGCTGTTTGCGTGGTCCAAGAATGAAATCGCGCAAATCAGCACCATCTTTTAATAAAGACAAGTGTTGCTTAATTTCAGCCAGTGTGGATGAAGTTAGCCATTCTAGGCAGAGTTTACCTATACTGTATGTGGTTATAATTCCTGGATGTTGTCTCTGGGAATATCTAGGGTCTAATCTGGTCATTTTTAAACCCTGTGTTTTGTTCAGGAATCTATCTTGACAGCTATTTGTGTCTGTAGGCCAGATTAACCACTTTTTCCAATCAGGATGTGTTCTGTTGAAATGTAAAATGTGTGACACGTCTAACTCATTATCTGCAGTTGTATTCTCAGCTATTGGCTTTGGTATAGACGGTGTTTTAAGGTCTTTGTTCTTAGCTAGGCCAAGACAAGATGTTTGGTGTACAGTGTCATTTAAAAATAACATTTGTTCTGGTATCATGCAGGTTCTAAACAGTGCTTCTATGCCTTGCACCTGCCAATCTTTTGTACCCCAAATTGATTTTGTTTCAATATTATTTTTCCAATAATCAAAACCAAATGTCATCATTTTGTCATAAAATGCTTCTGAATATATCAATTTAGAATTTGTCAGCATTGTTTTCATGCCTGTTTTATCTAACAGTTTATAATAAAACGTTTCTGCATCACTGGTGTTAAACCCTGAAAAATATTTGAATTTCTCAAAAAATGCTTTAGAACTGCTTTTAGGTGGTGTAGAACAATGTTCCCATTGATTATACATAAAAACATTTCTAGGCTGTGCAGATTTATGCAAGTAATGATCCCCATAGTGGGTATAACAGAATAACTGCTCATAACTAGATGAACCTTGTAAATAATCATGATCTGTGAATCTAGCTGACATTACTAAATCAGACATCATGTCATTAATACTGTTAAAGTCCCAATCATCAGAGAATGTACTAGGTGTAACAAAGTCACTTAAGGAAACCTTTAGTTGATGAGGATACTTCAGGATTTCGACCGGACCATAGATCCCATAGTCTGTTTTCTCCCATACTACCCCACCAGGTATTGGAATTGCTGTGACATTTACTGTTGACAGTTCTCTTTTCTTCACGTGGGATGATCTGTGTGGTTTCAGGACTAGGTTGATGTTCTGACTTGCTGTGTCCATTGTAATATATTTTCCTTCAATGAATTTTCCCAAACACAGTACCATGATGAGCCAAAGCAGGAGGAAAAATATACCTAGACCGAACCAGAACTCTAGCCAAGGGGAAATAAGGTAGATTTCCTTCAGTTGATGAAAGAGTTCCGTTGCTTTTTCTTTAAAAGACTTTTTTGTTTCTGGCATCACTTCCGGGTCATTTAAATCTTCAGAGAAGTTGTCGAAGTTGATGAAATAACCAGAGGCAGTTCTGTCAATTGATGGGATTGTTCTTTCAATCTGTCTCTCGGTAGCACTTTCTGATGCCACATCATTGTAGACTGGTGTTGTTTCTTGACGAACTGTTTCAATCTGTGTTTCAAGAGGCACGAGTTCCATGGCATTATTGCATAGTCCTTCATTGTGCACTGCAGGCTGATCGAATGTGATGAGTCTTTCAGTTTGAACCTCTTGGATTGTTGCAAGTTTGGGTATTCTGTTGTTTCTTGGGAGTCCACTGGGCCTACTGTTGATTATAGGCCACATGCTTGTGGTTTTACCAGGTCGATGGACACGACTCTGTTCTCCTTTTTACCAGCAAGGGGCGGTAGCACAACTGATCTTGTTCCGGTGACTGCTAAGACAGGTACTGCTTTTCTGTAAGAAGGCCCAAATTCCTTCTTAACCGCGATCTTTTCTCTGACTAGATCCCCAATCTTTGGAATCCAGACAGGCCTTGCTGGGGCTGTTGCGGGTGGTGCCTCGTCAGTGGTATTTGGCTGTTGCTTTAACTTTATGTTGCTTAATGATTTTCTTGTTTCATTCAGTTCCTGTAAAACAGCCACACAGTCTTTTACTTCAAACTGCGTTGTTTCTTTTTGTACCACTGACATCTGACTATCGAGGTCCTGAACGCTCATTCTAATTCCGAACAATAGTTCGTATGGGCTGAAACCTTTCAGAGAATTTCTTGGCATGTTGTTAAGACTAGTCTGGACACTTATTAAATGTTTGACCCACCCAGCGCCTGAACCTAATACCTTCGCTGTTATAGATTGCTTTATGTCACGGTTTTTTCTTTCTACCACACTATTCCCTTCGGGATGCGACGGACAAGAATACCGCAACCCAATTCCCATGCTGGCCATGGCCTCCTTATAGGCTCGAGAGCTGAAAGCAGGACCCTGGTCAGAATGGAACGTGGTAATTGCGTATGTGCCGATAAAGACTCGCAAATCTTTTATAACCGTTCTAGCGTCAGCCGAGTGCTGGAGGCCTCATTTTTTTAAGTGTATTTCGTCTTAACTATTAATAGGACGCAGGATGGGGTGTAGGCAGCGTTACGCTCTTTCTGACTGGTAGCCGGTAGCAAGGTTCGTTACTGCGATCCCTATTGCAGTTTTCACAGTTGTTTGCATATATTTGGTGTTCTACACTCATTCCCGGCCACCAGAATACTGATTGTAATTCAGTCAGTGATTCCTTGATCTCTCTGTGCCGTAGACCCAAACCCATGTGTGCGTCTGCTATTAAAAATATTCTCCTGTTCATGTTTGGAATTACTCTGTCCCCCACTCCAGGGATTCGAGCAAAAGGAACGGAGTTTGCATCGATTATGTATGCATAATTGAGTGGATAGTTTACGGGTAGTGCTGCACAGTCGCCTTTTACGGTCGTTTTTACTGCCAGCATGGTTTCCCCGTCTATGTACTTATCTGTACGCTTTTTTGTGGCTACGGAAGCCGGGTTAGTTGCTTCCGCGGTGGCTGTATTAGCCAATGAATTCCCTGCAACGTGAACGCCATCACGCTGAAGACTCTGTGCGTGAATCACGTGAGTCTTTTGTAGTTCTTTACTTAAAAGAGCTACCTCGTTCCAAAGCAATTTATGCTTTATTGTGGCACCTGTGTCATCTTTGTAGTCGTTTTCGATCCAACTCTGCAGTTTATTGTTGTAAGAATTGACGCAAAAATGAGAATCGCACACTATAAGTGTGGGGAATTCGCGTTCTGCATTTTCGAGCGCCATCTTTAAAGATCTGATTTCAGTTCTTTGAACCGAACAGTTTCTTACAGATTCAGTTTTTGTTACTTTCGGTCTGAATTTACTGCACAGCCAACGACCTTTAATGATCGCACATGCTGCATTGTAGGATTTACTCTCTACATTAAAATGCTGTACAAAGCTATCTGTATAGATTATACAGGCATATTGTGGGAGAGGCAGGATTTCGATTGGCAGAGCATATTCTTCTTCATATTCTAAATCATTCAGTTCTTTGCATTGCGGGGCGAAATAGTATTTCACGTCTTCCGCTCCTAGAGAATCTATACACTGTATCCATTTCGGATCCAGTGACACTGTAGGCAGGTTTACTGGGCTGAATAGCGCCTCGAAGGCGGATTCCGCTGTAAGGATATTAATCCGTTTGCCGTGTGCTAGTTCTCGTTCATTTGCTAATGCGATTTGCACTGCGTTCACAGTTCTTTCTGTGCGACTGAATGTTTTTTCTGCTTGTGTGTACAAGTGAGATTTAATTGAAATTGGTACCTTTTCTCCCTCATTAGAGGTTAGGTACGTGAATCCGCATCTTCCTGGGATGACTCGGATTACAAGATCGATCGTGTTGTCACGTGTATCTAATTTAGTTTTTGCTAACATGTCTGTTTGCAGTGATCTCAAAATTTCTGTGTGTTTTTGAGTCCAATTGATTTGTTTTAAATCAGGTTTAATTAGTTCGTAGAGAGGTTTAACCCTTTCTGCGTAATTTAGAATGTAAGTTCTTCCGAAATTCAGAAAACCTAGTATTGATTGTAAATTCTTCAGCGTTTTTGGAGCTTGGAGTACAGCGCACTTCTCTAAGAAGTTGTCCGCTAGGCTTTTCCCTTCACTTGATAATTCGTACCCTAAAAATAGTACTGTCAGATGGGCAATTCGGGACTTTTTAAAGTTGAATTTGTAACCCTCTGCTGCGAACCCAAGTATAATGGTGTTCACTCTTTTTAAGTGAGTATCCAAGTCGTCGTCTGTGAGATAAATATCATCTACGTAAGACAATGCTTCATCATCATAGATTTGTAGTAACTCTGTTACCCTAGCTGAGAATAGTCCTGGGCTGTTCTTGAACCCCTGTGGGAGTCGACAGAATTTTTTCTGTGACCCAAATGCGGAGAAAGCGGTCAAGTATCTGCTTTCTGGTGCAATGTTTTGACAAAAGAAACCATTAGAAATGTCTAATGTCGTTTTGTATTTTTTCCTAACTATGTTATTCATTAGGGCTGCACTATGCGAGTTTTGTACTGCAAAAGTTTTGCAACATGTATTAAGGTGTCTGTAGTCCAAAACTAGACGATATGAATTGTCTGGCTTGGAGACAGGAAACAAAGGATTGTTCATTTGAGAGGTGCATGTTTCAATCACCCCCTGGTACTCAAGTTGATCTAAGATCTCCCTGACCTGTTTTTTAGCTTCTTGCTTTATGGGATACTGCCGTTGGGCAGTTGGTTCACTTTTTAGTTGGATTTTGTGAGGTGTAGAATCCTCATCCCATCCTACATGATTTTTATACAATGCAGGTGCCTGGGCTACAGCCCATTTCCTTGCATATGTGTATTTTTTGTGAATCGGTATGTGATTCGAGAAGGCAGGCATAATCACTTCTTCGCCACGAGGGCACTCCCTGACAAACTCCGGGGGCCAATCTTTTTCAGCTAACAGAATATCATAGCCTTTTGAGAGCTTATCCCAAAATAGACCCTTAATTTTCCTAGTCTTATCACCCTCTATACGCAATGTTATTTCGTATATTTTATGGGGCTCGCTAAGCCTGGCGTCGGCAGTTTCAACCTGAATGTATTCATTCGTGTCCACTGTCTCCAGATGACTCATCAAGATCTTGCGCGCTATACTGATCTCTGCTGCACTGTCCAACATTGTCAATGCCCACTCCCCGTTTTTCAACTGTGTCCTCAGTATTCTCGGCATGGTTGATTACTCTAATACTGGCTACCTTCTTTTTCTGAAATTGAGATTTCTTATTTTGAGCAGGTTCCTTGTCTTTGGACTTGGTGTGCTCTCCTGGGTCTGACCGTCCTCTTCTTTCCGAATTCTGTGGAAGAGATCGAGAGGGACGTGTATCAATACTTTGATATCTATCAGGTTTTTTTATATTATCCCTATTTCTAAGGTTATATCTTTTCTCAGAGGGCTCCCGTTGGGGAGACTGGCGTTCTCGAGTCGGAGTTCTCTCCCTCCGTCGAGGAGACCTTCCTCTGGACTGGAAAACTTTTTCCTTGGGACTGGATTGTTTATTTCCATCCCAGCTCTTTTTAGGAGTATTTGAATTATTTTTAATAAATAATTTTTCAGGATTTTCGAGCAGTTGGGGCTTAACTGGTTTCCCACCCAAGCTGTCTCTACCTAATTCTTCATAGCATTTTTCTATGATTTTTGCAAGCTCAACAGGATCTTTTATATCTGTTTCCCTCAACTTCTGGCGAATCGCCACAGATGCTGCTTCTCCCTTTACATTGGCTAATAATATAGCCGTGACCTGCTTGAAGTCTTTCAGTAATTTCATACCTAGATTTAAAGCGGGCTCTGGACCGAATTCATTTTGAATCTGTTTTAGCACTTCTGGTATTACCGCCATAGACGGAACACCGTGTGTTTTTGTGTAAATGGAAGCAAAGACTGTACCCCAAGTGTCACAGTCCTCCACGTGTGGTGCGATTCCCATGGGAAGGCAGATGGTCAAGATTCTGTGTTTCTCAATAGGGGTAGTATCAGGAAATACTGCCTCTATTTGAGTGATTTTCTGGGCTAACCAGAAAGGAATTTGTTCCCGTTTTACGGGTGTTTTACCAAGACATGACTGTATGTTCTGTGGTGTAATTTTATTTGTGTTCCCCTGATGAGGGGTCAGCTGTGGTGTATTAACAGCTGGCTGGACTGTAGCAGTCCGTATTACATATTGGACTAATTGCCTATGTATTTTTATTAATGTGTTTAGCTGTACTAACAGCTCCTCTCTAGACATTTTTACAATGTCAGGATGTGGTGTGTAGCTGGCTAGAACCGGCCACGTGGCTCCTGGTCTACCTAGTGGACCGAGCCTGGTTATGTGATCATTGTGTTTTAGGGCGCCATTAAACCAGAGCAGGTGCTCTTGAAATTTAAGTGGAATTTCAACCTCCTCGAAAGGAGCGTACTCTTCCGGAGGTTCCTCTATTTTGTAATAGTGAAACTCTTGTGTTATAGCGTTTACCGCTGGAAAGTTTATCCATGAATAGAATACCTCTGTCTGCCGATACTCGTGAGCCTCTATCACGAAAATTACTGTACCACCTTGAGGTGGCAGTCCGTTTTCTATAAGTTTTAAAGTTATAGATCTTCTTAACTGGACCGGGATGATAATAGCACCCGGGTCTGTGTATTCGGGACCTTGCTGAGTCGCATCTACTGCGGCCCCAGTGGTGCCGTTGTTTTCTACTGACATTGTATAAATGCAGTTTTTGCAGAGTAGGTCTCCAAGGAGACAAAGATTAGATGCACAATATTTTGGAACACTGTATCCTTCAACGTTGAATAAACCAGAGCTTTACATAGGAATCTCTTCCTACTAAGGTCGGGCGGATTTTAACCTTTCACCCACTCCAGACGTCTATTGGAGTATTTACGGGAGAAAGGGGTGTGAAATATGCACGACTGAGTTACTCTACAAGTCTTGCGTTAGTTTATCGCCTTACCAAACGTTTGGGCGCCATGTAGTGTAGTTCCTAGTTTCCCACTAGGCCCTGCGCATTGGAATAACATAAACAGTAGTATCGACGTGGAACTGCTTATATTCCAGGCCTCCACTGACTATGCTAAACTTAATTGGGTTGTGTTACCAACTAGCTCAGAGGTCACTGGAAACTTTCTTCTCTGCATAGGAAGTGATCAGCTTCCTTGGCACAGACAAGAAGGGATTCAGCTTTCCAACAACCGTGCAACATGACAACTTTGCTCCTCAGATCAAGAGTCGATCTCTAGGGTCGTGTGAAACAATAGACATAGATTTCACTCAGTCAGTCTAGTGCAGTTTACTTTCACAGTATGTAGAGAATAGAGAGACGGGCGTGTATCAATAAAGGGTTAACATTTATTGAACAGTCTTTCTTCTCATACAAGAGAAATGTATTGCCACAATTGCAATAACTGTTATTATAAAAAGTACGTACAGTAAGATAAGAATAGCAAAATAGAACTGTAAAAGCATTGATATGGTTTCTTAGCCATACAATGGTTTAAAAGTAATAAAACATATATACAGTCATATATACATTAGGCTAACATACTCAACTGGTGCTTCTAACTAAGCCTACCCCAGTGTGCCTGACCTAAGCCTAACACGTGAGAAGGGGGAGTAAGTAAGTAGCTTAAGTTAAGTTGGTTTTGCCAAGGTTTGTTTCAAGAATTCTCGTCTAAGGGTTTAGTCAACACCATACCTCTGAATAGAATGATGGAGGATTGGTATCTCCTTCAGGGGTCTCTCTCGATATCCCAGTCACCTGCGAGGGTAAACCGGAAGCGCCGGGACTGGATTTCTCTGCACGAGAAAGGCAGCGGCTTCTCTCAGCGCGTCTGGAGGAAGGAGGGGTGACAGCGTCCGCGGGCAGCTGGGCTGGATGTCTTCGCAGAGGACGGCTGCACGGCTCCTCAAGCGTACTGCACCATAGGTCGCGCTGTAGCGGCGATAATGGTAATCAGTAGCTTCACCACCACAGGATAGCAGGCTGCAGCGACAGGCAACGCTCAACAGCAGTTAGCTTCGCTCTCACAGCTCACAGCTTCGTATTGCTTAAGGCAACGTTGGTAATATTTATACCTGACAGGTGCCGGGTTTGACGCAAGTTTGCTGGACATAAGACGTCAATTAAAGATGTCACTAGGAAGTGGCAGCTATCAGTTGCTCATTAGAGTTCCATTACTAATCAAAACATAGCAAGCGGGGATTTCCAGGTTTGCTAAGTTTTTATCTTGTTGAAGAACTCGGAGTGTTATCTAGGAATATCAGATAGTGACTGCTGCTCTGTCATTGCACTAATTGGTCGCAAAGGAAGTAGCAGAGAGTCATGCTGGAATGTGGCTCTGTGGCTCTGCTCGTGTGAGGCCAGAGATGACTTTACAGAAAATCGCACTTGAACGGTTATGCCAATATAGGGAATAAATGGATTTATAGCCGAATAGGGGCATAAGGTCACAGTATCGATCAGGAACCTAGATAAGCACATGACAGCATCCGTCAGGGTGGGAAGAGACAGCAGTCAGTGCAAAGATGGGGCCTAAGTGACTCAACCATGTGCCAAATATTCTAACAATACGGCAAATTCTGTTTTGTTTTCAAAAAGGTATTTATTTAAATCTGTAAGAAATCAAGAATGATACTGCTCCGATGCTTATTTTGGAAACAAAATTGTGGGTCAGGCCTGAAGGAAAATAATGAATCTTCAAGAATAATTTTATTTTTCATGCCTAGGTTTTAGCAGTCAACAGTCGATATACAATTAGCCTATTTGATGACTGGGAAGAGCCACTAGAAGCCTACACACCTTTTTTTTTATCTCTGTAACCTTTAAGTGACTGAACAGAAACAAGCACACAAGAGTGAAAGAGGCTAAGGGCCTTAATATGAGTCTGGCGGTCCATGGTGGCCGTCTCCTGACTTCCCTATTATGACTAGGGCGGTCCGGCATCCTCCAAGAATATTATGAGTTTCCTCACCGCCAGGGCCGGACTGGGAACCAGAACCGGCCCTGGCAAAGTGCTCGGGCGGCCCCCCTCCCCCCCTCCGGGAGGAGAGGGGAGGGGGGAGAGGTGCGACCGCGCTCTGTGACAGGGCCGGTTTTCGGCCGTTTTTGTTACAGGGCCGTTTTTGCAGCATAACAGCCCTGTAACAAAAACGGCCCCAGGGGCCCAAAACCGGCCCCCAACCATGCGGCCCACCAGGGAATTGCCCGGTGCCCTCAACGGCCAGTCCGGGCCTGCTCACCGCCACACTTTTCATTGAAAAGTGTGGCCCTACAGGGACTCCTTGAGCCTCAAGCCATGAGGATGCACGCAGGGGGGCAAAATGTGCATGCACACCAGTACCTGAATGGCATGGACTTAGAGCAGTCCTTGCCATGCAGGTACTGCCTTTGACGTTCCCATTGCGGTGCCTGTTTCATAGGCACTGCCCTGGGAATGCCAAAGAACTGCCCATCAGAAAGGAGAAATCTCCCGAACTGGCGGGTGGTTCCTACACAGGTTTGGTGGTGCGGGAGGAGGGCGGTCCCACTGCTGTACTACCAAACTCTTAATAATGCGCTAAATATAACCATAGATGGCCTAAAATTTGAAACAAGCGTACAATACAATGTATGACTTCCAGGAATTGCAGAACGTCCAGGTATTATTGTGCATGTTCCCAGTTAGGTAGCACTGGGTATTGGCATCAAGATTTTTTTCAGTCCCAAAAACACCCTAAATTTTCCAGCCGCAGATAGGAAAATGACAATTTTTACATTTTGGCAAAAAATTGATCTTTACTAGGGAAAACTCCTGGGATTACACTTCGTTGTACATTTGATATTTTGTTTGGATAAAAATCGAGGTGCACAGAATAAACTTGAATGAACAGAATGTGTGCAGCTGTTGTTTTTGTTGTGTGAGATTTTGCGCTATTTTTAAGCTCAAAGGGCCAGATGTACAACCAGCAAACCTGCGCCTCGCAAATTGCTACTCATTTTCAAGTTGCAATTTGCGAGATGCAATTTGCCATGTACAACAGTGTGCTTAACACTGATTGCAATTCCCAAAGGTGTTGCATATTGCGAGGCTCATTAATATTAATGAGCCTTTCGCAATTTGCGAGCCCATTGGAAATGACAGGCCCTCCAAGGTATGGTGGCCTGCTGGGCTCAGCAGACCACCATGTCTGGGACTGCTTTTAAATAAAGCAGTTTTATTTTTTAAATGCAGCTCGTTTTTCTTAAAGGAAACGTTTTTGTTTCATTTTTTAAGGGCTGGTATTGATCCCTGGGACCACTGCTTAACCTTAAAAAATATTTTTAGAGACAGTCACAAAGTGGAAGGGGTCCCCTGGGGTCCCCTTCCAAATTGTGACTGAATTACCACCCTCTTGAAGAGGGTGGTAATTTGCGAGTGTTTTGCAACCGCAATTGCGGTCACAAAACATTCATACATTGATTTGCAGACGCAATTAGGAAGGGAACGCCCCTTCCTAATTGCGACTCACAATTCCTAAATAGAAAGTCGCAAATAAATTGTGACTCGCTATTTAGGAATTGTACATGGCCCTGGGACATTTTGCATGCGCAAACGGGTAGCAAACCCCGTTTCCGCATGCAATTTATGGTCGTACATATGGCCCAAAATGTGTCCCCATGTCAAAAATTTAGGCAACAACGCATTTTGTCCTAAACAATACCACAGAATTCTGGATCTGCATTTCATGTAACTTAGCAGGAATCACGCACTATTTCCACAAAGGAAATTGTGCAAATTTCCCCCAGGTCTGACCTTTAAATATGTATAAAGTATTGATTGCCTGTTAAACAGTTCTTAATGGCAACTATTGATACATTTTTATAGCGACCTGTAAAGCTGGTGGGGGTGCTACTTTCATTTTCTGTTGCTATTCGTTACTTTGCAAATCAGAAAAACATTTTTGACTATCAGTGTGCCATTAGAACATTTTAGCCTGCCTTTTCGCAGTCACCAAGAATGTGATTTTGTGCACTGCAGGCTATTGCAACCGCAAAAATGTTCAACATGATCAAGCCCCTAGTCTACAATCACAATGTACTACAGCTCTATAGCACAAGAACAGCTCAGGGAAGTAAATGTTCTTATACAGAAACAAATGAGTGAACACATAGAATTTGCAGATGACATCATTTAAGTATGGTACTTAAAACAATGTCACCAGCTTGGCTTTAGGATATAGACCCCACCCCTTGAAAATATGTGTTTTCATAAATATCACGTTCATGTCCATTATCAACATTTTAGGGGATCTGGACTTTGCACTGGGTAGTGCAAACTATTATTTATAGTGGCAATATCTTTTGATAATTTCAAGGCCACCTTTCCTGGCAATTTGCATTGCCATTCTCTCCTTCCATTTGAGCTACTTCAGTTTATTCAGAAGTTCATTTCATTAAATCAATACAATTCGTACAATGTCAAGCGCACCACATTTAACTACAGAACTGTTGTAATACAATTGTAACTCTCAATGCAATAAAACACATTTCATTTTAGCAGCTTGTTATGAATTACAGTTCTCCTGGCAAAATTGTATTCATAACTTTCTGTTTGTGAATTCACATTGTAAACACTTGCAATGAAAAATGCCTGTATTTAGCAACGTATCCTAACATCTAAACTAATCATGAGCGGCTAAATGTTCCACCATCCAAATTAAAGAGATAAACTCTAACCAGGAGTCACGCAGGGCAATAGACCACGTCTATAGATCGGGAACACACAAGGAATGACATCACTGTGATAGATGCACTGTACCTCCCTATTGGTCGCTCAACAAACAGAGGAATATTTGAACTTATGAGCCATTATGGCCTCCATTTTGGTAATGATGTCTACGTAAGGTAACTGTACCTCTGAAAATCAAACAGGTATGTTTGGCAACCTTTTGAACACATTAGACAGACTGTTCATTTATCAGTTTTAAGTGCATATTACAGGAAGCTACATAAAGTCATAAATGATTATAAATAACCGTATATTGATGATCAAGGGACATATATATGCTCACTATCTGATATACTCTGAATATTTAATAAAACATGGTGTGAAACTTAATTCCTTATGTGCTCATAACATATTATTGCTGTCACCCTGTTTATAATCTTATTTCTTACAAATATACTAAATAATCAGAAGCGTGTGGATATCTCATTTTCCCACCTAGTACCAAAGATATACTTTTCTGAAAAACTTCTCATGAGAATGCAAGAATCCCCCTCTACTTATCCTTAGAAAGTCAAGAGAGTAAGACTCTCTGCTCCTGTTACTGTACACAAACCGCACTATACTCAAGGTTAGGCAAATGGAACGGTCTTCCTTTCCTCATACGGATATAGCAATACAGCAAAGATAAAGGCAGTGGAATTATTACACGTTTGACAATTATATATAGCAGAATGACAGAAGGCTCTTTGGAAATTGAAGTTTGTTAGAGATTAATTAAGATTTTTCAAATGGTGAAGATGCAATATCCTAGGTTCTTTATAGTTGTTTCCTCATAAACTCCTATCAGAATGATATATTTTATGGTTCAAACTAAAATAAGAATATTACCACAATGCATCCACTGGATGTTAGAACAATTTTATAATCATGGATTCATGTAATCAATAATGTAAACAGCATCAGTCCACTTTGATTTAAAATTATACAAAATTGCAGTTATTACCTATAACAAATATTATTATTCTGGAGGGGCTTTCTGCTAGAGATCTGCACTCACTGATCTCAGGATCTCCCACAATCTGGATGGATGCCCTATTTCATGTCTTTAAATTGTAAATTTGTGATGAAGGTTTGAAGGACTGGGTTCTTTAAGACCCAGCGGTGCCAGGGCACAACACCTGAAACCTTTGTGGGTAACCTGCTCCGGCGTACGAATCACAGAGACACGGGACACTTCCTTCGACGTCAAAGATTCAAGGTTTATTTGCTGCAGGGAACACAGAGATCACGGCAAGTACACAGCGTGCAACTTGAGGAGACTGCTTCAAATTGGTTCTGTGGATCGCTCCTTTTATACAGTTTTTACCCATAGGATTATATTGAACACAGAAGTTTACAACCCGGTTCCCACCATCATCCCCCAGAGGGGTCGCTTTGGTCACTTTGAAAACACATCAGGTCCGGAACATAAGTGCGGAAACATTTGGCGGTTCCCAACTGTAAAAACCATCTTCCCACCATTAGCAAATTCCAATCAGCAGTAAAACAGATCGAAAATAGGAACAAAGACAGGTGCAGAGGAAGACGGAGACAGTGGGGAGATCGGAAAGGGTGTAAAAGGGGAGGTATCGGGAAACACGAGATACAGGCATCAAAGGGACGTGCCTAATGAGATGCACGGCTGAGACAATAAGTCCGTGCGGCAAGATGAGCCTCGAGCGGCGCCATCTGCCTTACAGAAGCAACCCCCTCGTCATAAAGACACTCACAAAGAACATGTGTCTTCCGCAGATATCTTGGAGTCCCAGGGTCGCGAAGCGGACAACGTCCGTTCGCTGGCTACTTGAGGGCAAGAGACAAAATGGATGCCGTATCTAAGATGGAACCCGTGGGTACAGATGAAAAACCCACATAACAGACGAACGGTTTAAGTTAGCACAGCGAAACTGCGCACACTTACTAAACTCGTCATTTGCGGTTCATAGATACCAGACTCGACCATATTCGTGCGAGTCGAAAACACCACTTACAATTGTCACGGAACCTCAGACGCTCCTTTTGCCCTCATGTAGGCAAGCACTAGTCGGAATCATATTCAATATTCATCAGACCATCGAGATGTTGCTGTAGCATAGCTCTGTCCAACTGAGTCCCCTTGGTAACAGGTGGTTGTCTCATACACGTTGTAGCACAGAGGCCACATAAGGCAGGACCACACTGCACACAAAGGCAACACGTGAACAGGAACACTACAACGACTCCGATGATCATCAGAATCTTCCAACCCCAAGTCGACATCAGGCCCCAAAACCATCCAAGTAGCGTCCAATCCCCTACATCCACGTGTATGGATTCGGAGATCTTATGCAACCTCGAGATGGCTTGATAGACAGTAGGAGCATTATCTGGAATGAAAATGCAGCAGCTCGAATGGATCACCTTACATACCCCACCTCGATCTGCTAAGATGACATCTAAAACCATACGGTTTTGCAACGTCATAAGTCTCTCCGCCTGAAGTTCTGTGGTGATATTACCAAGGGCACTGGCAGTAATATTAGCTGTCGATTCTACCACTCGAGTCAACTGTCTCAGGTTCCTACTGTTGACCATAGGTCCCCAAAACGGGAGGAAACCCTTGAAAAAGTCTCCTGCCTCTTGACCGGCAGTATCCTCTTCACTAATTACGCCTCGCACAACTCTAGTCTTATGATAATCGGCATCTATAGTGAACGTCGGAGGCAACAGATTTGCAATAAAACATGAGCCCATGAAGTCTGCGGGCAACCATGTGTATGCACGATCATAACAGATAAAGTATGTACCCTTGGCAGCCAGGAACACAGGGGACGAGGACATCGGCAAAATTTAATTTTCGGTGCAAGCACTTGCTCCAAGTCGGGCTTGCGATCTTCGGCCACGACCCATAAGACAAAAATTACCAGTGTGGGGTACGACCCATATTGGAGGCGAGCTCTTAAGCTGCTTTTCACTAGTGAACACACTATATTCACCTCTACTTAGGACTCTATAGGCCTGTACCTCTTCTTCGGGAATAAGTGAAGGATCATAGATCTCACTATCTAAATCCTCTATTGCTATTGACAAAGGTTTTTGATACGAGGTAGGACCAGAGTAGGGGGAACGCGGTTCTCGAATGGGGTGGAAACCCAGTGCGCTTCGAAACATTGTTTGAAATGCTCGAGCTGACCCTTGGGAACTATACGGTAACACCAGATATGGAATTCCCTTATCCGTAGTATGTGGCATCAACCCACACACCCAACAATTAGTAGTGTTAACCACTAACTGATGCTGATGGAGGAGCTGAATAAAGGAATTGTTGCGGAATTCTACACGTCTAGCCTGTTCGTGTTCAGGTAACATGTGAAAGGAATGGGGAGAAGCAGTAGAGGTAAGATTAGGGTAAGAAGTAGGAGTAGGTGTAGCAGGTAAGAAGTAAGACATCGTGTAATACACCCCACCCGTCAATAATGCAGAAGCAGTCAAAAACAATACAAACAGTTGGAATATGAAACATTTGGTACGACTGAGTTGCTGCAGCTTGAATCTATGGACTTGAGCTCCTTCCAAATCATTCAGCTTCGAGAATGCCATTCCCTACGACCGTCCGCAACGTTTCTTGACGCACTTCGTTCTGTGCAGCAATAGTCAATCCCTAGGAGTTCCTAGGAACCGACGGCCTTTAACCTAGCGTCAAGACCTACTGTCCAGAAGGAAGTACGCGCGCGGCCCTACGGCCTTTAATGCACAATATGTACGTATGCAAAAACAAAGTCTCTCAGCTGTAAAGGCAAAAAGTATAGGGAGTGAAGCTCAATATATGTACAGAAATAATTACAGAAATACGAAAGTTCAAAACTGATCACGGAAAACGGGATAATGCAGTTGTCAATTCAGCAAAGCAAGATTTTTATTTGTCCTTAGTGCGTGATCGGAAAAAGTATCGGGTTTTCCCAGGACGTGTCTGCTCGTCGAACAAAGGATCCGTTGGAGAGACAGCGTCCTGCTGATCAGTTGAGTGTTCTGGTCTTGAGTCTTTTGAAGCTAATTGTTCAACAGTGTCTCTCTGCTGCGCTGAGGATTCCTCAACAAGCTGTGCGTCGCTAAAAGGCACAAACGCCGGCAATGTTTCTGTTTCAGATGACGCAATACCTCTCCTTACCCACGGGTCTGCCGGCAAAGGAATGGGGACTCGCTTGGTGTGCGTAGCATGCACCCAATTTTTACGTCCCTCAAGACGAACGGCAGTCCTCGTGGCCAGGAGCACTTGATAGGGTCCGGTGAACCTCGGGTCCAGGTTATTCTTGCGTGAAAAGTTCCTTGTCACCACCCAGTCTCCGGGCTGGAGCTGGTGGCCTGGACCCTCTGTCTGCGTCGGCAATGCGTCGTAAACCTGTTGGTGAATTAACCTCAGTTTAGCAGTCAAGTCATGCAGATAATCGATCAACATTGGGTACTCAAGATCAGAAAACATTCCTGGCCTAGGAACCCCCCACACATTCGCAGGACGGCCGAACACTATTTCATAGGGGCTAAGCCCTACTCGGGAGTGTACAGTCGTCCTAGTTGACAGTAATGCTAAAGGCAAAGCGTCAGGCCACGTAAGACCAGTCGTAGCCTGAATCTTTGCTAGCTTTAGTTTAAGGGTGCCGTTGTACCCTTCAACCAATCCAGCTGACTGGGGATGATTGGCGCTGTGGAATTTCTGATTAATTCCAAGGCCCTTACACACACTCTTCATCACACTTCCAACAAACTCACTTCCGTTATCTGACCACACAACTCTAGGCATTCCATACCGAGGAAAGTATTCCTTCAGTAGGATTTTCGCAGTAGACAAAGCAGTATTGTCCTTGAGAGGATAGGCCTCGATCCATCGGGAGAATGCGCAAACCACAACTAAAACGTATTTCAGGTTATTGCATCGCTCCATATGGATGAAGTCCAATTGAATCACCTCAAAGGGATATGAAGGAGGAGCAAAACTGCCTGGGGGAGTTGGGGTTCCTTTGCCAGGATTGTACATTATACACACCATACAATTCTTCACCAAACGTTCAGCACATTTCGTAATGCCATCATTCTTCCACACAGGAGATAGCAACTTGCAAATACCTTTCGTGCTAATATGTGCTAACCCATGTGCCATTGTCACAACGGCCAGCACATACGCATCAGGCAACATCCATCTTTTCTGATCCGACAAATCAATCCAACAACCATTCGCATCCAACTTTCCCGTACTTTCTTTCCACTTCGTCTTTTCAGTCTCAGTGGCCTCATTCTGAATTGCTTTCACACTCTCAATAGTGTCTTCACACATACTCGATTCTGTAGGCCACCTAACCGAACTCGTCACATACATTCGAGTGCTAAGGTTCCGGGCAGTCTCCTTAGCAATCTCATCCGCAAACGCATTACCACGACCAACATCATCCGTCACCTTACGATGCGCACTACACTTAACAATCGCAACTTGGGTAGGCAAAGTCAATGCATCCAAAAGATCATTCACAAGCTGGCCATGCTGTATCTTCGTACCGTGCGACGTCAAGAAACCTCTCTCTCTCCACAATCGTCCAAAACTGTGAGCAACACCAAACGCGTATTGACTGTCGGTAAACACATTCACACGTTTCCCTTTCGCCAACACACACGCTCTAGTAAGAGCAATCAGCTCCGCAGCTTGGGCAGAATTCTGATTCAACCTCGCAGTCTCAACAACAGTATTCAATGTTACAACAGCATAAGCAGTAGTCACATCGCCATTCGGCAACTTAAAACATGACCCATCCACATACAAAGTGCCATCCGGATCTTCCAATGGGGTGTTTTTAAGGTCCACTCGACCTTTCGTTTCCTCTTCAGTCCTCAAGTAGCAGTCATGTTCTGCTACTTCATCTGACTCTGTGCTAATTGGTAACAAAGTTGCCGGGTTCAGAACGTTACAACGTTTTATCTGAATGTGGCTTGCCAAGAGCGTCAATTCATATCCAGACAACCTCGCACTCGTCAAGTGCTGAGTTTTCGTTCGATTCAAAAGAGTATCGACTGCATGCGGAACCATCACCGTAAGCATATTATCCATGACCAATCCTGCTGATTGTCGGATGGAGACCGCAGCTGCCGCTGTTGCTCGTAAACAACTCGGCAATGCTCTAGCTACTGGGTCCAAGGTCGAGGAAAAATATGCACATGGACGTTGCTTACCACCAAAAGGTTGCGTTAAGACACTCAAAGCACAACCTTCCCTCTCGTGAACATATAACGTGAACGGCTTACTGTAATCAGGGGTACCTAACACAGGAGCCGAACACAATGAATCACGCAGTTCAGAAAAACTTTTCTGACATTCTTCCGTCCATGGTAAAGGAGTTTAAACATCCTTGCACGTAAGAGCCACCAATGGTTTCGCTAGTAATGAAAAATTTGGAATCCATTGCCTGCAGTATGACGTGATACCTAGAAAGGCACGCACATCTCTTTGGGTTTTTGGCACAGCCATTCGCGCAATCGCTGCAATTCTCTCTGGGGTCAATCTCCTTCCCTCCTTTGACAATAAGTGACCTAGATAGGTTACTTCTTGACAACAATATTGGAGTTTAGAAGGTGACACCTTGTGATTTAACTCACAGAGATGTTGCAGCAACGACACCGTAGCAATTTTGCAAATGTCCTGAGTATCAGCAGCCACCAATAAGTCGTCGACGTATTGGATCAAAGCCGCACCAACCGGCAACCTAAATGCATCCAGTTGACCCTTCAAGGCTTGACTGTAAATCGATGGACTCTCACAGTAGCCCTGAGGAGCGCGTTTGAACCGGAAGCTGCGTCCACCGAGAGAGAAACCGAAAAGGTCCCTGCTCTCTTCGGCAATCGGGATGCTGAAAAACGCATTTTTCAAGTCAATCACCGAAAACCATGATGCAGAAGCTGGAATCAGAGTCAGTAGCGCCGTGATGTCAGGCACAACAGGAAATTGAGGAACCACAATTTTATTTACCTCCCGTAAATCGATAACAAAGCGATAAACAGGCGGTTTTGAAGGATCAGTACGTTTAAGAATGGGCAGTACAGGGCTGTTACACACGTTTCCCCGAGTCTCTTCAATTACATCTTTCTCGATCAAGTCATAGATGATCGCCAACAGTGCTCGTTCACCATCAAGGGAGATACGATATTGGGGAATACGTGGCAGCCGCACATTAGATTTCAACTGAACAACATAAGGGGAGATATCAAGCAGGCCCACGTCATTTGGACCTGTTGCCCACAAAGACGCAGGAAGAGAACTCAATTCCGGTGGGAGCTTATCGAGGGACAAATACATAGGAGAGACAACCCTCTCTCCTAACGTAAGCTTTACACCCGCAGGAGAACAATACAAAGTTGCGTACAAACGTTTAAGCAAATCCAGGCCCAAAAGATTTTCGCCACAACCCGTGGTTAAAATCAACGGAGCCTCTAGCTCACGTGGCCCAATTTTAAGGGGCAAAGGGCGCGAAACTGGATTGCTAACAGGGGCGCCAGAAAATCCAACGGAAACATTTGTTAAGCCAGACAAAGGTGCGCCAGGGAGTTTCGAATACATGATAGAACTTTTCGCTGCACCAGTGTCCAACAGAAAAGGCTCAACGACGCCCGATGCAGCAACTGCGACGTAAGGCCCTCTCTGATCAACCGGAACTGATACCACTCCCTCTCCTTGTCTTTGGCTGTCCTAGTAATTGCTGTCGTCAGTTCCCTGATCGACGTAATAATCGTCTACATTATACTGCGCAGATCGTCCTTGCGATGATCCACGTTGGTCGAAACAATTATTAGGATTGGATGAGTTATCTGAGCGATCGTTCTGGGCACCACGGCCTCTACCTCGTGACGTTTGCTGCGAACCACCACGACCTCCTCTAGTTGAGTTACCACTATTGCGTTCGTTTAAAACAGGGCAATTGAATTTAATGTGTCCCTCCTGTCTACAATAAGCACATTGATTGTACCCTAACGAGGATCTTTGGGAGGAGGAATCGTTTGGGATCTGTTTGATTGCGGCTGTGACCTATTCTGTTGCGAATTATTCTGATTTGACCGCGGAGGATACGCTTGTTGCAACAACACTTTAGTTTTTAGCTCTTTCGTCTTTTTATCAGCACGGTCAATCTCTTCTTTCTCTCTATTCTCATAGTATTGTGCCGTAGCCAATATCTGAGCCGAAGTAGAAACGGCCCATGCACTTTCCGAATTTCTCAATTTATTGCTCAAATCGGGCAACAAATTTGAAACAAATTTATCCACAAACAACCTTTGACCACCCTCAGTACCCATATCCTGTCCACTATGGTCAATGAATGCTTCCTCGAACCTCGTAAAGAAGTCGGAAACACTCTCATCTTTCTTCTGCTTACAGGCCGACAACTTGTCCCAATTCACCTTCATAGCTGGCATAAGAGTTTTCATTAATGTTATGATTCTTTGAGGGAGAGCAGCAATCAACTGTTCAGGCTTAGCGCCACCAACTTGTAACCCATCTGCCGCCACAATGGCCGCCCAATCACCACCTAGTTCGTTTGCGTGATCTTCCTGGCGAATCTTAGCCCATACCGGTTGCGGTACGACATTGCCAAACAACATGTCGATATCGGCAAGATTCATTATCGTAGCATCTACGAGCTGCGATAATTCTTTGTAATACCCTGCAGGATTTTTGCGAGGGTCAGGCAAAGATTGCTTCACCTGCAACACTTCCGATCTTTTCCATGGGAGATGTATCCATACTCTCTGGAAATGCGGCGGAACAATAGGAATAGCAGTAGCATCGCCTGGCATCCACACAGGTGGAACTTCCCGCATAGGGTATTGGCCAGACTCGTCTGGTTGTTTTTCAATATCCTCAACAAACAATGCATGAGGGATGGGAGCGGGACGAAGAGATAGCAATCGTTCAACAGCACGTCGAACGTTGGTATCCACTATCAGCCCATTTGCGAACTGAAGCTGGAGATCAGACAGAGCGGTGAGCACCTCGTCAGGCGCATCGACCGCTATTTGATCATAAAGGAACTTACACATTTCATTAAACACATATCTCTGGGTTGGTATATTGAATTGACAGAATGTTTCGAGGACAACACGGGGTGGACTTCTCTGCGGATTTACCATCCAACCCATCGCCATATTATATAGTGCAACGCGTTCTCTGTTTCCAGGAAGCTGACTTCGTCTCTGAGGACCATCGGAACCAGCGGACCCATGAACAGGTCCGAGCGAATGAAAGAAACTAGCCGCAAGAGGAGAATTGCGACTACGAGTAGAGGGAGAAGAATAGGACACAGGGCTAACAAGAGAAGGAGTAGGAACAGTAGCAACAGCGGGGGTTAACAAAACAGGAGCAGTCGCAAGAGCAGTAGCGGGAACAGGAGTATATGGAAGCGGAGGAGCAGTAGGAATAGAAACAGACAAAGGAACAGGAACAGTCGGAAGAACGGGTGCAGGTTGAGGAACAGGCGGAAGAGGAATAGGTGGAAGAACAGGTACGGTAGGGACCACAGGAGCTGCGGTACCCTGTACGTACGGAGGTGGTGACTTCATAAGATAAGACATTAAGGGATCCTCAACTGGCTCTTCCTTCTTTCCCGACTCCGTTGGTAAAGCGGGGTAACATTTATCTACAGTCATATGCTGTAATCGATCAAACACTTCCTTATCCTTAACCTCCTTATCTCGCTGAAATTGCTCTGCTTTCTTCACTATAGTAGCAACGTTATCTCGCTGACTACGTTTATTCTGTCTGATTTCTTTCTGTCGGGCTTCTTTGCGCCACAACCGAAAAGCATCAAACATGGCCGGCCTTGACTTTCTTTCGAACAATTTAATCTCTAGATTATCTAAGATCGGGGCCTCGAAGCTACCATGAGGTGGCCAACGAAGGTCGCCGTCCTTTTTTGTGTATTTAATCCAGTAATCGTTAAAGGTAACTGGGCCTAGCCCATGCTTACTATAGAGCTCATAAGTGGGAGTTCCAACCGGAGGTATCGGACATGAGTCCTCCAATCGGGAATCCATACCACAAGGTCTGAAACAACTAAACAGAGTACTACGACCAGGCATCTTGCACACTAGCCGAGTTTCACAAACTTCAAGGGTTACGGGATTTACCAAGTCCCAGCAAAGAACAAAACCCTCGGTTTTTGGCGGCTGCAGTCGTCAAACAACACAACAAAGTACGCTAGCAAAGTGTCACCGACAAAAACACTCACACAGCGCTAACAACAAAAACACTTGCTAAAGTGTCAACAACCAAGAACTATGGGAGCGACCCACAAATACTTAACTCAAAAATCAATGGCGTCTCCAGGAAGGCCCGTCAATCGTCTCGCTATACCAAGGTCTACGCCAGGCGCCAAAACAGGTCTACAGTCAGGGCAGCAGTCCGTCGCAGCCGTCCGGAGGCGGGGATCTTCGCGGGAAAAGTCTTCGGGCCACTTATTTCGACAACAGGATCGATGAAGCGGAGTGCACCTTCCCTCGGAGATTTCACACGAAGTTCCTCACGATCGTCGGGCTTGGACCGGTACCACTGATGCAGCCCCACGTTGGGCGCCAACTGAAGGACTGGGTTCTTTAAGACCCAGCGGTGCCAGGGCACAACACCTGAAACCTTCGTGGGTAACCTGCTCCGGCGTACGAATCACAGAGACACGGGACACTTCCTTCGACGTCAAAGATTCAAGGTTTATTTGCTGCAGGGAACACAGAGATCACGGCAAGTACACAGCGTGCAACTTGAGGAGACTGCTTCAAATTGGTTCTGTGGATCGCTCCTTTTATACAGTTTTTACCCATAGGATTATATTGAACACAGAAGTTTACAACCCGGTTCCCACCATCATCCCCCAGAGGGGTCGCTTTGGTCACTTTGAAAACACATCAGGTCCGGAACATAAGTGCGGAAACATTTGGCGGTTCCCAACTGTAAAAACCATCTTCCCACCATTAGCAAATTCCAATCAGCAGTAAAACAGATCGAAAATAGGAACAAAGACAGGTGCAGAGGAAGACGGAGACAGTGGGGAGATCGGAAAGGGTGTAAAAGGGGAGGTATCGGGAAACACGAGATACAGGCATCAAAGGGACGTGCCTAATGAGATGCACGGCTGAGACAATAAGTCCGTGCGGCAAGATGAGCCTCGAGCGGCGCCATCTGCCTTACAGTAGCAACCCCCTCGTCATAAAGACACTCACAAAGAACATGTGTCTTCCGCAGATATCTTGGAGTCCCAGGGTCGCGAAGCGGACAACGTCCGTTCGCTGGCTACTTGAGGGCAAGAGACAAAATGGATGCCGTATCTAAGATGGAACCCGTGGGTACAGATGAAAAACCCACATAACAGACGAACGGTTTAAGTTAGCACAGCGAAACTGCGCACACTTACTAAACTCGTCATTTGCGGTTCATAGATACCAGACTCGACCATATTCGTGCGAGTCGAAAACACCACTTACAATTGTCACGGAACCTCAGGTTTACTGTGTTGTGCTATTGACATCGAAACCATCTGACACTACAAGAGGAGGATTGACTTTTTCCTCCTAACTTGTGACAAGGCCTTCTGGCCCGTTTATTTATAGTAAAAAACATTGTGTTGGCAACATGTAATAAGGCAATGTACACAGTTTTGACACAGACACAATATCCCTGCATGGGATATTGAAACATATTAGAATGATATAGGGCAAAATGTAAGAAACGGTTTCCGATTTCTTGCCCAACTCTAAAAAGCACAGTGTACTCAGGTCAAATATGTCAGTTGTGGATTTTCATAATGAGGTTGTTGAATGATCAGTCACAAACCAATGTTTCAGAATGCCTGTTTTTCAACAACTCTGGTTTTAACAGAGGTGTGGGCAGTGCTCGCTAAATCGTAAAGGCAACCAGGAGTTCCAAATGATTGTTGCCAGACTCATTTCAAAAGCTAGCGTGATTTTTCCTGTGCATTTGACAAAATAAGCCAACTACCACAAGTAAATAGGCTTAACAAGAGATCTTGATGTTCATGTAGAACTGATGCTGCTAATAAAAATCTCCTTGACTTGTATGTAGGTCCCCAACCTTTTAGGTTTGGCTTGATGCCCTCATTTGTTCTTCTGTGCTCACTAGAAAAAGAATGGAAAGGGGCGACCACTCGGTCCCCCCGAACGTATGGTTGGGTGCCCCGATCTCCCCGGGAAACCATTTTGGCCGGGAGGCGTGTCTCGGCTGGTATGCCCGAAGTGGCGTAGCCGGGGCGCGCCTTTTCCCGCCCAAGAGGGGTTGTCCTAGACACCTACACCGTTGGACACGCCCCGTAGGCGGTTGGAGGAGGGTCCACGCCCCCCCCCGAGGAAGAATAAAAGGAGCAACAATCCAAGAAAGCATCCTCTTGTTCCTGTGCTTGGAAGCTGCACCCCCTCATTGCACGTGTGAGCCCGAGACGGAACAAGGAGCCAATTTTGAGAGCTTGTAATTTTCGTGTTTCTCTTTCAGTGAGTCCGAAGCTTTGGATCCAGGACCTCGAATCGAATATCCGTAGACGATGCCTGGCAAAAAGGTCGGAAAGAAGGTTGGGACCGAACAAATGCTTCGCATGCTGGTAAAGGACATGGCGACCATGAAGAAGCAGATGGCGGCAATGAATGGCACGGGTAGACCGAAGAAAGTCATCGGACCAGCATTGCCGGGAGTAGTCCCTGCCGGGAGAGGTAAAAGGGCCAGGAATAGGGCGGCAGGAGGGGAGGCCCCGGTGCCCGAGTCCCCTCCAGCAAGCCCGGTCGGTCCGGTGGAGGCCCCAGTTCCGATCCCGAACGCGGGACAGCCGATCCCTGTGGTAGTTACACCCGTTAGCGAGGAGGATATGCCCCCCGAACTGGCCGCCCAGTTGGCGACATGGTTGGGCAAGAACAACGAGAGTGGTGGGGCACCAGGAGACACGGCCGAAGAGGCCAGGTTAATAATGAAGCAGTTGCGGCAATCGAGAGATGCGGCGAAGGCACCTTGTCCTCTTGTTTCCCCGCAGGTTCCCTCGGAAAAGCCGGCGGCAAGCGTTGGAACGGCAGCAACAACAGATACAGCTACTGGTTCGGGTAAGCAGCCGTTGCCAATGGCGGGGGTGGGATCGTTACCCTCAAGGAGGGAAAGGGTGGTGCAGCATATTCCGATGGATGTGAAAGAAAGGATCTGGGCTGATAAATATGTGAATATGTTTTCTCTGTTGACCGATCACTATGAGATAGAGCACGTTAAAAATCAGAAGGAGTTGTTACATCCGAGTGTATGGCGTGCAAAAATGGCGGGTTTCAGAGTAGATGAAACGATCGCTAATTGGGCCAGGGCCTTTGGAATGTTCACTGCAATCATGGGGGAACGTAGGCCTGAACTGTTGGCGGAATTAGCCTGTTATCAAACACGTATTATGGAATTTTATGAATCATACGAAGGCAATCAATGGATGAGTTATGATAACAAATTTCGTAAGGCCAAGGAGCACGACTCATCCCTGACGTGGGATTGTTTCGACTCCATTTCATGGCAGAAGCAGGGTATGCCGAACTCGGCAAAGTCGTCTTCTTTTGGCGGGAATGGGACAGAGCCTTCCCGCCATTATTTGGCGGCGCCCTTTCGGACAGGCGCCAACGGGGATCAGCACACAAAGAATAATGGGAACTCAGGTAAAAAAGGGGTCTGTTGGAGCTTTAACAGAGGCAAGTGCACTAGGCCACAAGGGACATGCAAGTTCAGGCATGAGTGTGCAGGGTGCGGGCAGTCTTCACACCCCGGGAGTTTGTGCAGAGCCAAGAATGGTGAGACAGGAGGTAGAGGAGGAGCCAAACAGGTCTAACATCGACCGAGGGGCACCGTTACCTACTCCCGTTGACATCATGGCATTGATCCCTTGGCTGAACGAATACCCTGATCATGTCTCCGCTGGGGTGTTGCGAGATGGTTTCTCGTATGGTTTCCACATCCCGGCGGGGGATTTTCGGGGGGAAGCACAGTGTAAAAATCAACTATCTGTTCAACAAAATACGGCGGTGGTACAGGCAAAAATTGCGAAGGAGGTGACCCGAGGTCGGGTTGCGGGACCATATGTGAATCCGCCTGTTGTTAACTTTGTTTGTTCACCGTTGGGAGTAGTCCCCAAGAAGGACCCAGGTGAGTTTCGATTAATCCATAATTTATCCGCTCCTAGGGGTCTTTCGGTGAACGATGCGATTGACCCGGGAGTTTGTTCGGTGCGGTACGCATCCTTTGATGAGGCCGTCGCCATGTTGAATCGCCTGGGGCCCGGAGCGCTGATGGCTAAATCAGATATCGAGTCAGCGTTCCGGTTGCTCCCGGTACACCCACAAGATCAGCGTCTCTTAGGTTTTGTGTTTCAAGGACGATACTACATGGATAAATGTATGCCGATGGGTTGCTCCATCTCCTGTGCGTATTTTGAGAAGTTCAGTACTTTTTTGCAATGGGCGTTCACCAGAGCCACGGGCTTCACTCAGGTTATGCATTACCTTGATGATTTTCTGTTTCTGGGGGCAGCCGGGGGCACGGAATGTGAACAGGCTTTGAATGAATTTTGTAATCTCATGAAAGTTTTCGGCGTGCCTTTGGCACCAGGCAAGACAGTGGGGCCATCTACTTCACTCGAATTTCTGGGAATTGAGCTCGATTCAGTGGAGGGGTGCTTCCGTTTACCCATGGAGAAGGTAATGAAATTTAAGGCCTCTCTTGGGATATGCCTTGGCGAGAGGAAAGTAACTCTCCATCAGTTGCAACAAACAGTGGGTCAGCTTAACTTTGCCCTTAGAGTAATACCGATGGCTCGCCCCTTTTCCCGCTCTATCGCACAAGCCATGGTGGGCCTCAAGGAAGGGCACCACCGCACAAGACTGTCAGCAGAGGTTCGCCAGGACATGCGCATATGGCTGGCATTTCTGGCGGATTTCAACGGTCGTGTCGTGTGGAACAAACCATCAGCTTCCTCCGAGGAGCTGGGGTTGTGGACCGACTCGGCAGGAAGTGTGGGCTTTGGCGCCATCTTTGGTAATCGATGGTCGGCGCAAACATGGCCAGCGTGGTGGCACGATAGTGGGCTCACAGGTAACATTGGGTTTCTTGAGCTGTTCCCCATTCTGGTAGCCTTGAAAACATGGCCAGAGGGGTTTCGTGATCACGCTGTAGTGTTCTGGTCTGATAATATGGCTGTTGTGGAATGTATCAATAATTAGGCAGCACGCTGCAAGTGGATTTTGAGATTACTGAAGGAAATTGTCCTGCTATGTATGAGATTAAACGTCCACTTTAGGGCAAGACACGTGCCGGGGGTACTGAACCAGGCAGCTGATGCACTCTCTCGTTCCCATATGCAGGCCTTCCGGGGTTTTCTGCCCTCAGCGGACTTGGTGGCGGCACCATTTCCCGAAGCTCTCTGGTCTCTCGGTGCCCCGGATTACAAAACCTCGTGGGAGAGAGTCTAGCACCCAGGACAAGGAAGGCATACGAAGGAGCGTTCCGTTCCTATTGGTCATTTTTGGGTCCAGCTAGGAGGGAGCATTGGGGGCAGGAGGAGTATGTCCTGAAATTTCTGGTAGCACTACATCAGGCAGGCCGATCACTGGTAACAGCCAATAGGCACAGGGACGCCATTGCCTTTATGGCGCAGGCGCATGGCATCCATGACCCCACATCGTCCTTTCTCGTAAAGAAGGCACTGCATGGGTGGCAACGCCTTGAGGGCCGTAGGGAGGATGAGAGGCACCCGATAGATCTAGCAAGGTTGTCCATGTTAATGTCCGTACTCCCTGTGACTTGTTCATCTCAAACGGAGACGGTGCTGTTCCGGTCCGCTTTTGCATTAGCATTCCATGGGGCTATGCGGGTAAGCGAGCTGGTAGCGAGGAATAAGCAGGATACGGGGGGAGGTCTGTGTCAAGAACACATTCAGATAAGGGGTGACACAATGGTGGTCACAATAGCCAAGTCCAAGACCGATCAGGGAGCCATCGGGGACAGTGTGGTAGTCCAGCGGATCCCGGGGTCTCCCATGTGCCTGGTAAAATGCGTGGAGGAGTATTTAGCGCAGAGGGCGGCATCATGGGGGGGAAGCTTGCTGAGACACAACGACGCCACCCCACTGACTAGATTTCAGTTTCAGCGGGTGTTAACAATGGCAATCGCGGCGGCGGGCTTGGACCCGAGCGATTTTGGGACCCATTCCTTCCGGATAGGGGCTGCTACAGAGGCTACAGCCAGGGGTCTGAGTGTGGAGAAGGTGAAACAGTTAGGGCGTTGGTCTTCTAATTGTTACAAAAGGTATGTGCGGTTGCACATGTTGTGAAGCTAATGTCATGCACTCACGCTTCTTGTCTTCTGTTTGGTTTACAGTTTCGCGAGCAGGCTTTGCGGGGCGGACTGTGCAGTTGACCCGACACCTGGGGACCAGCGGTCAAAGATCACCGGCTGAGGGAAGAGTGGTGTGGGTCGTTGGCCACTCATACGTGAGGCGCGCCGCGGACGTATTCAAAGCAGGTGACATGATTCACGTGGCTGGGGAATACGGGTACAGGGTGACCTTCCACGGAAGGGGCGGGCTCTGTATTGACCAGTTTCAAGGTTTTATGGAGGGACTGTTAGGGCGGACAAGGTCACCGCCGTCTGTAATCATAGTGCATCTTGGAGGCAATGATTTGGTGACCATTGGTCGACGAGTACTTCTCGAGTTAATCTTATCCTCAGTAAGTTGGTTGGCGAGAAGGGTTCCAGGGTGCACGATTGCATGGTCACACATGATTCCTCGAAAGGTGTGGCGGGGGGCCCTCTCTGTGTCAGCCTTGAATCAATCGGTAAAGAAGGTTAATAACAAACTGGGTAGGTTGTTTCGTACAGGAAATTTGCATTGTGTTCCGCATGGATGTATCCGGGGGGACCATATGTATCTGGAAGACGGGGTCCATTTGTCCCGGGAAGGAAATGTCTTACTCATAGGTGACTTCGTAGCTTGGTTAATAAGTTTGTGTAGCCATGACCTTTAGTAGGAGTTTTGTGGGGGGTCCGGATAGCCGGTCAACTATCCGGCCTGTGGCGGTAAGGTCATGATCGGTGAGCAGTAATTGGAGGATCCCTAGAGGTGGGGCGCCACCCATTATGGATGGGAGCGCCCGGGGGGAGGCGGCCATTGGCCCCTCACACGGGGAGGCGGTACCCTCTAAGGATGGGGCCGCCAAAAGGGAAGGCGGTCAAGGCCCCTCCCTGGGGAGGAGGGGCTACGGGCCCCTCCTGGGAATTTCCCGGGGCCAGGACATCCGCGACGGCGGATGTGGTAAGCAGTGTGGGGTGGGAGGGGGGTCTACGCTACCTTCTAGACACCTCACACGAGTCCTCGGACGACCACCAAGATGGCGTCGAGTAAATATGGGGCCCCCGTTAAGACAAGGGAAATTGGAAGTTGGCGCAGAGGTACAGTCCTCTGTGCGCCCGCCCCTCACAAGTAAGGGGGGGAGTTCTGGTATTTAGGGATCTGACACCGGTTACGACCTTGCCGTTGGCCCGTAATGTTAGGATGTACAATGTGAATTTTGAGAAATGCATTTACAGGATGTTTTAGAATCGGCTAGGAGAACCTTTGTATTAGAAATATGTTAAGGTTAGCCAATAAACATCGTAATGTGTAAATGAAATTGTACATGATATGAAACTGTTATTTTAATGTTTTAATTTTGTTTCATATTTTTTAATAAATACGGCCGGGAGGGTAACTCCCTCCCGCCTTCCAAAAGGTCAAGAACTGTTTCCGTCTTCCCATTCTTGGGGATTGTGTTGGGAGGGGGTGATGGGTATCCCGGCCATACTGCGAGAAGCACTACTGATACAGAGGCTTAATCTTCACCCACAAGTTGATCTACAAGCTTTTAATTGTCCATAATATAAGTGTTTCCACTGAAAAAAGTGCTTGTTTGCCTTGTGAGAAAGCTTATGCTCAATGCAGTGGGCATGTGTTGATTTTGTTGACAAGTAGGTCTGGGGGTAATTTTGGTTACACCGGTGTAGTCGAGTGTAATTTCTGGCATTTTGCTTTGCGTTTTTTTTTACAAAATGTCTGAAATTATGCCATTAAGCTATGTTGCGTCATTTTTAATCTTCCTGGAAAATATTCCTATTGCAAGAGCACAGGAAAAACACAAAGTAACTAAACATGAGGGCTTGTGTTCACATCATGTGTGATTTATTGCAATTTTTTCATCACAAAATACATTTTCGCATTTAACATAGCACTAACAAATGGTGCTAAATGCTGGATTTTATATTCGTGTCATTTTGTGGAATTCCATGTATTTTTCCTGAAATGTAATATAATTACCCAATTCTCCCAAAAAATGCACACCTCTAAGGAAAAATGAATAATTAGGAATCAAGGCTGAAGGCTTTATTGCTTCATTAGAAAAAGGTATGTCTGCTGCATACACCTTAATTGTTCATTAAGAAAAGTTGTAAAACAGGTAGTATTCCTGACTTGTTTAATTTGAAAAAGCTTAGGTTTAAAACACTAGATATTTAGGAGTGTATTGCTATAACTTACTATTACTTTGTACATATGAGTAGTTTTATGCATATTTATCTGTGTGCAGATTGAAGTGCTTTTTAGATCTGTGCTAAAAGATTAGCAATCTTCTTGTAATAAACATATACACAAAAATACATCCATACACATACACACAGAGGCATTGGACCAGCCCTTTTCACTGCTGGTCTCTTCCAGTGCCATTCACATAAAACACCAGCCCATGTCAGTATACAGAAAGGACAATAGTTCAACCCACTTCAGCCACTGGATGTGGTGCCCTGTGAGTGGTGGCATTAATCCTAATCACATGTACACATTTATCTGCAAAAGAGCGCACTTCCCAGCCGGTGCTGGTAGGCTAGACTTTTCGATTTCCATTCTATACATTTATATGCTCAATTAATTTTCTTTCTTCCTCCTTTTTTTATTTGATCTTTTTTTGTACCCAGATTGTCCCCAGACAGTGGTACCGGGCCATTCACTAGCCATTCATTTTATCTGGAGTACGTTGCATGTGTGACAGCTGCTTCTAAATCTTTCTATCATATTGGAATGGTATTGACTGTGCAGTATAATTATTTTAATATTCCAAGACAGCCACTACATTCAGAAGCAAGAAGTCATCTTAGATCAGTGCAATAAACACACATTATGCATGATACCATTCAGAGATGACCACCCAGTGCAAAATCTACTGAGCAGCCATCACGGAATGGTATTGTGTCTACTGTATCATTGTTTTACCATTCCAATATAAATGACACATTGCTTTTAAATGTGGTAGCCGTATTGGATCTTTAATAGAATGACCAACTATGCACAATACTACTCCAAGATGGTATTTGTCAACTGCTATGTTTAATATTTTACTTATTTTTCATTGCAAGCATATTCCCATCTTATGTATGTTGCAACATTCATTTTTTTAAATTTCAAGTCGTTGATTTTTTCTTGCGTGTTGCATGTTGCTGCAGATGAGTGGATGAATATAAGAATGAGTCAGTGCATAGATTGGATGTATATTTATGAGTGGTAATCTGACACAGAGTATGTATAATGACTTATTGAGTGACTAAACTCACAAAGCACTTTTAGTTATAAGCCAGAACAATCAGATTTGCCAATGTTTATTCGCTTTTTTGACCAATCCAAGAACTGTTTCAAACATCTAATAATCATATGTTTGTTTTTCATCCAATTAGTTTGAGTGAATTTGATTGATTTAACACATTGAATTTACACTTGATCCCTGCTTTTGGAGTCTTTTAATTTACATTTTGATCTATTTGTTTTTTCACATTTATTGTCACATTTATAAAGCATGACCACCCTCTTCAAACCATACATTATCACTATGGCCAGTGTCACCCGCACACATGACATCAACATTCTCTTTTACGCTAAGGAATGGCAACTCATATTCTCCCTGTTGGACAAGACCGCCAACTCAACAAGTTCACCGCTTGCACAACTGAAGTCATTAACTGGATGAAAGCCAACTGTCTCATTCTGAACATTGGCAAAGACAGAAGTATTCAATTTCAGAACACCTCACCATGGGAATCTAGCTGGTGGCAGGCCAAACTCGGATCCACATCCACACCCACGCCAGGAAGCTCAGAATAGTGATCAACAACAAAGTGGACATGATTGAGCAAGTCAATGCTGTTGCTGCATCTTGCTTCCAAACCCTAGAGACGCTGAAGAAGACTTCAAATGGCTCCCAAGCAGCGATAGAAAAACTGTTACTCAGGCACTAGTCACCAGCAAATTGGACTACAGGAACCCTTCTACGCTAGAATCACCAAGTACCTCAAAGAAAGAGTGTTTCCCAAACAGTACGTTGCGATCCACTGGTGAGTGGCGAGCTGTTTTTTTGTGGGTCGTAAAAGTCCAAGCAATAAATAAAGATGCTTTTAAATTATGTATTTATCTTGTCACATTTGCTGCGTTTCAAAGACGAAGGTCAAATGTCAGGCCATTTCTTCTAACAAATTGCTGCTTATTTTTTAACACTGGGATTGGTGTATACCAGCTCCTTTCACTGCAGTCAGAGAAAGAAAATTAAAGGGAATTTTGTGACAATCTTACTGGGATACAGAGTGTGAGAAAAAAGGTAAGATGTCATTTTTTGTAACACATAACAAAATGTAAATATTCGCAAATGAACTGTACACATTACTGTCAATAAATGAAAGTGTGTTACCACATGATGCTTTAGTTACATTAACCCCTTTGACGCTCATGACGAGCTCAGCTCGTCATGAGTTACGCCTGTCGTACGCTCATGACGAGCTGAGCTCGTCATGAACCGCAGGTTTTTTTAAAACTCAGCGCACAGCGGGAAAACGCGTAGCGCGCACGGGGTTAAAAAATTGTCCATCTCATGTCTGTTAAAGCTATATGGGTTGAAAAAGTGGATTGCGGTTCTAAAAAGTTTGGGAAGCACTGTACTAGATGACTACAAACCTTCCATATCTCAGCAGCCAGACTCATCCTCAACCTTCCTCACATCACACCTCAGGGAGCTCCACTTGCTGCTGATAAACAAACGTGCTAGTTTCAAACTCCTTACATACACATTTCGGACACTACACAACTTACGCACCACCTATCTGAACAGACACATCTCCTTTCACCTCGCACAGACACCTCTGCTCTGCAGGACTCCTAATTACACTCCTCCCATGCATACACAAAACCAGACCAGGAGGATGGGCGTTCTCTTAGATCACTCCCAAAGCGTGGAACGGTATCCCACTCTACATCAGAACCTCCTCTTCTCTTCTTGAATTCTGCAAGAAGCTGGAGGCCTGGATTTTTGATTAATCAATCTACCATAGGCAGGGCTACACATGGTAATTGTGTGCTTTATAAATATACATAACATCTCAAGATCTGTGATTAGTGTTCTAATCTAGACATACAGGGCTAGTTTGCCTTAGGAGGGAGAACATTGTAGACGGGATAAGGCAGGAAGCTTTCACAATATAAAATGCATGCAGATAATTAAGGACAATGAGGGGACCGAAAATAAAATATTAGTCATGCAATGAACATAGTATCTGGAGGGTGGGCATCAAATCACTATGGGCTTGATTACCAGTCTGGCGGTCCACGGACCGCCAAACTCATGGGGGTGCGGCAGTGGCGGTCTCCCGACTGCCCTATTACAATTAGGGCAGTTGGACTGCCATTGCCACGCCGCAGCTGCCAGGGAACCCCCTTTTGGGGTCAGGAGGCAGCAATATGCTTGGAGGGACCACCATGGTCCCGCCAAGCATATTACAAGTTTCCTCTCGCTCACAGTTTTCATGGCGGTTCCTACTCCATGAAATCTGTAGCAGAGAGGAAACAAAAGGGGCCCTACAACACGTGCCCCCTTGTGTGCATGCACCCCAGTTTCTGCACGGCATGGACTTTACAGTCCAGGCCGTGCAGGAATTGTTTCTGCCGGTCCCATTGCAGTGTCCATTTTCAGACAAAACAGGTGATGGACCGAATGTGGATCAATGTCACACATTCATCCCAGTCCAAAGATCTGAGCCCAAATCCATCGTTTTTTTGCACTCCACACCACCCTGGGTTAGACAATGGCGATATGCAAATCAGCTCTGACCCTGTGCCCCATGGGAACAGTCCAGTCCGAACTACAAAAGCCATGTCCTTCCCAGAACGGAATCAAGCATCCGAGGACCGGACCGGTTTCGAGGTAACACCTCTCATCAGCCCGGCTAGCTTGACTCCAGTGGTGTGGAGTGCCTGGGACCCACGTCTGAGCATCCCCAGCGCACTTATGGCGGCAATTGCAAACAAAACAGGTGATGGACCGAATGTGGATCAATGTCACACATTCATCCCAGTCCAAAGATCTGAGCCCAAATCCATCGTTTTTTTGCACTCCACAGCACCCTGGGTTAGACAATGGCGATATGCAAATCAGCTCTGACCCTGTGCCCCATGGGAAAAGTCCAGTCCGAACTACAAAAGCCATGTCCTTCCCAGAACGGAATCAAGCATCCGAGGACCGGACCGGTTTCGAGGTAACACCTCTCATCAGCCCGGCTAGCTTGACTCCAGTGGTGTGGAGTGCCTGGGACCCACGTCTGAGCATCCCCAGCGCACTTATGGCGGCAATTGCAAACAAAACAGGTGATGGACCGAATGTGGATCAATGTCACACATTCATCCCAGTCCAAAGATCTGAGCCCAAATCCATCGTTTTTTTGCACTCCACACCACCCTGGGTTAGACAATGGCGATATGCAAATCAGCTCTGACCCTGTGCCCCATGGGAACAGTCCAGTCCGAACTACAAAAGCCATGTCCTTCCCAGAACGGAATCAAGCATCCGAGGACCGGACCGGTTTCGAGGTAACACCTCTCATCAGCCCGGCTAGCTTGACTCCAGTGGTGTGGAGTGCCTGGGACCCACGTCTGAGCATCCCCAGCGCACTTATGGCGGCAATTGCAAACAAAACAGGTGATGGACCGAATGTGGATCAATGTCACACATTCATCCCAGTCCAAAGATCTGAGCCCAAATCCATCGTTTTTTTGCACTCCACACCACCCTGGGTTAGACAATGGCGATATGCAAATCAGCTCTGACCCTGTGCCCCATGGGAACAGTCCAGTCCGAACTACAAAAGCCATGTCCTTCCCAGAACGGAATCAAGCATCCGAGGACCGGACCGGTTCCGAGGTAACACCTCTCATCAGCCCGGCTAGCTTGACTCAAGTGGTGTGGAGTGCCTGGGACCCACGTCTGAGCATCCCCAGCGCACTTATGGCGGCAATTGCAAACAAAACAGGTGATGGACCGAATGTGGATCAATGTCACACATTCATCCCAGTCCAACAATCTGAGCCCAAATCCATCGTTTTTTTGCACTCCACACCACCCTTGGTTAGACAATGGCGATATGCAAATCAGCTCTGACCCTGTGCCCCATGGGAACAGTCCAGTCCGAACTACAAAAGCCATGTCCTTCCCAGAACGGAATCAAGCATCCGAGGACCGGACCGGTTTCGAGGTAACACCTCTCATCAGCCCGGCTAGCTTGACTCCAGTGGTGTGGAGTGCCTGGGACCCACGTCTGAGCATCCCCAGCGCACTTATGGCGGCAATTGCAAACAAAACAGGTGATGGACCGAGTGTGGATCAATGTCACACATTCATCCCAGTCCAAAGATCTGAGCCCAAATCCATCATTTTTTTGCACTCCACACCACCCTGGGTTAGACAATGGCGATATGCAAATCAGCTCTGACCCTGTGCCCCATGGGAACCGTCCAGTCCGAACTACAAAAGCCATGTCCTTCCCAGAACGGAATCAAGCATCCAAGGACCGGACCGGTTTCGAGGTAACACCTCTCATCAGCCCGGTTAGCTTGACTCCAGTGGTGTGGAGTGCCTGGGACCCACGTCTGAGCATCCCCAGCGCACTTATGGCGGCAATTGCAAACAAAACAGGTGATGGACCGAACGAAGCACAAATAACACAATAGGATGAATTTCTGCAAATTTGGCCATTTTTGGGACGAGTGTTTAATGTGAGAGCATGCAAATGGATTACTAATTGTTTTTCATACAACATTTTGTAGTGAACTCAAATACGTTATAAGCTGATTGTATTAATCAGTTTAGAGATTCATGCACTAATTGGGGAAAACAAGTGCAATAGATTTTTGTGGACTATTTAGAACTTTTTCTTGCAACACCATGGTCTATATCTTGATACAGTTTTGTGTGCTGAGCCAACATAAAGTGGATCTGTCTGTAAGTTTCCTGTTTTTAATCCACACTGAGTCAGCAGTGTGGGCTGGAGTAGCAAGAGTCTGCAGCATGTAGAGATGGAAGCATCAGGAGGTTCGAAGATTTACTGAAGGTAAAACAGCAAGTAACAGATTTCAAAGCTTGGTCTCTGGGATACGCAGCTGTGAACTGTTGAACCTCTCACATTTTATCAGCCTTTGATCCTGCACATGCTATAAATATAAAAATAAAAAAACTGAAGGAGTGCCTGAAATTCTTATCCCTCGGTACAGTTGGTCTAAAGCTGGTGTAAATCATGTTCATTTCTTCCTCCTGAATGCGCTGCCTTCCTTAATTGGGAGAGTCTGTGATCTGTATTCACTACTCGGGCCGGTACTAAAGTAGCAAGCAATGGAGAATCTGAAGAAAAGCTGGTGGATTCAGTGCTTAATTTGAGCCCATGTTGCCGGTGGGGGAGGGACACTAGCACTCGTTTTTGGGGACTGGCACTTATATTTCCTCATCAGACATTCAATTAGAGGGAAAACACATAGAGGGGAAAGAAGGCAGAAGAGAAAGATGGGAAAACCATCACAAAGGGAGAAGGCAGGGTCCTAAAGAAGTGAGCTAAGGGGCAGCTAGTGTCTGGCAGTGGACCGAAGAGGCTGGAGGTGGATTCAAGACTATGCGCTTGGCTGCGCTGAAATTTAATAGCCCCACCAGAGACATCTGAGCACAGCTTTGGGCAGCAGCACTCATTGTTTTACAAACTAAGCATGGATTACCATCCACACCAGCGGTTGAATATCTAACTTACTTAAAGTTACGTAGATGCAGAAATCCCTGCATTGAGAACTCCCCCGGCTCCATTATCTGCTCTGCTGTAATGCTGAGTTAACTTAACCAGAAATGGAGGCATATCAAGCGTCTGACCTGCCATCTTGTTTGGCAAAGTTACCCCTTTGAAACACTACTGCAGAAATTGTGGAACACTTATACAGAATGAATGGTAAGTATAATGTCCTTAACATGCTGGGAAACATCTCAACATTGATAGAAATGCTATCCAAAGTGGACACTAAAAACATACTCTCAGATAGGAATTACGGGCCATATGTATGAAGGTAGCAATTAGCGATTCTGTAATAGCGATTTCTTGATATTCCTTAATTGCGAATTCACAAATTGTGAATTCGCAATTAAGGAATACTTTCCCATTCATTTCTATGGGCCAGGAGGCTCATAGGAATGAAGGGGAAATTTGCGATTCGCAATTTGCTAATCGCAAATTGAGAATATTTTCAAGGGTGCAGGGGTGTCCAAAGGACACCCTGTGGCACCCCTGAAATATGCATGGGTGCACATGTGGCGCTCATACATGCCCAAAGGGCATGTATGTGCTTCTCATGGCTCTTTGAAAAATGCAAAAATATGCATTTTTAAAGGAATTCGCAACTTACCACCAACTAGAAGTTGGTGGTAATTTGCGATTCCTTTAGGCCAATTTGAGAATTTTTGTTGGCTTCTTACATTGCAATTAAGGAATTGAAAAATGTGCAATTCCTTAAATGCAATTGCAAAATAAGGAATCACAAATTTTGCGATTCCTTATTTTTCAAGCAGATTTCCCTGATACATACCATTAGTCCAAATTGCAAGTCGATTTGGCTTGATACATATGGCCCTACATTGCTACTGCTCATATAAGCTGTCAGAAATTCTCCACACACAGATTGCTGTAGGCACATTTTACACCCAAGTGCAGCTCCCCAAAATAGCTATTCTCTGGACGACTTCATTGCTACCTTCGCAGATAATTTATTTTGGCCAGATTTACCTTTGCCACAATGGTGGGGAAGGTATATCTACCACCATGACAGATGTGAAGTCCTCCTTCACAATTCGATATTTCTCATTATGCCCTTGATTCAAAAAAGTTTGCTAATAAATGATATTTTGGTGGAAATTACACATTGGTAATATATGGTTCTGACTTTCACGATTCCTCTTCATATTGGCTCTGGAACCCATAGTGGTGGCTATCTGATGATATAAAGCCATTGAAGTCGTAGGGCATGATTTCGATCTAATGTTTTTACTCTAAGAAGACTGGCTGGCCCATAGCAAAACACTGGAAAGTAATTTGAAATATTACTTAATTTTGCTATCTCTGGTGATGGACCAGCTAGAAAAATGAATAAATAACTATTTTCAATATTTATTAATAGTCCAACTTAATGGTGAAATTTAATTTTGAAAGCATGTGAATGAAGTGCAATTATCACAAAGTTACCCTTTCTCTGCCTGAAACTCATGGAGGCTATTTTGCATTAGCCCTCTACTTGCAGCCCAGCCAGTGAAAACTGCTCCCAAGGCAGAAACAAAGGCTAGAGTGTGGGGAGATGTTTCTGTCACCCAGGCAGGAAGGCCAGTTGAGGTGTGCCCATGAGCTCAATGTATTTCAAAGAGCCATCCCTGTCACAAGCAAATATTATGTGACACCTGGAAATACTACAGCTTTTGTCCTCCCTGTCAGGTAGGCACTAAACCCAGTGGAGGAAAGCTGTTCTAAGAAATGGTTTGAAGTTGCCAAGGAGAAGGGTATTGCTCATGACCCTGGCCTACCTCTCAGTGGGAACATAGACTCCATATAACCATATTCAAATGCATTCATTATTAAAATGAATGTTAAAATGTTGTTGCATTCAAAAACAGTTAAAAAAAGAAAATTGCCATAGTCCTTTTTTTACATTTTCAGGCTACATAATGAAGCTTTAACATCAACCACTAGTAGTCCCCACACTTCCAAGCTGAATATTAAAAGCTCCAGCTCTAGGAGTGCTTCAGAACAGACACCTTTCCTGTGGAGCCATAAATGTAATCCCCTTAGAAACATAGGGAGACTTTGTATCAACTACTCCTGGGGTCTGCTGCACCCCTTGCAGCCCCCTAAACACATTGGTGGTGCCATTCTTCTACTTGGAGCACCATAAAGGAGTAGAGTATGCTAATTTCAGCCATCATAGAGCATTATAGGGTGCTCCAGCCTGAGCGTTTGCATGTTTTAATGTGGCACCCTCAGCCTCTAGTACACATTGGGGGCTGTGAGGGGATCCCCAAGGACTGGGGGCCAGCTGGAGACAAAATCCTTAGCAGGACCATGGGCATCAGGTGACTTCTCCTTCCAGTTGTTCATTACTCAGATTTCGTCACCTTAAAGATTTAGGGTTTTGTACTCTGCCTCGCCTTTGTGCAGGCATTTATAAGTGGTGGTTCTAGATGCCAGGCACCCAAGGCTAAACCTAGGATGCCACCTCATCTCTTCAACCCTATCCAACCCCTCCTGCTCAGCATTCTGGGAGGTTCCAAAATGGAACAGTCAAGTTATCGCTGAACACAGCTCCTCTGAGGGCCTCATTTACATGCCTCGCTGGCATTACTACCAGATCTCTCCCCACCAAATCCTCGGAGGGGAGTGCCTCCTGTGTTGGCTCCAGATGTCCGGGCCTAGATGTCTGGGCGTCATCCTTTGTTGAGTGGGCCTGAGCTGATCAAGCCCAAGTGCACTGTGACAACTAATTATCAGATGCAGATTTTAACCACAACATTTTCCTTTCCCAGGAACTAGCTCAATCACACAAAATTGTTCCCTTTGTCTGGGAGGTTTGGCGGGTGGGGCAATGGCCTGGAATCTGATTGTGATCTGAGCCAGAGAAATATGACCATCCAATGCATCAAATAAGATGTATATGTATGTTATTGGAACCTGAAAAACTCTGCTTTGACATATTGCTGGACTGAGGCCTAAGTGGAGCAAAAGTGCACTCTAAGGCAGATTCGATCTATATGCACAGTACAATTAAACCACTACACATTTCCCAATAATCACGTTCAGTCTAATTACCGTGATTTTACTACGAGTGAGATTCAGGAAGTGAGACTTACCCACAATAAAGTTCAAAAACCCTGATGGCCAAAAAGTGAAAAATACTGGTGGACTAAATAGGTTGAACCCATTTGCAAAAATCATGAAAAGTTATGACAAAGCCAGTAGCCCTGACTTACTTATTGTGAAAAGAATGTGTTAAAGGCAATTGGCTTTTAAGGGGTGGATTGTTGTTACATTATGCTTAAAGCCTGTAGGCAGGTATGCTTTGCATGGAATCTCACAAATTACAATAGTATTTATTTATTTATTTATGGGCTTGTAACGCGCCGGAATCACACCCGGAGGTGTATCTCCGCGCAGTAGGCAAAGGTTTTGGTGTTGAGACCCACTAGAACAAACCTTGAAGAGAGAAGATTTGAACCATGATACTCTCTAGAAGTCCATTTTAGGGGGAAATTAATCTTATGTTGGCCACAGTAATTTTGTTTGTTTGTAATTTATTACAGTATACCTGAGAGTTGCCACTGGGGAAAGTTCATGTTCAATGCAGTAGCTCTGAGTTGTTCATGGTGACGAGCCTATAGGCCTGATTGGTTCACTGGGAAAGGTTATTTCAGATGTTATATGTCTGATTTGTTAATCATGAGAAGTCCTGACAAAGGCACGAAACCTGCTATATTTATTATGAAAGAAATATGTTAAAGTCAATAGGTCTTTTAGGGTGGATCAGTATTGCACCATGTTAAAGCTTGCAGACGTGTGGTGTTTATTACCCCCTTGAATAAACCCGTTTGCCAGATGATTTGACCTGCAATAATTCCTGCTAGAATATTTTCAGAAGGCATGACTGGCTGTGTTGCCTTACATAATTTTCCAATGAACACATCAAAACAAACATTCATGCATAGATTGACACATCGATTATCTATGAGAGTTATTTACACTCACCTTTCATTGGATGAGCAATGGCTCAGCCCACTTCAGCCATTGACTCTTTTAATCTTTGAGCGAAGGCATTTGTCTGATCACATGTGCACATCTGCCTGAAAATGAGTGTGTTTGAGTGTGTGACAGTACTGATGTGCCAATCCTTGTGTTTTCTATTTAGTCCTTTTCTTTTGCCCTTTTTTTTCCCTTTCTTATGCTCTTTTTATGTAAAATATTAGAGCATATTACAGCTCCGCAGAAAGTGTCTATGAGCTGCCTGCTTACTACAGATTTCATCTGCAGTGCTCCCTGACCTGAGGTGCCATTTGCTCTAATTCAGGGTCATCATGCAGTGGTATTGTTCATGCCATGTTAGAACTTTACAAGAACCCTACACTATGGACAGTAGCATTGTGATGACCTGTTGTTATATTTATTTGATTTGTTATTGCAAGGGTGTGACTGCCATGCTTACGCAGCAGCATATATTTTTTTCTTCTTTCAATTGATCTTGTATATGTTGTCGAGTTTTTATAAATGTTTTGTTGTGGGTGTGCAAGTGGATGAATACAAGAATGAGTAGATGATTGGATGTTTGAGTGCAAGGATAAGGTGACACTGCATGTATAGTGATTTGTTGAACACATAAACACATCAATTACTAAAGAGGGACTTTCATTTATAAGCTAGACCTATAGGCATAGCCAATGCTTGATTTCTGATTGCCATGCGAATTTAGCTTTTTTCCTGGTCTTGGGTCGTTTTAAAAATACTTCCGAGCAGAAGCTCTCCTTGGTGTGTTTAAGATGCCTGATGTCAGTTCACAAATGTATTTGGAATAAAAGTATTTTGGATTAAGTTGTCAATGTAAGTGTGGTCTCTTCCTGAGAAGATCTCGCCTGAAAACAGATGCTCAATCATCTGGATGAACTTTGCCAAGCTAAAGCCGTCCCCTTTCTGCCTTCGAAGCATTCTTCTCTCAAGGCGCTCCTTGAGTGCTCTGGGGCAGAGGGGTGCATTCATTTCCTAATCCCTTAAGGTGAGATGTTTTCAGCAGCATACTGCTGTGGTTATTCTTGTGCACATGAAACAGCAGACAGTGCAGCATGTGCTCGTTCTGTCTTTCTTCACAGTAGGTCACTGTGTCATGATGACTTTACAGATCAAATGGACTCTTATGTTGCTTGTGTCCTACCCGAAGGAACACTAGTCATTAAGTGATAGTAAATAAATGGTGCTTTATACAGGGCACACACCATACATATATGTTGTTGACATTCTAAGGAATCGAACATTAGACTTAAGAATAAACTATGAACTCTTCCAGGGCGACCTGTGTTTACTTTTACAATCACATCTCCGTTGTCATAGATTGGAGCAGCACATTCTCAGCCCTGTTTCAGAAATCCCATTGTTAGGCTATGACAGTGGCGGGTACCATTTAAAAAATATGGTGAGGCGCTATGGCAACAAAAACCATATGTGCCGTCCTTCTCCCTGGCGTTCCATGAACAGGAATGGAAGGACTGCCTTCCTGCTCAGTGGAACACGAATCCAACCAATCCTGGAGCTGCTCTCATCAGCGAGAGAGCAGCGCCAGAATTAGTGGAAACAGTGCTCATTTTGAGGGTGTAGACTGTTTCAATACACTGGGGTGCTCAGGTAGTCTACATAGTGTAGATTGCAGCAACTAAGGAACATGAATTTCTAAATAAGCATACAGTAGATCTATAAAAGGCATATCAAAATTTGGTAACGTGTTTCATTCTAATCAAAGCCCTGACGACTGAGACTAGAAATTGACTTTTCCAAATGGCTAGTGGGATTGCTAGGCAATTTTTCATAGTGTGCCTCTACAGACAATTGTTTCAATAGCTCCGTCCTGTGTGCTCCTTCGTCCCAAAGCACAATCCCTCCACCCTTGTCAGCAGGTTTAATAATGGTCCCTGGCAAGGTCTGAAGAAGTTGGAGTGATTTTTTATTCTTCCTTTGTATGGTTGTATTTAACAAAGGAGGGTTTTTTAAAAAGGTTCTCAATCTCAGTGATCGTGGCGTTCACAAAAGTGATTATTTCTTTAGCTACCATGGCATTTGTTGGAGAAAACGCTGAACGATTGTGTGGGCCAATAGTATCAGCTTTGCATCTAGTTGTACTGTGAGCAAAATAGTTTTTCAATCTTATGGAACGAAAGAATTTGTATAGTTCTAGTTTGGTTTGAAAAAGGTCACTTTTGTTTGTGGGTACAAATGCAAGGCCTGCTGAATAAATCTGTATTTCAGACTCTGAAAGTGAATGTCTGAGTGGTTAAAAATTTGAATGGTTTGTGTGGAAGTCACCATTCGTAACATTGGTTCCGTGTCTGTCTGAACCCCGGTGTACATTGGTTCCGGAACCATCCTCTCTGCGCTGTTCAAACAAGGGTTTCTCAGTCAATTCTGGAAGTGAAGGAAGTAAACTCCAGTGCTTGTCCAATGCTTGTTCACTATTTTCTTAATATTATTGGTGGCTGTACCAAAAGTGGTTAAGCATACCAATTGGAGTTGAACTGTTTTGTTTTTAACCTCCAATAGCGCATCACGGCTGTTATGCCATTTGCGCTTAAGTGACCTTTTTAAACGTTTGTTTGGGTAACCTCGTGTATGTAGTTTTTTTTTCAAATTTTTCACCTCCAAAAAGTAGTCCTCCCTTCTGGAACAATTCCTCAACCTTATTTTGCCTATTGGCATCACCTTTACTAGAAGCAGGCATATTAATATATGTCCGCTTTCTTCAAAATTAGAAAGGACTTTTACTCCATCGGCAGTTTATCATTCTTTAAGACCTAGCATTTGTATTAGCAATTCCCCATGTATGTTGAATTGCACCCATTGAGTTGTAAGAGCAGCATCTCCATCAGTTCATTGCTTGTTCATTATTTGAACTGTTCTGTTTCATAGTGACTGTTATGACATTGAAATATCGGGGCTAATTTGACTCCTTTGAAAATTGCCATAATCATCCAGGGTCAGACTCTTTTACCAGACCTCCACAAAGTAAGCATAGGAACATTGGTAAACTACATAGTTATAAAATTATTGGGACGAGAGGCACTGAAATCACTTTGCCCTTTTCTTCATGCACAAATGATTGAGTCTTTATTTTTAGACACCTTTTGGTACAATAAAAGTACTATTAAATGAAATGTTGGTTCAATTTGGTTGACAATTCTGCTTCTCTTTTCTTTTACACAGGCTATCTTATTAATTTGTTTTACTGTTTTATCTGATTACAGTAAATTTGAATTGTATGCATTATCTTTACATAGGGGTCTTTGTTGTTTGCAATATTCAATGTCCTGAAGATGGTATGACGGACAAATGCCACGAAAGACCGAAACGTCGACTACATCTATTTCCCAAATATTTATTGTATTTAAGTAACTGTTACCTGTATCCCAAGATATGTTGCTTCTTTAATTATTTTGGAATAGATGTATACACTCATGATTTGCAGGACAATTTGTACACCCTCTTTCATGATGTTTAGCTGGATTATTTCTCTTGACTTTACCCTCTTGAACTTGGCTTATATAAAAACTTTTGTATTTTTTTCAAAAAGATATCCCCGTGTTTATCTGTTTCTACATTCAATGAATATTTAGATTTTCTTAATTTTGACTTATGCATTGATTTTTCGAAGGCTCAGGATCATATTGGACTGAACCACTAATTTATTTGATGTAGAATACACCAAAGGTTATATTTCTTGAACAAAATCCCTTGTAGGCACTTTTACTTATCATTGACTTAACTGCCCAAGCCTCCAAGGGTATATTGGGTTTCCCCACGTCCTCATCCTATTGCCCACTACTGGCACAAAAGGACAACCATCCTACACATCCTGCCCATCATTGCCCACAGGCTGACGGTTCCAACACAGCGGATAACCAACATCCCCCCGCAGACAAAGCTGCTGGCTGTGCTGCACATGTTGGCCTATGGGACCTTCCAAACAACAACTGACAGAGTTGGAGGAGTCTCATAGCCAGCCCTATCTAAGTTCCTCACAACCGGTCTCTGATGCCATCATCAGTTTGGTACCCCAGTACCTTCACTTCCCACACACGGTGCAGGAACAGCTAGAAACTAAGCAAGGCTTCTACACCACAGCCTCCTTCCTGCATGTGTTGGGGGCAATCAACTGCACACATGTACTCCTCATGCCCCCTGCTGCCACTGCACACGATTACTACAACAGGAAGCACACGCATTCCATCAATGTGCAGGCAATTAGTGGAACACCATGGACTCTTCGCCAATGTTGTCGCCAACAACCCAGGCAGTGTGCGTGATTCCTTCCTCTTTTGACATTTCATCATCAACCAGCGCTTTTAGGCTGGCACCCATGGGAATGCATTGCTCATTAGAAAGTACCAAATGAACACACCACACACCTCAACTCCACAATCATGCAACTCACAACTCTGGGAATGCACATGTTACAAACTCACACACAAAATGCCAAAAAACATGCCCACCTACCAGACACATCAGCACAACTTACTGTGGTGGCCTGGGCAAGCCATGTACATGAGCCATCAACGGCATGGCACCTCAGCCACACAATAGCAGAATGTGTGGAGAGGTGGGAACCAGCCATGTGCGAAGGAGGCAAGTGACACACGAATGAGAATGAACACAATGACTAGTGTCGGGTGGATGTGCTGGACAGACTGCAGTATGTAGACCACTGACATACCCATGTCGAAAAATACTGCTGGTGTCTGGAGTGTAGTGAACAGTGGACACAACCATGTTACCCCAGGCCGTGGGGAAGAGTGCGGAAAGTAGCTCATTACGTCCCCCCCTGTAGGGGTGTGAATAAAAAGCCCATAGCTCTAGGCGTGGTTCTCTACCGGAATGGCCAATGTGTGTGTCAGGGCAGCACCTCCCAGCATGTCACGAGGCCAACGCCATGAGCAGCGGTGCCAGTGACCAGGTGCGCCTGCTGCAACCCAGGCCGCAGGTCCCCAGACCGGTCTTGGCCACCCCACCACAACCAGGTCACACCGCTCACCTTCCTACACTGGCATGTGTCAAAGAGGACCCACCACATACCTGTGCAATCTCCAATCCTGAGGCTCGTGACCTTGGTATCCTCCTCAGACCATCGTTGTCCTTCACAAAACAGGCCCGCAGCACTTCTTTCTCATTGGCCTACTCCACTGGCCTACACCGCGGTCAAGTAGGTCACCCATTTGGAACTGAGTCTTGATTATACAATGGCCGAGTACACATATCAATGCAGAGTTTAAATCACTATACTGACTTTGATGTGGCGACACCAAGTCTGTGCATAGCATTCTAACCACATGTGTCTGTGGGCCCTTGATGACTACGCCTTCGGACCACACAGCAGTCCAGCAGGCTTCACACCAATTCAATCCAGTCCATACCAGGCAGGACACGGCATCATCGCAGGCTGCACACCTGCTCAGCTCTGGTGCTTCTACCTCCGTCAACCACAAGTCATCTCCACATGCCATTTCAATGTCTTGTGTTGGAGTTCCAGGAGGAGCTTGCAGAACAGCGGTTGGCCCACTCTGACCGCTGCCTCCGGCATACACAGCAGTCAAGTAGGTCACACATTTGGAACTGAGTCTTGATTATGCAATGGCAGAGTACACACTTTATGGCACTGAACTCCCTTTAATGTGGTGCCACTAACTCTGTGCTTAGCATCCGAACGACACATGTCTGTGGTCCCTTGCTGACTACTGCCCTCGGCCTACACTGCGGTCGAGTAGATCACACATTTGGAACCGAGTCTTGATTTCTGTACGGCAGAGTTTATATAATTGTACGCAAGGAGAGGAGTAAGAGGAATACGTGGTTCAGCCCTGAGGAAAAAAGGATCTTTGTTACGGAGGTGATCGAACACTACCAACAACTGCTCAGGTGCCACTAACTCTGTGCATCGCAAGCCAACAACACGTGGCTGTGGGCCCATGCGGACCACTGACTCCGGCCTACACTGCGGTCAAGTAGGTCAAACATTTGGATCTGAACCTTGATTTATTCATGGCAGAGTCTACATCATTGCACAGGCCTCTTTGCAGACTGCACCCCCTTTCAGCCCTGTTGCCACTGACTCTGTGCCCTGAAAATCATGGACACTCTCTGGTTGAACTTTGATGGCGTCTGAGTATATGGCCTGGAGGTTGTCTTCATCATCATGTAGCTGAAACTGACTTGGTGGGGAAAAGGAGCCTGTAGCATTCTACTCCTCCATTTGCCTGTTTTGACTTGCTTCTGCCCTCTGCATCATGCCATGGAAGGGCACCTTCCACAGTCCCCAGCAACACTCCGCGACATTCACCTTTGACATCGACGAGGACCAGCTCAGCTCTTGTGGCCCTATCTCAGTGTACCGCAAGTCACCGTCCCGTTGCGGTGTGCCTGTGCCAGCTGCGGTGCATCCAGGGCAACTAACTCTGTGCAGCACAAGTCATGGGTCCTCTCTAACTGACTATTGGATGGCCTCTGAGTCTATGGCCTGGGGGTCATCAACGCCATATGTCTGTGGCCCTGCACCAACCGCTGCCTCCGGCCTCAACTGAGGTCCACCAGGGCTCACACATCAAATCGAGTCCTAGCCTGCCCAGACAATGCATCGCCACAGGATGCACATGCCACCACTGCCAGGACCACCTCCAACCAACAACTGCCAGAGTCGAAAGAGTCTTACAGCCAGACTATCAGAGGCGATCACACATGTCTTGGATGCCATCATCAGCTTGGTACCCTGCTCAGCTCTTCAGGTGTCACCAACTCAGTGCACCACAACTCATGGACCTTTCCAATAGGTTTTTTGCTATGGACAGCTCACGCAACAATGTCACTTCAGGCAGTGCGGAAGAGCTGGGACGTTGATGTGGAAGAGGAGGCAGGTGTGCGGTGGTGTGAAGGCACAAACAATGAGAGGGCAGGAGGCAACAAGCAGAAGGAAGCAATGCAGACTGGCGGTGGTAGTCCAGTTACACACCAGGAGCTATGATTGAGGTACGTGCTGTGGGCTGCGTACACAACTATGGCACCTCAGGTAGTGGAGAAGACCTGGAACGATGATGGGGAAGATGTGGCAGGTGTAACACACCCTACTGCAGCTGCAGCAGGAATAATCTTGGACAATTTCTTCACAGGAGCCTGATCAGCTCTGGTGTCCCCACCTCAGTGCACTGCGACCTGCCGACCCTTCAGTTTGAATATTGGGTGACCTCTGTACTTGTTCAGGCTACCAACATCATGCTTCGCAGTTGTTTGTGTCATGTTGGTGTTTCCTGTTTCCGCTTTAATAGTGATCACTGTTCAAGTTGTTGCCAGCACCAACCACTCCCCGAGGGCTGGCTCGCACTCACCCCCACACCCATCCAGCAGAGGCGTCACTGGTCAGGTGACGCTGGTAATAAAGAGTGGCCAGGAGCACGTGCCCGTAGCCAGTTCAACTAACTAGCAAAGTGTGTCTGTGTGCTCATTACGTATGCATGATAACCCCGGGCCCTACCACATTACATTGTGTGTTGTACAGCGGATGCAACCATGTCACCCCAAGCAGTGGGTAAGACCTCGTACATGTAGCTCTGTCATTGTCCCCTTCATACGTAAGAGGAGTGAGCTGGCCCAGCGAATGCAAGTCCAGCGTAGAGGTGTGAATTATTGCTCCAGGGCTCTAGGCGTGGTCAGTACTGGAAATGTGCAAATGCGTGCGTCTCTGTCACAGTGTGTGTGTGTCCGTTGGTAAGTGTAAGTGGTCCATGATGAGAATTAGACAACCACATATGCAATCAAGTTTGGCTGCCATGATTTCGAACACCACCCGCACCTGTTCAGCCACCTCCTTCTGGCAGACTGACAACTGGCCATGGAACGCGATGTGTGCTTCGGTGAATTGCTCGGAGCCAGCTGTGGTGGTGGGTGCTTCCTGCTGTGTGGTCTGTGTAGGGGGTGGTGTCTCTGGATGCCAATAGGCTGCCCTGCTCCTGGAGGTGGGTTGCCTAAGATGTCCATGAGCTGTGGTAGGGCATTGGTGTCGAAGGTGCCGAGGTCTTCTTCATCATCACTGATGAGTTGTCTGCTCTGCTCTACAGGAGGTATTGATTGTCCCTCTGCTATGTGAAGGGGAGATACATTTTAACATTGTGTTGACATGTATGTTGGCGCATTGTTCATGTTTGCATCGGGACTGCATGAAAATTTTACACTGTGACTGTTTGGGTGGGACTGACTATTTGATACGGGACAAAGGGCATTTGTACTACATGACGGATGGGAGGTTGTACACGTACATTTTCATCTCACAGTTTCCTGCTATATGCCAGATGTGAGTGGCCCGCTTCCACGCACAGGCGGAACCAGTTGTGTCCTCTGTTCTGTAGTGAAAGTGTTGCACTTTGTACCACATTGTCATCAATGCTGATGCACTGTTATTGCTATGTATGTGTGCTGCAATGTGGGTGAGTTACCCCTGCTGCTCTGATTTGGCTTCCCCTTATCCCTTTCAGGCAGTATGCCTTTGACTTCTGTGCTTCGACAGTGCCGGGATGTTTCGGACTTGGGTATATTGGGCTCTTGGTCGAGTTGTGTTGGTTGTGATATTGGTGATGTGTGGGGTAAGACCCCTTTGGACACATGGTGGACGGGGGCCTACTTGGTGTTTGTATGTGTGCTGCAGTGTGCCACGGGGTCAGGAATATGATCCAGAGTCATTGTGGGTGTGCAGTGTGCTCTGCTTAATTGTGCATGTGTGCTATTGTGCCCATCTCTCCCCGTCCCCCCAGGCTCTTGTCGGTACCCACCCTGTTGATGTTGTGTCAGATCATGTTGAACAGTGTCTGGTGCCAAAACTCCTGGCACCGTATCCCGACTGCTGACTGCGGCCACCATTTTCTCCATGTCATCCAGCTCCTGGTGTGCCGCTGGACCCCCACCTCCAATCTGAGTTGTTGCTTTTATGTTGGCATTGAGTTTCTTCTTGGTTTTGACCTTCACATCCTTGCAGCACCTCTTGACCTCTTCCATTGTCCTCCTCAATGCTACATCTGCATTCACAGGGTCCAAGATAGTCTGCCATATTTGAGTCTTTGTTGCCATTGACACCTTGACTGAACAGCGTTTTCCTCTTCCTCTTGGCCTTACCCGACCCCGAAGTTCCTTGATGGTCGTCTGTGGGGCTTGTGGGGTTCGCGTTGTCCTCTGCACTCAGTCCGGGTATATCCATGGTGCTTCGCAGTTTATTTACTTTTTTCTTCATTTTTTCAGCTTTTATGGTGCATTTCCCTGCATGATGCGTGGGAATTGCAGGCCTGTCACTGCTTATCACTGATTTTTTCATACCAGTTGGCCACATCGCCACTTTTTTTGCGTTGGTGTTTCGCATTTTTTCGGCGTCAAGTTGATTTTGACTTGGTCATTTGGAAAGTTATCTTGGAACTATCACATGGTGCCACCGTGTTGAGAATGCAATGTTAACACGGTGTTAATTTCCCACAATAGACTGCGATGGGCAAAGTTGAATTAAGCTAATTTTGTGATAATTAACACACGTTCTTGAGAATATCCCCCTATATGCCCTTTAAAAATCAAAAATAATTTCTATTTCTGTTCTAAAGCACCCATACTGTTCTATTACCTTTATAAACGAGTATTGTGTTCTTTTTTAGATGTAAAACTGTTATTGCAAGCATTTGACTGCTGTCACCTACAGGTAGAAGGCCTATTCTTGCTATAAAAAAGACATTCAACAATTGCACAACCTTGCCAAGGTCAGACCTGTTGACCTGTTGACTTTGCCTGTGCTTCATTGTTTATGGGCTCAAAGTGTTTGTATGTACTGTTTGCACTGTACGCTAGGGGTACGCAGAGCCCAGGCACTCCTTTCAAATTATGACTTAAGGTACAACCCTCTTCCCAAGTAAACAAATCTTACGTTTTGTATCAGTATTCTTCAAATCTAAGAGAATTATTTATACAGAGAGTAAGAATGGTTTCCACCATACCAATGCTAAAATAAATTATTCACTAACACAAGAGTTGGGGCCAATGCATACTTGATATGGGAGACTGAACATGGGTGCATTATTATGGATGGTGGGGCCAATTCACAGAACTAATCTGAGAAAAAATCATAAACTTACTACTGTTGGTATTTAAGGAAGGCATTTAGTAGTAGTAAAGTTAGGAGTCCTAACTTTACTAATACTAAACTGGGATAAAATCCTAAACTTACTACTTTTGGTATTTGCAGAAGGCATTTAGTAGTAGTAAAGTTAGGACTCCTAACTTTACTACCACTAAATGCTTTCTGTGAATACCAAAAGTAGTACGTTTAAGATTTTATATCAGATTAGTTCTGTGAATAGGCCCGATATGTCTGGACAGTTTTAGTGTAAAGCGTAAATTTAACCTACCATGTAACTCAACAGAAACATGCTACAAAATTGGTAGCTTCAAATCATACCAATTAATGGTGCCACCAGCGAATTTACTGTTAATTATTGAAGAACTGGACTAATCGCAGAATTTGCAAGGGGTCAAGGATGATATTACGGGCAGGTGCGGCTCGCCAGGTGAGTAGCTGTTTATCGTTCTTCGAAATAAAATGGACGCATAACATTTCACATATGTACTGATTTTTTGACCTATACAACACTATTATCAATCCTTTTAGAACTTGTCTTAATGGCGTGACTGTAAATTAGTGTTTAAAACCTCACGCTGACTATCCTACCATCAAGATTGTGGGGTAGGGGTCTGTTCTTTGATAGCCAGAACGTAACTTTATTTAGCAAATCAGATGATCTCTCAGTTTTTCCATGTTTCAGGGGAGGAACCCCCGATAGAATGGACACAAATGGAGCGGCCACTGGGGGAAGATTGATACGTGGAGTCTTAGCACTTTTTAATCTAGGCTCAACAATATGTTCTAAGGCAGGTATAGATAGAACTTTAGGGACAGGGACAGATGGATACACAATAGTGGAGACAGTTTCGGGTGATAGGGGAACAGGATTTTGCGTAGTTTCTTTGGGCAACTCAGGAAGACCGACCTGTGGTAAACACTTAGAAGTTACTGTGTTTGGCTGGTTAAGTTTGACAATTTCCTCAATCCCCGTCAGTCTGTCCCCCAAGGTGTTAATTTTGTCGATCAAGGGGTGGATGATGGTTTTGATCAACTGTTCGATCATGGTCAGTAAGGCCAATTGGGGAGAGGATGCGGGGTTATCTACTTTTTTGCCCAGCTCAGGAGTTAACAGATCCATGAAAACAGGCGGGTTAAAATCAGATGATGCCCTTTGCGGATTAGATGTTTTGTTTGGGGACCCACTATCTCCAACCTCGTCATGTTTCCTTTTGCCAGAAGTAACCATAACGGGAGTAGTATGTTTTACAATTACTTTTATAGGTGACGGAAAAAGACCCTGTGTGTTGCCAGTGTGGGCTGGTGAGCTAACGTTGGCTACCAGATGAGGAGAGGTGACTAAGGTATACCTGATATTGCACATACTGTTAAGATCGTCTAGCCAGGTGAAATTGGGCGCTGTATTAGACGTTTCAAGAGGGGGATCCATGCTGATGGGGGAAAGTGTAAGGTGAACAATGTAAAAATAACAAAACAAACAGCTGTACTATTTGTTCAATCGTACCACCATAAGAATGTTATGCCCGTCTTGTGTCTTACGGTTTAGGTGCAACCAGGGGGATATAGTAAGTAACGACTCCCATATGGGTATAAGTAACAGAATCAGGCCAGTTGTGATAGTCAGTGAAGTTGACAGTGAGTGGATTTACCTCCTCATTGGAGGCCAAGAGAGGTGGCCCGTCCCGGCCTCCTCGTGCCACTGAGGGCCACAGAGGGCCCGCCCTTTGCCCGGGCTTAGCCCGGCGCAGTCCCGCGCGCGTCCCGCGACGCGGCGGGAGTGTCCAGTACAAGTAACGCCTCCGGGCGCGCTGTGGCCGGAAACCGGAAGTAGGAAGTGGGCGCAAAGCACCCTGGGAGCTGTAGTCTCCAGCCGCAAGGTGGAAAGCGGCGGCGGCGAGACTACAGCGTCAGGAGCCCAGGAGCAAGAGAACCAGCGTCTGCCCACTGGTAGGTGTCCCTCCAAATGATGATACAGCCCCCGCTCCACCGAGGGAGTGTCCAGTACAAGTAGCGCCTCCGGGCGCGCTGTGGCCGGAAACCGGAAGTAGGAAGTGGGCGCAAAGCACCCTGGGAGCTGTAGTCTCCAGCCGCAAGGTGGAAAGCGGCGGCGGCGAGACTACAGCGTCAGGAGCCCAGGAGCCCAGGAGCAAGAGAACCAGCGTCTGCCCACTGGTAGGTGTCCCTCCAAATGATGATACAGCCCCCGCTCCACCGAGGGAGTGTCCAGTACAAGTAGCGCCTCCGGGCGCGCTGTGGCCGGAAACCGGAAGTAGGAAGTGGGCGCAAAGCACCCTGGGAGCTGTAGTCTCCAGCCGCAAGGTGGAAAGCGGCGGCGGCGAGACTACAGCGTCAGGAGCCCAGGAGCCCAGGAGCAAGAGAACCAGCGTCTGCCCACTGGTAGGTGTCCCTCCAAATGATGATACAGCCCCCGCTCCACCGAGGGAGTGTCCAGTACAAGTAGCGCCTCCGGGCGCGCTGTGGCCGAAAACCGGAAGTAGGAAGTGGGCGCAAAGCACCCTGGGAGCTGTAGTCTCCAGCCGCAAGGTGGAAAGCGGCGGCGGCGAGACTACAGCGTCAGGAGCCCAGGAGCCCAGGAGCAAGAGAACCAGCGTCTGCCCACTGGTAGGTGTCCCTCCAAATGATGATACAGCCCCTAGATGCCGCTTTAAATTTCCTAAGCATATTGTTTATATTTTTGAATGTATAGTAAAATATTTATTATACATTATATTCAAGTATTCGCAGGGCAGATGTCTCATATTTATTGCTTAATAATATAAGCCAAATATATATGATCTGTTACATATAAAAAGTACAACTTTCGCTTCAACCAAGCACCCTTTGCCTGTGTGCCTGGACTGAGCGTCTCCTCACCATAGTCGCATGAAAGCTGATTGTGGAAAGGTATGAGGTTAGTTTGCTGCTACCTGTGTTGCTCTACCATTCCTATGTGACTCTTAGAGTATATCCAGTCATATCCCTTCCCTATGTATATAGAGATAACTCTAATCACTAGTATATGCAGTAGACCATTGTGCTCTCTACCATTCCTATGTGACTCTTAGAGTATATCCATTTGTATACCTTCCCTATGTATATAGAGATAACTCTAATCACTAGTATATGCTGTTGACCTTTGTACCACCCACCATTCCTATGTGACTCTTAGAGTATATCCAGTCATATCCCTTCCCTATGTATATAGAGATAACTCTAATCACTAGTATATGCAGTAGACCATTGTGCTCTCTACCATTCCTATGTGACTCTTAGAGTATATCCATTTGTATACCTTCCCTATGTATATAGAGATAACTCTAATCACTAGTATATGCTGTTGACCTTTGTACCACCCACCATTCCTATGTGACTCTTAGAGTATATCCAGTCATATCCCTTCCCTATGTATATAGAGATAACTCTAATCACTAGTATATGCAGTAGACCATTGTGCTCTCTACCATTCCTATGTGACTCTTAGAGTATATCCATTTGTATACCTTCCCTATGTATATAGAGATAACTCTAATCACTAGTATATGCGGTTGACCTTTGTACCACCCACCATTCCTATGTGACTCTTAGAGTATATCCAGTCATATCCCTTCCCTATGTATATAGAGATAACTCTAATCACTAGTATATGTAGTAGAACTTTGTACTATCTACCATTCCTATGTGACTCTTAGAGTATATCCAGTCATATCCCTTCCCTATGTATATAGAGATAACTCTAATCACTAGTATATGCAGTAGACCTTTGTACTATCTACCATTCCTATGTGACTCTTAGAATATATCCATTTGTATCTCCTCCTTGTGTGACTTTACATCTTGTACATTTGCAATTGTTTCTGTTTGTATCCTTTATGTAACACATGTAATTCTAAGTCCTTATGTTTCTCAACTGGTTCTTATGTAAAGCGCTCTGACACCTTCGGGTAAAGTTCGTGCTATATAAAATCGCATAAATAAAAATACAAATAAATAAACAGGGCACTTCTGTAGTAGCAGAGTATGTTTTTCATTTCTAGCGAAACTGGCATTTAAAACTACTCATGAGTTCTAGATAACAATGTTTAATTAAGTGTTGTGTGAAACTTGAAGCACACGAGAGTACAGTCCGTGTGACAATCCAGAGATTAAAAAAAAAATCCTTTTGAGTAAAGGATAGAATTTCCAGAAATACATTTACTTTGTATGACCGGCACGCAAAGATAAAACATCATCTGTCAATACATCCAGGGCGCCCACATCATCTCGATTATTTTGCTGGTATAAAGTATCACATGATAAATGTCACGTCACATATGACATCACAGATAGAATCATACATGGAATCTCCACTATCGCTGTTTTCATTAAATGGAATACATGCAATATAACAATAATCTTGATCTTTCCAAATGATAAACACCAGGCAATAGCTCACGCATTCACTCACTTTCCACATTTCCGTTTACTGACTTCTTGTGTCAGATCTTAATTTACACTGATTTAATTAACGTTCCCAGAATTGCGAGCTCACTTGTTTCATTTACAGTTCGAACTGAAATATTTCCCAGAAAGAAAGTTCATGGTAACCTTGAATAGGAATCCGAGGGGGAGGGGACGCGAATGGGGCCAGTAAACCTTGACTCACGCATTCCACAAATATAATCATTCATTTGGCCACAGAGTTTTGCAATGGCCGTGCCCTCGCGGCAAGAGGTTTTCATCACTGCTGACTTCAAACGCCGTCCTCCAATAGCCAACTTCGGGCTTGTGGCCGTGAAAAGCTGCAGAAGTTTTCAATCAGGACGCAGAATATTGCATCACTGGAGACACTGGAACATGTTTTTCCTGTGTCGGGAATATGTTATGGCTGGACGTTGCCAGAGCAGAGAAATATTACCTAACTCTTGATAGCGAGCAGGCTTCAGAGTGCAAGTAGTGTAATGCTTGTAAAGCTATTCAAGCTACTTGAAGAAGACAACATGGAAAAGGAATTCAAAGATGCCTGGAGAACGCTGTATACCGCACATTTGTGTCTCCAAAGAAGCATATAGCAATAGTAAGCACTTCTGATTTCCAATTCTTTCACAGTCTACCTGTTTAGGATTCTAAATGAGCCTTATTTAGAGTTTGGCTGGTGCTGACCATCCGGCTGCAAGGACCTGAAAGCACGGATGGGATAGCTGGACATTTTAGAAGATGCCTGGCATCCACTGACCTTTAAAGAAGGACCCAAATGCTATCCATTTGGTGCCAGGTCATAGCAGAACAATTAGGGTTTTGCAGAGGGGGAGAAATCAATCTGGTATGACAGGTACATCATATAGGATTTAGCAGGCCTTTCGAGTGCAACCTGCCTGCAACGCCTGTTGCTGTTTTTGCCCAGTGGAGGCTGCTTTAATGTCAAAGTGGTGGAACAATGCAAACCTTGGGGGTCAGGGGTGAGAAGTAGGGGAAAACAATAAATTAAAGCACTAAAGCATGTATCTGCTGCTGCGATTGCCACCTCGGTGTGCCTCTCCTGACGCTAGGCATGCTGCACAAGCTCCCAGGGGCCAATCACGGCACTGCTGTCCTGCTGGCGAGCAGCGCCATGATTTGCCTGAGCGGGCTGACTTGATGCTCCCTCAGGCACAGGGAGCCTGTTCAATTTCTCCACCCCACTGTGCAACACAGCTGGATTGGGGAAATGTAAGTGTGCATGTTGGTTTGGCCATCCTAAGACAGCCGCCCACACTGATATGCGCACCTACAGGGCCCCAACCACTGCTCCTCACTGCAGCTGAGTGGGCACCGTCAGAATGGCCCGCCCCCGGATTAAGGCTGGTAATTTGCTCTGTAAGAAAACTAAAATTATAATAAACTGGTTTTCCGCCACCAAAACAGAGGAGCCACCCCTGTTTTTGCCAACTCTTCGTTGCCAAGGCTGCTACTCAGCAGCCATGTTGCATTCTGACCAAATAGTACGCAGATGGTAGGCAAAGGGTCCCTATGATATATTGCTGCTCTCTATGGATAAATGCAAACCTTTGCCTCTATAAATTCTACTTTAAAGAGTGGATTCTAGAGATGGGAAAGGTGAGAGAACTGCTTGATCTGCTCTGCAGAACCACATCAGCATGCACAGTGTTTGGGAACAAATAGACCAAGTGAAAGAAGCATCATTGTTTGCCTCTACCCTTTCCTTCCACGACAGGAACCCCTTAAATCCCCACATACTTTGGTATGTAAATGTATGTAAATGTATAGGCATTTATATAGCGCACTACTTACCCGGAGGGTCCCAAGGCGCTTCGACCGCTGCAAAACCCTTCCTGGCTTCCCTGAGAGATGGTCCCTTAATGGGTATCTCCAGGGTGAGACCAGGCATCCCCGGCGGTCTGGTGGGGCCGTTAGTGAAGATGAGGCAAGCTAATGCCCAGAGTTGCCGAGTGTGATCGCTGATCAGAGTGGGCACCGAGGCGAGAGAATTATCGAGTCCGCTGACCCTGGTCCAGAAACCTGCCGCGCCGGGAATCGAACCCTGGTCCCGGGCCGTCCTCTGCTCTCGGGTCTGCCGCCTCTAACCAGTGAGCCACACTACTCCACTGATAGAGTCAGGAGCCTGTGCTGATGCCAACATACCAGATCTCCAAGCTAAGGGTGTGTTTCACACAAAATATGTAATGAAAAAGATGTCTGCCTCTGTAAAGCAACCCAATTTAAATTCCCATGTGAATTGTTTTGGCCATGTGCCTGGCTACATAGGAACTTGCAGGGCCGGACTGGCCGTAGTGGCCACCAGGCGTTTCCCCAGTGGGCCGGAAGGGTGGGGACCAGTTTTTGACCGGTGGGGGCTATTTTTGGTACTGGCGGTCAATTTTGCAGCAGTGCTGCAAAATCAGCCCCTAATAACAAAAGCGCAGCAGCAGTGGTCGCGCCAGCACCCCCCGCCGGGGCTGATTGGGCATAATTACCAGGGCTGATTTGCTACCCCAGTCCGGCCCTGGGAACTTGTGTGTGTGTGTGTGTGTGTCTCTCACTCTTTATGGTTGCTAGTATATGTGACTTGTCTGAGTACTTAGAGCATTTCACTAGTTTAGTATTAAGGATTTATTCTAGTTTTTAGCCACAACTGTGTGTTTTTCCTTTGCCTTAGTAGTATTTCATACCTTTATTGCTTTATGTGTTATTCCATTGCTGTTCCCTGGAGTGGCCTGGCGTGTTGCGTGACTTACTTCAAGTCTAGCTAGAATAGGTTTGAACTTGTTTTGTTTAAAACTATTTGATTAGGTGTCCAAGTAGCCTGTGTAAATTAGGCCTGACTTACACTTTAATAGACATGTTGGTCCATTTGCATAGCCCTCCTTGAGCTCCTCCGTTATTTACACCTTGCTACTCACAATTTTGGAAAATTAATATTGCCAAATTTTCAGTTGCTTCTCTTGACCATTCCCACTTTTTCAACTTAGTATGGGTTTAGGTGTGTGGATTAATGTGCACTCAAGATGGATTAATATGCATACACGTGTTAGGAAAGATAGGTGCATAACTGTACGACCAGACATTACGAATTGCCTTTTGTAAACACACGAGGAATAGCAATATACCATATGGTTGTAAATGGTTTTGTGAGAATACACAGACTCACAGGGAACCACGCCCTGATCCATCCACTTACAACTATGATGCAATGTGTTCTACTGCGTAATTGTATGTAGTTGCAGCGTACAATTACACCGTAGAACAAATACTGTTGCCTGCCAGGTACCCTTTTGTGGATATCTTACAAACATAAATGCAAATGGCTTTGTGAATCACGCTTCCTTAGAACACTGTTTATCAGTATGGCCATCTGTTTAATAATTGTAATTCTAATTGTATTTATATTGTGCTTACTACCCCTGACGAGGTGTGCACAAAGGGATATTGTAAGCTCTCCTACAGTCATGGTTACTACGGCTTAGAACACGTTCAGTTCGCACGCACAGAGGTGTTCGGTAATCTCCATTTATCTAAAAATACAAATTTGTGGCATGAAACAGAGAAAATGGCTGGCAGAAGCCAAAAATATTCTTCCTTTTTAAATTTCTATAAAGCTCAAATTACTAAAGCAAATTATTTCAATTAAACAACAAAATTAAGTTTCATAACATGAACCAAAAATATTCAAGTCTTCCTGGTTTATATAGGTAACTCGATCTGTTTCATACCTTCAATGTTCCAACAGTATGTGATTTAAGCAAATGAATAGCATAGGTCTTCATTGGGTGTGCAGAATATAGAAGTTGGCTTGAGGCATCATAATTATAATCTGAGAAGCAGCTGCCATGTCTGTGTTTGTGTGTGTCTTGTAAGAAATTGGGTTATTAGTTGAGGGGGGGGGGGGGTAAATACAAACATCAATTAGCAATTCTAGTACTTGTCAGGGTCAACCAGTAAAGTTACTAAATAAACCTGAGCTCAACCTCTAGCTATGGCACAAAGCATAAAGGCTTAGCTTTGAGACAATGTGTAAAATAATTTTCAAGGACTAAACCAGTAATAAAGTAGAAATGCAAAACAAAGCAAATCCCAAAATGAATTAGAAAAATTGAGTAAACTTTAGTAAACAAAAAGACACCAAAATGACACAAATGCAATGAGGGGAACTAGAGATATGAAATGTAAAAGTTTTAGGTAGAACTAGACCCAAAAAGCACAAAGTGACAATGATAGTCAAAGGACACTTTACAACAAGACTAGGCAAAATGAAATCCTGAACGCAATGGAGCACTGTACGGATACACTAACTAGGTCTGTCCTCATGAGAGATTTTACCTTCTGACTTTAGTCCTTTTACTTTCAATCCACTGCATAAGTACACTTCTAAAGCCCCCCAGGACCTCAGGGGAGGTACTTAGAAACTTGCAGGGTGGGAGGCAGAGGCCAATCCAAATATCCAGTCCAAGTCTAGTTGCCACTGGTCAGCTTTGCAGTAAAATGACTCTTTAGCTTGTTTTAACACTTTAGCTTTAAGAGAAGGTCAGCCTTAGGACCCTTGGAGCCCTCTTCTCTGTCCTCAGTAAAAGAGGGAACGCAAGTCCAGTCTCATATCTCACAAAAACAGCAAAGGTCCAAGGTGTTTAAGTGGGTACCTGGAGATTATACATTTATATTTGGTACAAACTAATGGGTTGGAATGACACCTAGAGATGCCTTAACCAATGGGATAAAGGTTCTTAGGGCTAACTCTGCACACTTTGGGCATTTTCCAGAAGGCCAACGTCTTCAAACTTCTGCTCTGAGGGCTAGGAGTGTGTGTGGGGAGTTTACTGTGGTAATTCCAGTGTGCTCCAACACCGAATACTAAAATTCAGTTTTAGGCAGTCCTTATACCCCCAACAAACTCAGAGAAAGAGGTCTGGTAGGACAAAGCTAAGCTTTCAGCAACCAGACAGGGGAAACACTCAATTTGTTTTGCCATTCTGTTTCCCTCCTTTGAAATGTGCCCCAAATGGTATATGTAAGCCCCGCAGAGCTGTCAAAAAGGTTGTGACATTCCAGCAGGATCCGACACTGTGATGTCTACAAGAGGTTCACTGTGATGGAGGCCGGTCTGGCTGAGAGGGAAGAAAGAAGAGTTCAGGCCTGGGTGTTAGTTACATCTGCCTGTGACAGGATAGGACACTTTTAAATTAATCATGTCCTCGGGCCAGCCCACAGCCCACAGCCCACAGCCCATCCAGTCAAGGGTATAATACCTATCCACAACCAAGCAATTTTGTTTATGTCTTCGGAGAAGGTTCACATCACATTGCATTGCTAACTACTGGTCGGCAGAAATGCGAGAACAAAATGCAGATTTAGTTTCCAGAATTTGAGGTAAAGCAAAGATAACTTTTTAAACATTATCTTTCCATATTATTTATTACAAATCTTACTTTACCAGTGAATGTGTCTAATAGTAAATATTTAAAAAACTCAAACAATTACATTTTTAACTGTTTCCTAGATGGACATAACATTTATTAAGTGTAATATTGTATCCCAATACTTTCCTAATGAACACTGCTGCAGTGAAAATTGCTTTTATGGAATTTTCTCTGTAAGGACATGTTCAAAATGAAATGTTTACACGTTCTATATGTAAATACCATGCACCTTGCCTTATAGACAATAAGGCCAACTTAGGGGTGTCTTAGAAATATTTAAAAGAAAGGTTTAGGCCAGTCAAAAGAGGTTATTTTGACAAGTCAAATTTGCAGCTAAAACCTGCACATCAGACTACCAGTAGCAGATCTTCAGTCATGTTTACATTGTCATTGTTGTGGATGCCACAATGGGTGCTGCAGTTCACTTGTGATTAACAATTCGCCCGTCACCCTAGTTAGGCTACGAGAGCCATGGGACACAGATTTAGAGAGGATACAGGATGATGAATGGTTTCAGGCATTGACGCCCCCGAGAAGTGGCTATTAGGGGCAGGTTTCGGCTTGTCCACTAAAAAATCTTACACCGCAGCTATTTCGCATGTACCACCATGGTGAAGATGGGTAGGGTGGAAACCCCACTACGTCACTCAGTTTGTAACCAAGAGGGAACGTCTTTCCACATGATCTGGAGTTGCCGTGCCATTGAGCAATACTGGAACTCTGTAGTAGCATGCCTGAATGAGGTGTATGGGGCAATATGGAGGTCTCCCTGTAGTGGTGAATCCTTAACGTCTGGGAGGCTATGGACCTTCCTTGCATGGACCAGATTTACATGACATTAGGTTTGATGGTGGCGAAGCACAATATTGCATGTGAACGGAGTGTTGCCCAAGTGCCACAACTGATTGACTAGAGCAAACACATTGATTGATCCAAGCTGGCAGTGAGGGCAGTTTACGAAGCAAGGGGATGTACAAAAAAATGGGGGAAGTGGAATGACTTCTGTGGTGGATTATGTAACCTGACCACTCCCATGAAATCTGATGTTCTTTGTTTGGTACGACCCATGGGTGATATGGCCGTATGTCTTGCTGCAGAGACCGGGTGGAGGGAAGGGGAGAGTAACAGAACTTAATGCACTCCAGTGGATTCATGATTGTGATGTGATGCTACAATGGTTGCAATTCAATGTTATTATTTTAATGCTCTTTATGGAAAGGGGCGACCACTCGGTCCCCCCGAACGTATGGTGGAGTACCCCGATCCCCCTGGGAGGCCATCTTGGGCGGGAGGCGAGTCTCGGCTGGTATGCCCGAAGCGGCGTAGCCGGGGCGCGCTTTTTCCCGCCCTGGAGTGGGTTGTCCTAGACACTGAAGCCGCCAGCCACGCCCCCGGAGGCGGGCGGAGGCGGGTTTACGCCCGCCCGAAGACGGATAAAAGGAGCAACAAGCCAAGGAAGCATCCTCTTGTTCCTGTGCTCTGAAGCTGCACCTCCCCGCTGCACGTGAGCTCGAGACGGAACGAAGAGCCAATTTTGAGCGTTGTAATTTTGTTCTTGTTCTTTCAGATATCTTCGTTGGAGAATGCCGGGCAAGAAGGTCGGAAAGCGGGTCGGTTCCGATCAGATGCTCCGCGTGCTCGTAAAGGACATGGCCGAGATGAAAAAGCAGATGGCGGCAATGAACGGGGTTGGAGGCCCGAAGCGAGTCGTCGGACCAGCATTGCCGGGAGTAGTCCCAAGCGGGAGAGGCAAGAGGTCCAAGAGGGGGGCACCAGGTGGGGAGGCCCCGGTCCCCGATACACCGATGGAGAAGCCAGTCTCGGTTCCAAAGGAGGGGCAACCGATCCCCGTTGTAGTCACCCCTGTGAACGGGGAGGATATGCCTCCCGAGTTGGCTGCACAACTGGCAGCGTGGTTGGGAAAAGATAGTGAGGGCACCACGGCGGACGACGCCAGGGCAGTAATGAGGCAATTGCGAGAATCTAGAGAGGCTGCGAAGGCACCATCTTCTGTTCCCCCACAGGTTCCGGTGGGGGAGACCGCAGCGGGCACGAGTTCGGCGGCAAGTACAGCTCCTAGTTCAGGTAAGCGGCTACTGCCGATTGCGGGGGAGGGGTCTGTACCTTCACGAAGGGAGAAAGTAGCCCAGCATGTTCCACTCGAAGTTAAGGAAAAGATTTGGGCTGATAAGTATGTAAACATGTTTTCTTTGCTTACCGACCACTACGAGATCGAGCATGTGAAGGGTCAAAAAGAGCTTCTGCATCCGAGTGTTTGGCGCGCCAAAATGGCCGCCTTTAAGGTTGATGAGAACATAGGTACCTAGGGCAGAGCGTTTGGCATATTCACCTCAATTATGGGGGAACGAAGGCCTGAGTTGTTGCCCGAGTTGCCCATATATCAGACACGTATCATGGAGTATTCTCAATCATACGAGGGCAATCAGTGGTTTTGCTATGACAATGTTTTTAGGAAGGCCAAAGAGCACGACCCAGCTCTGACCTGGGATTGTTATGACTCCATTTCTTGGCAAAAAATGGAGAATTCAGGCATGTTAAAAGTACCATTGTCGGGGGGTAACGGGGGTGAGTCTTCCCGCCAATCCTCTGGGACACCCTTTCGGACGGGTGCAGGTAACGAGCATCACTCGAAGTCGAGTGGCAACGCAGGTAAAAAGGGGATTTGTTGGAATTTTAACAGGGGAAAATGTACAAGGCCCCAGGGGTCATGCAAGTTTAGACACGAATGTGGGGGGTGTGGACAGTCCTCCCATCCCGAGACCATGTGCAGAGCCAAAACGGGTGATAACGGTGGTAGGGGAAGCGCCAAACAGGTCTGAAATAGTCCGAGGGGCGCCTTTACCTACCCCGGTTGATACCATGGCAATGATTCCTTGGCTCAATGAATACCCGGATCATGTCTCCGCGGGGGTGTTGCGAGACGGGTTTTCGCATGGTTTCCGCATTCCAGTGGGGGATTTTCAGGGTAGAACAAGTTGTAAGAACCAACTGTCGGTCCTGCAGCATACGGCGGTGGTACAGGTAAAGATTGGGAAAGAGGTGACTCGAGGGCGGGTTGCCGGTCCATTCGATTTACCACCGGTTGCGAACTTTGTTTGTTCCCCCTTAGGGGTGGTCCCCAAGAAGGACCCGGGTGAGTTTAGGCTAATACATAATTTGTCAGCCCCACGAGGTCTTTCCGTGAATGATGCGATAGAGCCGGAAGTGTGTTCGGTGCGGTACGCATCTTTCGATGAGGCCGTCGCCATGTTGAATCGCCTGGGGCCCGGGGCGCTGATGGCAAAATCAGACATCGAGTCAGCGTTCCGGTTGCTCCTGGTACACCCAGACGATCAGCGTCTCCTTGGTTTCATGTTTCAGGGTCGCTATTACATGGATAAATGTATGCCAATGGGATGCTCCATATCTTGTGCTTATTTTGAAAAGTTCAGTTGTTTTCTGCAATGGGTATTCACGAGAAAGACGGGTTTTCAGCATGTTATGCATTATCTCGATGACTTTTTGTTCCTGGGGGCAGCCGGGGATCCAGAATGTGGACAGGCTTTAGAAGAATTTTGTGTCTTAATGAATCATTTTGGTGTGCCATTGGCACCAGGTAAGACTGTGGGTCCCTCGACTTCACTCGAGTTTCTGGGGATAGAGCTCGATTCGGTGGAAGGTTGCTTTTGGTTACCCAAGGAAAAGGTGGTAAAATTCAGGGCCTCCCTTGAAACATGTATTCGAGAGACTAAGGTAAACTTACGTCAATTGCAGCAAACGGTGGGCCAGTTGAATTTTGCCCTTAGAGTAATGCCAATGGCCGCCCCTTTTCCCACTCGATTGCACAAGCCATGGTCGGTCTTAAGGAGGGACACCACCGCACGAGGCTCTCGGCAGAGATTCGTCAGGACATGCGCATTTGGTTGGCATTCCTGGCGGATTTCAATGGTCGAATTGTCTGGAACAAGCCGGCGGTGTCCTCCGAGGAGCTGGGGCTGTGGACAGATTCGGCGGGGAATATAGGTTTTGGCGCCATATTCGGTACGCAATGGTCGGCTCAAAAATGGCCGTCATGGTGGCACGAGTGCGGGCTGACGAGTAACATTGCTTTTCTCGAACTCTTCCCTATTTTGGTGGCCCTGAAAACATGGCCTGAGGGATTTCGGGATCACTCTGTGGTGTTCTGGTCTGATAACATGACCGTGGTTGAGTGTATCAATAGTCAGGCAGCACGTTGCAAATGGATTCTGAGACTGCTCAAAGAAATTGTGTTATTGTGTATGCAGTTAAATGTGCTCTTTAGGGCAAGACATGTCCCGGGGGTACTGAACCAAGCGGCTGATGAGCTTTCTCGTTTCCGTATGCAGGCCTTCTGGGGTTTTCTGCCCACAGCGGACCCGGTGGCGGCACCCTTTCCCGAAGCTCTCTGGTCTCTCGGTGCCCCGAACTACAAAACCTCGTGGGAGAGAGTTTAGCACCCAGGACAAGGAAGGCATATGAAGGGGCGTTCCGTTCCTATTGGTCCTTTTTGGGTTCGGCTAGGGGGGAGCTTTGGGGCCAGGAGGAGCTTGTCGTAAAATTTTTGCTGTCTTTACATCAGGCAGGCAAATCAGTAGCTACGGCCCAGAGGCATCGGGCCGCCATTTCCTTTATGGCAAGGGCTCATGGGATCCAGGACCCGACAGCGTCTTTCGTGGTGCAGAAAGCGCTACGTGGGTGGCAACGCCTTGAGGGTTGCAGAGTAGATGAGAGGCACCCGATAGGTCTGGATAGGTTGGCCCTGTTATTATCCGTACTCCCTGCGACATGTTCATCCCAGTATGAAACTGTGTTATTCCGGGCCGCTTTTGCGTTAGCATTCCATGGGGCGATGCGGGTAAGCAAACTGGTGGCGAAGAACAAGCGGGATACGGTGGGGGGACTGTGCCGAGAGCACATTCAGGTTAAGGGGGAGACGATGACTGTCTCGTTTGTCAGGTCCAAGGCCGATCAGGGTGCAATTGGGGATTGCGTAGTCATACATCGGATTCCCGGATCTCCCATGTGCCCTGTGGTTTGCGTAGAGGAATATTTAGCGCAGAGGGCGGCATCATGGGGGGGGACCTTGTTGAGGCACGCTGATGCCACCCCACTGACGAGGTTTCAGTTCCAGCGGGTGCTTACAATGGCAATTTCGGCCGCGGGCTTGAACCCCGGCGAGTTTGGGACCCATTCCTTTCGGATAGGGGCTGCTACTGAGGCTACAGCCAGGGGTCTGAGTGTAGAAAAAGTGAAACGTTTGGGGCGTTGGTCCTCGAATTGTTACAAAAGGTATGTGCGGTTGCACATGTTGTGAAGCTGCTATCATGTACTCACGCTTCTTGTTTTTGTTTGGTTTACAGTTTCGCAAGCTTACGAGGCGGGGCGGACTGTGCAGTCGACCCGACACCTGGGAACCAGCGGTCAAACATCACCGGCTGCGGAAAAAGTGGTGTGGGTCGTGGGCCACTCATACGTGAGGCGCGCCGCGGACGTATTCAAAGCAGGTGACATGATTCACATGGCTGGGGAATACGGGTACAGGGTGACCTTCTACGGAAGGGGCAGGCTCTGTATTGACCAGTTTCAATCCTTTTTCGAGGGTTGGTTAGGGCGGACAAGGTCACTGCCATCTATAATCATAGTCCATCTTGGGGGCAACGATTTGGTGACCACTGGTAGACAACTTCTTCTCGAGGCGATACTTTCCACAGTAAGTTGGTTGGCGAGAAGGGTTCCAGGGTGCACAATTGCATGGTCCCATATGATTCCACGTAAGGTGTGGCGGGGGGCGAATTCGGTTTCTGCTATAAATCATTCGGTGAAGAAAGTAAATAACAAATTGGGTAGATTGTTTCGTTCAAGTGCACTGCATTCTATTCCTCATGGTTGTATCAAGGGGGACTGTATGTATTTGGGGGATGGGGTCCATTTGTCCCGGGTAGGGAATGAGTTACTCATAGGTGACCTCATAGCCTGGCTAAAGAGTTTAAAACATGACCTTTAGGCAGGAGTTTTTTGTGGGGGGTCCGGATAGCCGGTCAACTATCCGGCCCGTGGCGGTAAGGTCATGATCGGTGAGCAGTAATTGGAAGATCCCTATGGGGGGGGCGTCACCCATTACGGATGGGAGCGCCCGGGGGAGGTGGCCATTGGCCCCTCAACGGGGAGGCGGTCCCTTCTAAGGATGGGCCGCCGAAAGGAAAGGGAAGGCGGTCAAGGCCCCTTCCTGGATAGGAGGGGCTACGGGCCCCTCCTGGGAATTTCCCGGGGCCAGGACACCTGCGACGGCAGATGTGGTAAGTTGTGTGGGGTGGGGAGGGGGGTTTACGCTACCTTCTAGACACCTCACACGAGTCCTCGGACGACCATTAAATGGCGTCGAGTTCATTGGGGCCCCCGTCAAGTCAAGGGAAATTGGTAGATGCACATGAGGTACAGCCTCTGTGCGGTCGCCCCTCGCAAGTGGGGGGGTAATTCTGGTTTAGGGATCTGACACCGGTTACGACCTTGCCGTTGGCCCTTAACGTTAGGATGTACAATTTCAAGTTAAAATGTTTTGTAGGATGTTAGTTTCGGCTAGGAGAACCTTTGTATTAGAAATATGTTAAGGTTAGCCAAACATCGTAATGTGGAAATGAAATTGTACATAATATGAAACTGTTATTTTAATGTTTTGATTTTGTTTCATATTTTAATAAATACGGCCGGGAGGGTCACTCCCTCCCGCCTTCCAAAAGTTCAGAACTGTTTCCGGTTTCTCATCCTTGGGGATTGTGTCGAGAGGGGGTGACGGGTATCTCAGCCATATGGAAAGGGGCGACCACTCGGTCCCCCCGAACTTATGGTGGAGTACCCCGATCCCCCCGGGAGGCCATCTTGGGCGGGAGGTGAGTCTCGACTGGTATGCCCGAAGCGGCGTAGCCGGGGCGCGCTTTTTCCGGCCCTGGAGTGGGTTGTCCTAGACACTGAAGCCGCCAGCCACGCCCCCCGAGGCGGGCGGAGGCGGGTTTACGCCCGCCCGAAGACGGATAAAAGGAGCAACAAGCCAAGGAAGCATCCTCTTGTTCCTGTGCTCTGAAGCTGCACCTCCCCGCTGCACGTGAGCTCGAGACGGAACGAAGAGCCAATTTTGACCCACCCACCAGCCCCTGAAGACAGCAAGTGGTTTTGAAATAAAGTTTTGATGTGGTAACTCTATTTCTTACAGGTTGTTATGATTAAAGTGTTATTTGAGTATGCAATAAAGTGAATGATTCTTTACAGTATGTTTTTTCGAATAAAGTATTTTGCACGAGTGTTGATCAGTAATCATACGTGAAGCAGTTATGGTTGTTTTAATTTAGTGATTTTAGTTAATTGTCGTATTTATTTTGGTCGGGCGGTAAGGTCATGATCGGTGAGCAGTAATTGGAAGATCCCTATGGGGGGGGCGTCACCCATTACGGATGGGAGCGCCCGGGGGAGGTGGCCATTGGCCCCTCAACGGGGAGGCGATCCCTTCTAAGGATGGGCCGCCGAAAGGAAAGGGAAGGCGGTCAAGGCCCCTTCCTGGATAGGAGGGGCTACGGGCCCCTCCTGGGAATTTCCCGGGGCCAGGACACCTGCGACGGCAGATGTGGTAAGTTGTGTGGGGTGGGGAGGGGGGTTTACGCTACCTTCTAGACACCTCACACGAGTCCTCGGACGACCATTAAATGGCGTCGAGTTCATTGGGGCCCCCGTCAAGTCAAGGGAAATTGGTAGATGCACATGAGGTACAGCCTCTGTGCGGTCGCCCCTCGCAAGTGGGGGGGTAATTCTGGTTTAGGGATCTGACACCGGTTACGACCTTGCCGTTGGCCCTTAACGTTAGGATGTACAATTTCAAGTTAAAATGTTTGGTAGGATGTTAGTTTCGGCTAGGAGAACCTTTGTATTAGAAATATGTTAAGGTTAGCCAAACATCGTAATGTGGAAATGAAATTGTACATAATATGAAACTGTTATTTTAATGTTTTGATTTTGTTTCATATTTTAATAAATACGGCCGGGAGGGTCACTCCCTCCCGCCTTCCAAAAGTTCAGAACTGTTTCCGGTTTCCCATCCTTGGGGATTGTGTCGAGAGGGGGTGACGGGTATCTCAGCCATATGGAAAGGGGCGACCACTCGGTCCCCCCGAACTTATGGTGGAGTACCCCGATCCCCCCGGGAGGCCATCTTGGGCGGGAGGTGAGTCTCGACTGGTATGCCCGAAGCGGCGTAGCCGGGGCGCGCTTTTTCCCGCCCTGGAGTGGGTTGTCCTAGACACTGAAGCCGCCAGCCACGCCCCCCGAGGCGGGCGGAGGCGGGTTTACGCCCGCCCGAAGACGGATAAAAGGAGCAACAAGCCAAGGAAGCATCCTCTTGTTCCTGTGCTCTGAAGCTGCACCTCCCCGCTGCACGTGAGCTCGAGACGGAACGAAGAGCCAATTTTGACCCACCCACCAGCCCCTGAAGACAGCAAGTGGTTTTGAAATAAAGTTTTGATGTGGTAACTCTATTTCTTACAGGTTGTTATGATTAAAGTGTTATTTGAGTATGCAATAAAGTGAATGATTCTTTACAGTATGTTTTTTCGAATAAAGTATTTTGCACGAGTGTTGATCAGTAATCATACGTGAAGCAGTTATGGTTGTTTTAATTTAGTGATTTTAGTTAATTGTCGTATTTATTTTGGTCGGGCGGTAAGGTCATGATCGGTGAGCAGTAATTGGAAGATCCCTATGGGGGGGGCGTCACCCATTACGGATGGGAGCGCCCGGGGGAGGTGGCCATTGGCCCCTCAACGGGGAGGCGATCCCTTCTAAGGATGGGCCGCCGAAAGGAAAGGGAAGGCAGTCAAGGCCCCTTCCTGGATAGGAGGGGCTACGGGCCCCTCCTGGGAATTTCCCGGGGCCAGGACACCTGCGACGGCAAATGTGGTAAGTTGTGTGGGGTGGGGAGGGGGGTTTACGCTACCTTCTAGACACCTCACACGAGTCCTCGGACGACCATTAAATGGCGTCGAGTTCATTGGGGCCCCCGTCAAGTCAAGGGAAATTGGTAGATGCACATGAGGTACAGCCTCTGTGCGGTCGCCCCTCGCAAGTGGGGGGGGGGTAATTCTGGTTTAGGGATCTGACACCGGTTACGACCTTGCCGTTGGCCCTTAACGTTAGGATGTACAATTTCAAGTTAAAATGTTTTGTAGGATGTTAGTTTCGGCTAGGAGAACCTTTGTATTAGAAATATGTTAAGGTTAGCCAAACATCGTAATGTGGAAATGAAATTGTACATAATATGAAACTGTTATTTTAATGTTTTGATTTTGTTTCATATTTTAATAAATACGGCCGGGAGGGTCACTCCCTCCCGCCTTCCAAAAGTTCAGAACTGTTTCCGGTTTCCCATCCTTGGGGATTGTGTCGAGAGGGGGTGACGGGTATCTCAGCCATACGTGCAATTAAAGGATTGTGCAAAACTGCAGGAGTGCCATCCAGCTCTCACATTCACACCAGGATCCACAATGGTACCTACAGCGGAATATGGAAACCCCTAAATATGATGAAAAATAACACCTTGCCTGCAAATTATTCCACTAAAAATTATTTATTGAACAATAATAAGCATCATTAGCATGTCTTTGAATTGTCGAGTCTATCTCTGCTCTTTTGGTTGTGCCAACACATCATAAGTCTCTAATATTTATTTACGAGAAGAAAATACTGTCGGAAAAATGGTTAGAACATGAAATAATCTAACTGACCTAGCCAATATCAAGTAAATACTTTCTTTAATTAAAAGTTTTGAAAGATCATTTTCTGCTTCCCTACCCCAGGCAAGATATGACACTATTTACATTTACACTAAAATCTTTTATATGTTACTGTAAAACCGATTAAGTGGTCTGAGTCAATGATTCTATTAGGTGGAAAAGTATATCTGTGTTCCATTGCAATCACAACAAATATAAAAGTGTCTTAGATGATATTCCAAAGATGTTACAAAAAGAATTTAGATTGGGAAAAAGCAATGCATGAGTGATCTAGTGAACATTTCTGAAACAATTGTTAATATGTGACCAGTGATTACACAGCAAAGGCTACCATTGAGAATGTATTGAACTGTTCTAAAAATGAGGTTTTCAGTCCATTCTGAAGATGGCAATATTTGGTGAATATTTGGTGATGACCAGTAGTCAAAGCTCATCTGGTGCACATGTCCATAGACTTTGCCCAAATCAAGACTATTGAAATATGGTCAATGGGAAAAATTTAAGTAGCATAATCAATAGAAGGAACCTCTTTACATCAAAATAGTTTTTGTCACATCAAAAAGGTTGAATCTTTGAAGTGTTAATGCGGCTACAATTGTTCTTCTGCACCTCTGTTAAAGACCTGCTCTCCAAAAAATATTGGTCTAAAGGTAAAACCGATTGGCTATTACTGGAACAGGTGCTGTATAAAATATGGCATTATGAAAAGACTTACAAGAGAGAACAGGAATTTCAGAATTTGTATGATTAAAAATCTCTCAAATAGACAACTCCGCTACATGAATGTACAAAAGCTTACTATCTGCTGCCCCTATACCAGTTTGCTTAAATTGATCTATTTTACATCTTACTCATAGGATCAGGTCAACACACATTGAGAATACAGTAAAACAATCATATATGATTTTTCTACATTATGATTTGTAGTTCAATCATGTAAAGTACAGGAGCTTCTTCTTTTCAGATAAAATTAATAGAGTTTAATACATTGCATTTTTTAATGGCATCAATAAAGCGCATAGTAAGTGAAAGGATAAAGCCAATGCTCCTAACATCTGCCCCTATAACAAGCATTGCTTGTAGCTCCGCCAAACATTCCCTAGTGAAATGTATGAAATGACTTCTGGTAAATCCATCATGAACTCTAGTAGCACCTGAGTTTAAACGCCACAACTAGATAATTAATTTTCTGTCATTTCCAGCTTTAGTGTCAATAAATCTAAAATGTTTTGGGGGAAAAAGGTTTCTACTGAATCTAACCTTTGACGTTAGTTCACAAAATGTTTCAATAGGATACATAATCTCACAGAAATATAAAGAGATCTGCTCTTTGTCCTCAGTTAGAAGCTACAATAAAATATTTTGAGTTGCAACTTGATGTTAAATAAACTGCAATGGACCCTCCTTTCACATTTTCTCTCTGATCAAACATTAATCAATCAACATTAAAGTTCACCACCCCATTGCCTGGACACACACCTAGAATCTGTGCTGAAATCCAAATTACTCTTGTACTCAAAATCAATCCCTCCCCATCCAATATGACATTATGCATATTAGTGAAAAGCCCACCACCCCTCCCCCAGGAACTAAATCTCTTATCATCCGATCCACTCCGGCAATTCTACACCAAATATACCAGGGTCACCATTCCCTCTCGAAAGCAATACATTATTTGAGTAGTTCATTAATACTCTACAGTAGGCCTTTAATGCACACGTTCCACTCCACATTTGCTCCCTCAAAACCTCGTCTCTGGTTATCACACAACTTATATACCTAAAAAACCAAATGAGGACATATATATGCAATTGTCCCAAACAAGACAACCTTTCACTTGAAGAACCAAAAGCAATGTTTGCAGACACTATCTTACACCACTCACAATGCCAAATTAGCATACTCTCAAAATGAAAACCTCACCCACTTGCTTCAATCTCATCCACAATAAATAGCATAGAGAAATGGCAGCCATCACTCTCCACCATGCTCACTTCTGACAGATCTTCCCCTGTCAGATGGTGACTGTGTCAGAAATGTTGCACTATGGGAGATACCCTAAACACCCTACTCTGTAGTCCACCTTCACCTTCTCACATCCACACTACACCTCAACCCCCCCCCACACACACACACATTTCTAATGATTTTTAGTACTAAAAAGAATCAATTCATTGTGTGCACTGTCTGACCACTTTAGCTATTAAACCAACAAACTTATGTTCTTACATCCAAGATTCATTTTTGACTGATATGTCTCTGCAACTCTTTGTCAAATCGGTCACCTGTGCAGCTTGTTTCAAATCTTCAGTGTTCCGAACTCTTTTTAATGTATTCTCTGTAATCTGGTTTCCCTGCCCTCCAATCAATGGAAACTGCAATTTCACCCATATCCTTCCCCATCAACCCTGATTATCAAACTGACTTTTCCCTCGTTCTCAGATACCTATACATATTCCTACACTTCTCTGCTTTCTAAGGTTACTGGATATTAGTAACATGTGTTAATCACTGTGTACAGTTACTCTAAAATTACAGTATGAAGCCCTATAAAAAAACAATGCATTAATATTATAGCTGAATCCATGTCCTACGTATTCAAAAATATAAATAGTATATTCAAAAATATAAATAGTAAATTCAAAATTGCTTTCTTAAAGCAACAGTGAGACCCCTATTGAAGATTGTGCCAAGAAATGTCATACTAGAAAACTATCAAGTTTTTTACGATTCAACTGAAAAATTCCACTCAACTGTACACACTTACAAATTCCAGTTTACCTTACTCTGGTGGTTAAGGAGTGTGTGACCTCGGAAAACGAGACCCGCAGTATATCACACCGCTTTGAAGCATCCCCTGTGAGGTAGGTATTAAAGACCACTTTGATGCTGTCAGGAATACCGGTTACTTTTGAGGCAACGGAGGACCCCTCTGCTCAAACAGTGTTTTTCTGTTGTATTCCCCGCAGATGAAAGCAGGTAATCTGTGCAGAGCCGGTAGAGTATGTATTTGTTGAAACGACTTTCCGCCACTAGAGTTGATATAGATCACATTGTGATAGTTACTGCAGAAGCCCATCCTTGCTCCTGCTGCAGGGATATACAAATATTTGTTGAAAATATAAAGGTACCCTGCCATGTGATGCATTCAGGTGCAAGGCCAATGATTTATTTGCGTGCAAGGTCTTTAAAAAATATCAAACAATTAGGTCTACTGCCTTAAACTGGAGGAAGGAGTTTCTGTGAAGAAGCGGATTACATAATTTACAGATGTTAATTTATTTTTATTTTTTTGCAGTTGTATATATCGCGAACTCGATCCAAAGGTGTTCGGAGCGCTTTACATGAACACCAGTTACGTTACTCATTTATTCTTTTTACCTCAAGTGATTTGCCCATAATCACAGGATGTTTATCGGACTCTGAAACTCGAACCAGCTTCTCCAGTTCCATAGTCGGCAGATGCCCTTACACCAAAATATTTGCTTCTCTGTGCAAAGTTTTTCTTCTTTTTAAACAGAGCGCGGCGTCCCTGTAGTGGGCACCACACTCTCCATTAAAGTTAATTTTAAGAAAAAAAGGAAGCAGAGCGTGGCATCCCTGAAGCGGGACCCATGCTCAACATTAAATTTAAAAAAAATCATTAAACAGAATTCGGCATCCCTGAAGGGGACGCCGTGTTCAGTTTAAAATGTTTAAAAGCAAAAAGCGACCACCATTGTCCCATGAATGCTGCGGGGGTAGGAGGCAGCCACTTCTGGGTGTTCTGCAAATACAAGAAAGTAAACTATTGTCCCATTTACAAAATAGTGATCACCCCTTTATAAGGCAGTTTAAAAGGTCCAGTCGATATGGGCGGTAACAAATGGAGACAAGGCGGTACCAAGGAGGGACTTACAAGCCTCATAATGAATCAGAAGTCAGCGTTTACAAAGGACAATGACACATGCCAATTAAAAATATGGGCAGAGAGTGGGTGGGGCTTCCTCTGTATACTCTGTTACAGCATGCCTCGCAGAGCGAGCAGCGCATGTGCGCTGCCGCTAGGCTTGACCTAAAAAGAAAAGGGGTCAATTCAAGTTTGCATCTATAAGGATCTACATGTCCATTCAGAGTCATAGTAAAATCTTCACACAGTGGTTAATGGCATCACTTTCAGTGAAACCTTCATGTAAATCTACAAAGGAGGATCTCCTTGTAATTTTTTGGGGGCGAAAAATATTCTTTGTTGGTTTTTGTATAAAGCAATAAAACAAAACAATTAGTCATAAAACCTCCATGTAATTTCTTAGGCATTCAGGAAAAGCACAATCGATTGCACGGTTTTGGAAAGGGGACAAATCAAAGTGGATTAGCTCCAAAAAGGACCAAAGTAGCCATATTCCCAAATTCTCAGAGACTATCTCCTTCCACCTACTATTGCTTCAGCACCGCAGACAAAGAAAACACGTTGCATCGAATGGTCTGAATTGCAAGTGTTACAGATAGATAACACTTTGCACCACAGTGACAACACGCAAGAATGAATTCCTATTGTTAAAGGTCTAAATACCATTCTTTCCTACTTCATCTACAGGTTAGCTGAACAACTTTACCCTGATATATCTCCGCATGAGATCTCACTGAAAATACCTTAATTCGAGAAGTCTTTGCTATCGGATAGTTTTTCTTTGCAACCGAAAATATAATAGTATGAAAAAATGTGGGTGTAACGGGTGGCATGATTTCAATGTAGGGATTAAAGTTCGCATGTATTAAAGAGTTCGGTAGATCAGTGGAGCTTTCCAAGTGCCTTCTAGGCCTGGTTAAGTGGTAAAAAAAAACTTTAACATTCCTGTTTTGAATCACTCGCTTTTGCCATTTTCCTATTACACAGAATAACAGTGGGTCCATTTTGGAATACTTCACGTTAATTAGTCGTTCATTTTGGGCTTTAAGGGAAGGTAACTTCTGACCTTTTGTCTTTCATACATTTCATCAGCTAATGCGATGAAGATCCCCAGGATTTAGCAAGTCACAAATCCAAAGCTGAAAAACAAATGTAACATGCGGGGGTCCTGGGAATGGCCGGCAGCTGTGCACATTCTACTCAAATGGAAAACAAATTAGAAACATCTGAGCCAACACAGGATTTGTATGTTGTTTTAATCTTACAGACAGTTAACATATCATGTATTCCTCTTTGGGATTTTTAATATGCTTCAGCTCTTGGTGTGGGCAGTCCAACACATTTATGTATTCACTAGAGATCCATGTACACGTATTTTCGAATGTCTAAATGTATTCCTATTTAGCTGTCTTTTAGTCAGGGGTATAACACGATTCCTCTTAAACTTGCCTGTGCTTTTATCAGCATTATTTTGCTATAATTTTTGCACGTTAATATGATTGCAGATTTGCATTGTATTTTATTGTCCATATTACCGTATTGACTAGAGAATTAATTCATGATCGATTTCCTAAGACCCAAGAAAGGTAGGGGCATATTATCAAGACACTGCCGCTAAAACGGCGATAATGGCCTTGATAATATGCTCTATTGAATTCCAATTGAAGCCCATGTTAGATGTGAATGACATCTAACCTGAGCTTCAATTGGAATACCATAGAGCATATTATCAAGCCCATTATCGCCTTTTTAGCTGCAGTTTTCTGCCGCTAAATCGGCGATAATTGTATCGTCTGTCTTGACAATATGCCCCGTAGTTTCCTGAACAGCACCTTGCCGGGGGACTATTCTGTTGAATGACTTTTATATTCTGGTGATTAAAGGATTAAAGACCGAGAAGGGAATAGGCGCAGTAACAGGAAATCTGAACTATGTTTAAGAATCATTACCCTGTAACTTACATACATGAAGTTCAGTGGTACACTATTACCAGGACCCTACTGTCTCTGGGTCAAAGTCAATCAAATAATTAGTGTCCTGAACAACAACACAAAGAACAATTGAATGGAGAACAGAAGGAAATAGTTGGCTGCTGAGCCAGGTCTTCTCTGCTGGCTCCTCCTGCTACATCATATGCTAAAAGATGGACAGGAACTAACTATCTGAAGCTTAAAAGATATTCGAGAAGCAATTTACCTATGTATATATTAAACAAAAAAACTAAAAATATATATAGGATTTAAGGAAAACAGATAGCGAAAAACAACAGAAAAAGACTGATTAAGTAACTGGAAAGAAGGCATGCAATAATTTCGCTTCGATAGAAATATATTTTCCAGGTAATTTTATAACGTTTCTAAAAGAATAATAAAGAATCGTTTTAAAAAAAAGAACAGAATGTCAACCCTCAACTACGAAGGGAACACAGTGCTAACATCAAGTACAATGAAAAGTCTGGAAATGATAACAAGACTGAGGATAATTGATTAGGATGTCAGCTGAGTTAGAGGTCGAGAGACATGTTTAATACTAGGAACTGTATTACAGTCAATGCCCGATTGCCACATATGCAACTTCCACTTACTTCTTGCTCCCCCGGGCACTTGGTATTATGGAAAGAGTTGCAGATGTTTGCGCATACCTCTCTGTGATACAGATCACACAAGGGCAAATTTTGCATCACAGTGATCCCGAGGGGGCGTTCCCTAATTTGCATCGGTGCAAATGAGGAAAAGCTCTGCAAAGAGACCATCAGGCCATGGCACACCAAGTGGAACTCCTTGAAAGGGGAGTAATGGGGATTACAGGAATCCCCAGTCATCCACCGGTAGGAGATTGCAGGCACTCACTGCTCCTGCCTAAAGTGGGATCTCTGGTCCCATTTGAATTGCAAGCCAGGTTGAAGTGGCACAGTGAACGATGCACCAGCGGCTTCAAAAGGCCTGTACGCCTTTCACAAGGATGCTTTTCCCACTGCAGACGTGCATTTACACCTGCGCTGGAAACAAGACATTCAGTGTGAAAAAGCACACTCTACCAGACTTGGCACCCAGTTAAGGGTGTGCCGCAAGGTGACTGGGACTGTGTGCCCTATTGTACAAGCCCAGGTGTGACATTACACCACCGGCTACAGATCTGATCTGCTACATTGTGCACCCTGATTTGGCGCACACATATGAAGTAGGAAAGAGACACTTGTAATACCATTAAGACACCCATCGCAGCAATTTCAGAATGTAAATCATCACACATTCTATGGTAGGAGTCCAATCTGCACAAATCCTTGGGCAATCTGAATGACATAGGCAGACTCTCTTTCCAGAGAGATATTTTGGATAATGATATCAAAGTACATAACAATTAGAGAGACATCAAGTTGTCTTGAGCAAGCAGCAAGATACACCAGGTCCCATTAGGAGATTAGTTTACATCCTTAAATAAATTATTTCTGCAATACGCAGAGAATTATTTTATTTTTGATGTCCCTAAATTCTGACTTAACGTAAGATCTAAGTTCACTGAAAACAACATTTCTGTCATCTTTATCATGGTATTCTACAGCAATGTACAGTACTATAAAAGAAAGGTGAATATTAGACATGTAGACCTTGCCTAATTCATAAATCCCTATGCTGCACAACACATTTTTGCATTAAATAGCATACCAAAGGTACTGTTTGTTGTAATCATATGGGGGACCAGTCACAACATGCACTTTGTAATGTGTTTAGTAGTAATACAATAATACTATTAATATAATGCAAAATGCTATTCACAAACCTTCATGTAGAGATCAACGCCTCCAACTTCCCAGTCAGTTACGTATGGATAGCTCTGCCCCAACTCCAAAGATCCATGCATATGTAGCTATATGTTTAGTAGAAAATGTGAAAGGGGTGGTGTCATGCCTGGAAAAGGGGAATACTTATGAATATAAGGGAGTGTTGTGCAGAAGTAATATATGATTATAAAGCCACTACTTGTAGTAACCTTATGGTTCTATTTCAATGTTTTTACTGACTCCACCATCTATTTCAGTGGGTAGAACGAAAAGTAGGGATACACTTTTGAGTAACTTTACACTCGTAAATGGCGAATATTGAAAAGTGTTAAAGAGTGTAAGAGTAAAGTTACACATGTAGATTTACTTGTGTGCGTCCAGTTTTGTGAATAGCCCCCTCTGTTATAGGTTCTATGTGATTTTGAACTCAGAATAAAATGTGGTCGATTTAGGCACCTTTTTAGACAAAAAGTAGATTTTGCATTCTACTTTTTTACGCATCTTGTAATGAAGGCAGAAAATCCAGTCCCACTTCACTGGGTTGGATACAGTCTTTGATCCACTGGGAAAAAATAACCTGGCTCCTTGCTTAATATCTCAATGACTTTCCAATTTAAACATTTGTAACACAAAGTACAATATGGACTAGCTTAGAAGAAAGTCACTGCCCAAACTGCTAAATTATTATCCCACCAAATTGGTGTGACTTATTTTGTTAACCGGGTCTGGTGGTTCAGTGGACTAATGCGACCACTTCAGAGGCCTGTGTTTGACCTCGTGGTCACAGGTTCAAATCCCAGTGGGACCACTCAGCCTTTCATCCATCTGGGGGTGATAAAATGAGTACCATTGAGTTGGGTAACAATAAACATCTGTTATTCAGCGCCAAGATACCTCCGTATGAACGTGCGTTTTACAAATACACATGTTACGTTTTAACAGTCAATGTGTGCTTCTGGCTCCGGAGGCTTGAACTGCAGTGATGGAACCACCATTCTAGCCTCTTCGACGCTCAAGACGAGCTCAGCTCGTCATGAGGCACAGTGGGGCTGAGCTCGTCATAACGGCCGCGGAACGCCCATGCGGGGCTAATTCCCCTCCTGTGCGGGTGTTCCACGGGAGTGGGTGGACTCGTGATGAGCTCAGTTCCCCCGCACCACGGGGGAATTAGCCCCGCGGCGAAGGGGTTAAAGAAAAGCTCTTCTAGAATGAAGTACTTGCACATTACGGATTCAGAACGTTTGAATAGCTAATTTTCTAGGCATGGAGACCATGAACTTTGAACCTTTTTTTTATTTTTTTGCACCTGTGCTATTAAAACCATTCTACCATGTATCTTTGAGAGCCTCTTAGATGCTGTGCAGAGCAAGAAGAAACTATTTAGCAGACTGACACTTTCTGAAACAGTCTACAGTGTAGTCAATGTATTTTTGAACACGTTCAACTTTTGGGCATGTGCCAGAATAAGTGTGAAAGATCATTTTGGGACCTTTGTCATTGAGAGGAAGTAGAACATTTGCCAGTTCAAGCAGCAGCAAATCATCATAAGAAGACCTCTTTGCAATCACAAAAAACTGTGCCTAGCAGCTTGAAGCTCCCGGGACTTTCAGCTTGAAGCTCCGAGTGGGAGCTTCAAGCTCCTAGCACTAGCAGTCAGCTAAAATCTGTGCTGAAACAAAACATGATTGGATGATTTGGAATAGAGTTTCCATTTCCATGCCAGTATCCCGAATGGAAATTGAACACAAGGACATACCTCTCAAGTCAAATTTGCTTTATTCGTGATAAACACATAAAAGCATTTACATACATAGAAATCCATTTAAAAAAAACTTGATTTGTGTTTCTTAAAAATAGAACTACAGACATTTAAAAATACATCAATTGAGTCATGGGTTAAAAATGTAAAAATGTGAAAAAAAGGTTAAGAACGCAGATGTTTTTGTAGCACGTTATTTACAATAGTCTGCTTATAAGTTTTTGTCTAATGGACCATGACCACCCCGGTATTTAGCAGTGGCTATTAATATAGGCAATGATGAATGGGTGCAAATAATTCTTAAGGCTACCGCACTACTTGTCGTTCCTAGATTTTTACACATAGGAGTTAGCCAAATACGTCTGGGTTCCACGTATGATTTACATACAAATAAAAAATGTCCGATAGTTTCATTATGCACTCCACACGATGGACACATTTTAGTCGATAGGCCGCCCTACCTGCCAGTCAGACATCTCAATGGGATGGCACCTGCTCTGATCTGGAAGAGCAACCTCCTGTCCCTTGGATTAGTGATAACGTCCCAATACAGTTCAAAATTGGGGAGGGACTTTGCTTCCAAGAATCTTCCCGCCATAGACTCTGGGTTGCATTCATTCCAGATTTGTGATGCCACCCTGTCCCAGTAGATCTGTTTAAGGACTTGTTTTGTTGGAAAGGAAGCACTCTCTGGACTTTCCCATAATGGATCTAGACCAAGAGCGCCCAACATATTTCTAAATTCTTTTAACCAACCTATTTTATGAAAGACATCAGCTCTGATAACATCCTGAAACCCCTCAGCGTAATGTAAAAGTTCAGGTGTTGTCCAGAGTCTGCGCCAGTACAATTCTGGACGCAACCTTGCAAGGTCGACAACCGACTTCCTACCCAGATCAAACTTTAGTGGTACTAAAGGAGACCCTTTAGGAAGGCCAGTAATGAGTCTAAAAAACTTGTTTTCCGCAGTCTGTAATGGTTGCAAGTTCTCATAACACCATAGCTCTGCACCATAGAGCGTTGATCCGAGTGCTTTAGCTTCGTACACCTGTAATGCTGGTTTAACCGGTTTTGTTAGGGATTTTCTATGTTCAGAGCCCAATGCACCGGCTATTTGCTTATGTCTCACGGTTGTAATGTCAATGTGCTTGGTCCATCTTAAATCATTAGATACGTGGATTCCCAAATATGTGAAAGCGCTTACCACCTCCAGATGTCGGCCATTCATAACAATTCGGGGACTGTGGCTACGACGAGAGTTAAAAACCATCAGTTTAGTTTTGGCCACATTTATCTCCAAGCCATGGTCCTTGCAGAATTGATCAAAAATGGATAAAGCGTGCTGTAAACCACTTGGGGTTTTAGATAAAATCAAAGTGTCATCTGCAAACATTAAAATTGGTATTTTGGATCCAGACAACGAAGGAGCGTCCACATTAGCAGCCAGCATCCGGGCAACAACACCATTAATATATAGCGTGAACAATGTGGGAGCCCCTGAGCAGCCTTGACGAACACCCCGCTCGACAGGGAATTCTGAGGTGACCATTCCATATCCTTCCCACTGGATCTTCGCAAAGTTTGCCTTATGGAGCCTCATTAACAGTGTCAAAAGATCAACAGGGAGGCCCAGGCTCCTCAACACCTGCCACAGCTTGGCCCTTGGGACCAAGTCAAAGGCAGCCCGCAAGTCAACAAAAGCTGCATACAGGCTGCCCTTGCCCAGCACCACAGTGTTCTACTGAAGCAAAGTGAAGCGGAAGACCTGATCCATCATGCTGACCAGTTTTCGAAAGCCAGCCTGGAATTGTGACATAGCGTTATTTTCCTCAGCCCACTCCAAAAGTCTATTTACAACCACCCTACCAATCACCTTTTGTATGGTGTCAATTAGGCTTATGGGCCTGTAGTTTCCTGGCAGAGATGTATCACCTTTTTTGAAGACAGGGATAATAGCTGCCCCTTTCCATGACACCGGAATATTGGCACCTTGGGCGACTGCATTAAGGAGGAGAAGAATATATTTGCTCCAGCGTTCTTTAGCACTAATGAAAAGATCCGCTGGAACACCGTCCAATCCCGGGGCTCTACCACTCGCCACAATACTCAGGGCCATCATAACTTCTCTTTTACTGAATAGATTGCCTTCACAATTGGAAGGGCCAAGGTCAACCAAAGAAGTGTTAGGTAGGGGGGCGGCATACTGGGGCTTAAAATATTCTACCCAGTCCTCTTGGGATACATTGTTATTGGGTGACTCCGCTACACCCCTTTACCCCACTTTATGATGTCCAGAATAACCTAGAGTCTTCTTTGTCACTTGCCTCCTTTAGCTCTTGCCAATGAAGCTCATCCCACAATTTCTTAGCCTCGACTATACTTTTTTTATAATCTAAGCGGGCACGCAGAATAGAGGCCAAATCCCTTCCTTTGATCGCTGCTCCTAGAGCCAATCTAGAGGCCCTACACTCAGAATTATACCACCTAGCCTGTTTTGGTTTCCTGTCATTACTTCTCTTTTGTGGTTTTTGAAAGTAAACCTTAATGTTTGAAAAAAGATTTTCATGAATTGTAGTCGCTAGGTCACTGCCTGGGTCTATTAGATTTAATTGCTCTAGGGATATTACTGCTTCATCGACCTGGGCATTAATAATGTCAATAGTCTGCTGGCTAGTTTTGACATTTGTCCATTTTAGTCGGCGCATGTCATTAGTTGGGACAACCAAGGGGACTTCATCTACTATATCTGACATTGCAGCACTAGTTAAGGACCACCACCTATGCTCGACACACAGAGGATTATGGTCACTTTCTATTCTGGATCTAACCTCTCATTCAAAGATCATGTTACTGGTAGGGGAGTGGTTTGAGAAGAAAAAGTCACTTGCAAGACAGTTTCAACATAAACCAGCTTCCGGGGGCATAATGTGCATAATTTTGTATCCACAAAATCGCATGATGTTTTACCAAATATGTGTATATACAAAATCCAGCAGATATAAAAACATTACTTTCACTGATTCTAGACCCTTCCATGCAACATAACGACATATGAAAAATTTAAGTCAGCAACTGATAGAAATATAAGTGTGTAGATCCACCTCTGCTAAAACACTTTGGACAAATTTGGAAGTTCCTTACAGCAGCAGTGCTTTCATCACACAGAAAACGACGAGTATACGCTGTATCAATGTGTGCTATACGCATACTTTTTCAGATTCCATTGTAAACTAATCTTGTCCAGTGAATAGTCCTAAACTTTTGTTAAAATGTTAAATTGACTGTGGTTATATGTTGTATACATATATGTGTGTGTATATATATATATATATATATATATATATATATATATATATATATATTACCTACTGGCGATAGCCAGTAGGTATATATAGTTAGGATTTTTTCTCTATGGAACTTTTGAAAATTCTATGTCTAATAACTTTGGCGTTTGTGGACGGAATTGGCTGAAATTTTCAGGAAAATGGCACATTTTGTTTCTGAGCAGCTCCTGAAAATTTGGGGGGGGGTCGTCAAGGGGGGGCCGAGAAAAAAGGGGGGTCCCAAAACGCGTTTTTCCCATTCATTTTTCCATAGGGCGGTTGGACTCACTTTTAGCCCGAACGGCTGAATGGATTTCCACGAAACTTGGCAAAATTGTAGGGACTGTTAGCCCGATGTGCCTTTGCTAGGTCTCAATATATGTGCTTCAGTGGATTTTGAGAAATTAACGTTTAAATCAAGATATATATCTGTAACAGCGCTCCGGGCAGCGATCCGGTTAGCGAACTTTTCGCGTATCGGAACTTTGCTATGCGAAGCTGATTGGCCCTCCGGTGTCTGTCAACATTCTAAACAGTCCGGAGCGGCCGCCATCTTGTCTCTCGGTAGGATCGAGAGACAAGAGGAGGCCAAAACAAAGGGGGAAATGAAGGAAAGGGGGCAAGGTAGACCCCTTCTGACCCCCTAGGATTGATGAGGAGGATATTATAGAGCCACGCGGGGCCCCCAAAAAAAAAAAAAAAATTCCGATTTTTTCGCCGTCGAGACGCGTCTTGGTACGCGAACCGGGCAGCTAACCAGACAGCTAACCGGGAAGCTAACCAGCAGTGTAACGGGAGTCTGAGGAGTAGCTGATTGGCTGTCAACATTGTAAACAGTCCGGAGCGGCCGCCATCTTGTCTCTCGGTAGGATCGAGAGACAAGAGGTGGAAAAAAAAAGGTGTAAATGAATGAAAGGGGTAAGGCAGACCCCTCCTGAACCCCTAGGATTGATGAGGGGGCTATTAAAGTTCCCTGCGGGGCAAAAGAAAAAAAAAATTGCGATTTTTCGCGGTAAAGGTGCTTCCTGGTACGTTAACCGGGCAGCTAATCGGCAGCGTAACGGGAGTCCGACATATTGTGTTTTTTGAACGTTTGTGATATGTGCACGTGTGGATTTTGTCTAATTAAGGTTAAAAAAATATATATATATCTTTAAGCGTGTTCTGGCGCGCTTACGTTTTGGGTTTGGTTTGCGCTGCAGAGACGATACGTCACGGTTATGCGATGCATCATGAGGCGTCTCACGGGCTACGTGATACGTCACTTAATAAAGAATATATTTTACAGCTATAGATATTAGCTTTTAAAAAACCAATGAAATTCACAGAAAAAACCATAGGTTATAGACCATATATAGTTAGGAATTTGCATTTACAAAACCTTGAAAATTCACTGAAAAAACCATAGGTTATAGACCATATATAGTTAGGGATTAGCATTTAAAAAACCTTATTTTATTTGCACAAAACCATTGAAATTCCATATATAGTTAGTTGCACTAACTATATATCGCGGACCCGCAATCCACTGCTAATGATGTCACATATTACATCATTCATGACATGGTCAGTGACATCACTGATGACATCTCAAATGACATCACTGATGACATCACTGATGACATCTCAAATGACATCACTGATGACATCACTGACATCTCATTTGACATTACTGATTACATCACTGATGATATCATTTATGTGATAATACATCTTCAGACTCTAATATAATCTTAGATACACTCAGTGTAAACAGGCACTCACAGACTGTCACACATCCATGGAGTTACTCACACACCTAGTCAGTCATGCAAAGAATCAATCACATCTCCATTTCCTCAACTATACAGTTATACACACCTTACTTATTCAAACATATAGTAACACATATTTACTCTCTTATACAATCCTTGATACAAGTTCACAATGATTCATACAGCCACTCACACATTCACTGGCTCTTATGTTCAGTTATTTATATATGTCAACTCTCACATGGAGTGTGTTTTACATATGTACTTACTTTGACATGTAGCACTGAGATATCCATTCACTCACCAATATACTCATGCACACAGTCAACTGTCCATACAGCTGTTTCTACATGCACTTTTGAACCCATACACCTAGGGAATCAACTGCTCACACATCTATGCACAGAGTTATACACCTCCCAACCACCCACACACATACTCAGTCTCCCATACAAATACTTGGGCAACCATTCAATAACCCATATAGTTACTGATATAGCTACTGATTTAAACATGCAGCAGTTTACAGAACAACATAAATAATGATTGCCAAATTAAGACACTTTAATCACTAACCCATACACTCAGTGAGACACATTTAATCATTCTCTCATACAGTCAGTCATGCACCTACTAAATCCTTCATCCAGACACTTATACATCCACTCATTCTTCAATATGTAAGACATATTTTAACTTTACAGAAACATACAGTCACTGGGTGTTGTCATCAGTGATGTCATCAGTGATGTCATTTGAGATGTCATCAGTGATGTCATCAGTGATGTCACTGACCATGTCATGAATGATGTAATATGTGACATCATTAGCAGTGGATTGCGGGTCCGCGATATATAGTTAGTGCAACTAACTATATATGGAATTTCAATGGTTTTGTGCAAATAAAATAAGGTTTTTTAAATGCTAATCCCTAACTATATATGGTCTATAACCTATGGTTTTTTCAGTGAATTTTCAAGGTTTTGTAAATGCAAATTCCTAACTATATATGGTCTATAACCTATGGTTTTTTCTGTGAATATATATATACATATATATATATTTTCTCCAATCCTGCCGGTTTACTTAAGTAAACAGGCGCTGACTCCGTGGGGTCTTGCTCAGAAACAAGTTTATTTTCCTAGGTGCTTATATATATATATATATATGTTGCAAGAGCTCGTCTTGGCCTCCACGAAACCAAACAGCCACACCAGCAAAATATATATATATTACACTCCAGTCTCCCTCATATCCTCATTTCCATGAAAGAAGGAAAGCACTCCGGGGATCGTTTCTGTTATTTATTCACAGAATAGCACAACTCCAAAAACAGACGCGTTTCGGTATCCAACCTTTGTCAATGTTTACCGAGGCGCCTGACCACCATGTAATTTAACATACATTTCCAGTGTCAACATAGAGAAAGAACTCATCACGCTGCACTAATCGCGCGCCATCTTGGACTTCCTAATGGCATATCGTCACACATAAGGTATGCAGATGTAAAGCATTGAACTTGATATATTATGCATAAATATTGCACTAGTTCAACCTATCCTGCCCACAGATGGGCAAATCGACCAGCAGTGGTCTCAATACAGCCCTGTATGGGCCTTGTCCTCTCCCAAAAGTTAATCACTGGAACCAAAATAAACAAAGGTCCGATGTACACCCTCAAAATAAAGATAGAAGTCAGAGTGATACACAGGTGAGAATATGGAGTATCTCAGAAAGAGAGAAGACATATTAAACATATATACATATGTACATATTAATCAAATCCCACAATAGGAGATAAATAATTCATTCAAAACACAATCCAGAAAAAGGAACAACCCTTTACCCTAGTCCCAATTAGTTGAGCCCCACTCTATATAGGTGTTAGAAACCAATACTGAATACACATATATATACAAATATACAAATATACAATATAACGAGTCACAGATCTATATACATAATGGGTCCAAACGTAACCACATAACTTACTCTCCTAAATGTATCGCTAATTCTTCACTGCTGTTCAAGCCTAGCGGGACCTTGGTTTGGAGGTCTATTATAAACCTATATTCCAATCTCCTAAGGTTGAGCACTATGTCTCCTCCCCGGGGATTTATTGGAACCTGATCCAAACAGAAGAAGCTTAACTGGTCTCTGTTCCGCTTGTGAACTGCATCGAAGTGACGAGCCACTGGGTATGTCTCATCCCCTTTGCCAATGGCTCTCATATGGTCCAAAACCCTGATTTTGGCTGGGTGGATCGTGCTCCCCACATAACGTAGGCCGCATGGGCATACTAGGCAGTACACCACGTAGGGACTGGTGCAGGTGAGAAATTTTCTGATAATCCTTTTCTCTCCAGTAATCAGAATATCATAGGCAAGGACCCTTCTACTGCCCTTGCACGCCTTGCACTTCCCACATGGGAAGAACCCTTGCATGTTGCCAAAAGATGAGGTCATATGGTCTGTCAGATGACTATGGACAAGATCATTCTTGAGTGACCTGGCCTTCCTAAAGGTCACTAGCGGATTGGAAGGTAAATCAGATCCTATCACCCCGTCACTTCTAAGGATATTTCAGTTCCTTTTCATAATCCTTCTCAGGTCTCCTGCATTGCTAGAGTAAGTAGTGATGAGACGGAATTTCCCTCCCTCACTCTCTGGGTCACTGTTTCTCTTGATGTTAGTCGCTGTGGGTAACAGCAACATTTTCCTCTTAAGGGCATCCGCCCTATGATATGCTCGTTCTAACACCTGATTGCTATACCCTCTAGCTTTGAAACGTCCCAAGCATGCTTTGGTTGCTTTCTGAAATTCACCCTCATCAGTGCTGTTGCGCTTGATCCTTACCAGTTCCCCATAAGGAATACTTTTTACCAAATTCTGTGGGTGACTGCTTGAGGCATGCAGGACAGAATTGCCTGCAGAGATTTTACGATATAGCCTAGTTTTTAAATGTCCCTCATCTACATAGATGTTCAAGTCAAGATAATTCACAGAGTCAGAGCTAATTTCTCCAGTAAATTCTAGATTGACCAGGTTGGTATTCAGGATCTTGATGTACTCCTGTGCAGCTTCTGATGGTCCATTCCAAACGATGAAAAGATCATCGATGAAACGGTACCATCGTACCACCTGATTGGTCCATTCCTCGTTGGCACGGCTCCAGGCCACCTGCTCCTCCCACCAGCCCACGAATAAATTTGCGTAACTGGGGGCGAAGCAGGTACCCATCGCAGTGCCAGAGGTTTGTCTGTACATCTGTGTCTGGAACAAAAAAATGTTATTAGTCAGGCAAAAGTTTGCAAACTCTAAGATCAGGCTATTGTGTAGTGCATATTTCAATGGACGTCTCTCCAGGAAGTATCTGAGCGCCCTCAGACCATCCGCATGAGTAATCGAGGTATAGAGACTTGTAATATCAAGTACAATCAATTTGTAATTATCCTCCCACTTTAAAAGTGCCAGATGTTGTAACAGGTCTGTGGTGTCTCTTATATACGACTTCAAAACCTTTACGTGTTGTAAAAGAAAGAAATCCACATAAATCGACATGTGTTCTGTCAAACTCCCTTGTGATGCCACAATGGGCCTGCCAGGTGGGCATGATCTGTCTTTATGTACTTTAGGGAGATGATAAAAAGTGGGAATGGTGGGGTTCAAACGTCTTAGAAACAAAAATTCATCCATATCCAGAAGATTCTTCGTATGCCATTTAGTGATCAGAGTATGGTAATCCAATGTGCTGGAATGGTACTCCTTGGCCTCGATCTTCATATAGTTTCTTTGGTCATTCAGCTGTCTTAGGGCTTCTTTGTTCTCCTTGGTTTGCAGGACAATATTACCGCCCTTATCGGAGGGCTAACAAATAATCTCTTTATCGTTTTTCAAAGTCTGCAAAGCCAGTCGTTGTTTGAAGGAAAGGTTATTGACCTTCCTCCTAATACTGCTGTTGCTTCCAGAAATTTTCTTTTTACGTCTCAAGATACCAAGGTCTTTTACTACTGCATCGGTGAATGTATCAATAGCATCTGGCATTGTCTATGGCAGAAACTGTGAGACAGGTTTGAAGTGGGTATTTCCTCCACATTGTTTGATCCCTGTCAACTACAATTGCTGGGATCTGCTAATGGTGGTAAGAGAGTCCTCTGGAGCCCCAGTTCTCAACTCTTCCAAAACCATGATGGCATTCAGATCCATGTCTTGTAAATTTTCGGTTGCACAGCGACTGCTGACCCTCTCTTTCATCTTCGTGGATGCTGGTTTCATCTTGAAATACTTATGTAATTTCAGCTTACGCGTAAATTTGAACAAATCAATACGTGTTTGGGTAAATTCCATTGTTCTCTGCGGACAAAATGTGAGCCCTAGCTTCACAACGGACGTGTCAGTGAGCTCCTTATCAGTCAGGTTGATAATGGTAAGATTGTCGCCACCCATTATCTTCTCCTGTTGTATATCTTCTTGCTCCTGGTCATCGGGGGAGAGACAGCGCCTCTTCCTACCCCTTTGTCCCCTCCTTGTCTTCCTCTTCCGCTTTGCTCCAGCGGTTTGCCCCTTCCACCTTTCTGCCACGATTGGCGGATTATTTGGACCTCCTGCCGAAAAGGGGTACGCACCAGTCCTGAGCGTAGGGTACTTTGCCTCTCATCTCCGGATGATTTGTTCTCCGTAACCTCAGATTCCGAGGTAATATTGGATTCACCCCCAGTTTGTGTTGTCGCCCTGTTTTTACTCAACAGTTCCTTCCAGGGGTTGTCATATTTATTTGCGAAGGTTAGTACCCTTCCTTGGGCGTAATCATCCTCGTCCCTTTCAAATGTACTTTGTTTACGCTGTTTAATTTTCTCTTCATATGTCTTCAGACGTTTTTTCATTTGTTCCTTGAATTCCATTAGTTTAACTTGGTCTTCCTCCTTCTTGAGAAGTTCCTCCAACTCCTCAATATCATGTAAGGCTTTATCTCTGTTGCTCCATGCAAACTTCACTAAAATTTGCAGACTTCCTTTGCACGACTGTGCTGTGTGTTCGGCCCATTCGTCGAGAAGAAGGGAGTCTGGGGATTCATACGCTGGCACAGTATATATTCTTAGTCCCCTTGGGACCATGTTGACTTCAATATATTGTTGCAGGGAGGTGCCTTCCCACCATTTCCTAATTTCCCGCTCGTAGAGCCTCTCGAGCGCTATGCAATTGGTGTGGAAATTTGTTTTGCCGGACCCCCCCCAGATCCTGTTTGCGTTCCCCCCTCTCTTCCTTTTTCTCAAACATACTGGAGGCAACCTGCCGGCGCTCCGATTCACAGTACATGTCCATCGTGAATGATACAAATGTTTCCAATGGCGTGCTACTTATCCCCTGTCGTGGTGCGGTGGAAATATATAATAAAGCCGCCAGCCGGCATCTTACCCGGACTTCGCCTGACGATTTTCCAACAGGCGTCCGCCTGTTACAGCGTGTATCGTCCTTCCGATAGTTTCCACCTTCCCGGTGCTCCTCGAATATCCAATACTCTCCACGAATACACCAGCGTGGAGCACTCGCCGACGGGTGCTTTCAGACGCGGGGGTGCGCCTGCGCAATCTTTTACACTCCAGTCTCCCTCATATCCTCATTTCCATGAAAGAAGGAAAGCACTCCGGGGATCATTTCTGTTATTTATTCACAGAATAGCACAACTCCAAAAACAGATGCGTTTCGGTATCCAACCTTTGTCAATGTTTACCGAGGCGCCTGACCACCATGTTATTTAACATACATTTCCAGTGTCAACATAGAAAAAGGACTCATCGCGCTGCACTAATTGCGCGCCATCTTGGACTTTCTAATGGCATATCGTCACGCATAAGGTATGCAGATGTAAAGCATTGAACTTGATATATTATGCATAAATATTGCACTAGTTCAACCTAAGGGTTGTTCCTTTTTCTGGATTATGTTTTGAATGAATTATTTATCTCCTATTGTGGGATTTGATTAATATGTACATATGTTTATATGTTTAATATGTCTTCTCTCTTTCTGAGATACTCCATATTCTCACCTGTGTATCACTCTGAGTTCTACCTTTATTTTGAGGGTGTACATCGGACCTTTGTTTATTTTGGTTCCAGTGATTAACTTTTGGGAGAGGACAAGGCCCATACAGGGCTGTATTGAGACCACTGCTGGTCGATTTGCCCATCTGTGGGCGGGATAGGTTGAACTAGTGCAATATTTATGCATAATATATCAAGCTCGTGGATGGTCCACGAGTTGCTACATTGGCGCCAGCCATGTGCAGTGACGCTAAAGATTGCCACATCCTCCCGCTACACAGGACACATCAGATTGACCACTGTGAAGCTATTGATCATGCACTTCCCAAGCTCAGAGAATTTGGAGGCAGAGCTCTACAGGTTCAGAGCACAACATTCTGGAACACTCTCCCCCTCCAATGAGATATAGGGTGTTGTTTGTGAAGGCTCAGGAATGAGGTTCATGTGGAAGACAACACATCACTTGCCTATCGCCGAATGTATCGGATTCATATGATGTGCTTCTTACATAGGTAGTCTCTTTTTCATCTACTACCTGTGGTTTCTGGAATCCAAGCGCCAAGATACTCCTTGGAGTGGTAGCGCGCTATATAAGTCCCTTTTCACTTCACTTCACTTCACTTTTCACTTCACTGTGAACCTTTTAGCCTAACCACACCTGCCTAGATGTTGAAACCTCTACTGAAACCCCCCAAACAGCACACATACTTTCTCAACACCTACCTAAAGATCAGTTAAAAAACCTAAAGCTAACACAGCATGTTGTGAGCCATCACCTCAGGCTTGTCCATCTAATGTAACACACATTTTACACTGACGCTTTGAGCATTCACAGAAGAAATGAAAAACAAAAACAACTGACATGTACAACCTTGTTCCTATGTGACATGTAGAGTTAAAAGAAAACACCTCTCTTCTCCCTCACAAATGTACAGTCCTTTTAATAAACTATCTTGGGGGCAACATCAAACATTTCACACAACTCTGCAGGCCTGTTTGCCACATGTGGTGGCTATGAAATGTGACTCCAAAGACCAAATGATCTAAGCATCTAACGTTGAACTAGGATTCCTTTCAAGATTCTTGGGTCTGTTACAATTACCCAAGCTCAGTTGTGCAAACTGAGGTACAGGTGACAAGTGGCCCCTTCTGGCAGACTTCGAGGCCGGGGCGGCCTTAGGCATGTGCAAGCTGTGCACCTGCACAGGGCCACCAAACCCCAGGGGCCACCACGCCAATATATATCCGTAATATAATAATCCTCTGAGGATGGATACATATTTGCGTTGCGGCCCCTGGCAGGGATATTGGCGGCCTCCGGCTCTGTTCCACTTCCAAACACCCTGACCCCCCCCCCCCCCCCCCCTCTTCACTGGCCTCCGCGCTCCGCCCCGCCCGGACCCCCTCTTCCGGGGCCCCCTACTTACGTTCCCTGCCCAGGGCCGCCATGAGCCTAGAGCCGCCCCTGTTCGAGGGGACAGTAGTTTAACTGAAAACCATCTGCTTGCTAGACAACATATATAGCCTACCTAACTCGATTCCTCCGCATTTAATATTGTTAGTTTTTTGTTTCCTCCGGCCTGCCCATGTGGTATTACCAACACACATTCCTATTCTTCATCTCTAACCGTTTTAATCATACTTTAAAGACACATTGCATACCAGTGAGCAAGCCCTATCTGCTATCAATAATACTTGACCTAAAACAGATGGGCAGAGCAGGTCATAAATTTGCATGTTTTTGCATAGAGCTCGGCAGTTGTTTTTTCGAAGCGTTGCTGCTGTGTAGCAATAAAGCTGTAAATCGCTCTTTAGGGTTGGGTCCCGTGGCTCTTAAACCAATAACTATTTAATTACAATATGGTTGATAGTCTCAGGACCAAGCAGGTATTCGTACTTAGGTGAACCTGCGGCATTAGATTATCATTACTGTTAGAACTGGCTATTTCTGGTAGGCTAAGGCTGACGCCACAGCCAGACAGAAACCACCATTCTAGTCAGGGTAAGGGAGTCACACGCCAAGATAACCCCTGCTCACCCCCTGGTAGCTTGGCACGAGCAGTAAGGCTAAACTCGGAGGCAATGTGTAAAGCATTTGCGCCAGCACACAACAGCAACAACATTCTAGGCACACCACAAAAGGAACTCCACACAAGGTTATTATAAAATAACTTTTGTATTGTAAAAACACATCAGATAGTATCACACAAAATACATGGGGCCAACTGGCACGGGAAACATTCACAAGGGATTATGTACAGGACAGGGCCACATGGGCCACTGTCAGAATCAGAAATAGCACTTTTAGAATACAGAATAATAAAGAATAAAAATCATAGTAGCACAAATTAGCAACTATGGCACACAACCAGTAACCACTGGTAACAGGAACCAGGACCTCACTAGGACCTCCTGTACTAAAAAGAACAATCACCTAAGTATCACACAGCACCTAGGGGTATAAACAAGAGCACATTACCCATGATGCATGAAACACATTCAGAGGAGTAATAAAGGAAAACACATGATGCCTAAAAACATTCAGAGGTGTACGGACAACCACCTAAGTATCACACAGCGTTTAGGGGTCTAGGAAAGAACACATTACCCATGATGCATAAATATACATTCAGAGGAGTAGTAAAGGGAAACACATGATCCATAAACCTACACATTCAGCGGTGTTAAGAACAAAGCACATGATGCAATAAAATACATTCAGAGGTCCAGCGCAAGAAGACACATGATGCCTAAAACATTCAGAGGTGCAGCGCAGGGAAAAGGAAGACACATGATGCCTAAAAACATTCAGAGGTGCCAGAACAATACAATAGCGCAAAAATCACATGATGCCTAAAAACATTCAGAGGTGCAGGAATAACACATGATGCATGAAAACACATTCAGAGGTGTAATAACCATATAATTGCGCAAACCTTACGTAAGCCACCACCTGTGGCAGTCCCTAGGCCAATTGGCCTTGTTGGGGCTAAGACGCCCTGTGTCCAGAATGTCAGGGCGCGCTGCCAGGCAGCGCCAGTCAAAAGTAAAAGCCTAAACGTGGCAGCTGCCCACGAAGTGCTGGGCAGCTGTAAGCAATCACAAAAAAGGCCTAAACGGTGCAGCTGCCCACTAATTGCTGGGCAGCTGAGAATCCAAAATGCGACAGGGTCCTCACTGACCCTTAGGCGCAAACTGCACCCACTGCTGGAGCCACACAGGCTCTGTCACCAAACGTTGGAGCCACACAGGCTCTTAAACTATATAAGGACCATGGAGCCCTCAGGCTCTGAAAACCATGGCACCTCGAGCCTCGCTGGGCTCGTGAATCAAAATAGGGGCGGGAGCCTCTCGGGGCTCCAAAGAACAAATCATGCCCCCAGAGCCTCTCTCAGGCTCTCAGTAAATAAAAATGCCCATGAGCCTCTCTCAGGCTCTAACTAACGATGTGCCCCCTTGAGCCTCCGTGGCTCTAAACACAACTGCGGGCGGGGAGCCTCTTTGGCTCTCAAGAAATGCCCCCAGAGCCTTCGCGGCTCTAACAGAGAATTGCCCCTCTCGTGGGAGTCCCTCATGGACTCGGAAACGGCCTCAACATGCGCTGCACACCGGAGGGGAGGGGCGGGCACCGGCAATGTGCCCCGAAGCCCCCCTCCTTCGGCACGCACTACCGTCTCTCTGGGCAGTGGGGCTCTTCTGTGCTCGCGGTGGGGGCAGGCACCAGCAATGTGCCTCGCACCCCCTCCGCTCTTCTCCGCATGCCGCTCCTCTCGCTGCAGGGCTCCCTCAGCTCACGGGAGCCCTGTAGACCGGCCGCCATCATTCTTCCTCCTCCCTCCTCACACGGCAGCTCCTCACCAATCGGAGCGCGGCTCCCAAGTCGAGCCCTTCGTGACGAGGCAGCTTCTTTCCTGGGACCCACCAATCAGAGCGCGGCACCCCGGGACCAGCCTCCAATGTTGGCCCAATCACCTCGCGAGTCAGAGGACGAGCCTCCCGCAGCCCGCCAATGGCAGCGCGGCGCCTTCGGTTCCTCGGCGATCTCAAGCCCCGGGCAGCGGCGGTGAATGGGAAGCAAATGCCGGGTGGGCCCGGCTTCTTAAACAAAATAAACATTAAATCGAGGTGGGCACTCGATAGGCTCCGCAATCCTGGGGATAAATCCATTAAAGCGCTCCCCAGCGCTAAAAGCAATTCCCAGCGCTCCCCAACGCTGAAGGTCTAGAAAAAGCGCCCTCAAGCGCTAGAAGTCAAACAAAGCGCTCCCAAGTGCTAGAAGCGGAAAATAAAGTGCTCCCAGCGCTATAGGCAACCAAAGGTCACCAGTCCAGCAACAGCAGGGATCCAGGGCAAAGCAAAATCCCCCAGAAGTCCTCCAGGCATCCAGGGGCTGGGCAGGGCCCAGGGATTCCCCTGGGCCCAAGCAGCAGCACGCCCCCTGGCAGATTCAAGTTGAAAACAAGAACAAATTGTAAGGGGACTCAGCCCCTTTGTATACTGTAAAATCCTTTGTCTAAAGGGTGCAGGCAGTGTGAGAACCAGCTAGATCTGGTTATAGGGAATTCCTTTGACTGTGAGGGGCAGAGGCGACAGTCGCCCAGCAGGAGGTGGAGCCAGCATTGTGGCAGGCAGGCACAGCCCCCTTCACTCCCAGGTGCCATCTCCTCCCACTTCCCTGGCAGCAGATGCAGCCTTTCATCCACGGGCTGACTCAGCCAACCTCCTGGGGCTCCCCAGCCCCTGTCACCCTCAAACCAGACAGTCAATCCACAAGCAAGCCCAGGCACTCCTGGACCAGGCTCACCAGCCAATCACACGCCAGACACAAATTACACAAATATGCCAACTTCTAAAAGTGGCACTTCTACACTAGACACAGTCATGCCGCATATATCATTTCACAGCATTCAATCTCACAAGTACGTACATATCAAACTCGACCATGCACTCCCCACACATCAGGAACTACCATGGCATACATATTCCCCATTCATTCCTATGGGAGGGCAGGTCACTCACCACACATACACAGAGAGCTCAAGCACTTTACACTGTACCACAGTGAAAAACTGCGCAGAGGCCTAAAATCACCAACACCAGGTCCAACAATTACTTTTAAAGTGCAGAATCACAAATGTTACGAAAAAAAGTACACAAGGGGTCATGTAAATGTTCTCTGTGCCTTGCCTTTCTGATTGCCATCTACAGTAGCGTGTGCCATAAACATTCAGTCTCGTGCATACAGTCATGAGGGCACATTAGGATTCAGTGTTGTGCAACGTATTTTTCAAGTATTGGTAAAGACCTTACCGGAAGTGTACAGTCATGTTCACTTTGCTTCCTTGCACCCACAGGCGTGTGCTCTATTTTCTCACTTTATCTAATTGTTTTCTTAACTTTGCTGTGTGATGGCCATCAACGTGGCGTGAATATACAGCTAGAGTTCGTAACCATCTACGAGGACAGAAAATAGACACAATTATTTTTGAATAACTCACAATTGCATGACTTGTGCCGTGCAAAATTTCACGAATCACAACTGTTGCAACAATTGAGAACCTCTGCAAGAAGAGCTCATTCTGAAGAAGCAGTTTTTTTTTACTGTAAAAATTAGTTTACCCATTTCCTGGGATCTCACAAAAAGATCTCCACTTTACTTACCCCAATACCATCCAACTAATTGATGCCATCCCCTACATTCGTCACATATTTACCTTTCCGTAAGCACTCCCCCTTCCCCCACATTTTCATTGCATCCACCCCGATGGACACCATAGCAGTGCCCATAAAGCTGCAGTCTGCCTTACAGTGGCTTTGCTTCCTCTGCAATCTTCGCTGGCCTCTCCGCAGGCCCTGATGCCCTTGCAGGCTTCTTTGCAAGGCTCTGAAACACACTGGACACTGCATTAGTGTTCCACCACGAACACCCTTATCTTTCTTATCTCTCACTTCGCCTTCTTCTAGGCTATCCTCGTCATAGTCCAATACTTCCGTGCCATTGGAGTTCCTCTCCTGAGACCAACCCAAACCGGCACTTACAACCTATGACACTATAGCCTTATGAACCCCACTGACAGCCTGAAGTCAGGCGTCTGGGGGTACTCATTGGACCAGTCAGTGCCATTCCGCCACTGCTATGTGCTGATTTTCCACCGGCTTCACTCTCGAGGCCGTTCCAAACCGACCAGATGCAGGGGCCAACAAGATCGTTCTGTGGCTACATGTCCTGGCTGCGAAGGGATCCCTGACATCAGGGTTGGGCCCAGCCCTCTCTTTGCTGTGGCACAGGTGAGCCACTCCCTGCCGAGTCAGCCTCACTGGGATGCTCTTGTACCTGTAACGCAAATGGAAAAAATGGTGTGCCGGTTCCCTGACTGTGGACAAATTGCTCCTCTGCCCACTACTTGCCTGCTTCCCAATCACCTTGCCTATATACAGCCCCTCAACTACCTGCCCCACCTGCTCTACCTCCTCACCAGCATCTTCTTCACCACCCTATTCCACAATTGCTGCAAAGAGTACAGAAGCAGGCCCCTGTACCAGGTTAGAGGATCCCCTGTCTTGCCAGTCCTGCCCTTGTCCACTCTGCCCCCCACTTGACCTGTCCAGTGCAGTGTCTCTAGTGTCCCGCTGAAGGAACCCCCTTTTTCCAAGTAGACATCCACCTGCCCCACTTTGTCTCCCTCCCGGACCCCTTCCCCTTGATGCAGCGGGATTACCAGATCGGGTTTAATTCTAAAATACCATACTCACCTGAGCCCATAAAACATTCATACAATAAGCTGGCAATTTTACGCTGGCGATCAGGACTTATTTTTATCTTATAGTGAATTACACCTGTACACCAATTCTTACCAATACCTTATCGCCTTAGTTCTCAATTTCCTCTGGTCGATAGATCAGGTTGTTAGCATAATAGGCATAAATGACATTTACTTTTATTTGAATGACCACATACTCGGGAGAGTTTTAAAACCTTTATCTATGCAATCATTTTGTGAGTCAAATACCAATACATGTCAAACACCAAATTATTCGAAGAGAAATAATGATCTAAGTAAAGACATAAAAAACGTAGTAAAATCTCATGACGTTGTTACCTGGGATGGGTGGAAAAGGAAAACGGTACAAGGACATACCACACAGATTGATATTTACCTAGATGGGTGTGAGGACCAACCCCTGGCCAAGGAGCTGGAAAAGGCACTCCCGAGTAGTCAGGAGCCAACAGTTAAGGACAGGTTCAGGACAGATAACCCCTTCTAAGTGCAACACCTGCATTACCCCCCTCTCTGGTTTTACTCTCCTCCATTCTTCCCCCTTCTGGATGGACAGATTCTTCTCCCTCAGCGATCTCGCCGGCTCTTCTTTCTTTCCATCTCTCCTTTCTCGATTTTTCTGTCAGAGTGCTCAAGCAGCGTCTCTGACCTCTGTGGCCTCCGGCGTCTTCTGTAGAAATGATGGGTCAGTGACAGGTTGGTGACAAGTCTGACACACTAACTGACTGAGCCTAGTCATTGTATGTACCACGCCCCAATGTTTCAATATTCGTGAATCCCCTACTGGTCATTGGACAATGGGATCGGGAGAGGTCTTCACACCATACTAATGTAATGTCAATTTTCCTAGGTTAATTGTTCTATGTTCCCTCCCCTTACTTATTTTCCCATCCTTTAATTTCCCAACCACATGTCACATTGGGATTATAACATTGTATGCAAAATTTGGTTTTCTCCTTCCCCTCTGCGGGTCAAGAGGTGCTGTTTCCAGGCCCATCTTCTGGTCACTGTATTTTTGGCAGAGTTTTTCAATGTCACATTATGAAGTTTTACAGAGTCCAATGCACTTGCGTACGCCGTGACAAGATGGCGCTTTAAGTCACCCTCCAGGCCCAAATATGAACTAATAATAAAATCAAAGAAAAAACATGTTAGAATACGAAAATAAATTAATGCACTGTATACCATTTATTTCTACTCTAATTCCCTCAATTTATTTTTACTATGGCATTAGTAGTTTAGTAAGACAAGCGAGGTTTAGTTTAAGCGTAGCATGTGCATTAGCATGTGTGAGATTCAAAGCGGCCATTTTTAATACTACTGCGCAGCTGCAAAGATTTCCCACCAAAGCGAAAGACGTCATACTACGTAGATGCAGTAGACGCATGCACAGAAGAGTTTCCTCGTTTTCAGCAGTCATTTTTAGTCACTCAGGTTACTTGTTAGTAAAGTACATTTATAAGCTTCCCCTAGATAAAATAAGTGTTGTATAATGCAATTCTGAGTATTTACAAAACATGTTGGTTACATTATTACATTTTATTCGAGAGGATTGAATCCGAGCAAGTTTCTTACGTATAAAACCTTGTTTCATCAATCCCCTCTTTGATGGCATTTTATACCATCACAACATTTTAAACCACATGCTAACTTTAGCAATTTCCCATTTCTATTTCTTCTATCACATTAGAATTTCCCTTCCCTTTTCTCTTGTGAAAACCCTTCATTCTTTTGTAAATATCTCCTTTTATTTCTTCAAGCTGAATTTCATCATATTTTCTTTTCCTTCCCTTTTCATTGACTCAATACCATTTTATTTTTCTGCAGCTTTTGCACCAAACCTTCATTGTAAAAACTAATAGTGTTATTCCTATTGTTGGCATCAGTACTTGACCTATAATACTTCTCCCTATATTAGAAAACCAACTACCTATAGAAGAAATACTATTTGTTAGTTTCTTCCATACACTGTCAACTTCCAGTGGTTTCAATTCTTCTTCCAAGTTCGTGATATTTTTGACATAGTTTCCAACCTCAACACTTTTGTCAGGTATGTAGGTGCAACAATGTTGTGCCTTCAACATTTTACAGACTCTGCCCTCTTTTACCAATATTATATCAAGAGCAAGTTGATTTTGCAAAACCATGGATCTTACCGCAACCAATTCGGTAGTGATCAATAAAAATCCTCCAGCATTGTCAGTCGATAAGCGATCCACCACTGTTGATAATTTATAAATTTTTTGTGTATTCAGAATTACTCCCCGGAAGGTTCACAAAAATTGGAGGTGATCATGCATAAAGAGGCATTTTCCTACAAGTGCCAAACAAAATGTCTGTTTAACATTGCCAGGGGATTGGTAGCACTCTTAGGAGAACAAATCACATTTAGGAGAAAGAAAACATTTATGTCAAAATCACAGTTGTGCAACATCAACAGGTGTGACAACATTTGTAGGACCAAAAATCCCATTTAGGTTCACAACACATTTAGGTGCAAAATGACATAATGTGCAAATCATATTTAAGGACAAAATCACTCCTGGTGCAACATCAACAGGAGGGTAGAAAAACATTTGGTTTAGGTGCAAAATTTTCCTTGGTGAAAACTCATCACAATTGTTGTATACTATTCATATGCAAATACACTCAGTGCACAGGGAAAATACACTAATAAAATGGCCCATTTGGTGTGAAAAGCATGCCTCAGTATGGCATCATGTTTTGTGAATATGGCACTGAATTGCACAATCATAGTTGGTGCAATATCAGCCTAAGTGTTGAAAGTATTTACAAGAAAAAATCAAACTTAGGTACAAAATCGTTTATGGTGCAAAACATATTTAAGTGCAATATTACAATTGGTTCAGCATCAACAGCAAAAGAAACCCTACACTTCAAACTGAGCTACTTTTTTAAGCACAAAATGATGTGTTGGGTTGTTATGCGTCATCATCACTGCAATGAGAGCCACTCTTCAGGCATGTCAGGATGAGCCTTAAAAGTCACTAACGCAACCTGAGTTCAACCTCTAGTAGCCATGACATAAAGCATACATGCTTAACTTTGGGCAGTGTGTAAAGAACGTACACAGTACTAGAACAGTGATAGATGAAATGCCCCCAAAAAATCCCAAGAAACAAAATGGCACCAAGATGACAAAAATCCAATAAGAGGAAGTAGAGACATGAATTTTGAAAGTTTAAATTAGAAATATCACAAAGAAGTAAAAAGCTGATAACAGTCAATGGTCACAGGGGAATAGGATCTAGGCCAAATTTAATGGTGAACGTGATGGAGAGTTGATTGGACACACTAACCAGGTACTTCTAAACCCCCCAGGATCTAAAGTGAAGTACTCAAATGGTGGGAAGCAGAATCTCGTGCAGGTCCTCCTGCCGCTGATCAGCTGGGCAGTTGCAGGAAAGGTCTCTTGAAATTTGTGTGTCACTGTGACTTGAATAGGAGGTCAGCCTTATGATCCCTAGAATCCATTTCCTTGTCCCGGGAAAAAGAGAAAGAGTAGGTCCTGTCCTTAAGTGCTTTTCCCCGGTTGCAAAAAGCAAGTTCAATCCTCTTCTGATCTTCCACAGGTCCAGAGGTGTTCTCACATGTGCACCTGGTGGTGCCACATTTATGCCTGGCATGGGATAGGGGGTGGGAATTTCCTCTGGTCTCACCCTACCATTGGGGTAGAGGTTCCCAGGCCTAACCATATAAAATGTGGGCATTTTCAAGATGGCAAAAGTCTTTGACCACAATTGGACTCTGAGAGCTAGGTGTGTGTGAGGGAAATGCACAATGGTAATCTCAGTGGACTGTTATCACACAGAGTATGCCCGGTATATGTGAGAAAGAGGTGGGTAGGATATGTGTAATGTCGGAAGAAGGAAATAGAGGGAGAAATTACCTTCAGGACAAAAACTCTCACTCACCGTTAGGGGACGTGCTTCATCATATGGGTTCCCCCCTCACACCGAGATGTGGGCTACAACTCCCCATGGGGAGGAGCTGAGGTGATTACTCAAGATGAGCGTAAAGATGGCAGTGACTATGGGGCAGAATGCAAAAAGGTGTTTGAGTGTTTAAAAGTGTCTCTCTGGGTCCATTAAATCTTAATTGGGTGGCCACAGGGACACAATTAAAAAGCAAGAGGACTAGGGATTAAACCAATACATCCCAAGAATTAGGTCAACTTGTTTCTGCCATTGTTTGGTCCCCTGAAGAGATCTGAAGGCATTCATCAGTACCTTAGTTAGATAGTCTCTCTGCATGTGTGAAAAAAATTGTAAATATAATGGCCACCACAAGACCTGGGCGGTCAGGTGTTCAACGACCCAATTCACTTCAAAGGGGTTTGTCTACTCTGGAAAGTCAAATAAACAGCATTCAAAAAATCATATAGAGACATTACACAAATAGTGCTCACTTTTCTTGGTATAGGTTACGCTTACCTAAAATTCGATATACCAAACCAACTCTCCATGCTCTTGGAATGTCTTATTGTGCCTAACTGTGAAGGACATATAGCATAGTGTCTATTTTTGTGCATTCATTAATCTGAGTATTTGATTCATATGTACATATAGGGATCATTGTGGGTAAAACAGGGGGGCTGTGGGGGCTCTATCTGTTCTTAATTCCTTGATTCAACATGATTCATGAAAACGAAAAATAAATGTATTTAGTGCCATACAATTACCCGAAGGTGTCAAGGCGCTAGCTCTTATAGCTCTTAAGGTAGAATATGCCGTAAAATCTTAATTCAGAGTAAGAGATTAAACAGCCATGTTTTTAATGCTTTCCTGAAAGCCAACAAGTGTGTTTATGTTTTTTAACACTGTTAAAGACTTGTATTATGTGATGCATGCAGGTATAAGTCACACATATAATTCCTCATGTAACACCGACAGGGTGCCCTACTTGGTGGAGGATGATGAGGATATGTTGAAATATATTCTAAAACTGTACTCAAACTTGTTCTTGCAATGAGGAAGTTGGTGGCATATAGCCCCAGTATAGCCCCGGTGACGAAACGCATGTTGGTTAGAGGACCTATTTGGACATAATAAAGAAAATGAAACATTGCAAGAACTTACATTTAATATATTGTTACTTGTCATATTTGTGGAGTCCATTCCTCTTATTTTGAGCACCAACCAATTGATTTACGTGTTGGGAGACGTAGAGAATCTATAAGTGTGTGCCAGACCTTAAACCCAGCCACGTCAACCTTTTTGCTTTCAACGGAAAATACTCACCCTCCCGCAGCACAAAATCACACCACATCCAAAATATATTCTGTACACTGCCTACTAATCAATGCTTGATCCATTTCCAAAATAAGTACCACATCTCCGACCTATTGACAGATACGGAAACTGACTTACTCTTCATTACTGACTCAAGGCTGGGGTAAGACATGCATCAGTATTGCATAAAGCTGTCCCACTGGGCTATTAAACTGTGACACAAAATCACATAGTCAAAAGAGGAGTTGGCTTAGTCATTATATTTAAGGAAACAACAAATCTTACCAAAGCTGGGTATGATTCTGTACCACATTGTGAGGCCCTTCTTGTCAGATATAACCCTACCCCAACCTTTTCCTGTAACTTTCTCTTTCTTACACACCACCACCCAACAATGGAACATTCCTAGACACCTTTCTAGTCACAGTTTCAAACCATCTTACACTATATTCAAACTTCTGCATAATTGAGGATCTAAACATATGGTTTGACAAATCTAATATGCTGCACCCCAAAATGACCCTCACTGGTCTAGACACACTCAGCCTACATCACCCCAACTCCAAACACATGCACATTACAGGACACCTCTTAGATGCCTTTTTCCTCAACCTCGACCTAGTCACATTCCAAAGTATTGCTCCAGTCACGTGGCCAGATCACCACCTAGTGGTCTTCCATCACAAGGCACTGCAATTCACCTCTTCTAAACTCACCTTACCTGCAACTGCATATAATCCTTGGAACAAATTGAATTTTGAGGACCTAAGAAGGCAGCTTACCTCCAACACAGGTCTGGACTCAAAGAATTTGTGTCCAAAACTCTACGGATGGCTCCATGAATGCTGTAATATCTTAATGCAAACAGCTAAACATGACAAAAGAAAACAACGCCTTTTGATGAATGCCGAATTACAAAAGATAAAACAACAAATTGCTAAGCTTCAACATGTTGGACCCAAAACAATCAACCCTAAAGACAGAATACACCTCCACAAACATACCAAAACGTACACATCGACAAAAAAAATAACTATTCAAGCAGAATCCACAATGCAAAATGTACTAATAAAGAATTTTGTAAAATACTCAAATAATTTCATAAAGCAAAATGCTCCAAGGGAAGCCATCCCATCTCTCAAGATTGTTCTGACAGCCAAATTATTACACAACCAAAGCAGACATGCCACATGAAAACAACCAGACCCAACCCATTCCCAAGAAGTAGGTTACACATCCTCTCCACTACTTTTCAGAATTAGCACCACCTGAATTTATGGGTCTTGTCAAGGCAAACAAGGGGGAAAAATGGCAGCCAGCTAGCAGGCAGGTCGCAGGAGTCCGGAACCCAGAGGAACACTCTTCTTGAATTTAGGGAAAACTATGCAGTTTAAACAATAGGAAAGGGGAGAAATGGGAGAAGGCAGGTTGTGGTTATGCAGGATTTAATTGAATAAAGCCCGGTGCGCTCTCCCCTGGTTAAACGCTTTGGAGCGGCAACCGGCATCATAGTAATATGACTCCGGCGTGTGTTTGAGTCTCGCTAAGTGTCGTGGAATCTGTTTTGCTGGAAGGTAGTCGGGGCGTAGAGACGGTGCAGGCGATCACAGGAAAACAATACATTTACCTGGGCTGCTCCTTGAGTGCTTTTGGGGCACACCAGTAGGTGAGGGGGGGAAGCACTGACACAGAAAACAAAATAGGGTGATAAAGGCCGCTTTATTGGAATCAGGTGCACCTACAACAATAACCCACCTGGCCTGTGCTGAACAAAACTTCTGCTCACTAAATAACAACTGCCTGACAGCCCCCCCACCCCCACCCGTAAAGTTAACCCCAACATTACAACTGAAATACAAAACATCCGCTCAGCAACCTACCCCCCTACACCCGACTGAATGACCACAGTGACCTCCATGACCTCACCGCCGCCTACCATACAGTCCCAGGCCTCCAGCAAATCCACCCTATCTCCTTAGGAAAGTGCCCACAGTAAGCGCGCCTGTTCCAGCGACACCACAACTCTGAACACCCTAAACCAGTGCACCATCGACCAACAAACCCCCTCAGAGCCAGGACCAACCCCGCCACAACCCCCCCCCCCCCCATGATCCCCCCACACAACCACAAAGGGAAAAAACACAGGGAGGGAGAGCGGCACAACAAAACTGCCTATGGACCCCTGGCTGCTGTGTCACTGCACCACAAACAGTGTGCAGTGACACAAAATGGCCGTGTAAATAGGGGACAAGCCCAAAGGAGCCCAACCAGCCCAACCAGCCCAAGCAGCCCCAGCTACGGTGAGCTCCGTGGGACAAGCTTCCTACCCCCCTCCCCTGGTGCCCCACACTTCCCAGGGGGGGAGAGCTTCCGCTGGTCGGCCACCCCCCCAAATCCCCATTGGGGCACACCAGTAGGTGAGGGGGGGGAGCACTGACACAGACAACAAAATAGAGTGATAAAGGCAGCTTTATTGGAATCAGATGCACCTACAACAATAACCCACCTGGCCTGTGCCGAACAAAACTACTGCTCACTAAATAACAACTGCCTGACAGCCCCCCCACCCCCACCCCTAAAGTTAACCCCAACATTGCAACTGAAATACAAAACATCCGCTCAGCAACCTACCTCCCGACTGAATGACCACAGTGACCTCCATGACCTCACCCCCGCCTACCACACAGTCCCAGGCCTCCAGGCAAATCCACCCTATCTCCTTAGGAAAGCGCCACTCAAAAATCGCTTACGACTTTCGACCCCCCCCCTAGGACTCCTGCCTCCTGGGATACCTGAGCACCCCCAACGCCCCATCCAAAGCCTCCTTCAACTGGACGATGTACAATTCCATGCCATACCTGGACAGGTGAACCCCATCCTCCCTGAAAAAATACACAGCGCCATAGCGCAACTCCGGTTGCTCCATCCTCCCCACCCCCTCCCTGGCACAAAAAATCCCTCATCTCCCGATTAATCTTCCTCCGTGCCCTGTCTATGGCTCCTGGGCGCTCCGCTCCCCTCCAAACCCGCCTGGGAATAAACTCGGACCAGATCACATGACAGCCTGCCCATTGCTTCTTGATTTCCCTCAGGTCCCTCTTCATTTGCTTGAGCAACGCCAGCCCCTTGCACTGCACCAAATCGTTTTCGCCCAGATGAATCACCATCACATCCGGGCACACCCCCCCTCTCACCACCGTGTTCAATAAGGGCAACAACTCATGCCAATGCCTACCCCCTTTTCCCCTCCAATGACAACGGTATAGCCCTTCATCCAATCCCAAATTGAGTGTCCGATGCCTGTCCCACTCCGCATGTTCTGCCCGCTTGACGAATGAGTTTCCCACAATATATACATTCAAAACAGCAACCTCCGGCCCCGCCACAGCACCTGTAAAGACACACATATCAAAATCGGGAATCACTGGTACAAAACCCCATCCGCCTCCCTCAACCGCACGGATGTCCGGTAACAATTCGACTTTCACCGTCCCAGCCTCTGTATCTCCTCCTTTCCCCAACCCCTCCGTGCCGCCTCCGTCGCCACCCCGATCCGGAAGGAATGCATCCCGAAAGCCAGCGGGTCCTCACCCATGTACCGCAGGGCGTGCCGCAGAACCCACAATGCCTGAGCCGCCATCACTCCGTCACCCCCACCTCGACCAAAAACCTCCCCCTCCTTCTCGCCGCGGCTTGCCATCAACCTCCTCCCCCATGCCGCCGGGCACACCCCCTCCCTGCTGCCTGGGCCCAGTACCACCCAAGTCCCGACCCCCCGCTGGTCCGTCTTCGAGCGATGCAAACGCACCGCCACCTCCTGTGCTCGCAACTCCACATCCTCCCACAACAACCCCCGCCTCCCCTTTGCGCCCAGCAACTCCGACACCCGAAACGCTCCAAAGAACAGCCAGGACATCAGGGTAGAAAACCGCACCGCCTCGCCCTCATCCCTGCACACCACCAGGAGCGCGCCAATGACTCCTTCCAGCAACTCCACCGTGATGGGACGTCGCAGCTGCACCTTCGCACCCCTCTCCCTTGCCCACCCCTCCAGCAGCCGGGTCCCCAATTCCCCCACCGACGGAGGGTAACCCCACCACAACTTTCCCATGAACGCCACCGCCGACAACTTGCCCGCAATCGTCCCCGCGACAGCCCTCTGTCCATGAGTGCCAACATGAACCTTACCATCTGTTCCTCGCGCAGCCACCGGTCCCCTCTCCTTACCGCACCCGACTGCAGGAATTCCTCCCACGCTTGCTCGTATGCCTTCCACGTTGAGACCACTACCGACGCCTTCACCAACTGAAAGACCCGGCCTCGCCCACCGACCACAGGTCCTCCTGCACCGGCGTCCTGACTTCCTCCGCCGCCGTGGTTAGCCCATGGAACCTCTCCCACTGTGAACAGGACAAAGCATCCACAATCTCATTGTCCACTCCTGGAACGTGGGGCGCCTGAAACAGGATGTCATTCTCTAAGCAACGCAAAACAAACAGCCTCATCAACTTCAGCACCTGCGGGTCCCGGGCCGACTGTCTGTTCACCACCTGCACGACGGCCATGTTGTCCACTCGAAACAGCAGGCGCTTGTGCTCCAGCGCCCCCGACCACACCGTGACCGCCACCACCAACAGGAACAACTCCAAAAACGCAATGCTCCTCCCGCCGGCCTGCCAGTGCTCCGGCCAGTGCTCCGCACACCATTTTCCCTCCCAATACGGACCGAAACCGCCGCTGCCCGCCGCATCCGAGTACATGGTGACGTCCCACTGCCAGTCCTCCGCCGGCGCCATGGGTACTCCATTGAACCGTTCCAAGAACGCCCGCCACATGTGCAGATCCTCCTTCATTCCCGCCGAGAGGCGCACGTGGTGATGAGGCAAGGTCAAACCGGACAACGCCAAACGCCGGCAAAACGTCCGGCCCGCCCGCACCACAAGGCAAGCAAAATTCAAATGTCCCAACAGCACTTGCACCTCTCTCACCGTCACCTTCCTCTTTGCCAACATCCCATCCACGAGAACCAGCATTGCTGACCTCTTGTCTTCCGGTAGGCGCGCTTCCATGGCGACCGAGTCGAGCTCGATACCGAGAAAGGACAACACCGTACTGGGATCGCACATCTTCTCTGGCGCCAGGGGAACACCGAATTCCCTCATCAACCCGGCCAAACCGTCCAGCTGCCGCTGGCAGTCCGCCGCTCCGGGCCGCCCCACCAGGAAAAAGTCATCCAGGTAGTGCTGGACTGACTCCGAGCCTGTGCGCCTGGAAAAAACCCACTGCAAAAATGAACTGAAACGCTCAAATGGCGCGCTCAAAATGGAGCACCCCATCGGCAGCGCCTTGTCCACAAATATGAGTCCCTGGAACTGGATTAAGCATGGGCGAATTTTGCGAATCTCGCGTTCGCGAATTTTGCGGATTTGCGAACTCGCAATCCGCAAAATCCGCGAATTCTCGCAAATTTGCGGATTTTTTTTTTTTGTGTTCGCGCAGGTTTCTGCCAGTTCGCGAGGGTTTTGTACAATTTCGCAAACGCAAACTTACCTGTCGGGTCGCAAGTTTTGCGAACTTGTTGTTTCTACGTGTCCAGCCTGTTTGGGACACTCTTCTTCATCACTGCCACTCTCTGTCACCACTGCCACTCTCTGACTACTCATGCCACCCTCTGGCCCACCCATGCCACCCTCTGTTTCATCACCGCACCCTCTGGTTGTCCAGTGTACATTATTTTCGGCAAAGCAAAGCACACCTTCCCTGCCTCAAGTGACCTGAATTAATTTGGGGCTGATTAATGTGTCACAGAATATTTTTTTAGCTGGCACCTGCTTCCTTAGTGCTTCCTGATTAGTGATCTTTTGCACTTGCTAAGTGCTTTCATTGTTGCAAAATTAGTTACAACACCTGCCCTGCCCCAACTGACAATAATGAATTAGGGGCTGATTAATGTGTCACTGGATTTGAACTTCCAGCCTGGCTCCTGCTTGTCTGCCTTAGCTGTAATTCAGGACCTTTGTGTAACTATTCTGAGGGTCAGAGCAGGGTCACATAATAGTTGCAAGTAGGCAACTGAACTCTGGAGGGGCCCGTCAGGAAGCACTACAGGAAATGGCTACTAATGATGAGCTTGAACTTTTGAACCTGGTAAGTAGTTTCAGTTTTGCTAAGATCGTATTTCTGCAATTTAGCGCTTATTCGCGGGGCGCGAGGTTGAACTGGGAAGCCGCGAACTCACGCGAACAGTGCGAGCAAATCCGCTGCTCGCGGATTTGCGGATTTTGCGGGAAATTCGCGAATCTCGCGGATTGCGAATTTACCGAAAATCCGCAAAATCCGCGAGCGAAACGGATTTTCCGCCCATGCCTAAACTGGATCCCCAACAACTGGTGATCCGCCGGGTGAACCGGAAGGAGTCGGAAAGCTGACTTGACATCGCATTTTGCCATCAGCGCTAAGCATGAGCGGGAAATCCGTTACGCTCGCGGATTTTGCGGATTTTTGGGAAATCCGCAATCCGCGAATTTTCCGGATTTCCCGCAAAATCTGCAAAAAAAAATCTGCGAGCGTAATGGGTTCAAAAGTTGAACCCCCACTCATGCAACTATTTTACAATGGCGCCAGCAAGCTGCCAGCACCGTTGTAAAATAGTTACAAAGTTAGCTTGCACAGGAACCACTAGATAAAACGAAGCAGGTGCTGCTTTATTTTATCTAAGTGCTTCCTGTGCAAGCTAACTTTGTAACTATTTTACAACGGCGCTGGCAGCTTGCTGGCCCATTGTAAAATAGTTACAGGCACAGCCTCACACAGGTCACTCAAGGGACCCCTGCGCCCTTCAGGGCGATTGCATAGTAACACACACATGGTCACTCGAACTAGTTGCTCAAATTCAGTGACTCATTCATTAGCCCAAAAACAATCCTGAGCGTCTTCGAGGCTGGACAGGTGTGCCTCTTCCCAAATCTACCGTGGAAAATCAGCTGTGATGCTGGGTAGAGGGCGGCCTTGCATGGTCGCTCGAACTAGTTGATGCTCAAAATCAGTGACTCATTCATTAGCCCAAAAACAATCATGAGCGTCTTCGAGGCGGGACAGGTGTGCCTCTTCCCAAATCTACTGTGGAAAATCAGCTGTGATGCTGGGTAGAGGCCTTTGCATCCTTGACTTTCATGAGCGCAATCCCCATGCTGTTCCTGTGGCCAGGAGCTTCTTTCTCTTCATATAATTGTGTTCGCACGGGTTGCTGCAAGTTCGCACGCGTTTTGTACAATTTCGCAATCTGCGAAATTGTACAAAACCCTCGCGAACTTGCAGAAACCTGTGCGAACATTAAAAAAAAAAATCCGCAAATTCGTGAGAATTCGCGGATTTTGCGGATTGCGAGTTCGCAAATCCGCAAAATTCGAGAACGCGAGATTCGCAAAATTCGCTCATGCCTAGCGCGCCCCTCCCCGCCGCCGAGACGCGCCTCCGTGCCACGTACACCGACGAGTAAGTCACTGACGTCAATTCCGCCGAAATGAAGGCATTGACCGACTCCCCCTCCGGCCAAGACAAGTGCTGTATCAGCCAGAACTGCCCCTCCTCCTTCTTGGGCACCGCCCCGATGGGGGAGATTATCAAGCCCGGCATCGGCGGTTCCGTGAAAGGGCCAGCCATCCGACCTTCCCTGACCTCTTTGAACAGTTTCTCTCTCACAATGCCCTTGTGCGCGTTCACTGACTTCAGATTGTCCGCCCAGCGAGCAATCCGTGGGCCCTCATAGCCCAGCCAAAACCCCTCCCGAAAACCACGACGCAGCACCGCAGCATCCTCCGCCCGCGGATATGCCGCCAACCAGGGCTCCATCCGCTTGATCTTAACCGGCATACGAGCCTTTGCCCAAAGCTCCGGCTCCCCCCCCCTCTGGCTCTCCCCCTCCCACCACCCTGCCAAGTTGTACAATATGGGATCATCGTTTTCCACAAGGGGCACTGCCCTAAAAGCCGCATTGCCACTTAGATAGGAAATAATGAAAGCAACCTTAGCTGCGTCACCTGGAAACGAGGCTGCCCTACACAGGAATTGCAGGTGGCACTGGTTCATGAACACCCCATATCTACTGCTGTCCCCATTGAATCTTTCAGGCATGGCAAGTGGGGTTTGTGGAGGCGTGACAATGGTGACATTAACAGGTGAAGACGAAGACTCTGAGTGGACAGAAGTAGAAGCAGGAGAAGGGACCTGAAAGTGTGCGGGTTGTATATAACTATGTTTATGTTTAGGATTAGTGTCTGTAACCCTGCCCTCCAATTGTTTTTGAGTCTTCAATACATTAATCTTGGATTCTAGACATTGGTTTTCGCCTCTCACCAATTTCAGTTCAGTTTACAAATTAACTACAGCTGCAGCTAACTCCCTCATCGTGACTTCAGTGGTCTCGCCCGCCACAGACTCATCCATAACGGCAGTGACTGAACCTCCGTCGTCACTCAGGGGGAATAAAAAACGTGGGCTTGGCTTTCTGTCGGATGGCAACAGATGTCCCAAGCAGAAGTCCGCATTCCCCAGGAGCGAAGCTAGAGTCCCTCCCTTTCCCAAAGATACTGCCCACTCCGTGTCACAACAGAACACACAAGAGAAGAGTAAGTATCTCCAGAAAATGAAGAGACCATGAAGATCATCAGACTTGGGGCCAGATGTAGGTATCCAAATACCGGTCGGAAACGGACGAAAATACCGATTTTCATCCGTTTCCGACCGGTATTTGGATATTGAGATGTAGGGGCATGTTAAATTACAGAATCAGTAATTTTACTGAATTTGTAATTTTTCCGATTTGGTAAAATACAGAATTGGTAAAATTACCGATTCTGTAATTCAACATGTAGGTAGCACTGTAATCAGTGCTACAAGGTTTTAAGAATTCGTTATTTAACACCAACTAGAAGTTGGTGGTAAATAATGAAAGCCCTTCAAAAAGCATTTTTTTCTTTAAAAAACGTGCCATGTTGCAGACATACGAGCATGTATGTCAGCAACATGTGCACCCATGCACAATTGAGGGGTGCAACAGGTTGTCAAAGTGACACCCTGTCCCCCTTGCAAATTCGGTAATTTTACCGAATCGGTATTTACCGATTCGGTAATTGGCATTGATTCCTATGTGCCTCAAGGTATTTAAGAGTAGGTAAATCGAGATTACCTACATCTGGCCCCAGGTCTTCAAGCAGCAAATTGAGGGATGGTCCAATGTAGGTAGAGGTGAAGCCTCTGTACAGTAAACAACAGAAATTACACAGAAAACATTACTTTAGGTTCCAAGGTCTACAAGGTATATAATAACACAAATCCCTTCAGTTGTGTGCTATCCCACACTTACTTGTGACATGACTGATGAAGGTCTATACAGATGCTCCTGGAATATCTTTCTAGGTCTCTTGTAACAAAAAATAAAGCTGCTGAGGTGGAGCTTCCTTAGTTCAGCTTACAGCAAAAGAAATACAATAATTGGGCTTAGGTCGACTCCAGACTTGCAAATCAGATGGAGTAACTCTGTAGATTTTCGTGGAAAGCAATACAAAACTGCTGGCATTTCATGAGCTATAGTCCAGGTAGGTAATCATCTTTACACCAGCTAAAAAATAGTAAGAACTTCTGAGGGGGAAGAGGTTTAGGGAAGACAGGAAATGAGTTGTAAATCAACGTGATTACTCACGTAATACACAAATCCAAAAAACTGCCACCAACAGGACCAGAGAGCAAGGCAACCATCTTCTCCAGCACCGTGTACAAACTCCCCAAAATTCCCCTCATGACAGCCCTACATTCTAACATTACATACTTACATAGTAGTAGCATTACATACTAACATACTACTATGATTTACATTGCAATACTACACAGAGCACATGACTTTACAGCAATAAGCTCATGGTTTCATCCACAAGTCTTGAGACCAGTAGGGGTGAGTAATTTGCTTCCCAATTCACTGAATTGTATAAACGCAAACTAACACTACTTTCTCAGGTATGCTACACCGGCCAGAACCCATCACCTCACAGCAATGAACTCACGATTTAGGCTCACGGTAATAAATGCAAACTAACACTACTTCCACATCACACATCACTTTACAGCAATGAACTCAGGATTTAGGCTCACGGTTTAATCCTCAAGTCTTCGGACCAGTAGTGGTGATTAGTTTGCTTCCCACTCCCTGTATACTATAAATGCATACTAACAATACTTACACAGTTATACTACATCGGCCGGTATACTACAGCACCCAGAGCCCATCACTTTACACAAATCAGCTCAGTTTGATCACTGAGTCTTTACACCGGTAGTTGTGAGCATTTCACTTCCGGTATAGTATAAACGAACTGTAGCGGTCAGTACTTCGCTTCCCACTCCCTGTATGGTATAAACGCTTACTAACACTACTTCCACACGTATGCTACAAAGACCAGACCACATCACTTTACAGCAATGAGATCACGGTTTAGGCTCTCGGTTTCATACCCCTGTGTAGCAGCATCTCATCTCAGCACCATGCCACTCTGAGCAACACCGAACTTTCAGACCATGATGTCATCAGTGATGTCATTTGAGATGTAATCAGTGATGTCATCAGGGATGTCACTGACCATGTCATGAGTGATGTAATATGTGACGTCTTCACCAGTGCATTTCGGGCGCATGAGTTATAGTTAGTCAACTAACTATAACAGGCGAATTTCTCTGGTTTTATATGAGTGAAATGTTCAACTAACTATAACGTCCCTGAAATCTATGTTTTTTTTGTGAATTTCTAAGGTTTTTTAAATGCTAATTCCTAACTATAACATCTGTTAAACCTATGGTTTCTTCAGTGAATGAAAAAAAAAATATATATATATCCTTCCAAGATGCCCCTGCATGAAAACACACTCCTCCAGATGGTAGGTAACAACTTTATTTATTCCACAGCAACAGGGTTACAGCTCCGCATATATCGTCCTTTCACCTGACGCGTTTCAGTGCAAACATGCACTTTCCTCAGAGGTGACTTTATGCAGCACATTAATTTTCAGGTTTTTCACCAATCCCCTGCAAGCTTCGTTTTTAATTGGCCTCAGGTGTGCCAGTTGTTTTTGTGTGATTATCATAGCATGCCGGGATTTGTAGTGAAATATTCATGCCCATTTGAAACCTCAAGTGGTTGTGTGCTGAAAAAAGCTTTTTGGGACCGATAACAGCCCTCCAGTGGGCACCAGACCTGTAAACCTGCTCCTTCACTTCACGGAACCAACTGCGCCGTGTAACCAGTCCTGACATTCAGGTCCGACGGGCCCTTTTCTTTCCATGGTGGTGCGAACTTCTACTGCTGGACTCGCTGCATATTAAATCCTTCCAAGATGCCCCTGCATGAAGACGCACTCCTCCAGATGGTAGGTAACAACTTTATTTATTCCACAGCAACAGGGTTACAGCTCCGCATGTATTGTCAGTTCACCTGATGCGTTTCAGTGCAAACGTGCACTTTCCTCAGAGGTGACTTTATGCAGCACATTAATTTGCAGGCTTTCACCAATCCCCTGCAAGCTTTGTTTTTAATTGGCCTCAGGTAAGCCAGTTGTTTTTATGTAATTATCATTGCATGCCGGGATTTGTAGTGAAATATTCACACCCATTTGAAACCTCCAGTTGTTGTGTGCTGAAAAAAGCTTTTTGGGACCGACAACAGCCCTCTATTGGGCCCCAGAACTGTAAACCTGCTCCTTCACTTCACGGAACCAAGTATAGTTACACGGCGCAGTGAACAAGGGAGCTTGACTCCCGAAACCCATTGATGTTGAACTTGTCCTATCTTGGAGTGCCGGATCAATTCCTATTTGTTGTGCTGTGGGTAATCTTATATCCAATATATATATATATATATATTCACTGAAAAAACCATAGGTTTAACACCAGTTATAGTTAGGTGGAAATTTTACTCGCATAAAACCATTGAAATTCCTACGTTATAGTTAGTTGGACTCACTATAACTTGCGCGTGCAATGCACTGCTGATAACGACACATATTACATCACTCATGACATGGTCAGTGACATCAATCATGACATCACTGATGACATCATCCACTGAATGTGTATCTTTCTGGAAAATAAATATTTTTTATATATGTATATCTAAAGGTTGATGGAAGAATAAATGGGTAAATAAATGTCTAAATGGATGTTTTTTTGCAATTATTGTTTTTTTTCAATAAATAGAAAGTCAAGGATCATACTGTATGCAGTAATCACGGAATACCCGATTCACTCCAACATCTACCTATATAGGGGTAAGAGCTATTTGTGCACTCAGTGTTAATCTCTTGTTGATGGGACAGTCCTGTTATACGTTAGGCTTATGGCACGGCTTTTTGTATATTCTTCTTGCAGATCATTATTTGGAAGATAGATAATAAATGATCTTCTGAAACTTTATAATTGGATTGTACCATTAGAACTTCAACTGTATTGTCAACCCTCGCTTCTTTGTGTAAGTATCCATGCACTTATGATCTATAACAGTTAGACCCTGATTTTAACATCAAAGCTAGTGCGCAGGGTGTGAGAGTGTGCAGGGTGTGAGGGTGTCGCCTTCCCTCTATCTAGATATTAGACTACAATGATGGGACCTCTGTATGTCCTATAGGCTAGTCCATGCATGCTTTTAATTTTCCTGTACTGTTGTTTTTATATGTATTAATATTATGTGCCATCTTATTGTCTTTTCTAATGTTCTGCTGGTCGCATTTATCGGGATGTCTCATTGTTGTTTTCAATGATGTGAAATATACACTCTTTCTTTTTGGTGACAATGTTATTATTTATATATTGTAGACCCCCTGGATATCTGGGTTGTTTTATCGGAAGTGGTCCTGAAGAAGGTGGCCTTGAGCCGCCGAAACGCGTCGACCAAGTGCGTGGTCTCACATTGACCTTGGAGACCTGTACTCATGATTTTTCGTCCGTGTTTCATATGTTGTGAGAATGTGTGAAGTTTGAGTGAGAATGTGGAGATTGTTATGAATGTGTTTGGATGTTGGTACCTTTTCTTTTTTTTTTTCCAGGGGCTGTTTCAAATATGTACTAGTTTTCAGTCATTTGATTTGTTATAAATGTCTGATTCATTTACACTTTGTGATATTTTCCTGTGTTCTCTTTTTCTGTATTTATAAAAATATTTTGTCTTTATAAAAACTGTAAATCTTATTACATTTGATGAATTCATAAAACAATGTTATTTGAAGCAAATTTATGGAGCATATATTTATAAACATGAAATAAAAAATATATATTTTGTTGTAATATTGCAAGTCATGGTCCAGTCTTTGTCACCTATATCTGAGTAGTTGCATTTTCCAATTATGTGGTAGGTAAGGGAAAATTGTTCTTTCTTGTCAGATCATTTCATTCCCCTCCTTCCCTGGCTTGTATAAGTCTTGAGGGGGTCCCATCATTATTGCTAATGGCACACACAGATAGTCCTATCAAAGTAATTGGAACGTTTTCAAAAAAATAATTATATAATTGCATTGGTATTTTTAAAGCGCTACTGAATGTTTTCTTTCACAATTACCGCTTGGTTGCTTTCTCAGAGCAGAGTGTATGTCGTATTTCACTCTTTGGTGCCTCTGCATCTGACTCTGTTCTCTGGTGGCTGGCGGAGAACTGTTTGTTATTGTGGAGATGAAAGGGTGATAAGGAGAGAAATACGACATAGCGTCTGGCCTGTAGAAGCGTGGGAGCAGTGATTAACTCTGAGTGCAGCGGAACTGTGGCGGTGCTTGGTAACAGTAAAATTTTTTTTTTAACAGTGGTATAACTGTCTGTACGGTGCGCGACCTACTAAGAAAGAGTTCACGGGCCGTAATTGGCTTGCAGGTTCTAGTATCAGTAAGTGAGGTCGAGAAAAGAAAACATTCAGGGCTTTATTTATGAAGGACTTGCGCCACTGGTGCGTCACTTTTTCCCATTTTAAAAAATGAGGCACCAGCGGCGGAAGGTCTTCATAAATAAGGTCCTCAGTTACTACAGTTAAGGTTATGTGGAACCCATGAATAGTTTTTCAATATGAAATCATTTCAGTTGAGATTATGGATTAAAAGAGAAACCGTGAATATTTGAAATGTTTATTTAGAAATGTACTGTTTTAAAGGCAAATCATTATGTAATATGAGTACAGAAATTGCAAAAAACACAGTAATTGGTATTGTCAGTAGTACATGGAATACAAACGCTATAGTTGAAGAAAAATGAATATAGTTGGAAAAAAACATTGTACACTCTTATAAGGAAGTATATTATATTTTAATAAATGGAAGAAGGTCTCTGGCCTTTCAGTTAGGGAACGATATATGAAAATGCAAGTGGTTATACATCGTTACTTTATCAATCAGCTGTCTACATGCGAAGCACTATCAAGTTTGTGTTATGTCACTGTGTGAGGGGAAAAAAAAGGCGCCAAAAGCGACAAAATGGTGAGAGGTGCATGTATGTAATCTGTTGGATGCTGCGCAAATCACTATTGAGGAGAACTACTGTATTGAGATATCTTTTGAAGGTTGCAGTATTACATTTGAAATACAGCACAAGTAATAATGCAAATATTGTTGAAAGAACATATTTTTCTGTAAAGTATTTAAAAAAAATAATTTTATAGAAAATTAAAGGAGTAGAGGCGTGTGAGGCAGAAATAAGCAGTTGAGATGCGAAATGGCGTTTACAGTTATAAAAAACTTGTTTAAAATTTACACATTAATTAGGGCACATGTAGCATATATTAGCGAGTTTTGCATCGAGTACGTTTGAAATAACCTTACATAAGATATGCAATAGAATTGTTGAGATTAGACTGTAAAAAAATAAAGTTGAAAATCGAGTAGCTGAAGAAACAAATGTAGTCCATATAAAAGACCAAAATTTAACCAGCACGAAATCATAATGTCCACTGTTAGTAAAGCCAATAGGTCTGTTCTTCAAAAGAAAATATGGAAAAGAACGTGAAGAATATAGGGAAGCAAAAGGAAATGAGGACGTCAATGGCTTGCATAAGAGTTATTGAAGCATTGTTTAGGCAAAATAGGTAGCTTCTGCTTCTAACAGGAAATCACTTTTATCATTTGAAAGTATGTCAGCTATCCAATGGAAAAGAGTAAAGCAATACTCTTGATCTGTTAAAATCGGAGCCTCTTTTATTATCAGAGGGCAGCTCGGTGGGTTTTCGATGTAGCTCTCTGTTAGGAAAGAGTTAACCGTCCATTGTGTAGGCAAAATAGGCAGCAAGTGCTTCTAACAAGAAATCACTGTTATTATCTGAAAACATGTCAGCCATCCAATTGAGAAGAGGAAAGGAGCATTCATGATCTGTCATTATTGGAGCGTGTTTTACCATTAGAGGGCAGCTCGGTGGGTTTTCGATGTAGCTCTCTGTTAGGAAATCTTGCGTCGCTGCGAATATATTCCAATGACCCAGAACTCCTTGTATCGCTGCAAAGGCCATAATCCCTCCGTTGTAGCGAAGCTGTTCATGATCAAGTAACGGATTCATGAGGTGATTGTAATTCGCTTCAGGAGGTACCAAATTGCAGAGACATAAATCCAGGGCCCACGTGAAATCACAGCTCAGGCAATGAAATACAGGCTGCACACAGGTGAAATACGAATATCGAAATGATAATCGATATGAAGTATTCAAAGTTGAGAGTGCTAAGGTGCCGTAGTAGAGAAGCATTCTCTGTCGAAATAGTTCTAAGTGGTCCGGCTCGTTTGCGAAGGCAGGAGGGACATCCATTTTGGATTTACCAAGATGGTAAAGGAAACGGCGCAGCACTGCCGGTTGTATAGCAACTCCACAGAATTAGGTCGCCGGCTATGCAGTGGAGAGGAGCAGAATGACTTGATGAATTTTCTAGCAGTCTAGTCACTTAAATATTGCTTAGTAGTTATCAAAAAAGTAGCCTGTCTTGAAGTGGAGGATGCGTTAAAAAATAAGGGAGTCATTTGAGCAAGTTGTAAAGCAAGGTCAATTTTTTTTTACACCAATGCTGTTTTCTGTGAATGTTAGCTAAGTGAAAGATATGTGTGTGAGCAGATGCTATGTTCAGTTTTAAATGTGACAATGGAGCTCTTGTTCATGTCTTCCGATTCAAGGTCGGTATTCGCTGCCAAATGCAAATATCAAGAAACGCATGCGTGGGGTAGATAGTCTACATTCTTAAAGGAAAGCAAATGGAGGGTTATTTTTACTGCGTTAGCATTGTCGTTTAAAAAGTTACAGTGATTTTCATTATATGTTAAGAAAGTCTCACTGATGAAGACTGAAAATTAATCCTTATAAATAACAGGGACTGGTGTATTTTAGAAAAGGTGTGTAACATTACATGAATTGTAAATAAAAAAATTATGTAATTGAAAGTGTATGGTTTAAAAATGAAATGTAGAGGTTTATAGTTCACGTTTTGAAAGCGGTTCTAGAGGGTCAGATGCATGATAGATTTATAAAAAATACTACATGTTTTTCAATAGTATTATGTAAAAAATATGTGTCTTTATGTACTATTTAGATTATCTGCCTGTTGCCTATTCTTTGAGTTTTAGTAATCCTGTGTCTTATAAGTTTACCAGGGGCGGTTTGAGGTTCATGGTGGCCTTGGGCAGGGAGGTTAGGTTGGGGGTTTGTAATAGGGGGGTCCGGGTGGGGTGGAGTGCGGAGTTTAGTGAAGAGGGAGGGGGGCGGCGGGTTAGGGTGTTTGGTAATGGAGCAGAGTCAGAGGACGCCAAATTTCTGTTATGGGGTGCCACGGAAATATGTATCCATTCTCAGAGGTTTATTATATTAAGGATATATATCAACATGGTGGCTCTTGGGGTTTTGTGGTTGTGTGCAAGTGTACTGCTTGTATGTGTATAATGCTGGCCCTGTAGTTTTTGTCTATGGACATGGGGCCTTATTTATGACGGCCTTGCGCCACCTGTGCGTCACTTTTCCCATGCTAAAAGTGACGCAGTGGTGGCGCAATGTTTTCATAAATAAGGCTTTTGTTTTTTTGTGACTTGGCCTTTTAGTTTTGAAAGGCTACTGTTGTAGGTGCATGAATTTTAACATGGGGAAAAGTAACATATCTGTGGCACAATGACTTTATAAATGAGAAATTTTGTATTTATTTTTAATGGAGAGGATTTTGCGAAACTTATTAGTTATGCTTGTTCAATAACTTTACCAGGGGCGGTTTGAGGCTCATGGTGGCCTTGGACAGGGAGGGTAGGTAGGGGGTTTGTAATAGGGGGTCTGGGTGGGGTAGAGTGCGGAGTTTAGTGAAGAGGGAGGGGGGGGGTTAGGGTGTTTGGTACTGGATCAGACTCAGAGGATGCCAAATTTCTGTTATGGGCTGCCACGCAAATATGTATCCATTCTCAGAGGTTTATTATATTAAGGATATATATTAACATGGTGGCTCTTGGTGTTTTGTGGTTCTGTGCAAGTGTACTGCTTGCATGTGTATAATGCTGGCCCTGTAGTTTTTGTCTATGGACATGGGGCCTTATTTATGACGGCTTTGCGTCACCCGTGCGTCACTTTTCCCATGGTAAAAGTGACACAGTGGCGGCGCAATGCTTTCATAAATAAGGCTTTTTTTGTTTTGTGACTTGGCCTTTTAGTTTTGAAAGCCTACTGTTGTAGGTGCATGAATTTTAACATGGGGAAAAGTGACATATCTGTGGCACAATGCTTTTATAAATGAGAAATTTTGTATTTATTTATAATGGAGAGGATTTTGGGAAACTTATTAGTTATGCTTGTTCAATGCTATAATGATTGTATATTGTGTAGGAAATAAGTTTGTAATAAGTTAATAAAATGTTATTATTTCCATTTTTAGAGTGTTTGGTGCCTGTAAGGATCAGCCTGCTATTTGAAGTTATATATTGAGAGTATATATTCTTTTTTTCAGGTGAGTTCCTTTTTATGCTTTGGCAATTTCTGTGGGTGGTGATGAAAATAATAAAGAATAATTTGTAAATGTTTTGAACATGATTTTATCTTACATTTTTCACATGTGGTTCTATCTGCTTATACTACATATGTTTTTTGAGATGTTCTCCATTGACAGTTCAAATTATGTTTTAATGAGCTTGGGATATGTGTTCTTTTGCAAGGAGTTCAGATTTAGAAATCATTGGAGTATCATTCTTTCAGGTTTCTTTTAATAATACTTGTGAAGTGCTCATTATTTTTGAAATCTTGTTGTATTATGTTTGGCAGTGTTCCATTTTTATTTACAGAGAGGTATTATGATATGGATATAAATGTAATGCTCATGTTTTCTGCATATCTGTGAATATACTATGTATAGGCACTTTTTTACATATTAATGTAGAGCTTTATTATGAGGTGGTTGTTCATGGTAAGTATGACATTTTGCATATGCTAAGACATTGACATGGTGAGTATACTGTTGTAATATAAATGGTACTGTCTCTGTGGGAAGTAGTAATCTGTAAAGTGAATTAAATGGTTTGTATAGTGTGATCCTTTTCTTTAGAGTGCATACATTTATATTGCACTTTGTAGTGATGAAATAAAAGAAATGGGTCTCTAAAAATTATTGTACAGGTAATAAATATTTCAAATATGTAGAAAATCTAAAAATAAATTTTACAGTGAAATGTCTTTTATCAACAGTAATTATTTAATTTTAAAAAAAGCACAGTGTCAATGTTTAGAGTTATATTGCCAATTTCTTTTTCAAAACAAGAGGATTGTGGTATCTTAATATATACAGAGTTAATAAGTTAGAGATTATAAAATTATCTGTAGTTTAAAAATTAGTAAAGGTAGTTTTCAATTATACACTTATGGAGAAAGATATAATTTAGTCTTTATATTTTTTTAAAAGGATAAAGAAGATTTTATTGAAAAAATACAATGGAGAATTTTTCTGAAGAAAATGAAGTACATTTTGAAATAATAAATGAACTGATGGAGGAAATATTAGACGCGGTTGTTGGAGAGGAAGCAGATGAAAATGATTATTTTATGGACATTTCATTAGATTCAGCGTATTTAGAGCTGATAGAAGATGAGGACAATGGACTTGAAGAAGTCCCTGATGAACTGATGTTGGAAGTTCTTTTAAATTATGAACTTTTAAAAAAATTTAAAGAAATGATAGCAAAGCATTCGTGATGATAGTTTTCTTGATATATTCGTCGATGAAGTGTTTCATGAGAGTGATAAGATATGTTCTCATGAAGTGTAAAAGAGATTGTAGAAAAAAAGATTAAAATACTTATGATGACCGATAGTTCTTGAAAAAAGTGTACTGCTTGTATGCTTTAAAAAATGTTTTTAAAAATTGTCTATAAAGTTTAAAGAAATATAGAGTGTGATAAATTCACTACAGGATTTACTACTTTGTTCAGAGATTTTCTGTTATTATCTGTATTTTATTAGAAAATGAATGTGTGGTTTTAATTTGTACGGTATATGCTAGTAGTGAACTATAATATTTGTTATTTTTGTGTCTTACAGATTCACAATTTCATCAAAATTTTAAATCAAGATGCCGACCAGAATTGAAAAAAAGAAACTCTACAAACGGAGTTATAGTTTAAAGAAGAAAAGTACAGAATTATTTTCAAAGACTGAGAGGACGGATAGAAAGAAGAGTGCTCCTGGTAAGCAAACTAAAAAGTTTTTTTAAAGCATTTTGGGAAGGAAAAATGTAAATATTGAAGTTCAGAAGGAGAAAACGATTTCACCATCTAAAAGGAGATCTGGAGTTAAACAAAGTACTATTACTGGAATTAGGAAAGATGAAAGTCAGTACAGTAAAACCCGGAGCAATCAATTCAGCCAAATCAGGAAGCGTATGTTTTACAGCAGAGTTGTTGCGAATTTATTACAAAAGGAGAAAGTTTCTAAAAAAAGATCTGTTTTTCTTAAAAAAATATATATATAGAGGGTATCGTTGAGCGCGCATTTGAGACAAAAAGAAAATTATTTATTTTAATACTTAATAGAATAAATATTTTAAATAAGGCGATTTGAGTTTTCAAAGGTAAAAGTAAATGGAAGAGACATATAAACAGGAGTAATTTTTGTAAAGTGTTTTCTGGGAAGTGGATGCATACTTCAACTTCTGAGCCATTTTTTAATGAAGAGAGTTACTTTCAAAGTAACGATCTGTTGCATGCAGTTGACACCACTGGTCGAGCGTATGAGGTGAAGGAGGTTGTGTTATTGAGAAAGAGAAAATTGTGGTTAGAAATGTAGAAGATGTTATGTTTAGAGAAGCTTTAGAGGGACGTCCTAATGCTCCTGTTTACAGTTGGAATTGTAGTAGCATTTGTAGTGTACGACAGGATTCAATTGATTTCTTTCGCAATTTCTTACGTAAGTACACTAAAGAAAGTCTAAAAAAAAAATTAAAATGTTGCAAGAATTAGATGAATGCAGAGTGCGCGAGAAAATAGGTCTGCAAGGCCATTCTCTGGCTTGTCTCTCTAAAAAAATATGCCAGAGTGTGTTTCATCACTTCCGGATGTTAGCAGTGCATCATAGTAAAATGAGAAAATTAGTGAGAAAGTTGTACTATGCAAAAAGTCCAGCACTTAAACTTAAACAGTTAAATAGTGCTCTTTTGTATGGATGTGAATTAGATTTTAAGAAGATTTGTGCAGAAATTGAGGTAAGTTATTTTGGTACAGAGGAAGATAATGCAGAAGGTGATAGAATTATAGAAGGGAATGTGTTAGAAAATGTTGAAAATGTAAATATTGAAAATTTTGAACAGGAAATAATAAAGTTTAAGGTAATTGCATTCATTACAAAAGTCAAACGAGGTTAGTTGATTTATATTTAAAAAGTGAAGATGAAAGTAATGGACAATGGAAAGATTTTGCAACTTATTTGTTGGTGGAAAACTATTTTGATTTGGGTTTTGAGCAACGTGTTTGTAAATATTGTTATAATAAATTAAATGAAAATAAAATGCCTGCTAGAGCTGTTCATAATAATCTAGAGTTGGTAAATATTCAATCAGAATTGATGGATTTAAATACTTATGAGACGATTCTGATTCAATGTGTACATCCTTTTCAGGCTATTGTTCGAATGGAGCCTAAGACTGGTAAATTAAATCCTTCAGACTTACTAAGAGGATTAAAGGGTAGAGTTGTGTATTTGCCTCTTGATCTAAAAAAAAAAATATGGAAACAATTGGTGTTGAAAATGTAGAAGAGGAACCTCTAGTTATTCTAGTTAATGGTGTACCTACAAAGAGTAAGAAAATCTGGCAAGATTTAGTGGATGTTAGGAAAGTGAAAAAGGCAACGTTGTATTTAGTGCAAAATAATAAGTATTACAAAGATGTATACGTAGAACAAGAAGATGTAAGTGAAGAAGAGGAGAGTGATTTGTCTAGTGGACAAATTGAAAAAGTTGATGTATCCAGATCTGAAGAAATTTATGAACATTACAGTGTTCATCCACTGCATTCCAAAGAAGCAATAGGGAATGCTATTGAATTATTTCAGATGAAAAAGGCGAAAGGAAATCCTATTAGTGTCTGGGAAGAAAGTTTGGAAGGTCGTTGTTTTCCACAGTTATTTCCTACAGGTGAAGGTACACGATATGATGATCGACCTATGCAGATTCCTGCATCTGAGTACCGGACAACAAGATTATATGCAGAAGATCCAAGGTTTCGCCAATGCATTCCATATCTGTTTCATCTTCTGTTTGAGAGTGACTTATCTGGTCTGTCTTATGCAGTAAATCATATCTTAAAAAGTGGTGTACATCTACGAAATATTTCAGCAAAGGAATTTATGGATAAAGTGCAACAGAAAGATAGTGTTTTGGATTCACATCTAATTAATTTAATGGCTTGTCAGCGGGGTACTAATGAGTATTGGTACCGTCGTCATGGAGATTTGAAGTGCATGCTTAGAAACTTAGGAGCACCAACATGGTTTTTAACTCTAAGCTGTGCAGAGTATGCTTGGGAAGATTTAATTGAATTTCTTCGGGAGGCGAATGCAAACATAGAAAACATAAACTACAAGACACCTGGAGAACTGTGTTCATTAGATCCAGTTAATGTTTGCAGATATTTTAATCATAGATTTGAAGCTATGATGTCTTTCATTACTAACAAGAAAAATCCGCCTCTTGGTGAAGTACTGGATTTCTTTTGGAGAAAAGAATATCAAGCAAGAGGTGCTCCTCATATTCATATGCTGCTATCGATCAAGGATGCTCCTAAATTTGGAATAGACTCGGATGAGACTGTACTGTCTTTTATTGAACAGTATGCCACTTGTGACATACCTAATAGTATCACTGATAAGGACTTAAGAGGAAAAGTGTTACGTTTTCAAAGTCATCGCTGTGGAAAATATTGTCGGCGAAAATTCTAATCAAAGAGCAAATTTTACACCAAATGTCGCTTTGGATTTGCACGACCGGTACTTTCAAAAGGAAGAGTCAACAATTTGATGTCATGTTTGCGACATAATATCAGAAGGAGGTCACCTAAAAATACATACAATTTAAGAAGAGGTGAAGAATCGAAATATATTAATGACTATAACCCAGTCATTTTGTCCATGTGGAATGCTAACATGGACATACAATATGTTGCAGACAACTCTATTGCTGTGGCTCGATATGTAACGTCTTACATCACGAAATCTGAAAAGACGGAACTGAAGGAGATGTGGGAAGACATTTCTCATGAAAAGAGCCTGAGCAAGAAATTATATACGTACAGTTTGAAGATGTTGTCTCATTGAGAAATTGGAGCATATGAATGTAGTGACAGATTATCATCAGCAAGTCTTTATGCGAAATCAAGGACTATTCTCTGGGTGAGTTTGGGCCTAGCAGAAACACGAAACCGTGTTCTGAAACCTTTGCAAGAAATTGAGTATTTAGCCCAGAAAGAACCAAACAGTACAGACATTTTGAAAACAAATATGTTGGATACATACTATCCAAATAGAAGTACTCTGCTTGAAAACATTTGTCTGTATGAAATACTTCAAAACTATACTTTTAAGAGAAATGTTACGGAGAATATTGAAAAAGGTGTACATGCTGTAATTGGACATGAAGGATGTCTGGTAAAACAAAGAAAAGGACACTTGATAAATCATCGGAAACTGAGTTGCGAAACACCTGATAAAAGAGAATTTTACTATTTTGCTCTTTTGCAACTCTTTAAACCATGGCGTAGAGAAGAGGAACTACTTGGAGACTTTGATAGTTATGAAGATTCATTCAACGCATCTAAAAGTAGTATTGAATGTCCTGTTTTCAGCAATTATCTCCAAATGTTGAATGACGAAATAGAGCAAGAAGCGACAATTGCAGCGGAGATTGCTAGAGATAGTTCACAAGGTAGTCAAAGTTCGGCTTCATTAAGTCAAGATCCACTGGGACAACCAATTATTCAAAATGAAGCAGCCACCGCCATGGATGAGGTGGAAAGCGCAATGCAGCAAGGTCAAGAGGAAGTAATCGACTTAGAAGAATTACAGAAGCAGTTTAATGTTGAGCAAAGACAGATATATGATGAAGTGACAGAGCACATTGAGCATGGCTTTCGTCATGAGAGAAAAGATTGCTCATGTATGTCATTTGAACCTATTCGATTATATGTAAGTGGAGAAGCTGGGACTGGTAAAAGTTTCCTAATTAAAGGAATTACTACATATTTACAGCAAACAACTCAGTCAACACTGTCATGTGTTGTTACTGCTCCAACTGGATTGGCAGCACATAATATTAAAGGTGTTACTTTACATTGTTTGCTGATGCTGCCAGTTGAACATGAAAATAAATTACAATATCAGAAGCTATCTGGAGAAGCTTGTTTTGAAGTTTCTAGAGTCCTTAAAAAAATGAAACTTCTTATTATTGATGAAGTAAGCATGGTCTCTAATTTAATGCTTGCTTTTGTGCATTTAAGAATGCAACAAACACTTAAGACAGAGTATGATGTGTTATTTGCAGGTAAACATGTCATAGTTGTTGGAGATCTACTGCAGCTAACTCATGTGAAAGGACAACCTGTATTTGAAACTGTTGCACATGAGGAGACCAGAAAGTGCCTGGGCAGTATTGGAAATGTAAATATATGGTCACATTTCAAATATACTGAACTGATTCAAAATATGCGCCAGGCAAAGGATACTAAATATGGAAGTATTCTTCAAGATATTAGGATTGGAAAATTAACTGAAGATGCGAAACACACTCTACGAACCCGATTACTTTCCAAGCTGTTTCCTAATGAAGATAATGTTCCTGAGAGAATATATAGTGAAGAGGTAGCAGATAAGTCAGTGATATGCTTGATGCCAACTCTGAAAGAATGTTCAGTTTTTAATGAGAAAATGATGAATTTTGAAAATCAAGAAATTAAGAAACTGGAAGCTAAAGATAGAATAGAGCATGAAGGTAGTACTATTGTTTTGTCTGAAAAGTTGAAATTAAAATTTGATTCTCTTCAAAAAACTACATCTAAAACTGCTGGTTTAGAGAAAAATCTGTATGTATGTTTAAATTGGCGGATAATTTTAAGAAGAAATTTACATGTAGAAAGAGGATTGGTAAATGGAGCAATGGGTAATGTTGTTGGTTTTGTCAATTATACCAATAGAGATGAGATTGGATTTTTGAGGATAAAATTTGATGGGATTGAGGAAGTTCAACAAATTAGTCGATGTTCAACTCGTTTTTTGCTTGTGAAAGACTTATATGTCCGTCGTAAGCAATTTCCAATTTGTTTGGCATATGCAGTGACTATACATAAATCTCAAGGTTTAAGTGTAGATTGTGCTTTGGTAAATATTGGAAGCACTGTATTCAAAGAGGGCATGGCGTATGTTGCTCTATCGCGAGTTAGAACTTTATGTGGACTTTATCTAATTGATTATGATGAGACAAAGATTAGTGCAGATTTAAATTGTGTGAAGGAGTATAATAGGTTAAGAAGAGAATATGCTCCAAGTTTACCTCAATATCCTTTAATTGAAAGGCGTATAGTTGGTCAGAAAAGGAAAAATGAGGACAAATGTGCTGAAGTAGTCGAGAAACGACGAAAAAAAGATGTAGCTGTTGTTGGTAGCCGTAGCAAAACTGTTAGTATTGAGGAGATTGTTGGATTTAAGTTTGAAAATAGGTCTGGTGTCAACTGCTATGCAAATGTAGTAGTTAATGTTGTTTTCTTTCTTAAAAATGTTAAGGAACAGATTATAGAAAATCAGGAGCATACATTTTGCTATTCTTTAAATTCTATATTTGAAATGTGTAGTAGTTGTGATAGTGAAGTAGCAAGTGTTTCAGAACTAAGGAATGTTTTAGACATATGTGCAGGAGTAAATCCATTTTCTCAGAATATTCAGCAAGATTGTCATGAATTTATCATGTATATGTTTACAGTTTTGGAAGATGAAGGTGTAGATATTGATAGTCTTTTTGGGCTTTCTTATAAATGGGAACATAAGTGTGATAATTGCTCATTTTTAAGTAGTACTGAGATACCCAGTGAAAGATTTTTATATTTGACATTACCAGACTGCAAAGAAGTGCCTTTTAATAAACTAATTAAAGATGCGCATCAAAACATGGTCTGTTCTCAATGCAAGTCTGAAATGTTATCAACTTTCTTTATCCATAGATACGGACAATATGTAATTTTAATGTTTCAACGATGCAGAGCTGATGGGAGTAAATTGTCAACTTTAATTAAAAATTTTGTGGCTTCTCAAGTTTCTATTTCTAGAAGAACATTTTTAACTGTAGCCATTATTTTTCATGAAGGGCCTTCTACATCATCAGGACATTATACAGCTTATTTGAAGTGTGCTAGTGGCTGGACGCTTTGCAATGATAGCCAATTGACTTTTAAAAAACGTTTCCCTTTTGCCTTAAGTAACTCTTATTTGTTATTTTTGGAACCCAAATTTCAGTAGAAAGATTTGCTGTACTAAGATGTATACTGTAAAGATCTGAAACTTACTAGTTTACAAATATCATGTAAATGAGGGTGTACAAATCTATAAATGAAATTTGTGTTTCGCTTAGTGATAACATCAGGTACAAATTTACTTAATGTTTGATGGTATAAAATATGGTACAAATTTTGATTGTGAAAGTACAGAAAACAATAGATAAGACTAAGATTAAATAATTTCAGAAAAAAACTACTTAACTCATAGAATTTGGCCACGTGGAAAAATATGAGAGACGAGAATGAGTACTTTTGAAAATTATTTCAAAACTTATATGGACGCAAGTGTTTGGGAGAGGTATTTAAAAGATAATGAGTTAGCTTATACAATTTGGCCACGCGGAAAGGTATGAGAGAAGAAACTGTGTCTTTCAAATACATTTTTTATAGGAGATTGCTGCACGGGGCTTTGTTGAGATATCTTGAAAAATAAGTGGTATACTTTAATTAGGTTGTAACTGTGGAAGATGTAGTGTGCTTACTCAAGAAATTGCGAATTTGAGGAAAACATTTAAGATATGTTTTTTTTCAAGTATTTATAATATGTATGCAGATTTTGTATGGGTTTTTTAAACACAATCATTTTGATTGTGGTTTTTTTTCCCCGCTGTTATATGATGATTAATATTGAAATCACTCTTGATAGTGAAAATCAATGTATTCTGAGGACAGCAAAAATAAATCATTTAATATGTTGTTTACTTATTTTGTTACATTGCATTCAGAAATATGTATTATAACAGATTTTTTTTTTACTCTCCTCCACAGATATTATATTTATAAGGTAAGTTTAATTAATAATATCTGACAGTTTTCTTTGCATCTCTCTTATTGTTTCCTATTGTTTTTTCTTTAAATAATATACTTTATAATCTTATTTTTAATTTTCTTCCACAGGTGCTACGTTTTAATAGGAAATTTAGTTTTTTTTTCTTTTTTTTAGGTAAGTATATATAATAAAGAAATTTTTACATCATTGTGTTATTTATTTCTCTATCCTTCTTAAAGTAATGTCATCTTTTATATTGAACACTTCCACATAGGATTGGGTGCATTGTTAGAAGGTATGCTTTAAAAGTGATTTAATAAAATGAGCGACATTTCACTGAGTGAGTTTAGCAAAAGTGATATATGAAAACAATGGTGGATATGATATTAAATGTTTCATGGTGTTCTTTGCAGGACTTTAAATCCTGTGTTGCAGTGCCAATTCTGCCTCAAGATTAGAGGGCTGGGGGGCTTAGTGGTACTTGTATGGTCATGATAGAGCTACTCCTTTCTGAGCCATGGTTCAGGTGTGTTTATGATAGAGTGGTTCCGTCATGGTGCTGCTTATTGAATAGAACGTGTCAAGGAAGCACAATATTAGTGTTGTGCATGCACAGCGGCAAGTTCATCACAAATGTTGTCCGTCCTGAGGACAGCTGAGGCAATGCTCATGATGGAGCAGGTTTGCGATGAGTATGGAAGCATTTAACAGCTGTTAAAAAAAACCTGAGGGCTCTCTATAAAGACGAGATATGTGTGTCATTCTAAAGCCCTGTATCATAAAGAAGTGTTCCTCTGAAGTAATGCGTCTTGAAAGTGGCTGACTGTAATTTATGAGATTTTACTCAGTGACTTTCTGGGTCATGCTGTTTCAAAACTGTGCATGTGATTGAAGTAGGCGTAGGTCTTGACGCAGTAATTTGAATATAGAGGTATATTATCAAGGATGTTTATCTGTGTTTTTTTTGCTTTAAACGCCAAGAAAGCAGAGATAAAATTATCTCTCTATTACCTAGCTGCTGCTAATACCAGTTAGCGACACCTAGTAGGAGATAGTGACCATTTTGGGCCCCACTTTGCATGTCAGTTGCATTTATATCTAATGAGATGCAAAGTGGGCGTGCCAAGATGTTCGCGACTGAAAATAGTCTCTAACATCGCTATCTCTTATTAGTAGCTTTTGGAGATATTTGCGCTAAGCGGGAATATTTCTAAAAGCTAACACCTGCCCTGAGCAGTTCTTAGCCATGTTATCCAATGGGAGGTGGATAACATGGCTAATAGCATTAGGTCGCTATGCATGAATAATGCTGACTTTTCTGTGATAATCATGCTTTGCAACGATTTTTACCGCATTTGCGTTAAACCTCATTAATACCAAGGTTTATTTGCGGTAGAAATCGCTGCAGCGCTGCGGTAAATTTTTAGTCTCTAACCAAGTAGAAGGACTACTACATACTTGAATATTGTTTAGTGCTTATTTTCATTGAGACCGTCACAGAAGTTCAATGGATCCGAGACGCTGTTCTTGTGCATCTGGGCGACTGCCAAGGTTGTAGCAGTGGGAGTCAAGCCTCTCCAAGGGGCGCAGCGTAGCTCCTTTTGATGTTTACAATTGCAGATAGCAGGGTACAGATGTGCGTGAAATTTATGGATGCTTAGTCACAGTAGAGTGTACGTGGTGTTCTTAGCACCTCATTACGACACACAGGGGAGCCATGTTGCACAGTTGAAATCAGAGACTTAGGCAATAAAACTTTATGATAGCAAGGGCTCTAAGCAATACAAATCGCCCGTTCTCGGTGTAAAAAATATCACCGCTATTGGTGGTATTTTCTACGGTGTTAGTGCTCGAAGGAGAATAGTAACATATATGTGAAAGAAAATTCTGTAACAGGCTCAGCATTTCACATTATCGCGTGAAAACAAAAGTTGTTCTCACATAGCAATAAGTCTCTTGTAATTAAGGGACGGAGTGTATCTAGTGCTATTTACTACACTGCTATGTGAACGATGTCGAATGTTTCATAAGAGGAGGCTTTAAAAGATTTTCGATAAACTGGTTTTCCAGGGAAGTGGGTGGAGTGTTCCGTGTAAATTGGAGAATAGAAACTAGTAAGATCCAATTGGAAGTGTTGTTTTAAAGTCACATGACTTCACATGCGTGTCTCGATGCCTCTACGCGATAGGTGGGTGCGCGCACCCGGTCGCGCACTAAAAGAAAGCAGCGAGAAAATATCAGCTAATATGCTCTTGGAGTTCGTTTTGGTACAATGAGTTAGTTCTGAAAAGAACTTTTTTTGTTTTTTTTGTTTTTGGAAACAAGTGTTATGATGCTTTTGTTTTCTTAAAGTTGCGACGACATTTTTCAGTATGTCATACTATCAAAATAAAGTGAAGAAATTTAACTTTTCTTGGAGCATTTATGACTCTCAATTTTGAGTTTAATTAGAATAAAGCTTTGCTCTCCGTATACAAGAAGTTTTCCACAGTTCTTGCATTTCATGTGCACGTTCGCCAGATATGGTTTCAAGTCCATCTCAGCACTCAATGGAGATACAGGTCGTTCTGCAGAAGATGTGCTGGTCACTTCTGATGGTAATAGCGTGGCCTCCTTTTTTCTGGTCAAAGGTGGTCGCTCATTTCCTTCAGATTCGGAAGATGAATGCGGAACGGTAGCCATTGCAGCAAAGTCTTCGGGAAGATGTTCGACGTTGTTCTCTCTTGAGAGTAGAAAAGAAAGTGATGGAAGTGGGTGGAGTGCTGCATGTAAATTCCAGAATAGAAACTACCAAGAACCAATTGGAAGTGTTGTTTTGAAGTCACATGACTTCACATGCGAGTCTCAGGTCCTGTACGCGATAGGTGGGTGCGCGCACCCGGTCGCGCACTAAAAGAAAGCGGCGAAAAAACATCTCATAATATGCTCTTGGAGCTCGTTTTGGTAGAAAGAGTTAGTTCTGCAAAGAACTTTTTTTTTTTTTTTTTTTTTTTTGGAAACAAGTGTTATGATGCTTTCGATTTCTTAAAGTTGCTACGTCATTTTTCAGTATGTAATACTATGAAAATGAAGTGAAGAAATTTATCTTTTCTTGGGGCGTTTGTGACTTTCAATTTTCAGTTTAATAAGAACGAGGCTCTGCTCTCCATACAAAAGAATTTCTCCACACTCGTTGCATTTCATATGCACCTTCGCAAGATATGGTCTCAAGTCCATCTCAGCACTCGATGGAGATACAGGTCGTCCACCAGAAGATGTGCTGGCCACCTCTGATGGTAATAGCGTGGCCAGGGCTCTTGTCGATGCTTTTGCATAATGCTCAGGGTGCCTTTGTTTAACATGCCGCTGCATGGTATGTATAGAAAAGGAATATTTTCTATTTGGATTTCCCCTTGAGAGCTCCGAATTGCATCTCGTGCAGGTTACTTTTGGCGCATTCACTTTCTTTTGATCTGCAGGATAAGTGAAAAATTGCCAAATGAAAGATTCCTTTTTTTTTCTTAACGGTGGTCGCTCATTTCCTTCAGATTCGGAGGATGAATGCGGAAGGGCAGCCATTTTAGCAAAGTTTTCCGGAAGATGCTTGACGTTGTTGTCTCTTGAGAGTAGAAAAGATTGTGAGGAAAGTGGGTGGAGTGCTTTGTGTAAATTCCAGAACAGAAACTACTAAGAACCAATTGGAAGTCTTGTTTTCAAGTCACATGACTTTACATGCGCTTCTCAGGACGTGTAGGCGGTCACACTATCTAGTTACAAACGTGATTTGGAAGTAGCGATGTTCTTCACTGAAGTTTAAAAACGTGAAAAGAAGTGAATTCAAACACATACGGATTTCACATATTTTTAGAGCTCGATTTAAGTATACAATTATTAAATTATAAAACCTTTTATATTTAAAAAAAAAATATTAAGGTGTGTACAACCAGTCACGCACGAACGATTAAAAAGAAATTCGGCTCCATTTAATTAAAAGGTTTATATGACAAAAAAAAAAGTCTAGGTTCAGTGTCTTAACGTACTATAAGTTCTTTCATTGGTCTATGAAGAAATTCATTAGGTTTAAATTGGAAAGCTTTCATGAAATAAATAGGTGGGTGCGTGCAGTAGGTTGTGCACGTAAGATTGGTATGTCGATATTTATTTCAGGTATATCATTCATACTTAGGAACTAGCATTCAAAAAACCTATGAAATTCACTGAAAAAACCCTAGGTTTTACACACGTTATAGTTAGGAAGTAGCATTTGAAAAACCTATGAAATTCACTGAAAAAACCCTAGGTTTTACACACGTTATAGTTAGGAAGTAGCATTTGAAAAACCTATGAAATTCACTGAAAAAACCCTAGGTTTTACACACGTTATAGTTAGCTGGACATTTTACTCATATAAAACCAATGAAATTCCCCGTTATAGTTACTTCAGCTAACTATAACTCGCGCGCCCGCAATGCACTGCTGATGACTTCACATATTACATCACTCATGACATGGTCAGTGACATCACTCATGACATCACTGATGACATCATCCAGTGAATGGGTTAGTTCTGAAAATTAAATATGTTTTATATATGTATATCTGAAGGTTAATGGAAGAAGAATTGAGCCTATAAGTGTATAAATAGCTGCTTTTTAGGTGAAAAATAGATTGTATTACTCACTGATTAAGTATATCTTGATGAGTACATGGGCTAGTGAGTAATGTTTAAATATATACATATCTCTATCAGTCTCTCAGTTTCTGTGTAAGTGGCTGCATGTGTTGGTGAGTAGCTATATGAGTGATACATAATGTCTATATAGGTTATTGTTTGTTTGATTATTAGTTGGAGTGTCTGAGTGTTTAAGTGTCAATATGCTTCGTTGGGAGATCTTATGTAGTGCATAGATGCATGAATGAGTGACTTACTGTTTGTATGTGTTGTAGGCAGCATATATGCTAGACTGTATGGGTGAGTGAGTTTGTGTGGTGAAAGGTATATAGGTTATTATTTGTTTTTTTTCTGTATGAGTGTATATATGACTGTCTAAGTGAATGAATAACTGTTTTAATAGTGTATTTCTGAGTAAGTACATATGTTTTAAACTAGTACATATAAGTTATGTGTGAGTAACTCTATGGTTGAGTGTCGGTGTGTAACAGGATGATCAGGATGTATCGGTGTATAAGAACATATGATGACTGAATACATATATGAGTGACTGTATATAATATATGATTGACTGTATATATCTGTTGATGAATAAGTGGTTGTGTATATAGATCTTCAAATTACTAAATAGGTGTGTTCTAAGTGGCATTGGTATGGGTATTGTATTGAAAATGTTATTTTCCATTTTTGAGTGTGTGTAATAAAGGTTATATTAGGGTGAGTGAAGGTCTGCCACTCTTCCACAAGGATGATGTCATCAGTGAAGTCATTTGAGATGTCATCAGTGATGTCATGAGTGATGTCACTGACCATGTCATGAGTGATGTAATATGTGAAGTCATCAGCAGTGCATTGCGGGCGCGCGAGTTATAGTTAGCTGAAGTAACTATAACTGGGAATTTCATTGGTTTTATATGAGTAAAATGTCCAGCTAACTATAACGTGTGTAAAACCTAGGGTTTTTTCAGTGAATTTCATAGGTTTTTCAAATGCTACTTCCTAACTATAACGTGTGTAAAACCTAGGGTTTTTTCAGTGAATTTCATAGGTTCTTCAAATGCTACTTCCTAACTATAACGTGTGTAAAACCTGTGGTTTTTTCAGTGAATATATATATATATATATATATATATATATATATATATATATATATATATATATATATATATATATATATATATATATATATATATATTCAAAACGTATTTGCCCTGCAAATGAAGATACCCACGCAGCGTTTTGTTTCTTCCTTTAATTGCGGGGTAGCAGCAGCGTGCACAGGTTCGCCATCCAACAGTGTATGCCAATTAATGCCTACGCGTTTCGGAATGTGTCTTCCTTCATCATGGCTTAGCAAATGTCAATGTGGGTGGAGAGCAGCCATGTCTTTTGTTCATTTCCAGTAAGTATCCCGCCCCACTGGGCGTGCCGCCAACTCAGCATTCTGGTACTTGAAGTTCTCTGTTGGTGTAATATCCATAGTGGATGCCGCCATCTAGTCCCATCAAACAGTGTTTTTCCATCGGGTCACTCAGGAGGCGAACCTGAACCAACTGCTTTCCTTGCGCTGGTCCCCACAAGGCACGTTGCTCCGCATCTCGTGTTCATCGTGAAACACGCGGATCCGCTGGGCAGCGGAGGGTTGATCTCCGTGACCCGGAACCGGCCACAAAATATTCAAAACGTATTTGCCCTGCAAATGAAGATACCCACGCAGCGTTTTGTTTCTTCCTTTAATTGCGGGGTAGCAGCAGCGTGCACAGGTTCGCCATCCAACAGTGTATGCCAATTAATGCCTAGGCGTTTCGGAATGAGTCTTCCTTCATCATGGCTTGGCAAATGTCAATGTGGGTGGAGAGCGGCCATGTCTTTTGTTCATTTCCAGTAAGTATCCCGCTCCACTGGGCGTGCCGTCAACTCAGCATTCTGGTACTTGAAGTTCTCTATTGGTGTAATATCCATAGTGGATGCCGCCATCTAGTCCCATCAAACAGTGTTTTTCCATCGGGTCACTCAGGAGGCAAACCTGAACCAACTGCTTTCCTTGCGCTGGTACCCACAAGGCACGTTGCTCCGCATCTCGTGTTCATCTTGAAACACGCGGATCCGCTGGGCAGCGGAGGGGTGATCTCCGTGACCCGGAACCGGCCACAAAATATTCAAAACGTATTTGCCCTGCAAATGAAGATACCCACGCAGCGTTTTGTTTCTTCCTTTAATTGCGGGGTAGCAGCAGCGTGCACAGGTTCGCCATCCAACAGTGTATGCCAATTAATGCCTACGTGTTTCGGAATGTGTCTTCCTTCATCATGGCTTGGCAAATGTCAATGTGGGTGGAGAGCGGCCATGTCTTTTGTTCATTTCCAGTAAGTATCCCGCCCCACTGGGCGTGCCGCCAACTCAGCATTCTGGTACTTGAAGTTCTCTGTTGGTGTAATATCCATAGTGGATGCCACCATCTAGTCCCATCAAACAGTGTTTTTCCATCGGGTCACTCAGGAGGCGAACCTGAACCAACTGCTTTCCTTGCGCTGGTACCCACAAGGCACGTTGCTCCGCATCTCGCGTTCATCTTGAAACACGCGGATCCGCTGGGCAGCGGAGGGGTGATCTCCGTGACCCGGAACCGGCCACAAAATATTCAAAACGTATTTGCCCTGCAAATGAAGATACCCACGCAGCGTTTTGTTTCTTCCTTTAATTGCGGGGTAGCAGCAGCGTGCACAGGTTCGCCATCCAACAGTGTATGCCAATTAATGCCTAGGCGTTTCGGAATGAGTCTTCCTTCATCATGGCTTGGCAAATGTCAATGTGGGTGGAGAGCGGCCATGTCTTTTGTTCATTTCCAGTAAGTATCCCGCTCCACTGGGCGTGCCGTCAACTCAGCATTCTGGTACTTGAAGTTCTCTATTGGTGTAATATCCATAGTGGATGCGGCCATCTAGTCCCATCAAACAGTGTTTTTCCATCGGGTCACTCAGGAGGCGAACCTGAACCAACTGCTTTCCTTGCGCTGGTACCCACAAGGCACGTTGCTCCGCATCTCGTGTTCATCTTGAAACACGCGGATCCGCTGGGCAGCGGAGGGGTGATCTCCGTGACCCGGAACCGGCCACAAAATATTCAAAACGTATTTGCCCTGCAAATGAAGATACCCACGCAGCGTTTTGTTTCTTCCTTTAATTGCGGGGTAGCAGCAGCGTGCACAGGTTCGCCATCCAACAGTGTATGCCAATTAATGCCTACGTGTTTCGGAATGTGTCTTCCTTCATCATGGCTTGGCAAATGTCAATGTGGGTGGAGAGCGGCCATGTCTTTTGTTCATTTCCAGTAAGTATCCCGCCCCACTGGGCGTGCCGCCAACTCAGCATTCTGGTACTTGAAGTTCTCTGTTGGTGTAATATCCATAGTGGATGCCACCATCTAGTCCCATCAAACAGTGTTTTTCCATCGGGTCACTCAGGAGGCGAACCTGAACCAACTGCTTTCCTTGCGCTGGTACCCACAAGGCACGTTGCTCCGCATCTCGTGTTCATCTTGAAACACGCGGATCCGCTGGGCAGCGGAGGGGTGATCTCCGTGACCCGGAACCGGCCACAAAATATTCAAAACGTATTTGCCCTGCAAATGAAGATACCCACGCAGCGTTTTGTTTCTTCCTTTAATTGCGGGGTAGCAGCAGCGTGCACAGGTTCGCCATCCAACAGTGTATGCCAATTAATGCCTACGCGTTTCGGAATGTGTCTTCCTTCATCATGGCTTGGCAAATGTCAATGTGGGTGGAGAGCGGCCATGTCTTTTGTTCATTTCCAGTAAGTATCCCGCCCCACTGGGCGTGCCGCCAACTCAGCATTCTGGTACTTGAAGTTCTCTGTTGGTGTAATATTCATAGTGGATGCCGCCATCTAGTCCCATCAAACAGTGTTTTTCCATCGGGTCACTCAGGAGGCGAACCTGAACCAACTGCTTTCCTTGCGCTGGTCCCCACAAGGCACGTTGCTCCGCATCTCGTGTTCATCTTGAAACACGCAGATCCGCTGGGCAGCGGAGGGGTGATCTCCGTGACCCGGAACCGGCCACAAAATATTCAAAATGTATTTGCCCTGCAAATGAAGATACCCACGCAGCGTTTTGTTTCTTCCTTTAATTGCGGGGTAGCAGCAGCGTGCACAGGTTCGCCATCCAACAGTATATGCCAATTAATGCCTACGCATTTCGGAATGAGTCTTCCTTCATCATGGCTTGGCAAATGTCAATGTGGGTGGAGAGCGGCCATGTCTTTTGTTCATTTCCAGTAAGTATACCGCCCCACTGGGCGTGCCGTCAACTCAGCATTCTGGTACTTGAAGTTCTCTGTTGGTGTAATATCCATAGTGGATGCCGCCATCTAGTCCCATCAAACAGTGTTTTTCCATCGGGTCACTCAGGAGGCGAACCTGAACCAACTGCTTTCCTTGCGCTGGTACCCACAAGGCACGTTGCTCCGCATCTCGTGTTCATCTTGAAACACGCGGATCCGCTGGGCAGCGGAGGGTGATCTCCGTGACCCGGAACCGGCCACAAAATATTCAAAACGTATTTGCCCTGCAAATGAAGATACCCACGCAGCGTTTTGTTTCTTCCTTTAATTGCGGGGTAGCAGCAGCGTGCACAGGTTCGCCATCCAACAGTGTATGCCAATTAATGCCTACGCGTTTCGGAATGTGTCTTCCTTCATCATGGCTTGGCAAATGTCAATGTGGGTGGAGAGCGGCCATGTCTTTTGTTCATTTCCAGTAAGTATCCCGCCACACTGGGCGTGCCGCCAACTCAGCATTCTGGTACTTGAAGTTCTCTGTTGGTGTAATATCCATAGTGGATGCCGCCATCTAGTCCCATCAAACAGTGTTCTTCCTTCGGGTCACTCAGGAGGCGAACCTGAACCAACTGCTTTCCTTGCGCTGGTCCCCACAAGGCACGTTGCTCCGCATCTCGTGTTCATCTTGAAACACGCGGATCCGCTGGGCAGCGGAGGGGTGATCTCCGTGACCCGGAACCGGCCACAAAATATTCAAAACGTATTTGCCCTGCAAATGAAGATACCCACGCAGCATTTTGTTTCTTCCTTTAATTGCGGGGTAGCAGCAGCGTGCACAGGTTCGCCATCCAACAGTGTATGCCAATTAATGCCTACGCGTTTCGGAATGTGTCTTCCTTCATCATGGCTTGGCAAATGTCAATGTGGGTGGAGAGCGGCCATGTCTTTTGTTCATTTCCAGTAAGTATCCCGCCCCACTGGGCGTGCCGCCAACTCAGCATTCTGGTACTTGAAGTCCTCTGTTGGTGTAATATCCATAGTGGATGCCACCATCTAGTCCCATCAAACAGTGTTTTTCCATCGGGTCACTCAGGAGGCGAACCTGAACCAACTGCTTTCCTTGCGCTGGTCCCCACAAGGCACGTTGCTCCGCATCTCGTGTTAATCTTGAAACACGCGGATCCGCTGGGCAGCGGAGGGGTGATCTCCGTGACCCGGAACCGGCCACAAAATATTCAAAATGTATTTGCCCTGCAAATGAAGATACCCACGCAGCGTTTTGTTTCTTCCTTTAATTGCGGGGTAGCAGCAGCGTGCACAGGTTCGCCATCCAACAGTGTATGCCAATTAATGCCTACGCGTTTCGGAATGTGTCTTCCTTCATCATGGCTTGGCAAATGTCAATGTGGGTGGAGAGCGGCCATGTCTTTTGTTCATTTCCAGTAAGTATCCCGCCCCACTGGGCGTGCCGCCAACTCAGCATCCTGGTACTTGAAGTTCTCTGTTGGTGTAATATCCATAGTGGATGCCGCCATCTAGTCCCATCAAACAGTGTTTTTCCATCGGGTCACTCAGGAGGCGAACCTGAACCAACTGCTTTCCTTGCGCTGGTCCCCACAAGGTACGTTGCTCCGCATCTCGTGTTCATCTTGAAACACGCGGATCCGCTGGGCAGCGGAGGGGTGATCTCCGTGACCCGGAACCGGCCACAAAATATTCAAAACGTATTTGCCCTGCAAATGAAGATACCCACACAGCAATTTGTTTCTTCCTTTAATTGCGGGGTAGCAGCAGCGTGCACAGGTTCGCCATCCAACAGTGTATGCCAATTAATGCCTACGCGTTTCGGAATGTGTCTTCCTTCATCATGGCTTGGCAAATGTCAATGTGGGTGGAGAACGGCCATGTCTTTTGTTCATTTCCAGTAAGTATCCCGCCCCACTGGGCGTGCCGCCAACTCAGCATTCTGGTACTTGAAGTTCTCTGTTGGTGTAATATCCATAGTGGATGCCGCCATCTAGTCCCATCAAACAGTGTTTTTCCATCGGGTCACTCAGGAGGCGAACCTGAACCAACTGCTTTCCTTGCGCTGGTCCCCACAAGGCACGTTGCTCCGCATCTCGTGTTCATCTTGAAACACTCGGATCCGCTGGGCAGCGGAGGGGTGATCTCCGTGACCCGGAACCGGCCACAAAATATTCAAAACGTATTTGCCCTGCAAATGAAGATACCCACGCAGCGTTTTGTTTCTTCCTTTAATTGCGGGGTAGCAGCAGCGTGCACAGGTTCGCCATCCAACAGTGTATGCCAATTAATGCCTACGCGTTTCGGAATGTGTCTTCCTTCATCATGGCTTGGCAAATGTCAATGTGGGTGGAGAGCGGCCATGTCTTTTGTTCATTTCCAGTAAGTATCCCGCCCCACTGGGCGTGCCGCCAACTCAGCATTCTGGTACTTGAAGTTCTCTGTTGGTGTAATATCCATAGTGGATGCCGCCATCTAGTCCCATCAAACAGTGTTTTTCCATCGGGTCACTCAGGAGGCGAACCTGAACCAACTGCTTTCCTTGCGCTGGTCCCCACAAGGCACGTTGCTCCGCATCTCGTGTTCATCTTGAAACACGCGGATCCGCTGGGCAATTAAGGCAGGTGCTTACCGCCGAAACGCGTCAAGCAGCCTAATGAGTGAATAAAACTTATTTGGGATCATCTATTTCACGGAGTCAGTGCCTTACTTGCATGAGAAAGTTTGGAGTGTTCCTGATATATATATATATATATATATACAATGTCTATGGCAAAATGAAACCCCTCATTTTGTTCCTTTTCAAATTAAATGTATTAAGTGTTACCACTTTATTCCAATCAAGATGACTTCAGGTGTGCCATACTTTTGTCATAAGTAAGACTGTTAGCGTTCTAGTTGTTCTTTAGAACACTCTGGGACATTCTGTCATTGGGCTATAGTTGGGCTACATCTGGCTGATATTTGGGCTACATTTGTTTTTTTTGTCTCTGGTGGCCATCTTTGGGCTACATTGGGCTGCATTGGGCTACATTGGGCTACATTTGGGCTCTAACATATATATAGCCCAATGTAGCCCAATATATATTTTTTCAAAGTTAATTTTTGTAAAAACCACTGGAGCACATGTCTTGAGACATAGCAAAGGCACATCGGGGTACCATTCCCTACAATTTTGCCAAGTGTGGTGGAAATCCATTCAGCCGTTCGGGCTAAAAGTGAGGTTGACCGCCCTATGGAAATTAACATGGGGAAAACACGTTTTGGGACCCCCCTTTTATCTAGGCCCCCGCTTCACGAATCCCCCCCAAACTTTCAAGGAAGGACCGGAGCTTCGCGGGGCAAATTTGAGGAAATTTTTAGGCAGATTCGTCAACCAGCGCCAAAGTTATTCACAATTGAATTCAATAGAATAGAATTTTGAGATTTTGCATTGAAAAAAATCCTAACTATAACTACCTACTGGCGACCACCAGTAGGTAATATATATATATTTACATGTTCAATAAAAAAGCCAAAGGTGTAAGTGATGTTATAGTTAGGTTCGGATTTTACAATTTTACATTCATAAAACCATAGAAATTCAGCAGTTATAGATACCTGAGCTAACTATAACTTATGCCCCTGCAATGCAATGCTCATGACCTCACATATCACATCACTAATGACACAGTCAGTGACATAACTGATGACATCACTAATAGAATCTCAAACATCACTGATGATATCATCCACAGAACCACTCACACATTTTCTCACATAAGTACTCATACACCCACTCACACACCAATACAACCACTCACATACCCACTCACTCACCCATGCAGCCACTCAAACAGCCACTCACGTACCCATACACCTACTCACATACCCACTCACTCATCCATAGATCCACTCACACACCAACTCACTCACCTATATAGCCACTCATCAAGCCACTCACTTACCCTTACACTTTCTCACATAGCCACTCACCCACACAGTCACTCACACAGCCATTCACTCACCCATACAGCCACTCACACAGAACCTCACCCTCCAATATAGACATTCACACCCCCACTCAGTTAACCAAACACCCACTCAAACAGCCACTCATTCACCCATACAGCCACTTATACACCCAGTCACTCATCCATACAGCTACTTACACACGCAGTCACATACCCATACAGACACTCATACATCCACTCACTCACCCATTCAGCCACTCATACACTCACTCACTCACCAATAGAAGCAGTAATGCAGCCACTCACTCACTCATATCGCTACTCACACACCCATTTATTCACATATACAGCTACTCACACACCCACTTATTCACCCATACATCCACTCACACACCCATTCACACATATCTCTGAATGGATGTGTGAGTGTCTGCGTGGGTCTTTGAGTAGGTGTAAACGTGTCTGATGGGTCTGTGGATGGTTGTGTGAATTGTTTTGTAGGTGTGTGAATGGATGTGTGAGTCTCTGTGTAGCTTTGCATGTGGGTCTGTTAGTACCTGCATTGCTCTGTGACTGGATATGTGAGTGGATGTATGGGCCAGTGAATGTGTCTGAGTACCTGCATGAGTATACGAGTGTCTCTATGAGTGCCTGTATAGGTCTCTTAGTGGGTGTGTGAGGAGATGAGTAGGTCTGTGAGTGACTGTGTGGGTTGTGGGTGTGTATCTGAGTGGCTCAGTGGGTCTATGAGTGGGTGTGGATCTGTTTGTGAGTGTGAGACTGCCTGCGTAGGTCTGTGTGTGGGTCTGTTAGTGGCAGTGTGGGTCTGTGAGTAGGTGGGTGTAATAGTGCCCTTGTGGGTCTGTGAGTGGGCGAGTGAGTTTCTCAGTCAGTAGATGTGTGAGTGCCTGAGAGGGTCGGTGAATGGGCATTTGAGTGCCTGCATGGGGTGTCTGTGAGTGGGTCTATGAGTGGCTGCATGGGTCTGTGACTGGGTATGTAACTGTCTGTGCAGGACTCTGAGTGGGTATGAATGTACCAACATAGAACTGTGAGTGGGTGTGTGAGTGCCTGTGTGGGTTTGTGAGTGCCTGTGTGAGTGCCTACCTGGGTATGTGACTGGGTCTATGAGTGCCTTGATGGGTCTGTGAGTAGGTGCTTCAATGCCTGCGTAGGTCTGTTAGTGAGTGTGTGAGTACCTATGTGGGTCTGTACGTAGGTGTGTGCATTCTTGAATGAGTCTATGTGTGGGCGTATGATTATCTGTGTGGATCTGTGGGTCAGTCTGTGAGTGGATATGTGAGTTCCTGTAGGATTCTGTGAGTGAGTGTGTGAGGGCCTGTGTGAGTCTGTGAGTGGAAGTATGAGTTCCTTTGAGGATCTATGAGTTTCTGTGTTGGTCTGCAAGTCAGTGTCTGAGTGTCTGTGTAGGTCTGTGAGTAGGTCTTATTCATCCAACTAACAGGTAGACATGTAGATCACTCCCAATAACAACTCACATCTTCCCTTTACTAATCCACTTCAATTAATGTATTCCTTTCAAAACAATACAGTAAATGCATGGGATCTCAATCTTCAGTAATTTAACACACTCACCATAACTAATCCACAAGGGGAAAAACATTCTAATAATCTACTAGGTTCTTGCCTCTAACTTTGGGTTCTGAGGAAGCATGCTTAATGCCTTAATGCACTTGAATGCCTTGTCAAGGTAGTAAGCACTATATCGATGCAATTTACAATTAAAATTAGTGATTTACAACACTTTTTCTCTCACTCTTCTTTGCTTCACTACATGCTCACGTGAAGCAACATATTACAAAAATAACCGCTCTTGAAATCACACCCCAATAGGCTGCACATATAATTGACATTACACAACTTCATCATTCCAAATAAGTAAAACATTTGGCGTAATGTGTAACCCATCATCCAATGTGATTTGGCCACTGTCAAGAGTATGAAGCTCTATGTAAAATCAACTACAGTACAATTTAACTTGGAAAGTGAATGTGTCAATAATAAGCAAAATGGACTCAAATGTAACTTGCATATGTCATTGAAATTATTCAGGAGCAGTTTTTGCCCAAAAATAGACTTTAATTTGTTGTACCAAACGGTGTTAGTATTACCTCCCAAATTGCTCTGTTCTGATTTGGAAAACAGAGAGTTAAAAATGTTATTATATTAATATTTTATAACGAAACTATTGCTTGGTTTAACAGCAATCAAGAGAAATGGCATCATGTTTCTGCTACATTTGTTTATTTTTTATTTTTGAGGATGTGTAATGTGTATTATTTATTTTAAAAGAAATTGAAGTGATGGATATTTATTAGGCAAAGTGTTCCTCCCAAAACCAGGCAAATACATATATCTTTTTACAGCTTCAAGACTACAATTTAGGGGTGTGGCTTGGCCACCGAAGATGGTGGCCACTTTCTTATTAGCTCCTATCTGGCCGCACGATCATCTGGAATATTCCGCTGACATTCCTTCCTCCAACACAATAGCTATTTGCCAAGTTAGCAACTTCTGACTCAACGCGATGGCAGGCGTGTGGCCTTCTGGGCCTGAATGGGTGCTGCCTTCCTTGTGGCTGAGCTGCGGAACCCTGAATAATTGAAAGCAAGCCTCCCCATGAATAGAGTGCTATCAACCTGCTTGCAGTCAGAGTATGGCCATGGGGGAGGGCGGACCTCTTTCTATGCAGAACATGGCCTGGCTGCCTAGGCACCGTAGGGCATGGTACCCCAGAACAGTCACTTGACTATGTCCAGCCTGGATGGCCCCCGTGGGTTATTGCTGAACTGAAGCGTGGGCTTCAGGACACTAAAGTGAGCTACACCTGCCTTTTCGACTTACATATACAAATCCAGGAACAAAGGACACCCTACAGAACACACACCTAAACATACTCACACAGTATTCACACATACACTAACACATGCATCCCTTCTCATTCAATACACTCTCTTTCTTCTGTGGCTAAGGTATCACAGATTGTCATGTGAACGCCAGGTCGACACGCGTTTCGGTGGGTTTGTACCACCTTCCTCAGGACCTCAACAGAAAAAAACTTGCTTTCTTATTGTGTGGACCAGGGTATCCTTTGGGAGCTGTGGGGAGATGTTTTTTTCAAGGTTGAAAGAGCGCTTGATTCGATGATCACTCCTATTAAAAGCCTGGAACTTGTCAAGGCTGCTGTTTTTATATGGTTCCTATTTGCGTATTTCTCAAAGATCCAGACACAGTTAATAACGAAGATATCTTGCTTTCATCAGGAGGCTCGATATTTTGTTGTCCAGTAATTTATTTTCTTTCTCATTTTTTTATTATTTTCCCTTTTTAATTCAATTTCGGGATTGGTTTAAGTCAAGTCCTACATGCTGTATCTCCGAGTCCGATCCATTTTCCAGATTCTCGTAGTGCACACCATCCTGGTCAGAACTGGGCAACACAATCATTTCAGATCTCCGAATTAGGTGCCTGTAGTCTGTAGACTGTGATGCTCTGGACTTGCCCTTGACCACAGAGGGAATTGAAGAAGACACAAAGGAACTGCAATACAGTAAAACACCAGGTAGCAATAGCTCCCCAGTTGTATGCTTTAGTAGTTTTTTATCCTTAACCACCCTTCAATCTTCATCCTTTATTAGTTTGGGGCTACTCACTTGTTGCCAACTAAGCGACCTGCTAGGGGTCACGATTGCTTTAATTCCTCAACTGCATTAACCCCAGGAGCAATGTATGGTGTACCACCCTATCTCACTTATTGAATTTAAATAAAAAAACTTCACCAATGTTGTATTAAACCAGTTGGTAAAGGTTATAACTTCCCTTTTTCACCAAGCAAAAACAGTTATGGGAGGAATGACCACTCGCTACTGCTCTTGGAGGCGGCACTTTGTCTTTGCTCAGCACTGGGAGCTTATTATCCCCTTTGCCATTCTGTTACACACTTTGAAAAAGACTAGAGAACATTAATGTTGTCCCTTAATTCTTGACATATGTTAGAGCATTATACTCCTCCGCTTGGGCAAGGGTCAATGGTTTTCTTTCCAATCCAATTCTAACCGAAAGGGGCATCAGACATGCATGTCCCCTCTCTTCCCTTTTCTTTGCCCTGGCTATTGAGCCCCTAGCTGAATGATCAGGAGGGATGCACCTTAGTGGAAGGCAAATGGAGGGAAGGATAAAGTTTAAGATCCATATATGTGGATGATGTGCTCTTTTTTGGACATAATCCCCAGTCTGTAGAACCCCTTATAAAGAAAAGACTTATATTATAAGAAGACACATCCGATCTCAAGGTTTTAAAGCCTCAGGCAGTTCGATTGGAGGGCTTTCTTGCACCCATCCACTCTGTCTCTTGTGGTGTACCCCAAGGCTCCTCCCTTTCCCCCCTTTTGTTTAACCTTTACATACACCCCCTCATTGTTGCTTTACAGGACATGGAGGTCACGGCGTTCAATTACACTGATGACCTCCAGCTCGTCTTCAACCTCTCCTCTTCCCCTGATTCAATTTCTAGGGTCCACTCCACTCTCACTTTCATCTACAACTGGATGAACTTCAATCAATTAAAACTAAATCCCGACAAGATGGAGCTGGTTCTCATCGGCGGTCCCTCTAATCCCTGGTCCTCTGCCTTTTGGCCCCCCATCTTTGGTCTTCCCCCGTCTCCCTCAGCCTCCGTTAAAACTCTGGGCATTAAAGTCAGCCAAGACCTCTCTTTGCACCCCCAAATAAGCTCAACAGTCCACTCTTGCTTCCTGTCCCTGAGAACCATCCGCAAACTCTCGAAGTTACTTCTCGTTGAAGCCCTCAAAGTCATTGTCCTGGCAATGATTTTATCCCGCCTAGATTACGGCAATGCTCTTTATGTGGGCAACACTGCTTACGAGCACCGTCGCTTGCAGCTTATCCAGAACCAAGCTGCTCGCCTTATCTACAGACTCCCTAAATCGAGTCACACCACCCCTCTGCTTAAAACTCTCCACTGGCTCCCCATTAGGGAACGCTCGCTCTTCAAAATGGGCTGTTTGATCTTTATGTCTCTGGCCGGCACTGCTCCAGCATTCATTAGAACTAAGATCAATGCTTATGTTCCAGCTAGAAATCTTCGCTCCTCCTCCCAGTTCCTTCTCCACGTCCCTCGCTTCTGCAAGAAGAAATCGGGTGGTTCCAGGTTCTCGACACTTGCCCCCCTCTTTTGGAATGCACTCCCTCTGGCAATTAGGTCCATTCCCTCCTATCTGGACTTTCGGTCAGCTCTGAAAACCCATATTTTCTCCTCAGCCTATTCCTCTTAATCCCACACTCCCCTCCTTCCTCAGTTCAGTTCCCTTCTGCAGCGCCAAGAAACCGTTTGGTAGTAGAGCGCTCTACAAAACCCTTCAACTTCAACTTCAACTTCAAGGTCAACTGGAACAAGCCAGTCCTAATACCACTCACAGGGATATGTCAGCCACATCTCCATATCCAAAATGATAGCTTTAAGAATCTTGACATGCACATACCATTGCATCCACAACTAACATGAACTCCTAGTATCCCCCTCTGTTGACTCAAATCACTACCTCGGTAAATGGAAGGCTCTCCCCTTGTAAATAATTGGTGGGGTCACACTAAAAAAAGTGACTGCACTCCTCAATCTTCTGTATGTGCTGCAGACCTTTCCACAGATCATCCTATAGGATTTCTTTGATACCCTACAAGCCAATTCAAGGATGTTTTTGTGGGTGGGCAGGCAACCGCCGGTATCTATGGTAGTCCTTCAACTCTTTTTTGGCTGAGCTCCATGCCATCATTAACAAATGGATATTTGGGGAACAGAGACAATTCAGCTCAAGAACTCGGATTAGATCTCGTCCAAATCCTTTATTAGCCCAAGACTCCCACTAATTTCTACTTGGTCATGACATTGACACTGAATGGTAGGCACAGGGTTTCACAACACAAAGGTTGGCATTGCAAATTTATACTAGAGCCCTCCCGTCCCCTTGGCTTTGGGATTGGCTCCCCCTTCCCCCTAGGACACTCAAATTCAAAGGGTGGGACTACATTGGAATTTCTAAACTGGAAGATATATTAGGGGGGAGAAGCATATGAAGAGTTGCATAGGGAATATAAGATGTCCAAATCCCCTTTCTTCAAATTCCTTCAACTAAGATATATACTTGACTCCCTCCAGGATTAACTATTGCACCTCCCAGAATTTAATCCACTCAAGGCCAAATTGATCCTGGGCAACATGGGCAGAAGGGGCAGATTGTGAGTCTTTCTCTTACTGGCCACAGACAACCCAGACCCAATAATCAACTAATGCAGCATCTGGGAAACAGACCTAGGCTCACAAGATGATGAGTGGAGGTAGGCCAAGATGATGCCCTGACTGCTTGAAATATTGGCCTGACTCAGACTTTTCCACTTTCACAATATACACAGGATATAATATACTCCATAGCAGCTACAGAAGATGAGAGCTGTACTTCTCCCCAGATGCACTAGGTGTCAGACTTCGCGAGACACCCTGATGCACATCATTTGGGACTGTCCTGACATTCAGCCCTACTGGAAGCAAGTCCAACAGGCCTTTCTCGCTGTGGTGAGGAAACCTATCAGCTTGACACCTAAGGTGGGACTTTTGGGATCATGGAGGAGCTGGGAGTCCCGCACCCAACATACTTCTTGGTCTTAGTTATTTAATAGTCAAATGAGACATAGCTAGAAAGTGGAAGATGCGTTTTCCCTCCTCCATCTTGTATGATTGGTGACTAGGTATAGACTGCTGCTTTAACCTTGAAATGGTGATATATCAGGTCTGGGGATTTCCTGAAAAACATACTAAGATCTAGAGATCATGGATGATCATGAAATAATGTAAGGAGGCTGCAGACCAGGCCACATCGCATCATGGTAGCATACAATGCCCTTCCATTCGAAGAGGTCAGTCAATCAAGAACTGCTCCAATTCAGAAACAGACCTGACATCATCAGGGGTTGTGCATGTCTTGTAATGGAAATGCATCTCTGAACTTGGTAGATAAAAACAATGCTTTACACAGGCATGTCCTCCTCTTACCATTTTGCTCTGTAAAGAATTTGTGTATTCCATTTCTTCTGTATGTCCAAGTCCATTTGGGCAACCCACATCAACCCATCACTGCAAGGAATCGGATATGCCAGGAACTCAACCATCTCCTATGCTCGTCCAGGGGGGTGTGTGGTAGAGGGTGCCATGTAAGATAAATGCGTATGTGTACTTCAAGTCAATTGGGATGCCTTTGGTTTGATTTTTTCTTTTCTAAGTATCTTAATCTGTAATGAATTTGTTTATGCCATACGTATTTCTCATTCTGAAACAATAAAAAATGTTCTGTAAATAAAGATTGCATTTTATACAAAAAAAATTACTTCCCCCCCCAAACTCCATATTATTTCTTCATGGGACAGTAATATTCCACTGCAAAATTGTAAATTCCTCCATCGTATTAGATTCTTGTTCCTTTTTCATATTTCATATTTCAGTAGTATTTTCATTTATGCCATATATTGTGTATACAGTTTTGCAGCCCAGGCAAATTTGACTACAATATTTTGCCATTGTCAGTATGTGTTGGCTACATTGTTATTAGCTCAGTTTGAAAGTTTAGAAAACTGACTGAAAAACAACACATGTTGCACGACTTGAAACTGGACTCAGCAGATTGAATGAAAAGTTTCCTCTATCTGGATATTTCACCCTGTCATGAAACAGACGTTCCGAAAGACTTCCCCCAAGAAATTCGGTCGTTGGCTGACCAATAGTGAGCCCTGGTCAAGCAGCAACCACAATCCTTGTCAAGGTGAGGCGCAACCCATCCTAAATTTACCTGTACTGAACCCTATGGTAGCTTGGCACAGAGCAGTTAGGCTTAACAATGTGATACGTATTTGCCCAACACTTCAAACAGTAATATAGTGCAAACACCACACAAGAATCCCCAACCATGTTACGAAAATAATACTTTTTTAAATAAATAAAATAAGAGCAAAATGACAAAAATCCAATCAGTAGACCCAGCGATATTCAGTTTTCAAGATGTTAGTGAAAATAACACCATAAAACCACAAACCACCAACTTTGTATATCTGGTCATGCCGAACCAAGACAAAGTCACAAGTCCGGGCCGAATGCGATGGAGCGTGGGCCTGCTACAGGGACCCAGTTAGGCCTGCTGAACAGAGTACCTTAAATCCTGATTTGTGAAGCATTTTAAGGAGATGCATCAAAGATGCGTCGCACATCCTAAGTGATGCATCAGTTCTGAGATTTGGCAAAGCTGTGATGCAAGGGCTTGCATCGTCATCGAGGGTGCGGTTGGTGGGGCTTACAATGGGCATTAGCAGCGATGCAACAGTTTCTTGAAGCTGCGAGGCTGCAATGTGGATTCCGGAGTCATTGTCTAGGCTACTGTCAACAAGGGATGCGAGGGCCTGTACACGGGATGTGTCTCGTAGCGGTGATTCTGAGGGAGCTACAAAGGTGATGTGAGACTTTGCGATGGGTCCAATCCACACAGCAGCTCTGACCTGCGTTGTGCAGCAGAAGGGATGTAACGATTCTGCTGGATCCACAGAGCACTTTAAGCCCACTTCCAAGGCTTCAGGACTGGAATGGAACCACTTGGCAGGGTATGTCTACGCACCAAGGATCTATAGATTAATTAACCTACTCGATATTGGAGAAAAAATATTTGCTAAAATAATATTAGGTAAGTTAAAGACTTGGGCAGAAGAGGGATCAATTATCCCAGTCGAACAAGGTTTCAAAGAAGGCCATTCCACAATGGATCACTGTTTTGCCCAATGGGCCCTGGCCCAGAAATCGATAGAACAAAGTGGGAAGTTGCATTGTTGTTTTGTCGATTTTCGGGCAGCGTTTGACTCTGTGGACCGTAATACACTCTGGAAAGATATGTTAAAATATAGAATCCCGGATGGCTTATTGCTGATTTTAAAAGAGCTACATAGAGGGAATTGGGCCAAGTTCATTAGAGACACACACGGGTCACTAACTCATAAGATAACAGTAGGGAATGGCCTTAGACAGGGGTGCATTTTGGCACCCCTGTTATTTTCAATTTTTTTTGGCTGATCTCCCCTCGGCACTAGAAGTGGAAAGAAACGCAAGCCCTAGAATGAGTGGTCACAAAGTGCCTTGTCTTCTATATGATGATGATCTAGTGATCCTTGACCAAACTGAAATAGGACTTCAAAGAAAATTAAATGCTTTTAAACATTATTGTGATAGGAAAATGTTGATTGTAAATATGGAAAAAAACAAGGTTTTATGTTTTGGGAAGAGCCAGAAGAATTTTAATTGGTTTTTGGGCCATGACAAATTAGAAGCAGTTAAAGAATATATATATCTAGGCCTCTGGTTTGACAGTGCTCTAAAATGGCGCACCCATTTGGAGGTTCAAAAGCAAAATCCTTTTCATCCACATGTGGGTTGTAAAAGTTTAATAAAGAATATGGCGATATGACACACAAACCAATTTTAAAGGCATTCGAAGCAATAATCCCCAACAATTAAATATTATTGTCTTTACCTAACTGTACAATCATTCAAGCAATCAGAATGGAACTAGGATTAACCTCTTGGAGTGTGCAATCCCAAATGACCCTGGTAAGATTTTGTAAGCGTCAAGACCCAGGAGTCATACCGAAGGTCTCACAATGATGTAGAGAGGAGATCCAAATAAGCAGCCTTCGCTGGGCAAAGGACGTGAGAAGAATCCTCCAGAAAGTAGCAGGGTGCCTTAATGTGAGACTTTCCCAGGACTCCTTGATCGCCGAGTTTACAAAGAGAACGCTTAGGGAACAAGGTTAGTCCTTTTCAAGGGCACAGGACCTAGATTATATGCTAGTGAAAAAATTGGTGCAGTGGTTAAAGAATTCATGGGTAAATGAAAGTTGGTTTCTGTATTTGTATATATTGCCCAACCAAGGCTTAAGATACGAAATTCTAAGGACCCGAGTTGGGGTTAACCCTTGGAAGATAGACGGAAAAATAAAGACTGCACTGATTGGCCCAGATGGTAATTGTAACTGTGGGCTAGGACTAAGAAATGATATGTTGCACATATTGCTCGATTGCACATTTGTACTTGACATACGGAAACTGTTTTTACGTCCTATATTTATATCACATAAGATAACTTTGCGTGCCCAAGCGATTTGTTTACTTACAGATATGCCCTTGCTAGAAATTGCAATAGGATTGGGAAAATTCCTGAAGGCCATAAAAGAATTTGGAAGGGAGATACTGAAGGAGGGGCATTGATCTTAAGTGTTTTTAGGTCTTCTGTAAATTTGAATTTTTCTTTTTATTCTTTGAGGAACCTAGAGATTTCTCTAAAATGTGGTTCAATGAATAGTGTGTCTTTGAGAGTGCCACCTTTTTTTAACATGTATTGAATTTTAATTATTTATGATGTAGTAGAATTTAGACTGTTCGTACTATTTGAATCCTGATCGTGTTTTGTTTTGTATTGTTTAAAAGACCATGGTCTAAATAAACAACGTTTTTCTCTCTCTCTCTCACTTGGCAGGGTAGACTCACAGATGGCAGAGTCCAGGTGCAGGTGCAGGTGCAAGGTTGTTCGATGTCTGTTGTGTCCCAGAGGCTTCAGATCAGGAGGTCAGCCAACTAGCCGTTGGAGTAACTCGGTGTTTGGGTTCAAGAGATGCAAGACCAGTCATTCTCACAAGGCACGAGGGCGGCAGGTTAGGATGTCAGGGAAGCAGTCCTTCAGAGCATCAGTCCAGCAGAGTGGCAGTACTTAGAGAAGGACAACATTCCTTCTTCCTGGCAGAGTATCCACCTGTTCAGAAATGTACTGAAGAGTTGGTGTCTGAGGTTCATTATTTATACCCAATGGTGCTTTTGAAGTGGGAAGAAGCTTCTAGAGGCATGCCTTTGAAGTGCACAACTGTCCTGCCTTCCTGGCACAGGCTCCAGACTAACTACAGGGGGTACGTAGCCCTTTGTGTAAAGTGCATTGCCTACTCTTAAAAAATGAAACTTAAACATTTAATTTTTTTCTTTTCAAACACATCCTGTTTTCCTTTAAGCAAACAGGACTGCGTTAAAAAAAAAGATTTCTTTATTTAGAAGCGATCATAGACATGGTGGTCTGTTGACTCCAGCAGGCCACCATCCCTGTGATGGCAGCAAATCACATTAATATTCATGAGGTAGGTCTGTTTGTGACCCACTACAAATCCCTAAATGAAATCAATGGGTTTCATACATTAGAAATAGCGATTTTCTAACTGCGATTCTCAAAAATCGCAATTAAGAAATCGCTATTCAAAAACTTTGTTCATTTAGCTCATGGTCCCTAATGAGATGGGAAGTATGTTTCAATGCTTTGCAACTAAAAAATAAAATGATCGCCCTTCCATAGAGCAGCAGTTGATCCATGGGATATAAACTTGATTGTTGAAGGAGGAGTGTAGAATGCAAGTGGAGTGGTAAGGCTGAAATCTCTTTCTGAGGTAGAGGGGACCAGAGTTGTTGATGGCTCTTATGAATAAGGCACATATTTTTTTTTGTTGGGAAGCCAGTATAAGTCTCTCTGCCGAGATGAAACTGATGATCTGAATGGAAGATTCCAAAAGAGACAGACTGCAGTGTTTTGCCTAATCTTCAGACAGTGGATGGGATAGTCTGGGGACTATAAGAAAAGAGGATTACTACAGTCAAGTCGCAAGGTGATTAGTAAACAAAAAACTGTTTCCTTGGCAGATTTAGGAAGGAGAGCATTCTCAAAAGTGAAGCAGCTCCTAACTGTCTGATTGACATGCTTGGTAAATACTAGTAAATCTCCTCATTGGGGGGATAAAGAGATAAGACTTAGGCAATTGGAATATAGATACATTCTGAGAACATGGACAAAACAACCCATTGGTTTGAATTCAGAGGAAGAAATATATATACATCTATAATTATGACTGTACAGTTTTAGCCTCAGCAGTTGAAGTCAGTATTTTAATAATGCATGGTAAGAGCACTTATGAGTGTATTTTTGCTATGTATATTTAAGGTGTTTTTCTCTTAACCTTTACAGGCATGTATGCAACACCATAATTTGCTGTGATGGACTATTATGGGGAATGCAGAAGAGCTAGGATACCTTTTCATTTTCTTAGTTGTATTTCTTAATCATTTTTGTGCCCAATGGGGATTAATTACAGTGTAATTTATTCGCTCTTTTTCTTTCTTTCCTCTTTTTTTTTCACTGTTCCAACATTCAAGCTATGTGAGCTAAATGGCTGTGCTAAGCCAATATTTATGTACAGCATAACGAGCTGTATGTGTTCGTGTAGCTTGCTGTATCAATAGTTCCATATGTCACCTTATCGATTTTATATTATAATTGGTAAGAGGGCCTACTGGGACATAAGCGGGTAAATTATTTTAGTATTAATCAATGGGGATACCCAGTATAGTGCAGAACCTGGGGACAATTACATGAAACGAAAAAGTGGTTCTGACACAACACACTTCCATAGAACTGCATTGATTTCAATGTTTTACATCCCTTACTAAGTTAGGATATCAATCAATGATACATATGGCAGTCTAAACATCTAGCCTAGGTAAAATAGCACAAAATAATTATGTCATTTAGTAATTTATTTTGCTCTGAAAAAAGTTTTCACAGAAACAGATCATACACACATATTAGTCTAGTGTAAAAAGTGCAACAACGCGAATGGAAAGGGGCGACCATTCGGTCCCCCCGAACGTATGGTCGAGTACCACGATCCCCCCGGGAAGCCATCTTGGGCGGGAGGCGAGTCCCGGCTGGTATGCCCGAAGCGGCGTAGCCGGGGCGCGCCTTTTTCCCGCCCTGGAGTGGGCTGGCCTAGACACTGACGCAGCCGGGCCACGCCCCCGGGGCAGGCCGGGGCGGGTGTACGCCCGCCCTGAAGACGGATAAAAGGAGCAACAAGCCAAGGAAGCATCCTCTTGTTCCTGTGCTCTGAAGCTGCACCACCTCGCTGCACGTGAGCTCGAGACGGAACGAAGAGCCAATTTTGAGCGTTGTAATCTTTCTTGTTTGTTTTTCAGATACTCTATCGGGAGAATGCCGAAGAAGGTTGGAAAACGAATGACTACTGACCAGATGCTGCGTGTTCTCATGAAAGAGATGGCCGAGTTAAAGAAGCGGGTAGCGGAGAATGAGGGGGAAGGGGGCCCGAAACGTCCTCTGGCGGGAGCAGCTCCAGGAGGAAAAGGCAAAAGGCCCAGACGGGGAGCAGCTGGGGGAGACAACCCACTTCCCTGTCCCCCACTCGAAACTCCGCTTGAGGCTCCAACTCCCGTGCCGGAAGAAGGGAATCCGATTCCCGTAGTGGTCACCCCTGTGTCCGGGGAGGATATGCCGCCCGAGCTGGCAGCTCAGTTAGCAGCGTGGTTGGGTAAAGGTAACAAGGGCGCCACGGCTGACGACGCGCAGGTGCTGATGAGGCGGCTGCGGGAAACAAGGGAAGCGACGGCGGCACCATCGCCATCAGTTCCAGCCGCAGATACAGCTTCAGGTTCAGGTAAGCGGCCTTTGCCAATTGCGAGGGATGAATCAGCACCCTCTCGGCGGGAAAAATTGGGTCAACATGTCCCTCTGGCAATTAAGGAGAAGATATGGGCAGGGGAATATGTGAACATCTTCTCTTTGTTAACCGATCATTATGAAATGGAGCATGTTAAAAGCCAGAAAGAGCTCATGCACCCAAGTGTTTGGCGCGCAAAGATGGCCGCCTTTAAGGTAAATGAAAACATTGGTAATTGGGGCAAGGCATGGGGGGTTTTTACATCCATCTTGGGTGAACGGAGGCCAGAATTGCTGCCCGAATTGCCGATTTATCAGTCACGGATCATGGGGTACTCTGTTTCTCACGAGGGCAATCATTGGTTTTGTTACGACAATGTCTTCAGAAAAGCGAAAGAGCATGATAAAAACTTAACTTGGGACTGTTATGATTCTGTGTCTTGGTCCAAAATGGAGGACTCCAGTATGTTAAAAGTGCCATTGATAGGAAGTAGCGTTGGGGAATCCTCCCGCCATTACGCGGGGACGCCCTTTCGGTCGGGCACAAGTAACGACAATCACTCGAGGCCAGCCGGCAACGCAAACAAAAAGGGGGTTTGTTGGAACTTTAACAGGGGGAAGTGTACGAGGCCCCAGGGGTCATGCAAATTTAGGCACGAATGTGGGGGGTGTGGTCAATCATCCCACCCTGAGTCCATGTGCAGAGCCAAAACGGGTGATAACGGGGGTAGAGGAGGCGCCAAACAGGTCTAATATAGTCCGAGGGGCGCCTTTACCTACCCCGATTGATACCTTGGCAATGATTCCCTGGCTCAACGAATACCCGGATCACGCTTCCGCTGGGGTGTTGCGCAACGGTTTTTCATATGGTTTCCGCATCCCAGTGGGGGAGTTTCAGGGTAGACCACAATGTAGAAATCAGATATCGGTCCAACAACATACGACCGTGGTACAGGAAAAAATCAGGAAGGAGGTGGCTCGAGGTCGAGTCGCCGGTCCATTTAATGTGCCACCAGTGGCTAACTTTGTTTGTTCCCCTTTAGGGGTGGTCCCCAAGAAGGATCCGAGTGAGTTTCGGCTGATACATAATTTATCAGCCCCACGTGGTCTTTCCGTGAACGATGCGATAGACCCGGAAGTGTGTTCGGTGCGGTACGCATCCTTCGATGAGGCCGTAGCCATTTTGATTCGCCTGGGGCCCGGTGCGCTGATGGCAAAATCTGATATCGAATCAGCGTTCCGGTTGCTCCCGGTACATCCTGACGATCAGCGTCTCCTTGCTTTTATGTTTCAGGGTCATTATTACATGGATAAGTGTATGCCGATGGGGTGCTCTATATCTTGTGCATATTTTGAAAAGTTCGGGTGCTTCCTACAATGGGTTTTCACGAAGAAAACGGGGTTTAAAAATGTAATGCATTATCTCGATGACTTTTTGTTTCTGGGGCCAGCCGGTGATCCCGAATGTGGACAGGCTTTGACGGAATTTTGTGTTCTTATGAATCAATTTTGCGTGCCATTGGCACCAGGTAAGACTGTGGGTCCCTCGACTTGCCTCGAGTTTCTGGGGATCGAGCTGGATTCTGTGGAAGGTTGTTTTCGTTTACCAGGAGACAAAGTGTTAAAATTCAGGGCATCCCTGCAAATGTGTATAAGTGAGTCTAAAGTTAGGCTACATCAATTACAGCAATTAGTGGGACAGTTGAATTTTGCCCTAAGAGTTATACCGATGGCCCGCCTTTTTTCCCGCTCGATCGCTCAAGCCATGGTCGGCCTGAAGGAAGGTCATCACCGCACTCGGCTCTCGGCAGAGGTTCGCCAGGACATGCGCATTTGGTTGGCATTTCTGGCGGATTTCAATGGCCGAATAGTCTGGAACAAACCGGCCGTGTCCTCCGAGGAGCTCGGGCTGTGGACCGATTCAGCAGGGAGCATTGGTTTTGGTGCCATATTCGGCACTCAGTGGTCGGCACAAAAATGGCCTCAATGGTGGCATGATAATGGTCTGACAAGCAACATCGCTTTCTTAGAACTTTTTCCCATTCTGGTGGCCCTGAGAACTTGGCCCGAGGGGTTCAGAGATCACTCTGTGGTATTCTGGTCTGATAACATGACCGTGGTTGAGTGTATCAATAGCCAGGCAGCACGATGCAAATGGGTCCTGAGATTACTCAAGGAGATTGTGTTATTGTGTATGCAACTGAATGTCCTATATAAGGCAAGACATGTCCCGGGGGTGATGAACCAGGCGGCTGATGCGCTCTCTCGTTTTCGTATGCAGGCCTTCTGGGGATTTCTGCCCACAGCGGACCCGGTGGCAGCACCCTTTCCCGAAGCTCTCTGGTCTCTCGGTGCCCCGAACTACAGAACCTCGTGGGAGAGAGTTTAGCACCCAGGACGAGGAAGGCATACGAAGGGGCGTTCCGTTCCTATTGGGCCTTTTTGGGGCAGCTAGAGGGGAGCTTTGGGGCCAGGAGGAGTGGGTAGTGAACTTCCTGCTGTACTTACGTCAGGCAGGCAAATCAGTGGCTACGGCCCAGAGGCATCGGGCCGCCATTTCCTTTATGGCTAGGGCTCATGGGATCCAGGACCCGACAGCGTCTTTCGTGGTGCAGAAGGCGCTACGCGGGTGGCAACGCCTTGAGGGTCGCAGAGTAGATGATAGGCGCCCGATAGGTCTGGATAGGTTGGCTTTGTTGTTATCTGTACTTCCTGCAACATGTTCATCCCAGGATGAAGCAGTGTTATTCCGAGCCGCTTTTGTGCTAGCATTCTATGGGGCTATGCGGGTAAGCGAATTAGTGGCAAGGAACAAGCAGGATACCAGGGGAGGACTGTGCCGAGAGCATGTCCGAATCAAGGGCGAGACGATGACTGTCTCATTTGTCAAGTCCAAGACTGATCAGGGTTCGGTGGGGGACTGCATAGTGATACGAAGGATCCCCGGGTCATCCATGTGCCCGGTGAGCTGTGTAGAGGAGTATTTAGCTCAGAGGGTGGCATCATGGGGGGGGACATTGTTGAGACACGCTGACACCACCCCACTGACGAGGTTTCAGTTTCAGCGGGTGCTTGCGATGTCGATTACGGCTGCGGGCTTGAACCCGAGCGAGTTTGGGACCCATTCCTTTCGGATAGGGGCCGCCACAGAGGCTACGGCCAGGGGTCTGAATGTTGAACAAATTAAACGTGTGGGGCGTTGGTCCTCCGATTGTTATAAGAGATATGTGCGGTTGCACATGTTGTGAAGCTATAATGATGTACTCACGCTTCTTGTTTTTGTTTGGTTTCAGTTGCGCAAGCTTACGAGGCGGGGCGGACTATCCAGTCGACCCATCACCTGGCCAGCGGTCATACTTCACCGGCTGTGAGAAAGGAGGTGTGGGTCGTGGGCCACTCATACGTGAGGCGAGCCGCGGACGTATTCAAAGCAGGTGACATGAATCACGTGACTGGGGAATACGGGTACAGTATGTCCTTCTACGGAAAGGGCGGGCTCTGTATTGACCAGTTTCAGTCATTTTTTGAGGGCTTACTAGGGCGGACGAGGTCACCGCCGTCTATAGTCATAGTACATCTTGGGGGCAATGATTTGGTCACCACTGGTAGACGACTTCTTCTTGAGGCAATGCTTTCCACTGTAAGTTGGTTGGCGAGGAGAGTTCCAGGGTGCGTGATTGCATGGTCACATATGATCCCACGAAAAGTATGGCGGGGGGCTATTTCTGTTCCTGCTCTGAATCATTCGGTAAGAAAAATTAATAACAAAGTGAGTAGATTATTCCGTTCCAATACACTGCATTCTATTTCGCATGCTTGTATTATTGGCGACAGTATGTATTTGGGAGATGGTGTTCATTTGTCCCGGGCAGGGAACGAGTTACTCATAGGTGACTGTATAGCTTGGCTAAAGACTTTAAGACATGACCTTTAGGTAGGAGTTTTGTGGGGGGTCCGGATAGCCGGTCAACTATCCGGCCTGTGGCGGTAAGGTCATGATCGGTGAGCACTAATTGGTAGATCCCTATGAGTGGGCGTCACCCATTATGGATGGGAGCGCTCGAAGGAGGTGGCCATTGGCCCCTCAACGGGGAAGGCGGTCCCTTCTAAGGATGGGACGCCGAAAGGAAAGGAAAGGCGGTCAAGGCCCCTTCCTGGGTAGGGGGGGCTACAGCCCCCTCCCGGAGAATTTCCCGGGGCCAAGACATCTGCGACGGCAGATGTGGTAAGATGTGTGGGGTTTGGGGGGGGGTCTACGCTACCTTCTAGATTCCTCACACGAGTCCTCGGACGACCCTTAAGTGGCGTCGAGTTTATTGGGGCCCCCGTCAAGTCAAGGGAAATTGGTAGTTGCACTCGAGGTACACCTCGGTGCGGTCGCCCCTCACAAGTGGGGGGGATATTTCTGGTTAGGGATCTTGACACCGGTTACGACCTTGCCGTTGGCCCTTAAACGTTAGGATGTACAATTTCAAAATTTCAAGTTAGATGTTTTGTAGGATGTTAGTTCGGCTAGGAGAACCTTTGTATTAGAGACTATGTTAAGGTTAGCCAAACATCGCAATGTGGAAATGAAATTGTACATAATATGAAACTGTTATTTTAATGTTTTAATTTTGTTTCATATTTTAATAAATACGGCCGGGAGGGTCACTCCCTCCCGTCTTCCAAAATTTCAGATCTGGTTTCGGTTTCCCATCCTTGGGGATTGTGTTGAGAGGGGGTGGCGGGTATCTCGGCCATATGGAAAGGGGCGACCATTCGGTCCCCCCGAACGTATGGTCGAGTACCACGATCCCCCCGGGAAGCCATCTTGGGCGGGAGGCGAGTCCCGGCTGGTATGCCCGAAGCGGCGTAGCCGGGGCGCGCCTTTTTCCCGCCCTGGAGTGGGCTGGCCTAGACACTGACGCAGCCGGGCCACGCCCCCGGGGCAGGCCGGGGCGGGTGTACGCCCGCCCTGAAGACGGATAAAAGGAGCAACAAGCCAAGGAAGCATCCTCTTGTTCCTGTGCTCTGAAGCTGCACCACCTCGCTGCACGTGAGCTCGAGACGGAACGAAGAGCCAATTTTGACCCACCCACCAGCCCCTGAAGACGGCGAATTGTTTTGAATAAAGTTTTGATGTGGTAACTTTTTTGTTTTGCAGGTCGGATTATTATCGTGATAGACATTAAGTATGCAATAAAGATATGGTCAATTGCGATATTATTTTGCAAATAAAGTGATCTTGCTCTAATGTCGATCAGTGGCATGTTTTAGTGATGTTGATCAGTAGCATGTTTGAGTAAAATTGTTACTTTTGACTGTCTTTTGAGTCATTTAGTCATTTGGTTAGAATTGTTTTTAGCTTAGAACTGTCGTATTTATTTTGGTCGGGCGGTAAGGTCATGATCGGTGAGCACTAATTGGTAGATCCCTATGAGTGGGCGTCACCCATTATGGATGGGAGCGCTCGAAGGAGGTGGCCATTGGCCCCTCAACGGGGAAGGCGGTCCCTTCTAAGGATGGGACGCCGAAAGGAAAGGAAAGGCGGTCAAGGCCCCTTCCTGGGTAGGGGGGGCTACAGCCCCCTCCCGGAGAATTTCCCGGGGCCAAGACATCTGCGACGGCAGATATGGTAAGATGTGTGGGGTTTGGGGGGGGGTCTACGCTACCTTCTAGATTCCTCACACGAGTCCTCGGACGACCCTTAAGTGGCGTCGAGTTTATTGGGGCCCCCGTCAAGTCAAGGGAAATTGGTAGTTGCACTCGAGGTACACCTCGGTGCGGTCGCCCCTCACAAGTGGGGGGGATATTTCTGGTTAGGGATCTTGACACCGGTTACGACCTTGCCGTTGGCCCTTAAACGTTAGGATGTACAATTTCAAAATTTCAAGTTAGATGTTTTGTAGGATGTTAGTTCGGCTAGGAGAACCTTTGTATTAGAGACTATGTTAAGGTTAGCCAAACATCGCAATGTGGAAATGAAATTGTACATAATATGAAACTGTTATTTTAATGTTTTAATTTTGTTTCATATTTTAATAAATACGGCCGGGAGGGTCACTCCCTCCCGTCTTCCAAAAGTTCAGATCTGGTTTCGGTTTCCCATCCTTGGGGATTGTGTTGAGAGGGGGTGGCGGGTATCCCGGCCATAATAAAGTGCATCAAATTCATGGCATACATACAAAAACATCATTAACAAAAACGCATTGAGAAACAAAAAATATATGTGTGTACTTTTTATGCTACGGAAGCGAAGCAAAATAAAGATTTAATGATGATGATGAATAAACAGCATATTACACTCTGCATATCAACTTCTATGGTCAATTCTTTGGCACTTTTCATGAGTATGTGTATTACCCAAAAACAAGGTGCAAATGGATAATTATATGCAGAAAGGGAAATTTCACCAGAGTCGTTTTCCTGTGTAAAGTCACAGTAACATGCGAGGCAATAAACAGTGTTTTTCTTATGTCAGGTTTCCAGTAATAGAGGCCATAATATGGAATTCAACCTTTGCACTGTAATAATAAATTTGTGAATGTAAATTTATTAGTGTTGTTGCTCAGAGTAATGAGTTATTTTCGAACTATTATTTTCATTACCATGAAATAAATATATAGAGATTAATTCGCTATATATTATTGCTGGGTGTGGAAAGGAGCCATAAGTCATGCGACGTGAAGCAAAATATTGCAATATTAATAAATTAGATTGAAAATGTTATCAAATTTATAGGGTGATCTCAGCACCGGAGCAGGGGTGGGAAGCACATTTTTGTATAATAGCTAGGTTATCCACACGTCAAAAAAATCCCTCTGAAATAATGCAGACCTATTACAGCATTTTCGATCGGAATGCTTTCGCAAAATGTTATTGTTAAACAAAAACACTTTGATATGAAGCTCTGGGGTCCCTTGCAGAATGAACGTTATTCAAAACACTCCATCGCTTCAGTTTCCTCTGTTTAAATCAATGCACATGGAAGCTATTAGTAGGCAAGAACAGAACAGGGCCAGGTACTTAAAGTAGCTGTGAACCGGTTGGAATCAATTTAATTTCAATTGTAAGTTCTTATGAGCAATTCATCTTACAAATGTGCTTGTGGCAAAAAATATGAAATTTCACAAAAATACAATTATAGAGGCACTATCCTTCCCTGAGTCTCTCCATTCAGGAAGTGCAATCAACCTCTGTAGCTCAACTATACAAACAAAATAATATTCCACAGAGAATTGGGCAGAACGATTAACAATGTTGCGTGTTTAATCCTGTATCAATGCAACAGAGAAACACTGCGTTACTCAAATAATATTGAACTAATGTCTCGGGATAATCAAGAGATGTGAAGTCATTGCCAACGTGTCGGTGATTCTGGATCTCTGATGTTTTAGTGTATGGGTTTCCAGGGCAACGCATCCCTACACAGCACCGTTGTCAACGCATCACCAAGATCAGCAGGGGGTAGATTGGAAACATTGGCAACTCCAGTTCATTTATCGCGACGAGGCTGTGTGTTGTGGCATGGAATGCGCCAGTGTGTTAAGGGCATGTACGAGGCGTTGATGATTTAGATTGGAAGTGAGGCACTGTTAAAGTGAGCCAGTCTACCGACAATAACTGGGCCTTGTGCATAAGTTGTGTAATAAATTGTACATAGAGGAGAATTTTAAAACTACCTTTACAGTCACTCTTCTACTTTGATGCTAGATAGATTACATGAACGGTGTTCTGCTTCAATAAAGGATATATAATGCCCATTTGAACATTTTTCTCTCTATATCTTTCTCGGGTCAACTTGCATATGGATTTTTACACCAAGGAAGACATGGAGTAAAGACATTGCATGAGGGATGCAAAAAATACATAAAACAGACGTAGTAGTTTTATATAAACCATTTACGTGAGTGCAATTAAGATTTTATTAAGGAAAATACATGTACCGTGACTTTATCACATTTGCACATCCGAAAAGAGCTCTGCACCTGTCTTTTAAAGAAAATGTTGGCTTGTCACTCATAAACGACAAGCCCCCTGTTTTTCGTTGATGCTTGCAACAGTATGCAGGCATAGTTTGCACTTTCTGGGGGTACACTGCGGGTACACTGCATGGCCTCCACTTCCAACAACACAGGACTTGGCAACCGAATTGGTCGCACATGGTGTTAACACAACACACTCTAACTGATATCGATATGATTTTTGGAAGATGGTGTGCATTGTCATAATCAGTGACTGTTCACTGGTATAACCATTGACATGATTCTATTTTAAATGTCATGCAAATGAGTGTTGTGGTTCATCTATTTCTCATTGTTTGGACTGGGAGATTTTGTCAGCCATTGGTGCCACAGTAGAGGAAGACAAAGGCCTGGGTTTGGTACCAGCTTTTCTCCTTAAACACAGAAGTGTCCAGGAATGTTGTTTATGTACACATCTTGATTAAGAGCAGATATATTATGGGGTACCATATCTGTCATTTGAGAATGTTGTCCACGGTAAATGTCAATATACCTCCTGATTATATTTGTCCTATATAAAGGACAGTTTTAGAAGGCAAATTCATTGTGGTTTGTGTCACACTTCTTTGTCTGTGGTATTCTGTGACCACCCATTTTGTGGGAAGGGACAGTATTATGGCATTACTGGAAATGTGATCAACAAAGTGTGAGGTAGATTGTCCACACCTATTTCAGGACTCTTTTGGCACTAGTAGAAAAAGGAATATAATCAGTGTGCTCCTCTTTCTGGGTGCTGCCTGTGGTGTCTGAGTGGAGAAAAATGGCCAAGTCTTACCAACTTCCAACCCGATCAGACACTTCCCAGGACATTTCTTTGGAGAAAGATAACATGAAAAGCAAGTCATTGGCGCCTTTGTTATCCCAGTCTCCGGACTTGGGGCAACCGCCGGACCAAAGACAAGACAAACAAACAGCACCGACAAAATAATTGGGAGAGGAAAAGGAAAAAGAAAAAAAACAAAGAAGGGCCTCAGGAGCCAGAACAAAGTTTTGTGATCAACATTTCTTCCACTCCAAAACTGCCACCCAAACAGCTGTGCTCAATAAAGGTACTTCCTCTGTTCCAACTTACAACAGCTCTGCACTAGAGAATGAAGTTGCGTTCTTTAAATTCATGCAGATTAAGGAACTTCTTTGAGAATATATTTCCGTTCCAAGGTAAACAACAAGTCACCTCCATCCTGGAGCTTAAACCAAAAAGTTCCTTCGTAGCTTCCATTTCTCACACAACTTTAGATACGTTTGAACCATTAGTCCAGTAGGATCTCAGTAAGTTAAATTACAAAAAGACAAAACAAACCAAGCTCAATCCTCAGCAGAGCTGAAAACAGCACACTCCGAAGTTTGCCAAGGAGTCCCAACATCATCTTGGTGGCGCTTTGGTTATGACGGATAATAGTTTTTATCAAGCCAAAATCCAGGCACCCGTAGAGGATACATCCACATATCTGTTAATGGATTCAGATCCTACTTTGGAAATTACCAACCTATTGCAAAAAATACTCTCTAAAGCAATTGGTATGGACTGAATCGATGAAAAAGCAAAATTGTATTTAACTACACAATTTCCTAGGAGACCAAAGCTATAAATGCTGCCTAAGATCCACAAACGCAAGACAGGTCTGCCATTTCGACCCTTAGTGTCTGGGTGTGGTTCTTTGTTCTAACCTCTAGGGAAATACCTAGATGCATTTTTACCACCATTTGTGCAAACATGGCATACATACATCCAAGACACCACTGATTTTTTACGATGACTGGATGAATTACCACCTATGAGAGATGGAGAATGGCTTTTATGTACTATCGATGTTGTGACCTTATACACATCTATCCCACATTCTGAGGGTCTAGAAGCAATTGAATGGGCACTTTTACAACATCATGAGATAGGAACAAACAAAGTTTATCTGTTGGAACACCTTTTTTGCCTACACCATAGCTACTTCCAAAACAACAACCAATTCTATCTCCAATTGAGCGGAGCCTCGATGTGTTTTGCAGGGGACCCGGCATATCCTAATACATAAATGGCCAAATTCGAACATGATCATGTTCTTTCTAATCCCCATTGGACAGAAAATGTATTATGCTTGTGTCAATAGATAGACAACATCTTTTTGGTGTGCAAAAACACTGAAGACACCCTATTGGAAAACATCAATGCATTGAATTTAAAGAATCCCAGGATTCAATTTACACACAATATCATTAACTCCAGATTCGCATTCCTGGATGTATGGATTGAACTGAGAAATTGGAACCAAAACAACTGTTTAGAAGAAACCCACAGATAGAAAAAATTCTCTGCTATTTCAAAGTTTCCACCCACCCAGCTTAATCAGTAATCTCCCTACTCTTAATTCTTAAGAATCAGGAGAATTTCCTCAGAAAACTCTACATGCAAGGTGACGTTGGCAGAAAAGAAAAAAAGATTAATTAACAGAGGATACCCAACGCAATTGCTGGAGGAACATGAACATCGAGCGTTGTCCGCCAGTAGAGATAAATTGTTGGCAAAAAACCCAAAGAATCTACTAACAGGATCGTTTTTGTATCCACCTTTTCAACAAAATATATGATGATCAAAAACATTATCCACAATTGATGGAAATATTACAACAAGAACCAGATTTTCATGGTCTTTTTGACCAAACCCACTATTTGCATACACCAGATCGCGCAACATTAAGGAAATTCTGTCCAAAAAATCTCTGATGATTGATGAAATAAGAGAAGGAAGAAAAAAATGCCATCACTGTTTTCATTGCAATAATGTAACGACCGGTAACATCATAGTGCATCTACGGACAGGAGAGAAGATTAAGTTGACCCATTCAGCTGATTGTAATTCCAGCAACGTTATTTATGCAATCAAATGCCATTGTAGCTTATTGTACGTTGGCAAAACGGAAAGGAAAATTAGGGTCAGACTTTCAGAACACAAGAGCAAAATCCACAATAAACATGTCAATTCAAACTTGCCAGCTCATTGTATTGAAAACAGACATTCTATTGCACAGATGAAGTCCCAAATCATTGAGGTACGGCAGAAGACAGAGGACAGAGATAACACTAGAATATTACTCCAGAGCTATATATACTGGATCAGGAAACTGGATACACTGAATCCCAAAGGACTTAATGACAAATTAGAGATTTCTTACTTTGAACAGTCAGCCTTTAACCTAGATCCTACTTGATATTTGCAATCATAATTAAACATAGGCCTGTTTACATATGTTGCACTACCCAATGACTTTTTCAAACTATGTTGTGTTCATAAAGCAGATAAACAAAATTTTCGTCCTGACCATACTGACATTGATGCATACACTTACCTATGTGTTATAGGCAGCATACATCAATATTCTACATCATATTCTCCACCTCATTTACTATGGATGTAGGCAACGTAGAGCAGTAAGGTTACACCTTAGTAAGCTGAGTTATAGTCATTATCATTCTCTAAATATAGGGGTTTATTAAAGGCTGCTATCAATAGAAGAACAGTCATACACTAAGCCTGCCTGTTAATGGTTGAGATCCACTTGAGTTATCCATGATGGTTTATTTGAGGTTGTTGAATGTACATATGCATTTGTGCTGATCCCACTACCGATCAGTAAGTACTCAACATGAAGTACATGGTCCGCTGTTGTTCCCATGCAGGTTTTATGAGTAATATTGTGGGTACCAAAATGCTTTAAGAAGGCATTCACCGTCATTATGGAAAACTTTGGAACGAGTCAGTGACATAGTCCGTTACGCACGCATGACTATTTCACTTTGCTCTGACTCTACATGACAGAGCACGATACGGACGTCACCATTGAGTTGGCACAAAGCAAAGACTCGAGGAACATGTTATTCCATTTGAGAACGTCCTGTACTCGGGTATGGGGAGGAGATAACCTTTTGCACACAATGGCATTTAGTGATATGCTTGCAGACTGTTGATCAATGGGTTTTTTTCATAGACTTTCTCCACAGACAGATGTACTTACTAAGATTAGAGTGAAAACTTCAATGCATCCATCATGAATACAAGTAGAGTGTTGTGAGTCAACTAGCATGCGGTTTGTCTGTCACGCGTTAGCTCCCTTCAGTTCACTAAGGGTGTACCATCATACTGTTTTTTTACGACAATGGTATTAGATTTGATCAATATCCTCGGTGCGTTTCACCCAGACCTGAGCTCATATTTATGCTGGTAGATTCACATCACTTCATAAATCAGCTGCTGCACGCTCATGCACAGATATTCAAGATGACCTATTACAACTAAGGGTGAAAAGTATTTGTAAGCACACAGCATCACAAAAGTCTGTATAAATTTTGTAAACTGTAAATTCCTGCCACTTTGTAAACTAGAATGTGATGTTTTTTGTATTTCAGATTTCCCCCTGAAGAAGGGACATCAAGTCCCGAAATGCATTGGGCACATTTTTCTAATGTGGTTCTGCAATAATTGATGGATTGTTACAATTTTGATTTATGTACATAATGTGCCCATATAATTGTATCTGGATATTGTTTTTCTGATGAAAAGCATTGACATATAAAAAATATGTGAATCCAAGGTTACTGTGGATGTGATTCAGAAGTTGTACTTTGAGACATGATATATTATTAAATTGTGTATATATTACTGGAAATGTGACATACGAAAATATACACCTAAGTCTTCCACTTGCTGGCTGTTCTTCGAGGGAATGACAGCATCAGGTATGTTCCAAAGGTTGGAGGAGGATCTCCTTCAAATAGATGAGGACATGATATCACTCTTCATGCCTGTGGCTATGTACAGAGTTAAGAGCACCAGCAAAAATGTGTACTTAGTTGGGAAAATATGTACATGTCATCACACAGTGACTAAACATAACACATGGCTGATGCAGCAGCATACGTTTACAGAGCCAGTCATTCTGCTCCATTCTCCATGTCACTATCTTTCAATGTGAAGTCCCCCTTATAGACACAGAGCAACTTCCCCCACCTTTCTGCCTTGTAATCTGTTATTTTTGTCCTTACAATTGACAAACCATTGATTTACTCCTTGTGTACTCCCAGGGTTTGTGTTACGTATGCTTACAACAATATATATAGTAAAGTGCCTCCACTTGCAGTCAGAGATAAATGCATGCTGTCTCAAAGGTCAAGCAAGAACCCATCTGGTGTAGGCTGTATCTGTTATTATCTTTATCATTAATGTCATAATCCTCACTCTTGAAGTAGAAGGGATCTTCTAAGGTGTAAGTTAGTGTGATGAGATAAATCAGCTCAACACCATAGATGGCTAGTGGCTGAAACAGGGTGCGGTAAAGGAGAAATGCCTTGCAAAACGGGAGCTAGTGAAAAGCTTGGACAGTAAGAGTGATATGATTACATGTATCAAAAGTGTCTGACATCTGCATTGTGGGTGTTCTGAAGTAAGAGGAGTAGTTAGACTTTACTTAAGTTCTAAGTGCAGTCGGTTGGCGTAATTACTATAAGAAAGGATAAAGACAAGAGTAAACTTACCCTTCTTTCATAAGTTACATATTTGGCGTAACTCTACAAGGTGTGTTTTCCTACTTATGCGATATTCTAGTGAAGTCAGTTCAGCACATCAGTGATGAAAGACTAAGATATTTTGGTTATATGTCTGTATGTGTTCTTATTTAACCTTGACATGGTGAAAAGTAGACATTTGTTGCATCAAGTGTTGTATCTATGTCATCAATAGGATGGTATGATGTTTTCACAGGTCTTAGAAAGATACGGTCAGACGACAGCTGGGTCAAGGTCTTATTTCATAAAGATAGATTTGATGTGAGTTGTATTGAGGTCACTCTGAAAGTAGTGAATGATTACATGAGATCATTGATATCTGTGGCCTGCTAGCTCCATCATGGTGGAGAAGTGAACATTCTTAAAGATTTGCTTATGGCAAAGATTCTAGTAAGAGCCAGATCTGCTGCTTGTTTTGATGACCTCTTTAACCCCTTCGATGCTTATGACGGAACGGTTCCGTCATCAGCATCGGTTGGGCTGTGCTGATGACGGAACCGTTCCGTCATGACCACACCCGTTTTTAGAATCTTCAGCACAGCGCGAAAATTCGAGCCGCGCTGAAGAGGTTAAGATCATTGGCCATGACTGGTTTGAAGGATGCAAATCTGGTTTGTTGGCTGGCATGTTGGAAGCTATATTGCATGCCTTTCAACTGTCTTTGTATTGATGTAGCTTTGCAGGACTATGGATGTATTGGGGTTATGAATATGCAAAGTATCACAAAGATGGTGTGAATGTCATGGGCGGTGCATTCTCAATTCCAGAATTCAATAATGATTTTGTAGAGTTCTCTGGGTGTGAAAGTAGCTTCAAAGGTGCTGTATAGTGGAGCATCTTTGAAATCTTAATGGTGGTACTTGTAGTGCCTCCTGTGCCTTTGAATTTGAAGCTTGTCATTCCGGTTGCATACATTCTGACTTTCTGCAGCTTTTACTGAATATACATAGTTTGGTAACTAGCAAGTCTTGTGTCAGTTTCCTTAAAGACCAAGGGGCCTATTACCAAGCAATAGCGATAATTATCGCTATTGCTTGGTTAGAGACAAAAATTTACCACTGAGCTGCGGCGATTTTTACCGCAAACACACCTTGGTATTACCAAGGTTTATCGCAAATGCGATAAAAATCGCCGCAATGCATGAATATCGCTGAAAAGTCAGCGATATTCATGCATTACTGAGCTAATGCTCTTAGCCATGTTATCCACCTCCCATTGGATAACATGGTTAAGAACTTCTCAGGGCAGGTGTTAGCTTTTGGAGATATTCACGCTTAGCGTGAATATCTCCAAAAGTTGGTAATAGGAGATAGCGATGTTAGCGACTGTTTCCAGTCGCAAACATCTTGGCACGCCCACTTTGCATGTCATTAGTGATAAATATCACTGAAATGCATAGTGGGGCCCAAGATGGTCGCTATCTCCTACTAGCTCCCGCTAACTGGTGTTAGCGACAGCTAGGTAATAGGGAGATAATTTTATCTCCGCTTTCTTGGCTTTTAAAGCCAAAAAAGCGGAGATAAACCCACTTGATAATATGCCCCCAAAGATCCTGAGCAAAACAGACTAAGGCAGCTTTGGTGTACTTGGCAGAGAATCAGCGAGAAGTGACTAAATAGTGTTACAGTAACATTTCTTTGATGTTTTGAAAAGCTTTTGCTCTTTGACACAGTTGGTAAATGTGAAACAAAAGAAGGGATAGGTGGAATATAAGGGTGTCTTACTCAAGGTGAAGGGGCATTTTCTCATGTGTGAATGAATCTTGGCTCACCCATGCTTTCCTCCAGGTTTTCTTCTTCTAAATTGATGGTGCATAAGATGAGTTTATGTTGGTTCAAGGCTCCAATGCTTGATAAGCCGACGACACCCAACTGATCCTCTCCCTCACCAGTGACCCCGCCACCGCCAGAACTAGCCTACACGAAGGGATGAAAGACGTCGCCGAGTGGATGAAGAACAGCCGCCTGAAACTGAACTCAGACAATACGGAAGTCCTCATCCTGGGACCATCGCCCTCTGCCTGGGACAACTCCTGGTGGCCCCCGGCCCTAGACAGCGCACCCAAGCCAACAGACCACGCACGCAACCTGGGCTTCATCCTGGACTCCTCCCTCTCGATGACCAGACAAGTCAATGCCTTATCCTCATCATGCTTCAACACCCTACGCACGCTCCGTAAGATCTTCCGATGGATCCCGACCGAAACCAGGAAGACGGTTACCCAGGCACTCGTCACAAGCCAACTGGACTACGGAAACACCCTCTACGCCGGAACCACAGCCAAGCTACAGAAAAGACTCCAACGCATCCAGAACGCCTCCGCCCGACTCATCCTGAACATCCCCCGACACAGCTACATCTCCAGACACCTGAGGGACCTGCACTGGCTCCCCGTTAGCAAGAGAATCACGTTCAGACTCCTCACCCACGCACACAAGTCCCTCCACGACCTGGGCCCCAAGTACCTCAACGACCGCTTGACCTTCTACACGCCCACCCGCCAGCTACGTTTGACAAGCCTCGCCCTCGCCGCCGTACCATGCATCCGAAGAGCCACCGCCGGAGGAAGATCCTTCTCCTACCTGGCGGCCAAGACATGGAACTCCCTCCTCACCCACCTCCGGCAGACCCAGGACCATCTCGCCTTCAGGAGACAACTCAAGACCTGGCTGTTCGAGCAATAGCAGACCCCACTTCCCCCAAGCGCCTTGAGACCCTCCGGGTGAGTAGTGCGCTACACAAATGCTATGATTGATTGATTGATTGATTGATGAGGGATAATTCAAATTTGTGAAACCTGATGCCTCAACCTCTCCAATCGATTTACAAAAGGGGGTGGTGATGAACAGAGTGTCTGAATTGAGCAGACCACTCTTACCCAGTCCAAAGATCAGGGCTTGATCCATCACCGTTATTTATCTCACTGCCCCATCCCAGCTCAGAACCTGGCTATATGCAAATCAGTCTGTCCCTGGCCCAGTGCATCATGGGAACAGGGCAGACTAAACTACCAAGCCAATTCTTTACCAGAAAGGAGACAAGCTACCGGGGACCGGTTTCTGGCATTTCAGCCTCTTCGGCCCGGCTTGCTTGAATCCTGATGGAGCAGTGAGAAAGGGACTCATGTCTGAGTATACCCTGCCACACCTATAGTGGCCAAAATCGATTTACAAAAGGGGGTGGTGATGAACAGAGTGTCTGAATTGAGCAGACCACTCTTACCCAGTCCAAAGATCAGGGCTTGATCCATCACCGTTATTTATCTCACTGCCCCATCCCAGCTCAGAACCTGGCTATATGCAAATCAGTCTGTCCCTGGCCCAGTGCATCATGGGAACAGGGCAGACTAAACTACCAAGCCAATTCTTTACCAGAAAGGAGACAAGCTACCGGGGACCGGTTTCTGGCATTTCAGCCTCTTCGGCCCGGCTTGCTTGAATCCTGATGGAGCAGTGAGAAAGGGACTCATGTCTGAGTATACCCTGCCACACCTATAGTGGCCAAAATCGATTTACAAAAGGGGGTGGTGATGAACAGAGTGTCTGAATTGAGCAGACCACTCTTACCCAGTCCAAAGATCAGGGCTTGATCCATCACCGTTATTTATCTCACTGCCCCATCCCAGCTCAGAACCTGGCTATATGCAAATCAGTCTGTCCCTGGCCCAGTGCATCATGGGAACAGGGCAGACTAAACTACCAAGCCAATTCTTTACCAGAAAGGAGACAAGCTACCGGGGACCGGTTTCTGGCATTTCAGCCTCTTCGGCCCGGCTTGCTTGAATCCTGATGGAGCAGTGAGAAAGGGACTCATGTCTGAGTATACCCTGCCACACCTATAGTGGCCAAAATCGATTTACAAAAGGGGGTGGTGATGAACAGAGTGTCTGAATTGAGCAGACCACTCTTACCCAGTCCAAAGATCAGGGCTTGATCCATCACCGTTATTTATCTCACTGCCCCATCCCAGCTCAGAACCTGGCTATATGCAAATCAGTCTGTCCCTGGCCCAGTGCATCATGGGAACAGGGCAGACTAAACTACCAAGCCAATTCTTTACCAGAAAGGAGACAAGCTACCGGGGACCGGTTTCTGGCATTTCAGCCTCTTCGGCCCGGCTTGCTTGAATCCTGATGGAGCAGTGAGAAAGGGACTCATGTCTGAGTATACCCTGCCACACCTATAGTGGCCAAAATCGATTTACAAAAGGGGGTGGTGATGAACACCGAAGAGGCTGAAATGCCAGAAACCGGTCCCCGGTAGCTTGTTTCCTTCCCAGTGTAAGAATTGGCTTTTGTAGTTTGGTTTGCCCTGTTCCCATCATGCACTGGGACAGGAACAGACTAATTTGCATACAGCCAGGTTCTGAAACTGGGATGGTGCAGTGAGCTAAAAAACGGTGTTGGATCTAGCCCTGATCTCTTGACTGGGTGAGAGTATTCTGTTTAATTCAGAGACTCTGTCCCTCACCACCCCTTGTTGTAAATATCAACCTCTCCAATGACACATCCTGGGTGACCTGAGCATCGGGTTTCACAAATTTGAATTATCACTCTTATGCAAAGGTGACCATTAAACGAGTATGAATTTTCACTCTTCCTCTGAGAAGCTAAAAACGTTGTGGCGTGTAAGGTGGTCTTTTTTTTATATATAACTCTTTTTATTGACAATAAAAAGAAAACATAAACAAACAAGGCAATAGAAGGCAATACAGCTGGATACTTGTTCGAGGGGGGAAAAAAGGTGCATTGCAATTTAATACAAATCATCAAAGAAGGAAATAAGGGGGGGGAGCAGGGGGGAAACAGAGTCACAATACCTAGAACTAGATAACACTAGGATTGTCGGGTTAGGGGGAAGGAGTTACATTCGGAATATCGGAGAGGGGAGGTGTGCAAACATCACCCCGGTACGAGTTCCACTAGCCGCAAATTTTACCCCACTTCCTCGGTCTGCCGCGCGACACATACACCGTTTTCTCCCGAAACATACACCAATCCATATTCTCCTGCCATGCCGAGATAGTGGGCGGTCTCTGGGACCCCCACAACTGTGCTATATCTCTCTTGACGATCATATTCCCAAGGGTTGCCCACCGAGTCTGCGCCACATCATAATCAGTCGGCTCCCAAACATTCAGTAAACAACGCCTGGCTTAAGGCAGCAGCGGAACACCCGTTACTTCCTCCATCACTGCATGCACTCGATTCCAAAACACTACCACCTCCGGGCACTCCAGAATTATGGGGAGGAAAGTAAGTTAAGCCGCATCCACGCTTACACAACCCATCTACAGAATAACCCATACGAATCAGGCGAGGGCCAGTCACGTAGATCCGATGCAGGATCTTGAACTGCACAAGTCGGAGGCGAGCTGGAATCGTGACCCCCTTGGGAGAGGATATCGCAGCTTGCCAGTCCTCATCATCCAGCTCCAGACCATCACTGGTCCAAACCTCTCTGAGGTGTACCAGCAGATCTTTACGATCGTTGATCAATTTCTTGTATATCAGAGAGATAGTGCTGTCCGGAACGTATCCGTCTAGCACCCGATCTTCGAGGGGGGGTGATTCCGGGATAGCGACACCGGCAGGAAAAACCGAATTCAATGCTTGGCGGATCTGTATATAGCGGAAGAACTCCTTATCACTAAGTTCATATTCTACCTTCAGCTCCTCGAAGGTATTAATCCTATCTTTGGTCCAGAGATCCCCGACCTTACAAATACCAATCATATCCCACTTCTCAAAGCCTTTCGTCCTCCACAAACTGCCCAGTCTTTCAGACACATAGAGCGGGGTCGCCCCGGTCAATCGATACGTCCAACCCATTGCCGCATTCGCACTCTGCCACACTCACACTGCTATCTTAGTGGGTCCCGAGAGTTTCCCTCCAAAGGTTTTGGAATAAAGCGCCCTATTATAATCTCCACATGGCAACTGCCACTTATCCACCTCAAACGCAGGATTTAGCGCGGGCCGTACACTGCATGATCAATCGATCCCAGCTGGGAGGCCCAGTAGTATCGCTTGATATCCGGAAGTGCGATACCGCCGTCATACCAGGGAAGTGTCTGTTTGGCGAGGGCGATACACGGACGCCCACCCCATATCAACCGCCTCTGCAGACTCTCCACCTCCCGGAAGTAACTTGCCGGAATGACATCAAACGTGTTCTGAAGCGCGTACAAAAACCGAGGTAAAGACATCATTTTAAACAGAGCTGCACGCCCGAGAGGGGACAATGGCAGACCACACCAGGCCGCAACGTCAGACTTTAACCGCTGTAGCGGAGGAAGCAGATTACGCTCGTAATGGATCACGGGGTCTAATGAAATAAAGACCCCCAAATATTTAAATCCCACCTGTGTTACCTGTATGGGGCAGATGCGTGGCAAAGGGGGAGTGTCCCCCGAGAGTACATAAACATAGGACTTAGTCCAATTAATCACCAGGCCGGAGTTCCTCCCGAACGAGTTCAGCACATCAAACAATACTATCAACGACTTCCGAGGCGACGTGAGATACAGCAGGATATCATCTGCATAGACTGATATTCGATCCTCAAAATCAGGGGTCCACTGAATACCTTTGAGCGATGGTTCCCACCGCAGCAAGCAGCCAGGCGTTCCAAGGCGAGGGCGAAAAGAAGCGGGGACAACGGGCACCCCTGTCGCATGCCCCTTCCCAGAACAAAGGACTTAGAAACCCAACCATTCACCACAATCTGAGCCAGTGGTTCCTCATACAGGAGTTTTACCCAGCCGATGAAACCAGGGCCAAAACCAAACTTTGCAAGAGCAGCCCAAAGGTATGGCCATGCCACTGTATCAAAGGCCATTGTAGCATCCAAGGAGACCAAGATGGCCGATTCACACAGCGATGCCTCTATCGCCAGGACACCATGTAGGCGCCGCAAATTCAGTGCTGTATTACGATGTGGAATAAAACCAGATTGATCCGGATGGATTAGATCACTGATCACCTTTATCAATCGGTTTGCCAACAATTTTGCAAGGATCTTGGGCTCCGCATTCAGGAGCGATATAGGCCTATAGGATGTGCAGCGATCCCACGGTTTCCCCTCCTTGTGAATCACCACGATGGTCGCAAGTCGCTGATCACGGGGAAGGGAACCGATGTCTCGCGATTCCAAGAACATATCACGAAGATACGGCGCCATTTTGTCAGGACGCAGCTTGTAAAGCTCGTTGGGGAGACCAATTGAGCCCATAGCTTTTCCTGAGCGGACGCAACGAATAGCAGTTGCCACCTCATCGTCAGTAAATGCTGCGTCCATCAGATCCCTATCTGGGACCGATAGGCGAGGTAACGCAATGTCCCTTAACAGCAGATGTGAGTCTTCTTCTGGTCTGTCAGAGACTGGGGAATATACATTTCGAAAATGTTCAGCAAAACACTCCACAATCTCGAACGGGTCAGTCACACGCACTCCATCAGGTCTCTCAATCACAGGAACCACACGACTCGCCCTCTCCTTTCTGTCCAACCAAACAATCAGCTTCCCAGCCTTGTCTCCCACATCATACAGCCGTCCCTGCTGCTCTCTACTCATAGCTCTAGCAGCGTTCATCACCATGGCCCTATAATCAAGTTGCTTAAGACTGAGGACATGCACTTTATCATGTGTGATACCCAACTCCAAATCCCCTTCCAGCTCAGCTATTTCGGTCTTCAGGTGGACCACCGCCTCATTTTTGCTTTTCTTGGTGCCAGCAATTAACTATAGCGCCTGACCACGGATAACCGTCTTGAAAGCCTCCCACAGCAAAACAGAAGAGGACACCGACCCCACATTTTCAGCAAAATAGTGATCCAGAGACTTAACCAACTCTGCCCGGGTTTTGGGGTTACGGAGATGCCAAGGATTGATCGGAGCAACTCGACCCTCAGAGCCTGTCTTCAAGTCCATCAAAAGCCACAGTGGGGAGTGATCCGAAATACCCCTGGCCAGGTGTCTGACTTCCCTAATTGAAGAGACCTGTGCCGCTGACATCAAGACATAGTCAAGCCTAGAGAGACTACCGTGTGCACCGGAGTGAAAGGTGTATTGCGACTGTCCCGGATGCAGCAGCCTCCAACAATCTACCAGCCCCAGCGTCTCCAAAAAACCACTCAACCAAGACTGTGATTTCGTGAGGTCCCTGGGGGGGCTGCGGTCCTCCCTACCGGAAACGACAGAATTGAAATCTCCACCCATCACCAGAATGCCCTCAGGGAGCCCCAACACTACTCTCCCCAAATCAGTAAAGGTCGTTGTCTGCATACCAGGTGGAACATACACAGAAAGCAATGAGATAGTCTTCCCCTCCCACCTACCAGTGAGTGCAGCATAACGTCCCCTATCGTTGAGAATTATGTCATCTAACTCCAGGGGGAGGGAACTCCTAACTAGGATACCCACCCCCCTAGAACCAGTAGTAAATATAGAGTGTGCAATTAGACGATATCCTCACCGATTCATAGCAGGGCATGTGTTTCCGATCAGATGTGTCTCTTGCTATAAAACTACATCAGGGGAGAGGCATCTCAATAGCTGCAACACTACTCTTCGTTTTATCCTATCTCACAACCCGTTAACATTCCAACACAATAGCTTCAATCCTCTACCCCCCATCCCGGAAGTAATTGCAGGATCCACCCCACAGCGAACACAACACCCAGGTCAAGATGAAAAATAATACGTTGCCTTGAAGCAAAATGAAACACACCCAAACCCCCCCCACCCCCCAACAAATCCCGTAAACACACCCCTCCACCCTGCACCCCTGCGTAAGACTCAAAAGCCACCCCAACTTGCAGTGTGCCTGTCGCTCTAACATTAAACTAGTCTGCAAGAAGAAACCCGGAGGAGGGAGAGTCCCACCCCCCTCGCCAGCTCTGGGTATAACACCATAAGTATCGCAAATACAAAGGTCATCAAACCACAGCTGCTAGTTCTGCACATTGTCCGGGAACCAGTAACCAGTAACCAGTCCTCATTCTTGTTCCATCGGGCCACCTTCAGCACCTCCAGAATGTTCCGAGCGATCACGCTGTGTAGACAACGTATCAAGCCAGTCACTCACTCTCTCGGGGCGGTCAAAGAAGAACGTCCGATCATGGTGTTCAACACGTAGCCGAGTTGGAAAAAGCATTCCGTATTTCATACCCATGTCTCTGAGTCGCCGCTTCACCCCCTAGAACCCCATCCTTTGTTTCTGAACGAACTGGGTGAAATCAGGGTAGAAGCTCACCGTTGTGTTTTCAAACTTCGTGGGGCCACCCACCCGTGATGCCTGCAGGATAGCGTCTCTATCTCTGAAATTGAAAATTCTGGTGACTATAGGCCGTGGAGGGGCACCCGGCTTCTTCTTCCCACCCGGCACTCTGTGTGTGCGTTCCACCGCGAAGAAGTTGCTCAGGCCCTTGAAGGCGAGATGGTTCAAGATGAGGTTGACTCTTCTGATTTTTCAGGAACCCCAATAATGCACACGTAATGCGTCTGGCCCGACTTTCAAAATCCTTCAGCTGGCGAGCAAAGAGATCGTTGGAGGATCGTAGATTGCGAACCTCCGTCTGTAAATCGGACACATCGGTCGTAAGGCTGGAGGTCTTCAAATCTAAGGATTTGACCTTTTCGTTAGTCTTTGTTAGGTCCGCCCTGATCAAGTTGACATTGATTGCCACAGTGTCCAGCTTTAGAGCCAAAGCCTCATATTGTTGGCCAATGGAGTTCTTCATGCTAGCAATGGCACCCATGACATCACGCAGGGTCAAATCATCTACTGCGGCTGAGCCGTCACCCGCATCTTCCAGAGACCTACTTGCACCTCCGGGGGACCCTTTAGGATGGGTTTAGCGATCCGTAATGTTCGATTGAATAGTACCCCTCGGTGAGTGGTTTTGGTCTTCCGTTTCTCTTTGTCAGGTTTGCCAGCCATATTAGATGTTGTGCCCTGGAGGGGCCTTTGAGACCTGGTAAGAATGACTCCCCACGACTCACCCACAGGGATCTCCTAGTGTGAGTCTAAGCAGGAGATCACACGACCAGGAACACTCGGCAGTTGGCACACGATGAAGTTGCGGGGTCCGGCTCACGGACTGCCAGGGGGGTGTGGAGATAGGAAGAGGCGGAAGAACCAAAAACAAAACTGAAAGTTAACTCCAAGGTCCTGAGCAGGACCCCGCAGGCCGTTGTTATTCAACTTCCACCTGGACACTACAGTGACTCGAGTCCCGGGCAGTTCCATGGAGAAGGCTACAAAAGTTCAAAATTTCGTCGTTTCGGTTCCCGGGGTCCATATCGATTTTTGAAAGCAGCTATTATATCAGCTGGGTTGCGTTTTCAATAACCCGTCGTCATAGTCAGGATAAAATTCAGGATAGATGCGAGAGGTGGTGAGGGTCTCGGGAGCCCTGTGCTCACGCGACCATCTTGGTTGCGTGCGAAGCTCCTCCCCCTAAGGTGGTCTTACGGATGACTGCTAAGCCTCCACTGAGTTCTCTGATGTTCCATTCTTGACCAAAATTTGAAGAGAGATCGAATGTTTCATGGAGGATAGTGGTTTCTACTTCTCTTAATCGGGTTAATGTTACAAATTGAAGGTCTTGGAAAGAGTCCAAGAAAATGTTTTTGCTGTTCAAGAGGTTCATAGATCTAACCTTGATGATGTTTTTGGACATACAGAGGTTAGAGAGGTGGAGCATGGGGCAAATGGGTACATAGCAGTACCACTGGGGAAGGAAAAATGTGATAGAGAATAAATGAGTGATGGAGTAGTAGAAGATGTGGCAGGCAGCATGGCAAGATCCAAGGGGGTAGGAATAAGCAGGATGGTTAACAGGTGATTCCTGTCTTCTATCTAGGCAGCCTCATGATGGAACATGAGTGCATGGTGCGGGTAGTTAATAATAGGAATTAAAGACAGTGCGTAAATGTAGAGTAATAAGCAAAGGTTGTGCATAAAAATTAATTGTGAAGAAGGGATTAGTGCGGTGTGGAGAGGATATGAGTGTGTCAGGGTAGTGGAGTGGAAAAGGAGAAGATGACAGTTGGATGAAGAATGTAAGCAGGTAGATAACAGAAGAGGAGGCGGTTGGGCAGAAGAGCAGGGGCCAGAGTATGTGGCGGGGAAAATAGAACAGGATAAAATGATGATGAGACTAGATTATGTGAGAGGGAGGGGTTAGCCTAGATAGAGAATGGAGAGCCACACATGGAAATGGATAGTTTAGTGAAAGTAGGAGAGGGTAAAAAGGGTAGGTATAATTAGGGAGGGTGAGAAATCTTATGAAAACCTGTGTGTTTGCCAGAGGATTGAGAATTTTTAAGATACTTCCATATGATCACAGACATCATTACATGAAGTGGCAGAGGAAATTCGAGAGCTTGTAAGAGAAACAGTTTACTGATCCAAAAGTGTTATTAATCTATTTCTGAAAGGGTCTGCATGCATAGCTTGAATTTGTATATGGTGGGCTTTGGAAATATTTACCCAACATAAATGTGATTCATGCATTGTAATGGAAATGGTCTTAATCTGGGCAAATGTAATTTGTTGTTTTAGTTGTTGAAATTTTTTATAAAAAGAACTTGAAAAATAATCCATTTCTCTACAAGGAGGAGTGGAGGAGCCTGTGAGTCCTACCCGGAGCAACAGAGACACGCCTCTTGAGTGAGGTCACAACCTCTTTCCATTCTATCAGGCTACCCAATGTTTGTGGTGGCCCCACTCTGTTCCTATATCTGCACAGCACATAACTTGATTTGGAGACACCCTTGGCAGTTTTTCTTATGGAGTTGTCTAACAACTCTACTGTTTTGTGCCTTTTCACTCAGTCCTTAGCAGATAGACTCCTTAGACTCTCTTGTAGTACTCTGACCATGCCTCACAAAATTGGCATGGGTACCATATCATCTGACTTTCCACCTACATCTTGAAACACCCTGTGTTGCCAGTGGTAACTGGAGCTAACTGCTTTTAGTACTGATGTTTTTACATTCACATTGTTAACAGTGGGGCTGGATGTGGTGTTGTCCCTAATGTCTACTGTGTCCTCGTATGTGGCCTTTAGTTATGTGTTGCTGGAAAATGTGCAAGGGGTCTTGTAGGCATTGTTTGTGTGTTTCCTGATCTGACTATTCCTGCTGCTGGTTTTTTTGCTATTCTAAGTTCCTATTTTTCCATGTGACCTTCTCAATGTGGATTGATTGGAATTGAATTATTTAGCACTTACTACCCCTAATGAGGCGGTGAAGCACTTTACGGTGAGTTACAAGTTTCCTTCACTCCCTCACTAAAAATGAACTATTTGGCACTACTCACAGCGTCTCGTCTCGCCAATGCATAGCCAGATTTAAGCTGCGTCACCTAATCCTATCCAAGAGTTTGTTGTGTGTGTTTGTGTATGTGGCCATTGTAGAATTGTACATTTAAGCATAGTAGAGTGATGGAAACCTTTAAATGCTATTTTGGCTGATACACTTGCCATCAGCATTGTGGGTTTTCTAATGAATGTCTTTTCATTTTAATTTAACTTTATTAGAACATTGCTTTTGACATCTCGGTTCACTAATAATGGATACAGCAAGAAATCACAGAGAAAATTGCGCGTATTTAAAGACTTGAGATTGCAGAAAAATATAATTTCAAAGCGGCCCAGGAGGTTACACTTGGATCACCTGGGAAAAGTATTGAATGATTTAGTAGAACTGAAACAAAATGATCCAAAGTACATTTGAGAACAGAGAGAGTGGGAATACAGCCAGGGCCTGATTTGCAAAAGGTAAAAATACATTGTAAGGTTTGTTTTGGAATTCACGAACTCCAATGTAATAGTACGTTTAGGACTACAAAGCCTCCACAGTTGTGGGGGAGAACTCCGAAAATAAAAAGATACAACATGCCTATCTTTTTATGTGCGGAGAACACCGCCCAAACTGCAGCGTCTTCTCAGTGGTAAATGTACCATTAAATAGGAGTTTGTGAATTACAAAACAAATGTAAACCTATTCGAAATTGTACGTTTACCTTTGTGAACCAGGCCTTCAGATATGATTCGCAGAGAGTGATCAAGACTATCCGCCTGATTCATGAAGCAAAATTGCACTCGCAAAGGGCAAGATTCTCAGAATCTTGCCTTTTGCGAGTGCAATTTTGGCATTTGGGATTCACAATCCCAAATGCTAAAATCGCTAAGGAGGAATTAGCAAATATGCGAGGATTAGCATTTAAGGAATCTCTATTAGAGATTCCTTAAATGCTATTCATGACACTTGCAAAAATTGCGATTTAGCAAAATTGGGCCGCTATTTACCGAGAGGTCAGACCTCTCGGTAAATAGCAAAAACATAGAAAAATGCTTTTAAAAGCATTTTTCTAAGTTGCATGTTGCACACACACATGTCCTTTGGACATGTGTGTGTGCAACACCTGTTCAAATGTGCATTTTAGGGGTGCTACAGGGTGTCCTTTGGACACCCCTGGCACCCTTAAAATCGCTATCTGATTTGCGAGTAGCAAATTGCTACTCGCAAATAAGGGATACTCCCCATTCATTCCTATGGGCCTTTTGGCCCATAGGAATGAATGGGGAGAAATTCCTTTTTTTGCGAGTAGCAAATTGCTACTCGCAAATAGAGAACATGTAGGAATCGCTATTGATTTGGCAATTCCTACATGAATGCCGTTTTGCGTGTCCTCAATAGCGAGTCGCTATGATTCGCTATTAGGGCCACGCAAAACGGCCCGTACATGAATCAGGCTGTATGGCTTAACAGGGTAAATGCAGAGAGCAAAAAATATGGACATATTAATTTAACCCGAGTAATCTGAAAACACAATGAAAGTATATATATAGAAGGTGCTAGATATGATAAATTAAGCAAACAACTGTAAGGTTAGAATCCTGCGAGGCACGTAAATGGGGGAGGAGGATAAAAAAGTTATCAGAATTAAAGAATGGTCAAGAACAAATATCTGGTTTGTTACAGGGAGAGACAGGAACAGGACATCAAGGACTAGACAGAATACCATTAAAAACGTTTTGTGAGAAGAGATGAGAAGATGCTGAAATGAGATAAATATTTTAGACTAGAGAGGATACAAATAGCAAAAACGACAAATTGAAGAGATTAAAAGAGGCTTGCAGAAGAAATAACAGAAAAAGGTAGTACTAAATTTAGAGCCTGGACGGACGCTTTAGAGAAGATGAAAAAAGGGGGCAGAGGAGTGAACGCCCCAGGAAAGTGGAACAAGGAGTCAGAAAGAACAGAGACAGCAGCATATGGAGGTGAATAAAAGGTTAAAGAGATCAAGAAAACTAATAGGAGGGAATAGGTCAAGTGCAGAAGGGGCTAATGTGGTCTATCACTACAAGACATGTGCAATTTTTGCAGTGGTGCCGCAATTGCAGCTCTATACATGACTATAACACACAGGTACAAATAATATTCAAGAACCTAGTGAAATGAGACTCCCCCCCCCCCCCCCACACACACACATTGTGTCAAAATGGCCCAAAAAACAGCCAGGAACAAGAATAGTGATGTGTTCTTGGAACACAACAGAAGATCACCAGAAGACATACTCACTTGTGTAACTATATACATCCTTGACTCCTGCAGGATACGCAAGATCATCAAAAAGCACATTCTACAGACTGGCAACCTTGCAATATTACAACCCAGGTTTGTCTTCAAACGCATCCCCCAGTATCTAAGATATATTGGTACACAGAAGTCCCCTGATATGTGATACTTCTGAGCAAAGACCACTTTGGGCACTGCCCCCCATGAGGGGTCACTTCCCTTGTGGCTCATGCGGGGTCTGTGGGCTAACTACCACAACTAAAGAGGTCAAGCTAACCAGCAATTTTACCTGGACACAAATGGCACATACTGACTGTAACACCAGAAATTGCATTTACACAGTGACATGTACTTGTGGAGAAAGGTACGTAGGGATGACTACCAGACCAGTCAAGACATGCATCACTGAACATTGCAGTAATTTTAGATGCTAGAGAACCAGCACCAAGATGCGCACACACTTTGTAAATCAGCTGATGACATATGGTGGACGGTGCTTGAGGTGCCCTCAAATTTTAAGAAAGGGGCCCTATTCAAGAGAGAACAGATTTTCTGATTATCAACCCATCATTTTCATGTATTGAACGAGGCATACCATGGGGGGAAGTGAGTGATTGATACGAACTATGCCTGTGGGATATGTTCCCTGTATCCATTTGGTTGGTAGTTAGTCACCTTCCTACCCTCACATGCCCCATATTTGGTAAAGCTTGATGTACACACACACACAGGCTGGAGTGATACTCTGGATGTTGGCCTAGTGTACTCCACATTTTTTTAATTAAGACTTTCTCAAATAGGTTCTAGAACCATATGACATGTAGGGGCCCCTATTTTACAGCAACTTACTCAATCACTTGCTACCGCTCCACCACACACAGTGGGTCACCTCTTTTATCCTTTCCACTTTAGATCACTAATCGGTGAGCATTCTGCTCCCTGTTTATTCCCAGGAGGAACAGTGATGCTAAGCCCTCCCCCGGATGACTGACAAAATATCGACCTACAAAATATCGACCTACAGGAATATCGATGCAAAAATATCGAAGGCAAGAATATCGATATCCTATCTACAACATGGTAAGTACAATAATTTCGAAAATAAAATATAGATGTTAAAAATATCGATGTTAAAAATATCGGTTTTTTTCTGTTAACATATCAATGTTAAATAAAGTAAATGACACTAATGAATAAAACAAACATAGTTAAAAATATCTAATAATGTTTAAAATAAATAAATAATACTTATATATTAATAATAATACATTATTAAACATATACAGAAAATATACAATATATATGTACTTAACAATAAGTTGTAATAATTATTTTAATAATTTATAAATTAATAAAAAATATTATAAATCACAAACACATTTACAAACATAAAACAAAAACATGAATAAAAAGTAAAGAATTATGTTTAATATTTAAAAAAATTAAATGTACTTTTAATATTTTTTAAATTAATTATATAAAACGTTGGATAGCGTAGGGGTTAAAATTTTTATTCCAACTCCAAAAAATGCAACAGTAAGGAAAGCATTGGATAGCGTAGGGGTAAAAATTACTATTCCAACTCCAGAGAGTGCAACAGTAGGGAAAGCATTGGATTGCGTAGGGGTAAAAATTACTATTCCAACTCCAGAGAATGCAACAGTAGGGAAAGTGTTGGATAGCGTAGGGGTAAAAATTACTATTCCCACTCCACAGAGTGCAACAGTAGGGAAAGCGTTGGATAGAGTAGGGGGGAAAATTACTATTCCTACTCCAGAGAATGCAACAGTAGGGAAAGCGTTGGATAGCGTAGGGTAAAAATTACAATTCCCACTCCAGAGAGTGCAACAGTAGGGAAAGCGTTGGATAGCGTAGGGATAAAAATTACTATTCCCACTCCAGAGAGTGCAACAGTAAGGAAAGCGTTGGATAGCGTAGGGGTAAAAATTACTATTCCCACTCCAGAGAGTCCAACAGTAGGGAAAGCGTTGGATAGCATAGGGGTAAAAATTACTATTCCCACTCCAGAGAGTGCAACAGTAGGGAAAACATTGGATAGCGTAGGGGTAAAAATTACTATTCCAACTCAAGAGAGTGCAACAGTAGCGAAAGCGTTGGATAGCGTAGGGGTAAAAATTACTATTCCCACTCCAGAGAATGCAACAGTAAGGAAAGCGTTGGATAGCGTAGGGGTAAAAATTACTATTCCCACTCCAAAGACTGCAACAGTGAGGTAAGCGTTGGATAGCGTAGGGGTAAACATTACTATTCCCACTCCAGAGAGTGCAAGAGTAGGGAAAACGTTGGATAGCGTAGGGGTAAAGATAACTATTCCCACTCCAGAGAGGGCAACAGTAGGGAAAGCGTTGGATAGCGTAGGGGTAAAAATTACTATTCCCACTCCAGAGAATGCAACAGTAGGGAAAGCGTTGGATAGCGTAGGGATAAAAATTACTATTCCCACTCCAGAGAGTGCAACAGTAAGGAAAGCGTTGGATAGCGTAGGGGTAAAAATTACTATTCCCACTCCAGAGAGTCCAACAGTAGGGAAAGCGTTGGATAGCATAGGGGTAAAAATTACTATTCCCACTCCAGAGAGTGCAACAGTAGGGAAAACATTGGATAGCGTAGAGGTAAAAATTACTATTCCAACTCCAGAGAGTGCAACAGTAGCGAAAGCGTTGGATAGCGTAGGGGTAAAAATTACTATTCCCACTACAGAGAATGCAACAGTAAGGAAAGCGTTGGATAGCGTAGGGGTAAAAATTACTATTCCCACTCCAGAGACTGCAACAGTAAGGAAAGCGTTGGATAGCGTAGGGGTAAAAATTACTATTCCCACTCCAGAGAGTGCAAGAGTAGGGAAAACGTTGGATAGCGTAGGGGTAAAGATAACTATTCCCACTCCAGAGAGTGCAACAGTAGGGAAAGCGTTGGATAGCGTAGGGGTAAAAAATTACTATTCCCACTCCAGAGAATGCAACAGTAGGGAAAGCGTTGGATAGTGTAGGAGTAAAAATTACTATTCCCACTCCAGAGAGTGCAACAGTAGGGAAAGCGTTGGATAGCGTAGGGGTAAACATTACTATTCCCACTCCAGAGAGTGCAACAGTAGGGAAAGCATTGGATAGTGTAGAAGTTAAATATAACATACTTATAAATAATTGTTCTAAATAAAATAATTAAAATTTTTATTTTTAAATAACTACATCGTTTGCAAATCCCCATTGATAATTACTAAAAACATAATTACAATTAAATAATTAATTAACAATACATTACCAATAAATATTAATTAATAAATATAAATAACCAAATAATATTGAACACTAAAATATTTCTCTAAACAAAAAACTTATTAATAATTAAAAATTGATTAACAATTAAAAAATGGTAAACAGTAAATTTATTTGTGATTTTTTTTTTTTATAAAAAATGTATTTACCAATTAATAAAATACATTTCCAATTAATAAAAATTAATTAACAATTAAAATTATTATTTACCAAAAAATTAATTACCAATTAAAAAAAATAATTGCCAATTAAAAATTGTAATTACCAATTACAAACCTTAATTACCAATTAAAAAATTAATTGCGAATTAAAAAATGTAATTACCAATTACAAACCTTAATTACCAATTAAGAAAATTAATTACCAATTAAAATAATTAAATACCAATTAATAATTAATTAGAAATAAAATAATTATCAATACCCATCAAAAGTGAATAATTACTTAATTACAATAAATTACTTTCCACCCAATTCCCCTATAAACCGACAACACGCTATAGAACTTAAACGCAAAAATTAATTGAAATTAATTTACAATTACTAAAAATTTATATAATTAATTGAATATGATTAAATTACTTCCCACCCTATTCCCCTATAAGCCCACAACACGCTCCAGTACTAAAACATAAAATTAAATTACAAATAACATTTTTAATATATAATAAATAGTACACATATAATTTAAAACAAATAAAATACTTAACAAAAACATATAACACATAAATATAAAATACTTTATAAAATACATAACAACAAATAAATATCGATATTAGTAACATCGAAATTAGTCACATCGATATAATTGATATCCATATTACTAACTTCGATATTACTTACATCGATATAAAAAAAAAAAACAATATTACTTACCTTAGGGTCGATATTCTGTCCAACGATGTTCTTGACCTCGATATTCTTCACCTTCGATATTTACAACTCTATATTACTGTAGGTCGATATTAGGGAATCGATATTTTGACTGTGCACCCCCCCCCTTATACCGCCCACCACGACGAGGATTATGAGACCTTCTTGATCGGTGTATTGAGTGACACTGCAAGACTTAGCCACTTCCTTCGAGGAGGCAGACCACAATGCCAGGAAGCCCCACCCCACTACTCCTCCCACAAAAATGTGGTTAGTGATGCTTCGATCAAGCCCTAGTCAAGCCTTTAATAGACTGACTGGAATGGGCTTCTTTCCTTTAACTTAGTCTTCTTCACAAGGGACAGCAAGCTACAAATCTCCCTGTTTCCCTCACTTCAGAGGCACCGGAGACAGGGTCGGTCATCAGTGCATTGTCACCTGCACTCTGTAAATTCTTAATCTACATTTTCCAGATGTTCCCGACACCAGGAATTCCCCTGGTGAATTTTCATTGTTTTATTTGCATTTCTACAGCACTCAATAATTTAGCGTGGTCTCCACTGTTACTCGAGGAGGCATGCATACTACCCAAATTGGGTAAGTGATCCAGCCTCCATTCATTACAGTGTATGAAACCATGTCTTTGTTTATAGGAGTATCACCTACCTGTCATATGTTCCATTTTATCTTGTTTGATCACCTTTGTGTGACATTATCACAGTTGGCAGCATGTCAATGGTTGCATGCTGCACCATTTGTATAATATGCATTATCTGATTGGATGATTCAGCCTTGTTATACCCATGTATGTTTAGATTTTCAGGTAAGCCTTTAGGCAACTATTGTAAGGTACACCTATATAAGGTACTTAGGTAAATATCATTTACCGATTCTAAAATACAGAATTTTACTGATTCGGTATTTTAGAATTAGTAAATGATATGTAGCTAATGATTCGGTAAATTTTACCGAATCGGTAAATACTGATTCAGTATTTACCGATTCGGTATTCCCCATTTATTCTGGATGCCCATAGGAATGAATGAGAATTACTGATTAGGTAAATACCGAATCGGTAAAAGGGGGTAGACTTACAAGGGTGGCAGGGTGTCACATTGACACCCTGTTGCACCCCTGTATAGTGCATGGGTGCACATGTGGCACACATACATGCCCTAATTGCATGTATGTCTGCCACATGGCACAGTAGAAAAAGCACAAAATTGCTTTTTTTAGGGTTTTTGATATTTACCACCAACTTGCAGTTGGTGGTAAATAACGAATCCTTACAGGTAAAAAGCACTCACTTGAGTGCATCCTTCATTAAGGATTCGGTAATTTACCGAATCGGTATTTAAAGAATTCGGTAATTTACTGATTCCTTAAATTACCGATTCGGTAAATTACCGAATCCTTAGATTAGGCCCCTACATCTTAAAAGACTAATACCGGTCGGTAACGGCCGAAATTAGGTCATTTCGGCCGTTACCGACCGGTATTAGGCTTCCTACATCTGGCCCTTAGTGTTTGGATTACCATACATTTCTCCCTAGGTCCCAAACACTGTGTAGATTAGATTTTCCCAGTCTTAATGAATTTCCCCTTTGATCAATATTGACTTGCTGATGGCAAGATACATGTTGACCATTTAACTCTTTTTTGGCCACCAGAGATCATTGTCCCTTCTGGTGGTAACCACTTTTTAACTGGACAAGCATACTCTCTGTTTAACATTATTTTCAGAAATTTGCTTAGTCTATTTTAAATCACTAATTTTATACACAGACTCCTAATTTCACCATTCTACACATTGGGCACCACACTGTCACCTCACATTCAGCATTGGTAGAAAAGATCTCCGATAAAGAGTCCACTTGAGGGCGCTCATCGGGCATTGCAGCCCTGGCCCAACAAGGAGCAAGCTCTATGATAAAGCATATGGGTGTGTGAGGTCCAGAGCTCCAAAAGGGAACCATCCCCCTACCTTTGGTTCCTGTGTGTCTGCACCTATACCCTCCTTCCCAGGAACTGCATACCCTTAGCTGATAATGCTAGTGTGTTTTGGACACGTTTGGTCACAAGCTGTGTGTGAGCAATCATAACTTTATAAAACTCAGATTATTATCACTGCACCACTGATCCACACGTTTCCAGACAGTGAGAAGGAAGTTTTCAGGTGATGAGTGCACACAGCGAAACTATTTACTATTCATGGACCAAGGCAGGGCGGTGCTACCATTAGGGTGGAGGAGCATCACCCCACTGCTTTCTCGTAGTGCGAGAAGTCGAAACATAAAATGGTATTTTAAATACCATTTTATGCTTCTGCTTCTCGCACTGCGAGAAAGTGGAAAGCAGGGTATGTCTGGTTGGGGGCGGGCGGGAGGGTATGCCTGGTTGGGGGCTTGCGGGTCGAGTAGGAGTGGCTTGCCCACTATTGTAGGTAATAACTGTTTGGTCGGCCCTCTGGGACCGACCAAACAGTCATGCGCACTCTACATTTTCTTTATGTAGGCTGCATGCGAGTATTGCGAGCCGCGACTGGACTAAGGCGTTGGCTTCGTCTCAGAAAACATCATGACGTGAGTAAAAATAACTATTGGGTGAAGGAAACTCTGAGCTTTATAGAAAGTTGACCTCTTTGTGGCGTGTTATCTGCTCTTCCCCTTTGCATTACTTGTTGGTTTGACATTTAGTTGTGTACATTTTTGAGTTATTTGTCATGTAGCCACTCTTTTGTAATAGGTGTTTCAGATGGTACAGATCAGTATACCTTTTTGTGAATTGAACAACACCTGTTTCTTCACTTGATTATATAGTGGCTTAGGTTTTTGTGTTTCACCCATCCCCACTTCTGTTCCTGATGCGTATCAACAGTAGAGTAATAGAGTTTCTATCACTCATTTCAAACCTTCTTTGTATGTATTTCATGTGCGTATCTTTATTTAATCTTTATTTTTTTAAATGACATCCTTTTTGGAGGCTTTTTACATTAATTTACTCATAATGGTGTATTCTCATTTTTTGTGAACTATATTATTACATTAGATAAATAGTTTAACATGTAGCATCAATGCATTTAAAACCTAGCATGGCTGTTCCCCAGGAGGCCCTAAGGTTAACTCACTATAAAGACAAAAAAATGCAGAAAGGGTTCTCTGAGCACTCAGAAAACCAAAAGTTGAGGTCGTAGTTTCAACATGTATTCTTTATGGAACATCCATTAGTCCATTTTGCCCTTGACAACACATGTTTCGTCTACGGCTGACTCAGTTGCAGAAGACTTCATTAGGGATAGTCTTCTGGTGGCTTGTACTGATATTAAAAAGAAGTAGGATAATCCTTGAAAGGTACCTTTTATGGGCCCAGTGTCATGTGCAGTGTCTAGGGTGCTTTGAGGTGTGAATATGATTGGATCTGAAGGAGAGTACTCCTGTGTGTAACTTGAGTGGTGTGGTATGAAATTCATATCCACACCTCAAAGTGCCGCAAAGTCCGCACATGACAGGGGGGGCATAAAAGATACCATTTCAAGGATTATCCTACTTTTTTTGCTTGGAAATTTAGAGGCATCTCCTTCATAAGACAGAGTGCATCAACACATAGCCACTCTTTTTTTTTTTTTTTTAAGTTCAAGAAAATTTTATTTGATAATAATAAGAAAGAAAACCAGGTGTCAAAACAAAGTACAACGTGATATCAAGTTAAAGAATCTGAACAAAATAATACAATCATACAAATACAAGCATCATAATAAAAGAAATCTGGGTACAAGATGAGAAAAAGGGAAAAGTCAGAGAGAAAACACGTTAGGCATAAAATATGAAAAGCATAAGAGCATTGGGAAAAATTAAAAAAAAAATTGATACAATGGAGGATAAGTGGAATGTATCGAGCGATTAAGGAGGCTTAGGAACTTCTTGTTGTGAGGGCGGAGGGTGAAACAGGCGTTTACTACAGGAGTCTAAATAAAGTGTGACGGGAGTCCATAAGTCCATGCGTTTTGTAGCCATACATGCCGGGAAGACATGGGCAGTATCAAGTCTATGGTTATGGCATACGTTAAACCACCACGCTTTGAAGGAAATCTTGGAGAAGTCTTTCCAGTTGACTGTTATTTGTTGGAAGGCAGCGGCAAGTAATAGGTCAATAATCTGAGGTTTTAAATCAACGTCATTCCAACAAGGAGAGAGGCTGCCCATAAAAATATGCGTGTGAGAAAAAGGGATAGAAGTGTGGAAAATTAAATTAATTTGAGCCCAAACCTGTAGCCAAAAATTATGAACATGAGTGCATAGAAACAACATGTGAAATAAGTGAGCTTGTGGCAACGAACAAGACCAACATGTGTGGGGAGTATTAGGAAAGCGTTTGTGAAGGTCATAGGGTGTGAAGAGGAGTCTATTGTAAATGAAAAACAAAGTCTGAGTGAGGGTTGCTGCTCTGCAAGATTTGCGAAGTTTGGTCCAGATTTTGTCCCAGAAGGAGACCGACCAAGAGACAGACAAATCATGCTCCCATGACTCTTCCACTTTAGATTTAGGCCTTGGAGCCTCACCAGCGTGAAGATATTTGTAAATAGCAGTAGCTTTTGGTGTAGTGCGTAAGAAGAAATGAAGTGCGGAAGTGGAAGTGGATGGAGCAGAAGGAGGGCAGGGCTGAGAGAGGTCATTGTATTTTGTTAGGACTGTATTTTTAAGCAATTGGTATTTGCGTGCAAAGGAAGTGGGTAAGTCATAGAGGGAGCGAAGGGTATCAAAAGATAAGAAAGAAGAGTGAGAATAAAGTTGGGAGACCCACTGCAGACCTCGAGTATGCCAAGTTTTCCAAAAAAAGGGTCTGTCACGGATGAGTAAGGACGTGTTATGCCATATGGGGGAGGAAAGGAAATCAGCAATGGTAGTAGGAGGTGAGTGCGTGGAAGAGAGGAGTAATTTAGTGGTAAACTTATGAATCGGAGTAGAGATAGAGGCGGGTTTGCGAGAGAAGGAAAGGTATTCAGCAAAGGAAAAGGGAGAAAGAAGGAGGCGTTCAAATTTGACCCATAGAGGACAAGGGGTGTCAGGGTCTTGTAGCCAAAAAGAGGCTTGCCTCAGCTGGAACGCCTTGTGGTAGGCTGGGAAGTCAGGGAAGTTAGCCCGACCTTCTGATTTAGGACGAATCAGACGTGCTAGAGACATTCGTGGCTTCTTTTTATTCCAAAGAAAGGATGTTAGAATAGAGTTGATCTTTTTGAAAAGTTTGGAAGGGACAGGGACTGGAATATTGGAGAGGGTGTAGAGAACAATGGGAAACAGCATCATTTTAATAGTGTCAAGGCGACCCCACCAGGATAGATAAAGGGGATGCCACCTGGATGTGAGATCCGTTAATTTTTGAATGCATTTGGACATGCACAGGGAAACAGTATCTGGAATGGTGGGGGTAATATGCATTCCAAGATACTTGATATTGGAGGGTTTCCATGTAAAATTAGAGGCGGCAAAATCGGGTTTGAATGTGAATTTAGTCAAGGGGAGGATCTCACATTTATCGTTATTAAGTTTATAGCCAGATATTTGGGAATAAGTATGAACTTCGGTGAGAAAGGCAGGAATGGAAACGGAGGGGTTGGAGATAAATAGCAAAATGTCATCCGCATAAGCGGCTAGTTTGATGTGGGACTCTGACAATTGGAAACCATGGATAGAGGGATTTTGACGGAGCTTGGAAAGGAAGGGTTCTAAGGCCAGATTAAAGAGGAAGGGAGATAAGGGACAGCCTTGGCGAACACCTCTTTTTAAATCAAAAAAGGAAGATATTTGACCGTTGGCACAAACCGCTGCGCGTGGGTTAGAGTAGAGTAGTGAGATTAAGGATATGAAAACAGGACCGAAACCAAACCAACGGAGAGTGTGAAAGAGATAAGTCCATTCGACCCTATCAAATGCTTTTTCGGCATCTAGGGCAATGGCCGCAAGGGGATGGGGTAAAAGGCGAGATTTAGAAAGAATTTTAAAGAGGAGTCTGGTGTTATCAGTTATGAAACGACCTTTGACAAAGCCCGACTGTTCCTCCCCCAAGAGGTCTGGAAGAAGAAGGTCTAGACGTGCCGCAAGAGATTTTGCAAAAATTTTGTAGTCAATATTGACCAAAGAGATTGGCCTGTAGTTTTTGCAATGTTGAGGATCTTTCCCCTCCTTGGGAATGAGGCAAATATGAGCGTCTGAAAAAGAGCCTGAGGAGGATCCCAAGGAAAGGAAGGTGCCAATAAGGGAATGGAGTCTGGGGATAAGGAGTTTTGAAAAGTGGAGAAAAAATTCTACTGTGAAGCCGTCAGGCCCAGGGGCCTTGTCTTTTTGGAGGGTTTGAAGCGCCTTGAGTAGTTCTTGTTAGGATATATCAAATTCTAAGTGAGAGAGGTCAAGTGGAAAGTGAGATGGTTTTTGAATGGAGGAGAAAAATGTGTCTAGGGAGTGGGAAGAAGGCTGAGTTTCAGAAGAGTATAAGGTCTTATAGAAGGTAGAGAATTCAGTGAGGATGTCTGCGTCTGTGTGTTTGAGATTCGAATTGGCGTCGTAGATTGATTCAATGTTTAATTTGTTGTGTTTCACCTTGAGATAATTGGCTAAGATCTTGCCAGCCTTATTTTTGCCTCCGTAGAACTTGGCACTAGATTTTAATAAGTACAATGACGCATCGTCCGTAGACTTTTTGTTGAATTTCATCTTAGCACTGACCAGGGCGGTTAGAGTTTGCTGTGAGCGAGAAGTAAAATAAGAATGCTCCAATTTCTTAATATCCAGAAGGGTAGCCTTGGTAAAATCACGAGCAGCTCTACGTTTTTTAGCAACAAAGCCAATGATGAAATCTCTTGCCGCTGCTTTAAAGGCATCCCAAATGGTATGCTTGGAGACAGGGGAGGTATCGTTTAGGGAGAAAAATTCATGAGAGAAGGAAGTGAACGAGGCAGTAAATTTAGGGTCTAAGAGGAGAGAATTATTGAACCACCAGCGTTTAGGGCCTACAGATTTGGGTAAGATGTCCAATTGAGCTAATGTGGGGGCATGGTCAGAGAGTAAAATTGGACCAATTTCTGCATGAGTGAGAGTTTGGGCGATATTGTGGGTAACAAAAATGTAATCGATTCGGGATTGGGAATGGTGACATGGTGAATAGAAAGTAAATTCCTGGAGTTCTGGGTTACATAGGCGCCAAGCATCAGTGAGTTTGTGTTGGGAAATAGCTCGAGAGAAGGATTTATGGGATTTGTTAGGGATGAAGTGTGCTTTGGAGTTCCTATCAAGAAAGGGATCAAGGGGCTGATTGCAATCTCCTGCTAGTATGAAATTATCATCAATAAATCTGGTGATGTGCTGGGAAAATGAGTGCCAGAAAGTGGGGTCACCAGTGGTAGGGGCATAAACATTTAGGAGAGAAATTGGAACATTCTTGACAGAGAGTTTGGTATATATCCATCGGCCTTCAGCATCGGATTCTTGAGCAATCAGGGAATGAGAGAGAGCTCTGTGACACAAAATTGCAACGCCATTACGTTTGCCATCCCCAGGAGAATAATAAACATCACCCACCCAACTTCTTTTCAATTTGACAGATTCTTCAGCAGTTAAATGGGGTTCTTGTAAAAAAGCAATGTCCACATTCAAACGTGAAAGATGAGATAAAATTCTTTGTCGTTTGATAGGGGAGTTGACGCCCTTAACATTCCATGTAATTACCTTCAGAGACATATCATATCATAGAAAAGGAAGAGAACAAAGGAAGAAAAGGAAGTGCAAAGGGGACCCAGAGGAGTAAAGATGCTAAGGAGATTAAGAAAGTCGATGAAAGTCAGTGCAGTATAACATTGAGTAAAAGGATGAGGAAAAAGGAAATAGGGTAAGGAAAAAGAGAATAGAAGCGATAGATGTGGAAAAGATGAGAAGGTAGGCCAAGAAATAGTTAGAATGGTAGGAAGAAGACAGTAATAGAGAAGTATTTGAAAGGCAAGAGAGAGAGACACCTGTGAATCAAGGGAAATTGGGGAACTTAAAAGCGAAAAAGATACAAGAAGGAAAGTGAACAACCGGGAGGAGAGGGAAAACATACTTACGAAGGGTAGAGATGGGGAGGGTTGATCACCAGGAGGAGGATACGCGAGGTAATGGATGAGAGCAAGCGAACCAACAGGTCGGGGGGAAGACGCCATACGAATTGTAAAACCTGCAAGGAAAAGGGAGGAAAGACAATATTGAATTAAAGGAATAAAAGAAAATGAGGAGAAAACAATGATGAGTGACAGAAAGGTGTGTGAAGAAATAGTAGTGAGCAATACAAACTAACGAACAGGAATACCAGAAAAATGAGGAAAAGTGAGGGGGAGAACAGAAAAACTAGAATCGCTAGGAACATGGTATAAACAAACAGCGATACATTGAACTGTGCATGGTAAGCATGCAGATTAATGGAAACTTCAATAGTGCGCCACGCAGGAATCATGGCGTAATCATCCAACCGGGATGTATGAGAGATGAGGAAAAGCGAAGAAAGGAACATAGAAATTGAAGTCGCTAGGAACGCAGCGAAGACAAACAACAGCGCAATCTGCAACAAGTATAAGACATATAGGATAATTAAAGCAACGAAGCTACATCATGGAAGACAACAAAACAGCGTACATCAAACATGAAACATATAATTTGAGTAGGCAAAAAAGTCAAGGAAAACAAGATTCATGGAGGGAAAGCTGATGAGGAGCCAGAGAAGTCCATGTCAGATGACTGTGCGGTGTTCAAGAAACTTCGGAGACGAACAGGATCCTCGTAGGTCTTGGTCTTGTTGTTGTGTGTAACTCTGAACAGGCAAGGATGAAAAAGGCCGTATCTAGCTCCAAGAGCACGAAGTTCTGGTCTCATGTCTAAAAAGGCTTTACGACGGCTTGCTGTGGTTTTGGCATAATCCTGCGCAAAGAAGAGATTGGATCCTGACCATTGGAGACGAGGTGATGCACGTGCTGCTGAGATGACTTTGAGAAGGTCAGTGTACTCTAAGAAGTACATGATGACACCTCTCGGCCGTGAAGAGGGAGAAGGAGTAGAAGGGAGGCGGCCCAACCTATGCGCACGCTGGATATTAAGCGTAGTACCCTCAGGCAGATGAAGAAGTTTGGGTAAAAAAGACTTGAAGAAGGCGATGGGGTCGTCCCTTCACAATTCTCTGCCAGGCCGTAGAGACGAAGGTTGTTGCGTCTGTTTCGATTCTCCAATTCTTCAACCTGCTTTTGAAGAGAGGAAATCTGAGACTGCATGCATGAGACCTTGGAGGACGACTCTTGGAGAGAAGTCAAAGACTTTTCCACTGTTGTCACCCTGGCATCCATCTGAGACCAATTATCGGTGAGAACCTGCAACTTAGTGTTAGTTTCCTCCATGAAAGGTCTGAGGGCACGGATTTCCTCTAGTAGAAGCTCCATGGAGACAGTCGAAGTGGATCCTGTTGGTGATGGAGGATCTTTTTTAAGGCGTTTCGTCGTGACTTTCCCTGGAGGTTGGGCGGGCCGCTCCGTGCTAGACTGTGACATCTGAGTGACGAGCGCCTGAGAGGCCTCGAGGTGCGCCAATGCAGAGAAGACTTTTGAGTTCTTAATGAATACACGACGTGGAGTCTTGGGAGTGCGAGAAATTGCTTTCTTTCCATAAAAAGGAGTTATTGGTAAGAGAAAATAAAGTTCAGTAGTAACCTCTGCTGGCCTGTAGACAACTGCAAGTGTGCGCAGGAGTTCTTTATAGGAGGAAAGCAAGCAAATTCTCCTCCAAAAAAAAATTAAAATAAGGAAGGGAGAGTTGTCTGCGCAGAATTCAGGAACGCCAAGGATTTACGCAGATAAATGGAGCAGCATTCGAGTCATTTAAGGAGGCAATACATTGATGTAGAGAGCGAAAAAACAGCGCTGTATTAGGAGATGCAAGAATGGCACATTGTGATGCAGCAGAGATTTAACTGGTGAGGAACATCATAGATGCGAGAAGAGCATGTAAAAAAAAACTTGGAAAAACAATGCGCAGGACAGCTTCACGCAGTAAATATCTATTAAAGTGAGAGCGTGAGGAAATGAAACGCTCTCATATTATAGAGTAGGCTGCAGCTGCATATGCATTCAGGGTGCCTGAGGTAAAAGAAGCAGCAAGTAGCTAAAATGGCCGCCCAGGTCGTCAGAAGATAAGTGAAGGCTGTTTAAGTCATTGAAAAAAAGGCGTCCTGAGAGAAAGTTGCCCAGCGGTGGTGCCAAAATGCAGAAATTAGCTCACCCGATGTAGCTGGAGGAACGCAGGGCTCCGTGGCAGGCTGTCATAATTAGCGAACGGGAGCGCCGCCGTTCACGGTATCAGGACCCAAGATGGCGGGCGCGACTATCTCACAGCCGCGTCCGCTACGTGTGAAAAACGAGCATTCCGCTGCTCGTTTTATTCCGCCTGCAGGAGCCCGCTGGTGTCCGTGGGCTCCGGTGCATGAAAATCCGCTTTGCAGGAGGTTTTGGTATAAAGGGTGAAGCGAAAACCCCTTCAGACCGGGAGCGCTCACATGAGAGCCGCCGTCCTCGTCGGGCGCCAAGCCACGCCCCTCAACACATAGCCACTCTTTATCATTCACCTTTTGAAAGTAAGCTATAGTAATTATCTCATATTAGACTCCAACCTCATGAAAGGCATATTTTTTAGCCCACTTACTCATATTTCAATTTTTCCCAGAAGATTCAGTTTTATTGTATACATTCATCACGCTTAGGACATTCCTGTGCCATGTTATTGCTTGTGTTAGCTGCATATTCCAACTTTTGGCTTGTCGTTTTTCCAATAATGCGATAGTTCTGTCTGTGCATAATGACAAAGTAAGTCAGTAACCTCCTTTTGTCTGCCCTTGAAAGGTTATTTTCTGTACATTTGGTCTGGTCTATCAGCGTTTCAGTATCATATGATATGCTGTTTCCTAGTATTTATCAAGTATATTACACTCATGTATATATTGTGACTTTCCTTTAGCAAAAGTCCCTTTCTATTTGTTCACCTCATAATTTTACAACATATTTGTCAACTGATCAGAAATTAGAAATGCTCAGTAAGGTACATGATCATTTAATTTCTTGGTTTTGATAAAGCAGGATAGGCATCTGCGGTTAGCATTTTCAACACTGAAGGCACTTGCATTTGAATCATTATTTAGGCCATAGTTTTACAACTAAGGGCCCAATTCTGATCTCGTTCGGAAAGCATACCGACCGAACTGGTTCCCAAATGCTTTTTCAGTACAACTCGGATTGGGGGAGTCTGAACGACCGAGTACAATGCATCCATAAACGATTTGGTCGGACTCCTATTGACTTCAATGGGAGCCTTTGTTATGAACGTAAACATAGGCTCCCATTGAAGAAAGGGGTAGCTGTTGAAAATAGTGCACCCTGTGGAGGGCACTCTGTGAGAAGTTAGCCACTAGTTCTAGTGGACACCTTGCACCAGTCTAATCGACCCTTATTGATGGTGGTGGTAAAGTCAACCTTATAGAAAGCTATCCTAGAGGTAGCAATGGCGAGCAGTCTTCAGGCTAAGACTTTAGGGAGCGAATTAAGCTAGTTGTTTTACCAATTATAATCTCTTAAGTACCAAATGAAAGCACACCACACTAGGTATATATCAAATATATATGTATTTATTCTAAACACAACCCCTCTGCACTCTTTATGAGGTCAGAGGTAAAAGTACAATGCAAGTTACTTAATCATCATACGATAAGTTGCACAGAATATGTTTTGCCCTAGGGGCCTCACAAACCATATTCTAAAATAGTGGTATAAGAACCACGTGAGAAATAGAAAGCAGGCCTGGGGCCTGTGGAATCGCTGAGGCTACTCTAAACAACCAAAAGTTAGGATGTAGGAGGCCCACGGGAGACGCATGCAGTGTCTAGACACAGCCGCGGGTTACCATTGACTTTCTATGGGAAACAAACAAGTTACAAATTTACAATTAAAGGACACTTCTAAATGAACTACGATGGAACCCTTTTAGACTTAGACACTAGGAGGGCCAATACCCTAGAGACTACCAGAGTACTTGTTTAACCTCACCCATGGAAGCCGGGTGCATAGGTCTCTTTTGGTGTCAGGTTTCATCGTCGATTTCAATGGAGATCGTCAAAGAAGTGCTGCAGGTGACCAGCGGAAAAGTGTCCGGGTGGATCCAAGGGTGGATCAAAGATCTGAAGAACCTGAAAGCAGAGGAGACAGAGTCTGGGCCACTTGCCAGTGACCAGAGCGGCGATAGAGTTATGCCACCAGATGTCGGCTGATTTCAGGTGAAAATGTGAAGTTTGTCTCTTCAGCCATGAGGACCAGGAGGTGTCGACAACAACCAGGAGCTGGATTCGAGCTGTCCCACAAAGGATCTAGTTGACTGTGGTGTCGGTATTTGGATTAGACCCAACAAGCCGTGGCAAATGCAACCCACTCTAGATGTCAAAATGGGCTTCGGTGCAGACCAGCAAGGTCTGGGGAACTTCTTATTTGCAGGGAAGTTGGAGCCAGCCTGGAGCAACCAGGAAAGCAAGTTGATTTCAGGGGAAAAGGTGAAGTTTGTCTCTTCAGCCACGAGGACCAGGAGGCGTCGACGATGACCGGGAGCTGGATTTGAGCTGTCCCACAAAGGATCTAGTTGACTTTGGTGTCAGTATCCCGATTGGACCCAACAAGCCTTGTCAAACGCAACCCACGCAGGATGTCAAGATGGGCTTCAGTGCAGATCAACAAGGTCTGGGGAACTTCTCCTTTGCAGGGAAGTTGGAGCCAGGCTGGAGCAAACAGGAAAGGAAGTTGAAATAAAGGATTGTCTTCTTGGGGGCTCACTAGCCAACAGACTAGGAACCGCAAAGATGCGTTGAGCCGAAATGCACAAAGCAAGCCGACGGGCCACTCGTGGAGTGTGGAGCTCTGAGGTTCGTTGCAAAAGGTGCTTGGGTCTGGGGCTTCAAGCACTTCAATGCACAACTTCAGAATACCTCGGGAAGTTGATGTAGGTAGCAAAATGCAGGATGTCCAGGAGTTCTGGACCCACATCTCTCGTGTCCATCACGGGTCTCAGCTTTGCTGTGAGCGAAGGTCGGGGTCAGAGATGTCTGGAAGTCTGTGTCCTGTGTCGCAGATCCTTCGGGATCCGGCGGGAGCCTCGAAAATGCAGACTGCCAAAGATTCTTTTGGTGCCTGTTTGAACAGGGTGGTCACTCCTTGAACACAAGGGATATGTCTTCTGTCTTCCAGTCAAAATGGAATGTCGAAGGTCCAGGATGTGTGTTTCAGAGTTTCATCCAGGGTAATCTAAGGTCCTAGGGACTGGGATCCTATACTTATACTAAGTTTAAGGGTTGGACTAACTTTAAGGTCCCTCCTATGGGTGGACCTGGGGTGGGGGTGGTTACACCCCTTCCCCTTTGTCCAGTTTTGTGCCAGAGCTGGTGCTGAGTGCCCCAGCAACCGGTTTGAACTGGGAAATGCATGGAGCACCCAGTGTGCCCCAGGCAGTGTCTGAAAAGCATTCTCTGAATGCAACCCTGCCCCAATACACTAAAGCCTGTCTGGGAAGGTACCAGCACCTCCCTGGACAGGAAACCTATTGTCCAAGCCTCCCCTGCCAGAGTTTCGTTCAGCAGCAGGAGGACAGACATGTGTCTGTGGCAGCAGCATCCATTTTGTGATGCTGGGGCTCTGTTTAACTTTAAACTGGTAAGCCAGTAACTACATGTCTTCTCCCTCTAGAAGGGTGGAATGCTACCCCTGCTGCCAGAACTGGTTGGGGGTAGTATTCCAAAGTGTTTGACACCTTACACGACATGTTTTGATAAAGCCAAACCAAAGTTAGCATTAACCACAAGGATTATAAGGCACTTAAGAGTATATGGTATGGCTATATCATAGAACAGCTATAAGGAGATGGTTCCGAAGCTGCAGAGGTGCTCAGCTCATGCCAGGGCACCCTCTCACATAAAACCAAGCACTCTGCCTACAGGATTGTCAAGGCCTGCCATAGGAGTGACTTACAGGTGTATATGTGTCTATATGCATATATAGATATAGGTATACTATATCTAAGTACGGGGTGATTACACCACCTTACCCAGGCTGTGTGAACAGTCCTGTGGTATCAGTTTGGAAGGCAAACCAGGGGTGGCACAATACATGCTGCAGCCCCTAGTAGGCTTAGGGTGCACCTATGCCCTGGGTACCTATGGTACATTATACAGGGGCTCACAAGGGTGACCGAGTAACCAATCTGGTATGTACCTAAAGTACATGGTGTCAATTTAGAGAGAGAACAGCTGGGCTGTGGGCCTGATTAGCAGGTCCACAGCCACACTAAAGTCGAAAAACCAGAGAATCACAGCAAAAAGTGGGGGTAACCATAGGAAGCAGTCTCTACTCTCCTACACACCCCATGGTTCTTGCCACACTGTGCATGGTTGGGAAGAGGGGACCCATGGGTACCCCCACGGGTCTGATTCGGAGGGCCTTGGATAATGGGGGGCCTGCTATGGGCCCCAAAAACCAATACCGGCAGCTGTTTCATTCCGGGCAAACCGAATAGGAAAGGCTGTCCAAATCGGTCATTGTATGCGCTCGCTCACAAACCGAGTCCACAGAGCTGTACGAATTGGCTTCGGAAAGGCTCAACCTGTCTGAATGCCTTTTGGAACCGATTTGGTCAGCCCTAACGGTTTCGAGGCATCGTACTTGGTCGTTCAGAACTGGGAACGAGTCGGTCGGAAACAAGGGCTCCGGATCAAATTCGCCAAATCCAAATCCGATTTGGAGCCCTTCCGACCGACATCGGAATCGACCCCTAAACCTCATTTGAGTTGCTAAGAACTGGGTACAATTAATACATTATGGGGAAAAAAACAATCCATGAAAAGATTTTACACGTCTACTTTTTGTATGTTGGGATAGAAGATCACTCTTCTTTACGTTTATTAATTTAACAACAAACTTCCAATTTATTATGGGGTCCATTGGGTCCATGACTGAAAGGTACTTATTCCAGAATATTTCACATTGTAGCAACCACTCTTTCTAGCCCTTTCTCCATTTTACTTACTATATGTATAAGCTGGAATCTCGGCTGGTTGACATTGATGGCCCTTTCTTTGAACTGTAAAACTTTTATCGATATTTGATTGCCAGTTTTGATACTGTATATTTGTTCCATGAGTTTGCTCCTGACTTTCCAATCCGTTTCCCCGACATATCCGAAATAAATGCAAAAGAAGAAATTACATGTACTTTAAGTTTTATTTTTTTTTCTCCGTCGCTGGGATGCTAAACATCTACCCCTTTTATGTTTTTACAATGTCCGCAGTTTAAGCAGGTTTAACAATTTAGGAGATACCCTTCTTTAGAAAAAGGGATGGGTATATGGAGACACAAATAAAAAACAAGTTTCCCTTTTCCTTTTTTTTGGCAGAAGAGATTAATATATTGTGGCTTTCTATAGGAAAGAGAAAAGGGGGAACTTGATATGGAATACAGTGTTCATCAGGTTATCAAATTTACAATGACACTTTTGTATACTACTAGTTCATTTATGCATAGACCCCAAACAAGGAATGTGCTATTGAGATATCTTATTTACCAGAAAGTTATCTTATCATTGTTATTCATACAATACATTAAAAACATTTCCTCATAATTTTTATTAAAAAACATTTTGTACAATACATAATATACTTTAAAAACTTTTGAAAAAAAGAATGTCGACGCAGCGTTTCGGTGTTCTAAAAATCGTCACCTTCTTCAGGACAATTGTTTCAAGCTTTTTTTATAATAAAATCATCTAAACAAAAATATAAACATTGTATTATTAAAAAGAACTGGTAATCTAAAAGGTACATTCCTCTTTTTACTTTAATACAGTCAGTTGTTGTCACAATTTTCTACATTTGTATTCATATCCTGCTTTGTTTCATCACATTTGTGTTACTGTTTATGGTTAATAAATTAGGGAAACACAATTTCTGATGGTTTCTTTAAGTTTCGCTAGATATTGATCTGCTGTTTGATCTTGTCATTTATTCACATCTTGAACAATATACACTATTACTTCCCCACTGTCTATGACATACTATTTACTTTCACAACAGACTACCCCCTCATTTGGTAACCCGTGGACCTCCACTTCTAAGCCCCTCCTTGATGGATTATATTGAAAGCCATATTATAAATTATTAAACATTCATTGTCAATGTCAGCTGTTTTGTTGACATGGCATACCTGAATTAATTGTATGCAGAGCCTCTGATAGTCGGCTCAAGAAGTTGAATCAGTCCTTTATCAATTTTGGACAGTATAAATCAATTCTGCAAGAGAGAAGAGTAATTGTAACTTTCTCTTAAGTCATTATTCTTGATTTGATCTCTCTTTGTTAACTGAAAGGTTCTTTTATTCACTTTCCGGGTCATCCTCAAGAGTTTTCACAATATACACCTGTAGGCAATTATGGATTATAAGTACCTTTATGCTCCTTTATCGTGCTCCTGTCTGATATTATCTTGAGCGCCTTGCACTTCTCGGCATTAAGACTTATTCACTGCCACAAAAAGAATGCATTTCCATAAATATCATTCCACTTCCTCTCTTAAGTGGTATTTTGAACACTTTATGGTGTTCCTTGATTTCACAATAGAGCATAAATAGTTGTACCTTAATTCATGCACACATTTCTCGTGCTGTTGTTTAGTTAAGCTTCTCTGTAAACGTCGTTTTTCAATTTGACATTCCGTCGATAACAAAATGTAGTTTACATAAAGGATTTTTTTACTTGCTGTTTCTATTTTAATATTATTTTATCCTTATGCTTCGTGGCTATTATTTGATTTCTCGCAGGGCGTGCTCTATTTGTTTGTGGCTCTTCTTATCACCCTCGTCTTTTATACTATGAAAAAATGAAATTAATGGCCTGATAATACTCATAAGTAGTTTGTATTTTCGATTTTTGATTACATTTATATAGTGGACTTTTTAGGAGTAAATTGTTTCTTACAACAATTTTAAGATTAAACCTGCTCCTTTTCCTCTCCTGTCTCAAATCCATAGAACTGTTTTTTCTGATTCCTAAGGACTTACTTGGGAGTGGAGAGAGTTTCTTGTGAGCGTCCGTCCTGCATGCTTGGCGATCTGCATCTACTTTGCCATGCCATCTACAGTGCCAGGAAGCCTCTTGGCCACAGAGCGCTTCACAAATATTTTCAACTTCAACTTCATGCCTCTCGGCTCCCATTATATAGTGCCCCGATTGGTTGTTAAATCCCTCATTAACGTTAATTGTCAAAAGTTACCTGTTTGTAACCCTTTCAGACTCGCCGTCTTTTGGGCGGCCATCTTAGAGTGTGATTTGGTTCTCTTTGGAGATCCTTGAGTGTCCCTCATTTATATTTTAAGATGAATCGTGGGTTTATTGGGACCAATATTTCGATGTTCTTACGTATTATTTTAACACTGAATGCCCCATTATTATATTAAGATTTATTTTTATTGTGTTAGATTATCTGTGTCATGGTTGCTTATATTTGTATCACATATGTTTATGGGGTTGTACATTTATAGTGGTGGGGCCTTATTATATCCCCCTCTCTACCTCCGCTATAATATATATTATATTATATCGTCCGCTTTCGCGCCGGGGCTTTTTGAAATGGCCTCTGTTTATGGCGGTCATCTTAAGACGGGTGTATTTGCAATTTTCTGAGTTCTTTCGAGTTAACTTAAATCTTTGTTATTATTTGGCATTACGGGCTCTTATTTATATTGGCAGCTGCCAGTCCCGCTCGATTCAACTAATAACAGTATCATCCTCCATTGTTTTCTTTTCAGAATGTTGCTCTCATGACTATGTTCTATTGTGTACATTGTACGAATCACACTCTTAAACACGCAGTTTAAGCAGGGCCATGAACTTCCCATATAATTGTTTGGTTTTCTCTATTAATTCTGGTATCAACTATCTCCTTGTTAGGTCGATCCTAGACATCGCATGCACTGTCTGCAAGATGTTTTGTCTTCAGTCTATGGGCTTTAAACATGCCCAGTGCTTTTGGTTAGTTGTTTGGCGTGCCTTATGAAATACCTTTGCTCTGGTTGGTAAGTAGTGTAGATTTGTCCCGGATTTGGGTGCTTGGTTCTCTCCCAGCAGAATCCACTAATTGTTATTTTTATTGGCCATCTCTGGCCTTCTATTGCCTCCTCGCTCGCACTACATCCCTCCTGTCAAAGCTGTCATCCATTCTGTACTGCTGCTTGTTGTTCCTTTTTGTTGGTCAATTCTGGACATCTGCTGCCTTACTCACTCTCACCCCCTTCCACCCATGATTGCAGTGCAGTATAGAGTTTTTTTTTCAGGAAATGAGAGCCACAGTAAAAGTTTTTAGACTCCACTTCCTTTCCTTAAAAAACATAAGGAGAGCAAGGAATTCACATTTAAGACTGAACAAGTCAATTTAACTGTGATGTCGTGCACAGATTGTCTACTGATTTTCTCATAGGGCAGTCTCATTCTGAGTCCTCTACACAGTGATGCAGATGCTTCTCTGGTCCTGTTGATAATTCCCTCATTTTATGTTCTCCAGCTGCTTCTGTGGTCCTGTCAGTAATTCATTACTCTAAGACCCCAAGACATTGCTGCTAGCTGCTTCTCTAGTCCCATTGGTAATTCCTCATTCTAAGTCCTCCAGACAGTGCTGCTAAGTGCTTCTCTGGTCTCATTGGCAATTCCTCATTATAAGTGCTCTAGACAGTGCTGCAACTGCTTCTCTGGTCGCAGTGGTAATTCCTCATTCTAAATTCTATGTCAGGACAGGAGGCTCCGATTATGCTTAGTCTCATTTCTTTACTGACACATAGCAGCCAATCACATTACAGTAAAGAAAAAACAGAAACAGGGCAACCATAGAGTACCCCACAGTATATAAACAGTCTCAGAGGTAACCACTTCCTCTTTCTTTGCTGCTCCGCAGCCAGTTAAGTGCATTATCTTACTTACTTGATATTTCATTGCTTGGCGTTCTACTGTTATTGTGCCTTGTGGATTATTGCCGCTTTGTGCTTTGACATTGCGCTGTGTGTCGCGCGTCTGGGGCTTGGCTCCGTTGTTGTTTAGTCGCGTCTTTTCGCCGCTTTCAGCGTGCAATTTATTTGTTTACCGGAGCGTGTGTCTCACCTCCGTTGAGTCGCCGAGCGCTTCCTAGCTGCTCGCGCGCTGCTTGTGGAGCGGGAGCAGGGGTTCCGTTTGTTTTGTGAGCGCGAGCGCTCTTCGACGGTTTTCACTGGCAGGCGACAGTCGCGCATGCGCGCTGTCCCATTTCCGGCTGTTTTCTCTTCAGCTGGTTTAACGACGGCGTTTGTTGACGTTTGCCCACGGCCTGTCAGTGCAGTTAACCCCGTCCGACGCTGAGGTCTTTTAGGACTTTGGTAGTGTTTTTATTGGCATAGGCTCTGCCTAGAGTGTTGTTTGGTGCAGGCTTTGGCTCCCTCCACGTTCTAATTGCTACCAAGGCAGGTTTTTCCTGCGTTTAAGCCTGCTTTGGGGTTCTACACTCCCCCTTGACTGGTGTTTCCAACACTCCATATTTCTAGTCGTCTTGTGGGCTTTTACCTCTACCTTGGTGTAGAATGGCTGAATATTTTGATGACGTGGAAGACGACTACTACTATGCTGATGAGGAGGAAGGCTCCTTGGAACAGGACTTAGTTGAACAATTAGATAAGGGTGTTCAACAGTCCGTTAACAAAGCACTAGTACGTGCTATTAACCCTTTGAAACGTCACCTGAGTCTCTATGCTCAACAGCTGGGCTGGTTGCCTGCTTCCAAGAAGACGGCGAAGTCGCCGGTTAACCCTCACAAGGCTGACTTTCAGCGTCTGGCAAAAAGTTTGGCAGCTGCGCCTCCCTCAACTGCCGGTCTTCATGAGGCTGATTCAGACAATGTGTTGTCCTCCGCATCTTCAGACCATGTTTCTCCTCCACCTAAAAAACGGGTCTGTAAGGAGCATTTTGTGGACGCTCCTGAGCGTCCTCCGGTGCTCAATTTCGAGCCCGCCGACATTGTTCACCCCAACTCTTCTTCATGGGGGCCTTCTCCGGCTGTAGCTGCCTACATTGAGGCACATATCCGTCAGCCTTTTGAGGCTTCGGTTCGTGCCAGGCTGCGCTCGGAATGCCCGAGGCCAGATTTGTCTGCCCATTTATCTGAGACCCCTGAAGTTGACCCCATGATGGTCACCTATTTGAAAAAGTATGCCAAGGACCCAAAGAAGGGCCTGGATAGATCTTGGCGGTCCTGTCAGGATAAGATGTTGGACGTCCTTGGGCCTCTCACTAAAATTTTGGACCTCGGTTACAGGGCCCAGGAAGCTTCTGCCCTTGTGAACCCTAAGGAAATGATTGAATGGGCGCAACGGGCGATTTGCCAGCTGGGTAATGCGAATTGTGCGATATCTGCGGAACGTCGCAGGTCCATCTTATTAAAGCTTGACCCTAGACTATCTGAACTGGCCTCTTCTGAGTCGGGCCCTGAGGCGGACGGCCTCCTGTTTGGCCAGCCTTTTCTTAAGGAACTCACGCGCTTTGTGTCAACCTTCAGTGGCATCGACAAGGCGCAGGCCTCCTTGCGGCGAGCCATGCGTCCGGTTTTTGGAAAGGCCGGACGAGGTAGGGGACGCTCGTTCGGCCGTGGTTCTGCCAGTCAGTCCCAGAGAGGCAATTCCTCTCAACACAGAGGCTCCTACGACGCAGGTTATTCTTCGAGAGCCAACTTTTATCCTTCCAGAAAAGGAAAAGGCCAGTACGGCAAAGGACGTTCCGGTGGTCATCAGGGACAATACCAGGATTCCCACTCTACAGGTGAGACTGATTCCTGCATGCGATGTGATGTTGGGGGGTCGCATTCAGTTTTTTCTGCAGAATTGGCGCATGCTCTCCGCCGATGCTTGGGTGCTACAAACTGTTCAGGGGTTCAGAATAGAATTCTATCACCCAATGCATCAGACTTGTCCCCCTCCTTGTCTGCATTTTTCTCTTCAGGATCAGGTTTGTCTTTCCGAGGAGATAGACTCTCTTCTCAAGAAAGGGGCGGTGATTCCAACCACCCGTCATCCAAAGGGGTTTGCCAGCTCTGTCTTTCTGGTCGAGAAAAAGGGGGGCGGTGCTCGCCTTGTTCTCAACCTGAAAGAGTTCAACGGGGGAGTCGTATACCGACATTTCAAGATGGAGGGAATCCATCTCTTGAGAGATCTCCTTCGAGAGAAGGATTGGATGGTCCGGCTGGACCTCAAAGATGCATATCTCTCGGTTCCGATTTACAAACCACATCGCCGTTTTCTCCAGTTTCTCTGGCAGGGAGTCTGGTACGAGTATCAGGTTCTCCCGTTCGGTCTTTCGTCGGCACCATGGTGCTTCACGAAACTGTTGCGACCAGTTGTGGAACATCTTCGGTCTCTGGGTGTCCGGTTGATTATTTACCTGGACGATATTCTCCTTCTGGCGGAGTGTCCGCTCAAACTTATTCAACATCTGGAATTGTCCATCACTCTTTTACAATCTCTGGGGTTTCTGATCAATGTTCAGAAATCGGTTTTGGTTCCTTCCCAGCGGATAGATTTCCTGGGTTTTCAGATCGACTCGGTAACTTGTCAGCTTCTCTTGCCCAACCAAAAGATGCGTTATATCAAGAGAGAGTTGACATCTGTTATTTCCAGACCGACTGTGTCGTTGAGGTCGTTGGCACGTGTAGTCGGTCTGCTGGCATCTTCCATCCAGGCGATTTTTCCGGGTCCCCTGCATTACAGGGCAATGCAGCGCCTGAAAATTCTTCATCTCCGGAAAGGCCTCGGATATTCAGATCAGATTCCTCTTACGGAGGAGGTCCGGTGGGAGATGCAGTGGTGGTTGGACCACATGGAGGCCTGGAACGGCCGAGCCCTCTTCGGTGTGTCTCCGGATCTAGTGATAGAGTCCGATGCCAGTCGGTGGGGCTGGGGAGCCCGTTGCGGCTCGGTCTCGACGGGGGGTCGTTGGTCCCCTCAGGAATTGACACTGCATATCAACTGTCTGGAACTTCTAGCGGGTTCCTTTGCGATCAAATGTTTTTCCCCTCTGCAAACCAGTTGTTGTGTCCTTCTCCGGATGGACAATATATCAGCAGTCCGCTATGTCAACAAACTAGGCGGGACCAGGTCCAGAATCCTGGCGGAGATTGCCAAAGATTTTTGGCACTTCTGTCTGCAGAAGAAGATCACTGTTATTGCGGAGTACCTTCCGGGATGCCACAATCAGATAGCGGACTGGCACTCCAGACATCTCCGGGATTACAGCGATTGGAGGCTGCATCCTCGGGTCTTCCGTGCTCTCCATCGGCGTTGGGGTCCTTGCCAACTAGATCTCTTTGCCTCACGCCTCAATGCGCAACTTCCGCATTTTTACAGTTGGAGGCCGGACCCTCAGGCTCTGGCCACGGATGCCTTTCTCCAGCAGTGGCCATCGACCCTCTGTTATGCCTTCCCTCCATTTCTGATGATTCCCAGGGTATTGGCCTACTCCAAACGATTTCAGACGGATCTGATTCTGATTGCCCCTCTCTGGAGGGCTCAAGCGTGGTTTCCGGTCCTTCTAGAAATGTGTTCGGCTCCACCATTTCTCCTTCCCCCTTTGTGGAATCTCCTGTTGGACCCTCTCGGGGATCCTCATCCCCTGATCCTCTCAGGCTCCCTCCCGCTTCTCGCGTGGAGGATCTCGGGGATCGCTGGTCGCTCCCAGGCCTTTCAAGCGACGCTTCCAAGCTCCTTAGTGAAGCATGGGCTCCCAATACTCACAAACGGTATAAGGGGTCTTGGAAGCGTTGGTGTGATTGGTGTTCACAACTCCAAGTTGATCCCGTTTCAGCAGATATCAGCATGATTGTTAATTTCTTGGCCTCCTTAGCCACCTCTGGTCTGGCTTATTCGACTATCAACGGTTTTCGGTCGGCGATTTCGGCGGGTCATGCCCACATAGATGGGAAACCAGCGGGTGAACACCCTTTTGTTTCCAGGTTACTTAAAGGTGTGCGTTTCGCAAAACCTCCCACTCCTAAGTATGTTACCTTGTGGGATGTTTCGGTTGTACTCAGATTTTTGGAGGCTTGGCCTCCCAATGCCTCCTTATCTCGCAAGCAACTATCTGCAAAGTTAACCATGTTGTTATGTTTGGTCTCCTGTAAGCGCGTGTCGGACGTACACGCTTTGGACCTGGCGGGTCGCAGTTTTACTCCTGAAGGAGTTTCCTTTCGTCTCTCCAGACGTACCAAATCTAATACGCCTTCTATTTCTTATCCTTCTTTTCCTTCTCACCCCAATCTTTGTGTGGTTCAATGCCTGAAAGATTATGAGGTGAGTACCGCTTCTTTGCGCTCAGACATGCAAGGTCCGCTCTTTATTGCATTACAAAAGCCTTTTCGCCCTGTTTCTCCAGCTACCTTGGCGCGCTGGGTGCGGGGACTTATGTCTGAAGCTGGAATTGATGTTTCTGTGTTTGGCGCACACTCTGCACGGGGAGCGATGGCGTCTAAAGCCTATTCCATGGGTGTTACTCTGTTTGATATCATGAAGGCTGCAGATTGGTCATCTGCTTCTGTGTTTAAGACTTTTTATTTTAAACCCATCGATAGTGTTGCTTCTGTAGTGGTGGATCAGCTTTGAACAAGCATAATCGGAGCCTCCTGTCCTGACATAGAATTAAAAATTTGCAAACATTCGGGACAAGAATTTTCAATTCTATTAAGGACTAGGAGGCGAGGATTATCCCACCCGTTTTTCTATGCATATATAGATTGTATTGTTACTATGCACTGCTTCATAGTTATTGCCTACTGATATGTGATGAATGCAATGATTTTTTCTCTACCCACCCTTATTTGCTCATGATTACACAGGATGTGTATTACGGCTTTGTGTCTCTTTTCAGGCTCTGATCCCAAGTGAGGCTCCTCCGTCTCCGCCCTTGTGGACGTTCTGCTGCGAGTTTCTACTCCTCGTTGGCCTGCTTCTGTTTCTGTGGCTTCTGGAAGTTCCTCCGCCGCCTCGTTCGGATTTTGGCCCTATTGGATGATGTTCTCCTTGGTTTTCTGATGTTAATTGGTTCTTCATACTGGATTTTGGACAAAGAAAGAGGAAGTGGTTACCTCTGAGACTGTTTATATACTGTGGGGTACTCTATGGTTGCCCTGTTTCTGTTTTTTCTTTACTGTAATGTGATTGGCTGCTATGTGTCAGTAAAGAAATGAGACTAAGCATAATCCTCGCCTCCTAGTCCTTAATAGAATTGAAAATTCTTGTCACGAATGTTTGCAAATTTTTAATTGTCTGAGCAGTGGTGCAGCTGTGTCTCTGTTCTTAATGGTAATTCCTCATCCGTACTCCTCTAGACATTGCTGTTTGTTGCTTCTCTGATCTCATTGGTAAATCCCCCATTCTAAGTCCCATAGACAGTGCTACGAGCTGCTTCTCTAGTCTCATTGGTAATTCCTCATTATAAGTCCTCCTGTCAGTGCTGCAGCTGCTTCTTTGGTCCCAGTAGTAATTCCTCATTCCAAATCTTCTTGGCAGCGCTGCAGCTGTGTCTCTGTTTCTAATGGTAATTCCTCATTCGTAGTCCTCTAGTCATCGCTGTTTGCTGCTTCTCTGATCTCAATGGCAAATCCCCCATTCTAAGTCCTGTATACAGTGCTACGAGCTGCTTCTCTAGTTCCAGTGGTAATTCTTCATTCTAAGTCCTCCAGGCGGTGCTGCTAGCTGCTACTTTGGTCCTGTCAGTAACTCCTCCATTCTAAGTTCTCTAGAGGGTGCTGCTGTTGTGTCTCTGTTCCCATTGGGATGGGTCAAGCTACGAGGATTGTCTTGTACCTCTGACAGTCCTATTTCTAGCTTCATGGTCTCACCCGGCGTTCAACACTGCTTTACCGTCTCGTCTGAGACGCCGAGCACTTTCCGGCTTTCAGTCTGGATCGTTACCCGACCGGTATGGTGCACTTTTTGTAGAATGGCACTTGGTTAAGGCAGGTACGCGCTGCAGTCTCCCTTTTCTGCCCATTTTAGTTCTCCATTCATTCTTGCTGTGGCATCTCCGTACAATTTTGCTTGTCTTTTTGCGGCTCAGCCTGATTGGTGGGACTGTTTAATAAATATCTTGCCCGCCGCGTAGACTTGTTCAGAGTTGGAGCAGGTAAGGGTTTTTCCTGATTTGGAGATTTTTCATGCAACACTTGTGTGGCACGTTGTTCCAAACATTGTTTTGTTCTGATTTCAGGTTAGCTTGATTTGAGGACTATTTAATTAATGTTTGGCCACTTGTTGCTGCTATATTGTGACCTATAAATTGCATTGGATGTGAGTATATACCCACTATATAATGTATGTAGATCTCCATCTGTTGTTTAATTGACTAATTCAGGACCCCTTTTTGTACTTATAGAGGGTGCTTTTTCATTCGCATTTCTCTTTGGTGCAATTGTGCCTGGAGCAAGTGAAGTCTACCTATTTCTATGCTGTGGACTCTGTATTATTAGGTGATTGATTCTACGTGTCACTTCCTAAATTGGTTTAGGAAATACTCTTTCTCTTGTCCTTTATGCAACATTTTTATTTTTATTCAGTATTTATATTCACTAGGTGTCCACATCTTTCTGTTTAATCTTTTATTTTTTTTTAATATTCATTCTTTTAGTGGCTTGACTGATTTTGGGTCCTTCGCTAGTCATGGTCACTTGTTCTTTAGGCTCTATTTCGTTTTATCTCTCCCTATTTGGTGATTTGTTTTTCTCTATTAATTCTCCTTTTTTCTTGATTTAGTCATCGTGATTGAACTTATGCTATGAAATGACCCTTGGACAATTCTTGATACCCCCGTGTTTATACTAGTTTTTTTTAGATTATATTACTGGAATTCGCTATTGGACGCTCTGGTATTCACTATTGTCTGTCCTGATGAGGGCCACCAAATTTGAATACGGTTGAAATGCCATTGACGCCTTTATGTGGCCTAGATTGAAGAGGACGCATTCCTTGCTATGTTTTGTTTTTGTCTTGTACAAACTACATATATGTAATTTCCCTCAGCCACCTTTTATGTTCACATACTGTATTGTCTTTATGGTTATTTGTGTAACTTATTGAGTGCCATTGTTGCTTTATTGTTGTCATAACTATTAAAAATGTTGTGCATTTTTGTGAATTTGTGTCAGGGCATCACTTGTTAGAAAATTATTTGTAATTTTTGTCCAATTTTATTTTCTTTTTTCTCTTTATTCTTTTCTTATTCGTTTGATTTTTTGGTATTGTTATTTGGTATTTTACATTAGATATTTAACTTGAACCTTTGTAAGGATTTCAGTCTTTACTTTGCCCCAGGTTCAGGTCTTAGGACTGCCCCTGTTGGTGGTAATTAATTTCTCCCATTCTAAGTCATTTAGACAGTGTTATCAGCTGCTTCTCTGGTCCTAGTGGTAATCACTCATTCTAAGTCCTACAGACAGTGCTGATAGCTGCTTCTCTGGTCCCATCAGTAACTCATCCATTCTAAGTCCTCTAGGCAGTGCTGCATTTGCTTCTCTTTTCCTAGTGGTAATTCCCTATTCGTAGTCTTTTTGGCAGTGCTGCAGCTATGTCTCTGTTCCCAGTAATAAACCATTATTCTTAGTCCTCTAGAGAGTGTTGCTGCTTTTCTTGTCTCAGTGGTAATTCCACATTCTTAGACCTCTAGACAGTGTTGCAGCTGCTCCGCTGGTCTCAGTGGTAACTCTTCATTCTAAGTCATCTAGACAGTGAAGCAGCTACTTCTCTGGTCACTCTGGCAATTCCTCATTCTTAGTCCTCCAGGCAATGCTGCTAGCTGCTTCTTTGGTCCCATTGGCAGCTCCTCATTCTAAGTCCTCTTGATAGCACTGCTAGGTGCTTCTCTGGTATCGTCTGTAACTCCTCATTCAAAGTTCTCTGAGCCAGTGCTGCTAGCTGCTTCTCTGGTCCCAGTGGTAATTCCTGATTCTAAGGGCCATATGTAGGTAATTTAATTTTACTGATTCCTAAATACAGAATTTTACCGATTTAATATTTAGGAATCTGTAAATTGAATGTAGGTAAAAATTCAGTATATTTTACCGATTCGGTAATATTCGTTGTTAGCAATTCGGTATTAATTGATTCAGTAATTCCCATTCATTCCTATGGGCCTGGAGACCCATAGGAATGAATGGGAATCCATTCACTATTACCGATTCAGTAAATACCGAATCAGTAATAGGGGCAGCATATTCAAGGGTGACAGGGTGTCACATTGACTCCCTGTTGCATCCCTGAATCATGCATGAGTGCACATGTGGCGCGCATACATGCCCTAAGGGCATGTATGTCTGCCACATGGCACCTTGAAAAAAGCAAATTATTGCTTTTTCAAAGGTATTCAGTATTTATCACCAACTTATAGTTGGTGGTAAATAACGAATCCTGAATGCAAAAATGCACTCACTTGAGTGCCTCTTACATAGCTTTTAGGGATTCGGTAATTTACCGATTTCTTAAAATAAGGAATCTGTATTTTACAGATTCCTTAAAATAAGGAATCGGTAAATTAACGAATCCTTAAAACCTGCCTCCTACATCAGAAAATGCTAAATACTGGTCGGTAACGGGATAATTACCGATTTTCGGCCGTTATCGACTGTTATTTAGCTACCTACATAAGCCCCAAAGTCCTTAAGACGGTGCTACTAGCTGCTACTCTTGTCCCATCAATAATTCCTTATTGTAGTCCTTCAGACAGTGCTGCTAGCCGCTCCTCTGGTCTTGTCGGTAATTGACACATTTTAAGTCCTGTAGGCAGTGCTGCAGCTGTGCCTCTGTTCCCTGTGGTAATTCCTTATTCTCAGTCCTCTAGGCAGAGCAGCTAACTGCTTTTCTGGCCCCTTTAGTAATTCCTCATTCTAAGTCCTTTATAGAGTGCTGCTAGCTGCTTCTCTGGTCTCATTGGTAATTCTTCATTCTAACTCCTACAGACAGTGCTGCAGTTGCTTCTCTGGACCTGTCGGTAATTCCACATTCGAAGTCCTTTAGAGAGTGCTGCTAGCTACTTCTGTGGGGCAGTCCATAATTCCTCATTCTAAATCTTCAATGCTGCAGCTGCTTCTTTGGTCCAGTTGGTAACTCCCCCATTATAAGTCCTCCAGGCAGTGCTACAAGCTGTGTCTCTAGTCACTGTGGTCATTTCTGATTCTTAGGGGCCGATTACGATGGCGGCATCGTGGTGCAAAAGGGACCGCCTGCCATAGTTGCGGCGGTGCTGCAAAACAAATTAGTATGTGCCCGCCACACTGGCGGGCGCATCCTGTATGTTTACATTGTGGCGGGTGGCAGCACCCGCCACAATGTAAAAATACATGTTTCACATTTGAATGTACAATGTGGCAGGCACGGTGCGGTGCCTGCCACCTTGTACATGCAAATGTAGGGGGGTACCATAGGTACCCCCCACGTGCAGCACCCTATCCCCCTGGGGGCCCGCAACGGGCCCCCAAAGGCATTTTCCGCCTGTCTTTTTGCGGCGGAAACCCCGCAGCAAAAGACAGGCAGCCAAATACCCAAGGCGGTGCCTGCACGGCACCGCCTCCATTAACCCCCTGCACCTGGTCCCGCAAGGCGGGCCTGTTCCGCCCGCCTTGCGGGACCAGGTAGAGGGGGTTGGCAGACAATACTGCAGCGGACGGTCTTTCCGTCCGCCGCAGTATCTTTTCTCTTCCCACCGCCATCCTAACATGGCAGTGGAAATTTTAAGGGTGATGGCGGTGAATCCGCGACCGCCGGGCCGGCGGGCCTCACCATTGGCCCAGCGGTCGCAGATTCACCGCCATCGTAATCGGCCCCTTTGTCCTCTAGGCAGTGCTGTTAGCTGCTTCATCTGTCCAGTCGGTAACCCCTACATTCTAATTCCTCTACGCAGTGCTGATAGCTGCTTCTCTGGTCCTGTCAGTAACTCCTACATTCTCAGTCCTCTAGGCAGTGCGGCAGCTGTGCCTCTGTTGCCAGTGGTAATTCCTCATGCTTAGTCCCTAGACAGTGCGGCAGCTGCTTCTCTGGTCCCGTCAGTAACGCCTCCTTTTTAGGTCTTCTAGACAGTGAGCAGGTGCTTCTTTTGTCCCGACTGTAACTGCCTCATTCTAAGTCCTCTAGGCAGTGCTGCAGCTGTGTCTCTGTTCCCATTGGTAATTCCCCATTCTTAGGTATCTAGACAGTGCTTCAGCTTTGTCTATGTTTATACATCAAATACACTCCAAACCAAAACACTTTGGTAAAAGACACTGTCATTTACAACTCCAATAACGCTAACTCTCACAAATGCGAGATCTATTGCTTTGCAAATGTTTGTTGCTATTGCTTTTGGTGTAGGCCATCATTGGGGAGCAATTGTACCATATCTGAAGTTTTGTGTCTGCTTTGATCATTTTACAAGCTGCGTTTTTATGTTTTTGATTTGTCTGATCTAAGAGTGCTTAGTCTACTCCTCGGGTCCGTATTTGCTTTTCGTGGGCTTTTTTCATTAGCAAAGTTCTTCTCTTGATGTTGTTCTTTCCCCTGCTTTCTATTCATTCCTCTGTCAAGGAACTTCTTACTTATATTCTATTTTTCATTATTATTACTATTCATTGAATCCTGATGGGTTGGAACAAAACGGTAAATTTGGTTTCCGAGACCAGTTATGAAAGTATTGAAATGTGCATGTTATGCTGGTCTGTACTTTTACTGTGTAACATTTTTTCATAAACCTTCTGTACACATGATTGTTACAACTTACAGGCCTGTGGTTTATTGGTTTAATTTGTATGTCAACGTAATCTTGGAATGTACTTGTTGAGTTTTACTATGTTTTTGACTCACTGGAGTGCCAAATCTAAAAAATGGCATCCTAAGTGAAGACTCAATTGTGACAACCACTCCTTGTTAGTAAAAATAGTGCCATACACAAATTCGTAAATAAATATAGTTGCTCATGCAGGAGCTGCAAATGCGAGTGATACGATTCATTCTCATTCCAAACAATTATGGAAGAAGACTGTTGTGTAAATGGTTCCATTATGAAAACTGGATGCGCTCCTTCTAAAGACTCATTCAAAAAGGCCAATCCAACAGCTTCTAATCCATCATTGAAGCCTAACCATGTGGTACAACTGAGCACACTAGTTTCTACACTTGGTTATACCACTATTTAGAAGTTTGTTTAGGTTGTTGTGTGGTGCCCGCAGCCCATGCCTGATAGTATCAACAGTAGAGAGAGAGAGTGTACCTTCTCTCTGTAAACTATTCAGTGTGAAACCACTTCCCAATGAATTCCATTTGTTTCAAATCTTCTTTAATTATACTTCCCATGCATATGTTTATTTGTTTTTCACTAAGGCAACACAAGTTGTGGCGATTAGCTCATACTTTATGTATGAAAACACTCAAAAAAGAACATGCAGAATACTCATAGCGATCTCCGCAACTGTCACTTAACTCACCAACTTGCCATGGAACGTACCAAGAAATTGGGAGTGGGGCAAGGAGAAGGAAAGGACAGGGAAAGGGGCAAAGGGCATGAGAGTAGCATCATAACAATGAACAAAAATCATCCATAAAGGGGTCCTTTATTTGGATAACATCTTAACTGTATCAGCAATAAATCCTTCATCAATATCAGATTTTACCGGGTTTGGTGCATGTTTGACTTTACCTTCCACTTGAGAATGAGATTGGGAAGAACGGTCAGCACTGCAAGTTTGCATTTATGTTGGGGATGAGGAAGCTGACAACTCAGGGTCAGGATACAGGTCTAAACCTACTTCGTCCAACTCGCAAACATTACCAGATCATTCCATACCAACCCGACACTTGGCAAATCTTCTTCTACTGCAACGCCTACCATCCCACGTGATAAAACTTCCTTTGTCCAACGTAACACTTTTTAGGGGCTTCAAAAACTATGACTTCCTTTTCTCCACTTTATTTGGTAATCTTATGTACTTACGTCTTCCACATAAAAATCTGGTATTCTAAATTTATTTGTGGTATTATATCTCTGCTTGGTTATAGATGGTTTCCTTTTTACCCTTTATTTCATGTAGCCATGATCTAACCAAGAGACCAGAGATCTCCAACCTTTTCTGTAGTGAGAGCTACTTCTGATGAGTGAAAATCATTGTGAGCTACTGCATGCCAAGCCACTCACAAATTTTACCAGACACCCCCATGCCCAGCTTCATTGACTTTAAGCTTAATGTCCATAGAGACAGATATTATGCTTTTAACAAAATACTTTGACTAGGGACACTAAGACAGGGCTGCCATGTGTGTCAGTGAGTGCGTGGTCTTTGGTGTTGTATGAAAAAGTATGTGTATGAACAGGATATATGTGTATGGGTAAATGAGAACCTGTGTCGTATGCACTTGTGGTACAGGACATACCTTTCACCATGTGTCACATGGTCACATGTGTAACACAAACATACAATTGTTTTTAAATGGGAGAAATGTAAATTGCAGAAAAATGTTCTGCAAAAATTTTCATACTATGGAACATTTTTCCGCACTTTAAATTTCTCTCACTTAAAAAATGGCAGTATTTTTTTAGGTATAAATATGAAACCGTGTCTACTAGCCACTGGCAACAAGATGCCTTCTCTGTGTAAATTTGACACTTGAAAACGGGAGAAAATAAAACTGAAGAACTAACTTTATGCATATATGAATTCCATTAAAAACTCAGCATTTAAATTATCTACCATTTCAAACTGTCGAATTTACAAACAGCAGGCATCTTGCACCCACCCAGTGGCCTGTAGACACGGTGCCATATTTATAAGATAAAAATACAGCCACTGTTTAAATAGGTGGAATTTATAGTGAATACATTTGCTTCATAAACTTTAAAGATATAATTAGCTTAAATGAAAGTACAGGAAAACATTAAAACTTTGTTTCATAGAAAAAACATTCTTCACTTTAAATTTCTCCGATTTAAAAAAATATATATATATTTTCAATTATAAATATGGCGCAGTGTCTACTAGCCACTGAGAGAAAGAAGCCTGCTGTTTGTAAATGGGACACTTTGAAATTGGAGAAAATTAAAATGATGAGTTAAATTAATCATTAAGTTAACTCTTCATTTTAATTTTCTCCCATTCAAAATCATTCAGGAACATCATTTTATTCTCATGCTCTAATTCAGTTGACAAGGACTTTTACTTAGGCGTTAAATACCTCACTGCTTCAGTTCATCAGCTCTCTGCCCCACCCTGTGTCATAAATCTGACTCAAGCACTGCTCATTATGTGGCCCTGCTAACTGCAGCCTGATGATAATAATATAAAATAAACACAGCCTTCCCTTAACTTTAAAATGGAAATGTGACCATGTACTTATTTAAAAATTAACTCAAGGCTGCGAGCTACCTGAATGTGTCAGAGAGCTACTGGTAGCCCAGATTCGACTGGCTTAATGCATATTTCAATAATTCCAGACTGTTCGAATATTTTTTTAGTAGCCACATGACATGAATCTGAGGATAGAAATCTTCCTTCGAGTAACTGAAGGGATTGGAGGGACGATGTATGTGTTAGGCCACAATCTTTCTTTAACAGTCAGAAGAACTGATTTTCTGCTCTGCAAGCTACACGAAAACTATCCTTGAGATAATGGTTGAACCTTTCTACGGAACTATTACAGTGTGTGTCATAATTGGCTGTCTTAATGTGCTTAATGCTATGTGAATCAAGAAATCCCATTATTTCACAGCACCCCTTTGTCACTCATACTCTCTGCTAAATATCTCTCGTGAAGTTTAACACTTCATTGGTGGTAACTCTTTTAACAAAGGGCCACTTCAGGTCATTTGGTGAAGCAGTCTATCGTCACAATAGCATATTTCATGGGGACTAGTAATCCCTTGAAGGGGCATGCCACATCAAAAGCAACATTTTACTATGGAGATTGTGGCCACGACAATGGTTGCATGGGGGGTGAAACACCCTTTAGCATTTAACCACAATTTGAATATTCTTCACAGTTTCTCACAAAATGATCTGGTTCTTTGACTATTCCTGGCCACCAATATTGAGTTCTCAAGGCAATTTTAAGGGTGACATGTCCCTGTGTGCCTGGTGACTGGCATTCAGATAACTATTAAGGCAGTCACCGGATGTACAGATTTGTCCTTTCCGAACAAGATATTATATAACTCACTTAATTCATCAGCAACTTGGGCAAAATAATGCAACACCCCCTGGTAATAAGATATCATAAGTGGTTTATGATATATTTGGAGAGTGAATGTATTGCCAAAAATAAAATGTCTATTGAGAGTTACTGCCCAAACACATGCTAACAATTCCCATTCAATTACTGCATATCCTCTTTCTGAGGGATTGAGTAATATAAAGGCATATCCACAAACCCATTTAACACATCCTTTGGTTGAGAGAAAACCACAACTAATCCATAGGCAGTTGCAACCACAGAGATGGTGCATACTTGCAACCAAAGTGATGTTGTATCCTTTGCATTAGTTAGCAGGAAGCAGAAATTCACTCGAGATCACAGGTAGATGCTAGCTTTCTGGAAATTTGAAAAGTTTGAATCTTTGCTTTCCATATTTGCACATCTCCTCTAGGGAGGACCTCCTTGATGCACTGACCACTGATTTTAGCTATTGTTTTTTTATTGTTGTATTTATTAGGTTATACAGTAAATGGGAAACATTTTACACTTCTGCAAGTTATACAATACGTAGGACTTATTACAAAGTAAACGTTCTTGAAGCCTTAAGATAAATATAGATGCCATCAGAGATGCAATGCATCCCTTTGTTTCCTTAAATGAAAAACACAATCAAACAAGAACCACAGTGAAGGCATTAGGTGATCACAACAGGTACATCTCCTTATCTCGATATTACAGTTCAATCGATAGATTATATACACAGCTTGATGACAGGCATCCGTGCCACATTAATTAATTCTAATAACATTTATTCTACATTACCCCCCGTAGCCGGGGCTGTGTCAGTGGTCAAAGGGTCCCTTCCAGCTGGGAATGTTTGGTATAGCCCCCATAAGTTTTTGGGGCGACTTCGGGAGAGAAGTAGCTCGCTATACAATTCCGTTTGAGTGTTACAGTACAGGATGTCTCGTGACCACTCATGCATGGTGGGCGGAGGACCTCGTGCCCAACGCATTGCTAATCTGCGCTTTGCAATTAAGACACCCATTTCGATCGATCGTCTAATTCCCTTCTTTAATTTTTTGGTGTAGCCCAAAAATGTTATTAACGGGTCAGGGAGTAGTGGGGTCTCAGTGATGTTACTTAATGTAATGTCTGAAATACCTTTTCCCAGTACCTGACTATGGGAGGTCACAGCCAGGCTGCATGTAATATGTCTGCCGGATTCCCCCTACACCTCTCACATTCAGCCTTGTCGCGCAGTTCATAATGAAATTAGCACTGATTACAGTTAAACGTACCTTTTACCGGCGGGCTCAAAGTTGTTAATTTACCGATCCTTGGTCCATGCCCTGGCCTGCCGCGGTTGTATGTGACGGTTCAGGTTGGAACCTAGCCTCAGCACTCACTTCCGGGGTCAGAGGTTGGCGGACTAGACTTCGAGGCCATCTATTTCATGAGCATGCTGCAGCGGACGCGGCGCCGGTGCGCCAAAGGCAATCCCGTCTGCACCCGTCCGCACCCGGCTGGGTCCAGGAGCCAGAACCACTGCCGGTTGGAAGTCCCAACAAAGAATTAAATACACAGCCGATGAGCTGTCTAATCTTTTGCTGCCTATTAAGAAGGTTCGTAGGCACAACATTCATATAGACACTGAGGTGCTGATCTGTGGGAATTGCAACAAGGATTTTATACCGATGAAACAAAAAAACAGCAGGGGAAAACCTGCTCTTTTTCCTATTGAACTACCCATCTTTAACAAAACATAAATATGAGATCTCTGAAATATTGAAGTATAAAAGGCCCAAAGGCATGTTTCTGACGGAAACATGGCTTAATGATAGTTCTACCCCAGATATCCTGAAGGATATGGGATAATGAGACAAGATTGGGTAGGACAAAGAGGGGGGAAATCGCGATATTTTATAAACTATCAATAAAATGCTGCCTAAATGAAGTTAATCTAGAGAAATGCGAAAGACTCTTTTCCACTTTCTAAGCAGCAGATAACTCTATAGCGGGCTTTCTGATTTACCGTGCACCGGGCTCAGCAACTCAATTCGTAGCAAGCTTGGGGGAAAATGTGATTCATCCAGCTATACGGCACAATAATTTCCTCATTTTGAGGTGACCTTAACATACATTTTGATAAAGTAGAGAAACTGGAGGCACAATCTGTATGTAAAGACCTTGTGATGTTTAACCTAGTGCAAAAGGTGAATGCCCCAATGCACCAAGCAGGTCATATCTTAGATCCAATATTCACTAATATAACAGAGATCGAAGCAGGGTCAGCATGGCCAGTTCCTTGGTCAGACCACCACTTAGTCTTCTTCCTTATTCCATTTTAGGGTACATTGGTTGAGAGGCCTAAACCCGTATGAAATGGGCCGGATTCAACCCTGATACATTCTCACAGGCACTCCTGAAAAATGAGCCCAGCACTGATAAGGGTATAAACATAGCCGATGGGCAGATTGAAAGATTGATAACGACCGCACTGGATAAAGTAGCACCTTGGACCACAATTAATACTAAAAGGTCGAAAGCATCTGCACCGTGGTTTAATGAACCATTAATAAAGGCCAAAATAAAGTGTAAACAATTGGAGCGTAGATGACGTAAGGATTACTGTATCAAATAAAGGAGGAGTATAAAAAAGAACAAAAGAAGACCACACACTTATTAAGAAAACATGTTGTGATTTCTATGCAGAGAAGATTGAAAGGGCTAAAAACTCTTCTAAAGAAATGTTCTCCATACTGAAATCCCTACAGTCAATCGAAAAATTTAAGGATACAACTACCACATTGGAAGAGTACTGCAATAGAATCGCTGATTTCTTTGCAGGAAAAGTGGCAAAAATATATGACGCCTTCCCTATGGAAGCACGTCAGGGCAGAAATATCGACTGTAGGCCGAATACAATATTTAAGGGAGAAACCCTAGATGAATTCAAGGTCCTGGAGCTAGAAGAGATGAAGAACCTAGCCAGCGTAATTCAATCCGGATCCCCACTGGATCCAGCGCGCCTAGAGATCCTAAGGCAGGGAGGTAATATCATTATGCCATCCATCTCGGAGTTAATTGCTGGCTCCTTTCAATTTGGAAACGTCTCCCATAAATAGAAACAAGCAATAGTACGCCCGCTAAAAAAAAAAAACATCTATAGTCCACTCTGTGTAAGATAATGTATGTCCCATCTCGTTACTACCCTTCTTCGCAACAATTGCAGAGAAAGTAACGAATAAACAGTTAACTAACTATATCAACAGGAATGCCCTACTTCACCCCTCTCAATCGGGTTTCAGAGCTGCGCACTCGACTGAATCAGCACTGCTCTTGGCCACCGAAACACAAAGGCAACACGCAGACAAATGGCAGACAGCTGCACTGATCCTGTTGGATCTAAGTGCGGCATTTGACACGGTCTCCCACGGCCTCCTTCTCCAAATATTAGAGATATGCGGCTTGAGGGGCCTGGCATTGCACTGGTTGACATCTTTCCTTTCTTCGTGGTGTTTCCAAGTTACACAACACTCGCACACATCCAGGAGTAATCCCCTGCTACAGGAAGTCTCACAAGGATCAATTATGAGCCCCACACTGTTCAATTTATATATAGGTCCACTGGCAAAGATAGTGGAGGGTCATAATGTGACCATTGTATCATATGTTCATGATACACAGCTAATTGCCACACTGTCTCAAAATCCGGAACAGACATAATGAAATTAGCACTGATTACAGTTGAACGTACCTTTTACCGGCGGGCTCAAAGTTGTTAATTTACCGATCCTTGGTCCACGCCCTGGCCTGCCGCGGTGGTATGTGACGGTTGAGGGTGGAACCTAGTCTCAGCACTCACTTCCGGGGTCAGAGGTTGGCGGACTAGACTTCGAGGCCACCTATTTCATGAGCATGCTGCAGCGGACACGGCGCCGGTGCGCCAAAGGCAAGCCCGTCTGCACCCGTCCGCACCCGGCCGGGTCCAGGAGCCAGAACTCCTGCCAGTTGGAAGTCCCAACAAAGAATTAAATACACAGCCGATGAGCTGTCTAATCTGTTGCTGCCTATTAGGAAGGTTCGTAGGCACAACATTCATATAGACACTGAGGTGCTGATCTGTGGGAATTGCAACAAGGATTTTATACCGATGAAACAAAAAAACAGCAGGGGGAAAACCTGCTCTTTCTCCTATTGAACTACCCATCTTTAACAAAACATAAATATGAGATCTCTGAAATATTGAAGGAGAAAACGCCCAAAGCCATGTTTCTGACGGAAACATGGCTTAATGACAGTTCTACCCCAGATATCCTGAAGGATATGGTATAATGAGACAAGATTGGGTAGGACAAAGAGGGGGAAAATCGCGATATTTTATAAACTATCAATGAAATGCTGCCTAAATGAAGTTAATCTAGAGAAATGCGAAAGACTCTTTTCCACTTTCTAAGCAGCAGATAACTCTATAGCGGGCTTTCTGGTTTACTGTGCACCGGGCTCAGCAACTCAATTCGTAGCAAGCTTGGGGGAAAATGTGATTCATACAGCTTTACTATACAGAAACAACAGTGGTCCCAAGCAAAGAGACACAGAAATGATCAGAATAAATATAGACCCAGTCAGTTCTATATTGTCGAAGACATGCCCAGCCGGGCAGAGGTCTTCAAGCTTTATATTTAAATAAACGTTTTGAGAAACAAAAATACACCTTCAACAATTCACGTGCGTGGGGCACAAGCCTGTACCAACCCACAACAGTACATAGACACAGACAACATACACAAAAGGGCTTACAAGGCAAGATCAACAGTCTCTGTAGGGTTTCAAAATTAAACAGAGAGATTCCAGTAGGTACCATTACATAGTTTCGTGTAGTAAATCATTGTACAAGTATATGGTACACAGAGTCGACGACGTTTCGGACCCCCTTACTAAATGCTGGGGTCCATCATCAGGACAGAACAATAGTTGCCTTTTTAAAAATGATGAGCCTCTTTAGCCTAAGGGGAGGAAGGGGGAACAAAAATTACAATAAGTTTAAGTTTAACCACACACATAAGGTTAGTGACATTGTGTAGTGGTTAATACGCTTGTTTCCAGGTCGATATTTACATTCTCGTGTAATCAGGCACGTGACTGAGTGGTAAAAACTACGCACATGGTGACTAAGTGAGTGGCATATACCTATTATGCCCAGACTGTGAGGGGTGAAAGACTCTCAAGTTTAGGGAGCGAGAGGTGACAATCTAGTCAGGTAAAAAACGGCGCAGTGGTGCGGTTGAGTTGTAAGGTGAAGTTCTAAACGGCACAGTGCGACAGTTCAATTGCAATTAAAAGTGAAGTTCTCAGTGATGAACGGCGCAGTGAGACAGTTCAATTGCAAGTTAAAGTATATAGAGCTCACCGAAGGGCATAGGAATAAAGAGCTCCCAGGCGAGCTTAGAATGAACAATGGAGCAGGACCGGTGATTAGGTGAATTATCCGTATGGCGTGGAAGATCTGGAATGGGAGGGAATGGCAGCAGTTATGGGAGGAGACAGCCAATCCTTTGTGCCGACAATTAGAAAAAGTTAAAAAAGGCTTACCAGGAATTTTGGAACAGTATTTCAAAAAGCCGGGGGCGGAACGGATAAAATAACACGTTTCCGCTTATACCTGTAAAAGGTTACATGTTTCAATAAAGGTGGTGGGAAGGAGGGGGGGAGTGACCAAGGCATATCAAGCTAGAGCCGGGTTGCGGCTTACCTTACGGTCCGGGAGATACCGGGAGCGCCGAGTCGCGCTTGGGTCCTGGAACCAGGGGGTGGCCTGCGGGGAAGGAAGAGGTAATGGCCCCGTTAGTCAATTGGGCAGGGTGAAGTAACATGGCCATTGGGGCGAGGAAGGGCGCGTCTTGGTCTTACCGGGTTAGTCGGCAGCACTGGGTTTCCTGGTCGAGGGAGTCATGTGACCAGAGCCATTATAACACGGTTGGCCATTGGTTGAGTAGGGGGCATGAAAATGGATGACGGACCAACCACGGGTGGCCATCTTAGATGAGGCCATTGACAGAAGAACTGGCAAAGAACAGGAATAAGTGCAGAATAGTGACTTTTGTGAGATAATAACAATTGTGGAAGAATTAACAAGGTTACATAGAGTACATTAGTTCACACAGGGCAATTAAGAGTCTTCTTTCAGAGAAAATATAAAGTTCATTCACTTCAGTTCCTTAAAGAGAGGGCCATCGGAGCAAGATTAGATTAATGTAGTCCAATCCTCTTGTTGGTTAAGGCCAGAGTTCAGACTGTCTGTCCTTATGATCCATTTAAGCTCCTCCTTGTTGAGCAGAACGTTGAGGTCTCCGCCTCTCGGTGGCAATGTCACTTGGTTTATCACCGTCCAGCGAATGTCATTTTCAGAGTGCTGCTTATCAGTGAAGTGCTCCACCAATGGGGCATTGGGAGTCCTGCAGCGTGTTGGGCGATACGTAACTTGATTTTTTGTTTTGTTTGCCCCACATAAATGAGGTCACAAGGGCAGAAAATTGCATATACAATATTACAGCTGTTGCAGTTTGTAAACGTTTTTAACACATTTTTAGTTTCCTTGTACACAAATTCTTTGCCTTCAATAGTGAAGTCACAAACCACCCACGTTCCACATTTGGCATGACCCTTAAGAGGTGTTGTGGCCCAATGGTCATCTATCGTTCTTTTAGGTGGGGTGGTGGAAGGTAGGGCTGCCCTCACAAGGTGGTCTCTGATGTTTTTGCTTTTTTTAAATGCAAAGAGGGGGCGTTCCCAGTTTAATTGCCCCGAATTCAGAATATGCCAGTTTTTTTTAATGGTTTTCGTGATTTTATTGGAGATACTAGAGAAGGTCGTGACACAAACCAGCTTGTTTGTGGTGGGTTTAGGTTTTTGTACCAGAAGGCTGGGCATGTCTTCGACAATATAGAACTGACTGGGTCTATATTTATTCTGATCATTTCTGTGTCTCCTTGCTTGGGACCACTGTTGTTTCTGTATGATAAGCTCCCCGAGGTCCCTCGCTGATACTAATTGGGGTCCCCTTGTTGTTTTAAATAGATATCATCCAGCTATACGGCACAATAATTTCCTCATTTTGAGGTGACCTTAACATACATTTTGATGAAGTAGAGAATCTGGAGGCACAATCTGTATGTAAAGACCTCATGATGTTTAACCTAGTGCAAAAGGTGAATGCCCCAATGCACCAAGCAGTTCATATCTTAGATCCAATATTCACTAATATAACAGAGATCGAAGCAGGGTCAGCATGGCCGGTGCCTTGGTCAGACCACCACTTAGTGTTCTTCCTTATTCCATTTTAGGGTACATTGGTTGAGAGGCCTAAACCCGTATGATATGGGCCGGATTCAACCCTGATACATTCTCACAGGCACTCCTGAAAAATGAGCCCAATACTGATAAGGGTATAAACATAGCCGATGGGCAGATTGAAAGATTGATAACGACCGCACTGGATAAAGTAGCACCTTGGACCACAATTAATACTAAAAGGTCGAAAGCATCTGCACCGTGGTTTAATGAACCATTAATAAAGGCCAAAATAAAGTGTAAACAGTTGGAGCGTAGATGACGTAAGTATTACTGTATCAAATAAAGGAGGAGTATAAAACAGAACAAAAAAAGACCACACACTTATTAAGAAAACATGTTGTGATTTCTATGCAGAGAAGATTGAAAGGGCTAAAAACTCTTCTAAAGAAATGTTCTCCATACTGAAATATATGACGCCTTCCCTATGGAAGCACGTCAGGGCAGAAATATCGACTGTAGGCCGAATACAATATTTAAGGGAGAAACCCTAGATGAATTCAAGGTCCTGGAGCTAGAAGAGATGAAGAACCTAGCCAGCGTAATTCAATCCGGATCCCCACTGGATCCAGCGTGCCTAGAGATCCTAAGGCAGGGAGGTAATATCATTATGCCATCCATCTCTGAGTTAATTGCTGGCTCCTTTCAATTTGGAAATGTCTCCCATAAATAGAAACAAACAATAGTACGCCCGCTAAAAAAAAAGCCATCTATAGTCCACTCTGTGTAAGATAATGTATGTCCCATCTCGTTACTACCCTTCTTCGCAAAAATTGCAGAGAAAGTAACGAATAAACAGTTAACTAACTATATCAACAGGAATGCCCTACTTCACCCCTCTCAATCGGGTTTCAGAGCTGCGCACTCGACTGAATCAGCACTGATCTTGGCCACCGAAACACAAAGGCAACACGCGGACAAATGGCAGACAGCTGCACTGATCCTGTTGGATCTAAGTGCGGCATTTGACACGGTCTCCCACGGCCTCCTTCTCCAAATATTAGAGATATGCGGCTTGAGGGGCCTGGCATTGCGCTGGTTGACATCTTTCCTTTCTTCGTGGTGTTTCCAAGTTACACAACACTCGCACACATCCAGGAGTAATCCCCTGTTACAGGGAGTCTCACAAGGCTCAATTATGAGCCCCACACTGTTCAATTTATATATGGGTCCACTGGCAGAGATAGTGGAGGGTCATAATGTGACCATTGTATCATATGTTGATGATACGCAGCTAATTGCCACACTGTCTCAAAATCCGGAACAGACAGCACAACTAATTCTCCCAATGTTTAGAGGAGGTAGCAGCATGGATGTCCAACCATTGCTTGAAGCTCAATGGTAACAAAACAGAGGTGCTGATTGTGGGAAATGCCCCATCAGTTTGGACATTTGCTTGGTGAACTGAGACGCTTGGTCAACTACCAACCTGCAAATACAGAAGTTAAAAATATTGGAGTGTGGTTTGACTCCAAACTGACATTTGATAGTCGAATCCGGAAAGTGACGGGTAAATGCTTCAAGACCCTGAAAGTCCCGAGGAAGATCCTTGATCACCTGTCAATGCAAGGAAAACAATAGTACATGCCGTGTTCACTTCCCAGATGGACTATGGCAATGTCCTCTATTTAGGCTCATCCAAAAAAGGGCTAAAGAAGCAGCGATTGATACAAAATGTGGCAGCCCGCTTAGTGATGCATCTCCCAAAAAGAACATCTACAACGAAAGCCCGGGGAAGCCTGCATTGGCTACCTGTGGAGAAAAGAATATTGTTCAAGAAAATGTGGTACTGCCATCGAATCCTGTCGGATTAAGGTCCACTGTATCTCCAAAGTATGATACACCGTAGGTGTAACCAAGCGCTCCATAAATGGATATATATATTTGCCAATGGTAAATGGTCTAAAGGTGGGGCCATTTGTTATATTGTATTTTATCAAATCAAAAGCTTTTCCTGTTTTTTCCCAGTTATATTCTTGGTCTTCATGGTGAAGAATCCTGAGGGGCTCCTTGAAGGTAGTAACATTTTGGCCGAATCTTGAGTAGTATTCACTCAGTCGACAAAATGAAAGCAACTCTTCTTTGTAACGAGGTTCAGGTGTCAGGTTGATGATATTCACTAAGAATTCTTTGGGAACAGCTCCTCCTGCTGTCAGCTTGAGCAACCTTTACGTAGATGTTATAATGTTTCTTTATGTTCTTAGAGAAGACAATATTATCAATCTGGAAACACCTCATCCATTTCTTTGAATACATGGTACATTGCTCATTGAAAAATGGAATCCTCTAACGCTAATCTGAAAGGCATCTGCTTAAACTGATATGGACCAACTGGAGTGAAAGGGAAGTTAGAGACCTTGAGTCCTTTGAGAATTCTATTTAGAGATGCCCCAGGTTTTAAATGTAAGATGGAGAACACTGCTGCTCCGTCAAGCAAGGAAACCAGTTACTTTATTTTCCATAATAAATGTTGATGATGATGTTTGAATTCAGTGTTCTGAGATCTATACACAGACAAAGGCTTCTGTTGCTCTTCTTTGTCAACAATATGGGTGATACACATTCATCTGATTCTGTTTCTTTGATTATTCCTTGTGACAGTATATCTTGAACATCTTTTGCAGGTCCTTTCTTATGCATAAAGGTACCCCTCTCAATTGCTGTCTGACAGGTATAAATCCTTGTTTCTGTTTAATGTGATGCACAAATCCTGTTAGTTTTCCTGAATAATTTCTGAATGTCTTCTGAAATTCTTGAAGGAGTTTGATGCTCACATCATCTTCCTGAATAGCTCAAACAGGATCTGGTGCATTGGGATTCAAAATGACCGGCAACATCTTTGGTCCTTGCAGACTAGTACACAGACACCCATGGTGGGTCACATCAATTTTGATGAAGGCACTTCTTCCTTTGATTCTGGCTTCAGTGTTAAGATAGCCAGTGAAAATATTGATTCTTGAATCAAAGGCCACTGCTTTTATCTCTGGGCCCAAGAGTGTGACCACCTGCTGTGAAACTTCAAATAAAAAACGACTTAAGTTATTATAGCATTTGGTGAACCCAAATCCATCACTCCTTCTAAATAATTATGCAGCACATGAATGGTTCACAGAGGATGTTTCTCTTCTTCCTCAGACCAATTTTACAGATTTTGGACCATCAAAACAATACTTAGGATTTTAGCTTTAGGCTCCAAATGTTAATACTCCCCATGGTTGGAATCAGATGAGATTTGGGCTACTCTAGTTCTATATGTATGCTTGCCTTTCCTATGCACTCTGCTGAAATTTCCTGTGCAAACACAAATGTTACTGCTTTCCTGGCAGTATAGTTCTTGCATGAAGCTATATGCAAATAACTACCACACCTGAAAGAGGATCCTTTTCTCTCATTTCTCCTGTTTACTCAAGATAGGTTTGCCAGCTCTGCTTACCACACTACATATTTAAGTGGTCTTAAGTGGACTCCTCCCTCTCCATGTCCAAACAGGTCAACGCCGTCTCCTCCTCCTGCTATAACACCCTCTGCATGCTCCGCAGGATCTACAACTGGATCCTGACTGAAACAAGAAGAACGGTGACACAGGCCCTCGTCAGCAGCAGGCTGGACTATGGCAACGCACTCTACGCCGGAATTCCAGCCAAACACCTACAACGACTACAGCGCATCCAAAATGCCTCCGCCCGACTGATCATCAACGTCCCTCGCCGCAGCCACATCACCCCCCACCTGAGAAACCTACACTGGCTCCCCGTTGACAAGAGGATCACCTTCAAACTCCTCACCCATGCACACAAAGCACTCCACAACGCCGCGCCAGCTCCGCTCCGCCAGCCTCACCCCAGCCTGATTCTCCTTCATTCTGTCCCCTAGTAAAAAAGTCATAGCACTCCAGTGTGATGCTTATCACAGGTTTGACTCTATTCTCCAGCCTAATCAATGCCTTTTCACAATCATCATAGTATTCTTTACCTCCAGGTTCCTCAGCCTTTGGTAACGTGTGAAAAATGTTCTGACCACGAGCAATGCAGGAGGATGCCTTTTCTTTGTTCTACAGACATTTTATTGGCATTGATGCCCACTAAATGTATATGACATTCTTCTTTCGAGCATTTCTACGGGACTCGAGGGTCTTCATTACTTTTGTAAAAGCTTCTGTGCTGGATTGAACTAAATAATTACTACTCTGAAGGCAAAACAGGGTAATCTGGAAAGGACAATGCTGGGATTGTGTGAAAATTAGCAATGAGATTGTGTTAACATCACTGAAGAACGAAATAGATGAAAAGACCAGGGAAATATTGAGGTTCTTTGATTTCTGACTTTGTCCCGTATTTAGCCGCCATTTTGTGTCTCGTCGCCATTTTGTGTTGCTCTCACTCAGGCCGCACGGCGAACGCAATGTTTTTGCTTTTTCCAGCTGCTGCGTGTCCTTTCAGTTAAAGAATAACTCTATTACCCTTGTTTATGAAACCGATGTCAGGGTCTGGCTGAGTTCGTTAATCCATGTCTGGGTTGACTGATCCTCGTCTCGACTGACTATTTGCCTTCTCCTATTCTTTCCTTACATTATCTTATCAGACTGGCCTTCACTATTCTCTCCTTGTATTCTCTTGTTACACAGCTATCCTCTGAGGCACACAAATAAGTTCTGCCACCTGCAAATTGGATTGTTGTAACCGTTACTGATTAAACTGTTGGGAGGGGTAACACATGGGGTCTAAGAAAGGGGCCTATTTGGGATACTTGATAGCTTGTTTTCCAACTTTTCTCATTGGTCTGTTTTTTTTTTTTTTTTTAAATGTCCTCATCTTGCGATTATCCTTATGCATGTGGAGTGCCAGGACTCTGCCTCGTTATTTTTAACCGACACTGCCCCTTGTTCTCTCTTGGTTGGGGAGTTTTGACCATTTTCCATTTGAGGAGATTCCTTTGCTCGTCACATATCACAATGCCTCTGGCTTGAGTTGGATCGGGAGGGAGCTAGCCAGCTTGGCTACTCGGCAAGTACTTTACTTGTCCACCAGAAGATAGATCGCTTTAATCATAGGACTTAAGTTTGTTCTTATTCGGGATTTAAATATGACTCAAAGATATCCCAAAACTTCAATCTTTTGTTTACACTTCCTAGCTTATCAAGTTTGTTAATTCTTATTGCCGAGTTTAGCCATTCTGCGTGGGTTGGGCAAGAGGGTCCTATCCATTTAATACATATTTCTCTCCTTGCTAGAGCTATTAGTACAAAAAGGAGATTTTCCTGTTCTTTAGTAAGACCCCCTTCATTATCTGAGCTCAAAATCCCAAAAAGAGTAAGAGTTGTACTTACAGTAAGTTGTTTGGCCAGGATAGTACTCAAGGTCTTACCGACTTGATTCCAAAATTCTTCCAAATGTGGACAGCTTTTAAACATATGGATATCATTTGACTTCTCTTCTCCACATTTAGGGCATTTTCGTATTCCAGCGTTTTTAAATTTGGACAGTTTTTTGGGGGTCCAATATGCCCGGTGAATTGTATACAGATGATTCCTCTTCAGAGCCGCGGATTTGAGGGTTGACCAGCATTTAAATACAGATTTTTCCCATATTAGATCTAGATCTGTTATTACAGTGTCTTTCCATATTTGAGCTTCCATATTAGCACTGTCTTCGTTGGCCGTTATCAGTGCCCAATACCACTTGGCTACTTCTTTTGGTAATCGCGTTGTTGAGATCATGTCATCCTCCAAGTTTTCATTGCCTTGTATATTCGGTAAAGTTTTGGACCAACTTGACATTTGATAATACTTAAATTTGGATAATGTGTTGTTCGACAGTTCTTGAAGTTCTAACCAGGTCTTTATATTTGGGCCATCTAGTATTTGCCCCCAGTATTTGATGTCGGCTCTTTTTAATGCTAGTGCAAGAGTATCTTTTAAGCATTCAGGAGTTCCGGGGGATTCCCAAATAGGAGCCCACTTACTGTAGTATGGTATATGTAGTATGCTTCTAATTTGTGTCCACATCTTTGCTGCATCTCTCAGTATCTTAAGCTTTATTTTTTTGAAGTATTTGGGATGTCCATACTTAAACAGTGCATGATCCTCTGAATTTGCGATTACTTGTAAATATGCTGAGTAATGTTCATGGTTTTTCAGTAAAGGTTTGATGTTTTTAAACTGAAAGGCTCTGCAATATTCCACCAGGTCTGGACTAGCCAGCCCGCCCTCCTTTTTGCTCCTCCTGATTTTTTTCCATGCGATCCTCGTGCCCTTTGCTGCCCAAATGAAACTTGTTATATCTCTTTGTGCGCGAGCTAGTTCTGCTTTCCCGAACTCCATTGGAATTGTATTAAATAAAAAAGTGAACTTTGGCAAAATGGTCATCTTGATTATATTTGATCTCCCAATCAGACTCAATGGTAGAGAGGACCATGTCTCAAGTAACTTTCTTACATCTCCGGCAACTTTATTCAGATTCCTGTTTGCGATCTTCTCTATGTCATGGTTTATTAAGATTCCTAAGTACCTGATTTCATTTTTTATGAAGTTGTTTTGAAAAGCCGTGTTCCATGTCATAATTTCTGTCTTTGTTTGATTCACCAAATATCCTGAAAGTTTACCGAATGTAGTTAGAGTTTTCTCAATACTTGCTTTAGCTTTTAGGTAATCATCAGTAAAGATCATTAAATCGTCTGCATAAAGAGCAATTTTTTTCTCCCAACTGCCAGCCTTGAAAGGTGTTATTTCGTTGTTGTTTCTTAACTTGTTTGCCAGAGGTTCAATATATAAATTGAAAAGTAAGGGGGAGAGTGGACACCCCTGTCTCGTTCCTCTGGTTATTTTTATGTTTTCAGTCAAACTGCCATTTATTAGGACCTTTGATTTTGGATCTTTATAAATCAGGTTTATCATACCTGTAAAGTGTGGTCCAAAATTGTTTTTGATCATAACTTTCTCAAGAAAGGTCCAGTTGACTCGATCAAATGCCTTTGCGGCATCAACAGCGAGTATAGTAAGCGGAGTTTTCTCGCTTGTAGCAACGTCTACTGCAGTTAGGAGTTCTTGCGTTACTTCATGTAAGTACCTCCCTTTAATAAAACCTTTTTGATCTTGATGTAGTAAGTTAGATAGTACTCTCCCTAGTCTGGCTGCCATTATTTTTGTAAATATTTTGTAATCAGCGTTCAATAGAGATATTGGACGATATGATTCACATTTGAGTGGGTTTTTTCCGGGTTTCAGAATAATTGAGATTATAGCATCATTCCATGAATTAGGTATTGGTTTCTGTTGTATTAGGATTAAATTGATCAGTTTGGTTATGTGCGGAAGTATGGAGTTTTTTAGTTTCATATATAGTTAATTTGGAATAGCATCAGGTCCTGCTGCCTTTTCTTTTTTCAGACCTTTAATTGCATCTGCCACTTCTTCTTCAAGGACTTCTTTATCTAGTGTTTCTCTGTCGTTTTCTGTCAGTTTTAGGAGCTCTGCATCTTCTAGGTAGGAGTTAATCCTTTGCTCTGAGGGATTTAAGTCTTCCGTATACAGGTCTTTAAAAAATTTCCAAAATTCTTGCTTGATGGTGATTTCATCCGAAATAGGACTATTCTGACCATCCGGGATGATGCTTTTTACCTTGTTTTTAGCTAGATCTGTTTTGAGTTTCCATGCTAGCCATTTTCCGCATCCCTCACCATATTCATGTTTCGCCAGTTTGCTGGAGTCCCATTTTTTCTGTAATCTCTCCTCCAGGATTTGATTAATTTTATCTTTAAGCGTTTGTTCTTTGCTAATAAGATCTTGCTTCTTGACCTCATCATGTTCTTCGGATATAACGTTATCAAGAGTACTGATCTCTGTTTCTAAATCTGATATCTCTCGCTTACATTGTTTATTTTTGCGAGCCCCTAAGCTCAAGAGTTTACCCCTTAAGACTGCTTTATAAGTATCCCACGTTATTTGTTCTGTGGTGTCTGACACATTTAGTTCGAAGAAGATGTTTGTTTCTGTTTCTAGTTCCTTTATGATTTGTTCGTCTTCCAGCAGGGCTCTTTCAACTGTGAATCTCCTTTCGGTTTTATTTTCTGTAGTTTGTAATTCCAATTTTACTGCCGAGTGATCTGACAGGTGAGCTGGCAGGTGAGATATTTTTTTTACTTTCCTTGCTATTTCATTACTGATCAGAAAAAAGTCAATCCTGGATTTATGACCCAGTTTTTTGTAGTGTAAAGTGAATGGTTGTGATTTTTCTCCTTTATCCTTCCAAATATCCACCAGATTAAGGTCCTTTTTGTAAGTCCCAATCCATTGTCTCATTTTTTTTAGATTAGTGTGTCTACCTGGAGGAAATCTATCAAGTTTTAAATCCATTACTAGATTAAAGTCACCCCCTAATATTATGGGAGAAGTGACTAAAAGTAGCTGCGAGTATAGATTTCGCAGCGGATCAGCATCATCTAGGTTAGGACCATAGTACCCTGCAACTGTAATGGGGGAATTTCCTATTTTTGTATTGACTATTGCCCATCTTCCTTTGCAATCTACTTCTGAGCTGATTATAATTGCATTTAGGGACTTTTTAAAGATTATTGCTATTCCCTTAATATTGACTTGTTGTGTTGTGCAGATTAAAGAGTCTACCCACCATAGGTTCTTAATTATTTGATCCCATTCTTCCTTTAACAAGTGGGTTTCTTGTAATATTATTATCTCACTTTCCTCTGTTCTGATATATTCTAAGATTTTATTTCTCCTGCTTTTTGTTCTTAACCCATTCACATTCCAGGATAAAATTTTTACCTCTCTACTTTCATTCCCCATTTATTATGTTCATTTGTTGTGATTTTTTTCTATATTTCACTCCCTGATGTTTTGATTTCCTGAATTTTCGCAGATGAGGTATTTTTTGGTTTTTTTTCCCTATTTTGCTCCCCACCCTTTTTTGTGTATTTTCGTACTTTTCTGATTTGTGTATTATAGTTACCCTCCCCGGGGAAGCCTCCATCTTCTTCTCCTTTGGTTATCTTTGTAACCCTTTTGGCTTCCCGTCCCCCCCCCGTGATTCTTATCTATATACATTTAAGAGATGAAAAAAAAAGGTTTTAGTTGGATTATAGCTCCTACATATTATTATCCTTAAGTATGAGTTTTTTATTTTTTTATTTTTTATTTATTATTTTTTTTTAAGTATGCATTTTAGCATTTAGCATTTAGCATTTAACTCAGTGGTTCCTCTGATAATACTTGATCTTTGATTTGTTCTATTAAGTTCTTCACTTCCTCCGGCTCTCTTAAGTTACGCATTTTGTTTCTCCATATAATGCGTAGTGAGGGTGGAAATTTCATTTGCACTGTGGCACCTAATTGTTGCAAATCGGACATCAAATTTCCCAATTCCCATTGTCTGGTCTGCGAGGCTTTTGACATATCTGATCTTATTTTAAAGTTCCAACTATCTTTGTTAAATGTTCCTTTTTTCAATGCCTCCCCCAAGATTCTATCCTTCAGCATATACGTTTTAAAGTTTACTAGAATTTTCCTGGGGGTTTTCCTTTCTTTGCTTTTTCAGTAAGGATCTCTGTGCACCCTCTGTATGTCCTCGTTTAAGACCTCTTTGTCCGCCCATGGGAAGTGTTCCGTCAAGAGTGCCACTACAAATGCTTTTACGTCTTTACCCTCTTGGTTCTCTGGTACATTTAAGATCCTTATGTTGTTCTTCCTGGCCTGATTTTCTAAAGATTCCAGTTTATCGTTTGTATTTTTACTCTCCAGTCTTAGGGAATTTATTTCCTTTCTGTTTTTCTCCACCTTCTTATCCAAGCCAGTGACTTCCTTTTCGATTGCCGTAACTCTGTCTGCTAGGGCATTTAGCTTGGTATCCAATTTCTCGCAGACCTCTTGTATTTTGTTTTGTTTTGATTCAGAGATGGTGAATTTCTCTTTCATTTCTATCCATATTTTTTCAAGTAATTCGTCTGTTTGAGTTTTAGCTGGGTTTTTGTTATACTCTGTGAACCTTGGGTCATCGTCTTCCTTCTCTCCAACCTCTTCCGTCCTATTTACGATTTCGTTTACTGCTGCTGTTGCAGCAGGATCAGCGCCTCCTTCAGCCATGTAGATTTCCGTTCCTTCTTCTGTGCTGATTTCTCTTTTTTTCCAAAGCTCCTCTAGACTCTTGTTTTCCACCAAGTTCTTTTTCTTTGTTCGAGTTTTTCTCCCCTTCTTTGTCTTACTAGGGCTCGGTTTTCCAACCAGTAGGGGGATTCCTTGCTGATTATCTTTTCATTGGTCTGTTTTGTGTGTGTAAGGAGTGAATCCTGTAAATGTGTTTACTATAACAGATTGTGCGCCACGGATTGAAGTGGCAGTCTCCTCAGAACCCACCTTGTGTGTAACTTCTGGGATAACTGTGCTTGGCTGCAGCTAATAAACCTGGTTTCTACGCTCAACAGAGTGTCTTGTGTCTCTGTTTGACAGGGCAGGTGAACCTGGGGATTAAGGCGTGCCCTGCGCCGCCAGGCCCATAAGGCGCGGTTCTCCAACTGGCGCTCAATGTGGGGCAGTTTCAGTGGTAGCGGTTCAGCCCGAGGGTCGTGAGAAACCCTGCAAGAAAATTCCGGAGGATTTGCGAACCACGTCAAGCAACCCCTGTATGTTGAAGTGGACCGAAGGTCTTTTGCAGCGTGGCTACTCCTTTCCGACGGCTGCTGACAACTGCTGCCCTGACTACCGCCCTGCTTTGGACCCTTTGGTGATGATTGGTATCGCAAGACGTTAGACGGACCTCTGTTGGCGTGAGAAGACCATTTAGTTAAGTATTCGTGGGTAGCGCCCACTTCTTTGTTTTGTTTTTGACTTTTGTTATTCGACTGTTGCAATAGCCGAAGCCAAGGGGTGAGTACATTTGTACCGTGCTCTTTGCTTTCACTCCTTGAAGTTGGTAAACGGACCAGTGTGCTTGAAAATGCCTGGTTTGAGCGGATTTAGGAAACTCTGTTGTTTTTGCTGTACTAGGGATTCCCGACTCGAGGACTCATGTCCGATTCCTCCGGTTGGAACTCCTACTTATGAGCTCTATTCTAAACATGGTATTGGTCCCATTGCCTTTAATGAGGCATGGATCCGATACACGAAGAAAGATGGTGTTTTACGATGGCCCTATAATGGTAGTTTTGAGCCTGATGTTTTAGATAATCTGAAAGCAATTCTGTTTAAGTGAAAAGCCCGGCCGGCAATGTTTGACTCTTTCCGCCATTGGCATAAGGAAGCCAAACAGAGAGAAATTAAACAGGCAAAAAGAGATGGAAAAGAGAAAGATATAACGATCATACAGGCTGCCCAGCAATTTAAGGATAATGAGACTGAGCAAGCAACTGAAGTTTTAGACAGACATCATATGGCAATAGATAGAGGCTACCCTGTGTTGCCTACTTCTCCACGGAGTAAGGACTCTGACGAAGATCCTTTTATGTCCCATTTATTGAAATTTCCTCCACCTTATGTACCAGGAGCTAATGCACCCGTATTATTGCCACCTGTTCATCAACCTGTTGTTCAGCCAGGTGCTTCGGCTAACCCACAATTGCCTCTTCCTGCATTGCCTCCTGCACCCCCTTTGCCACCAACTTCTGTACCTCAGTCTCCTTCACCTTCGGGTTCCCTTGTAACGGCTAGTTCTTCTCTTCATTTGTTTCATGCTGCGTCTCCAGCTTTACTCTCTGCTTCTTCCCCGATACGTACTCGGTTCGTTGATACTGTTTCTGGTCTTTTCTCTCCCCTTCTTGGGTCATTTACGGGGACTCCTGCTTTTTCTCAAAGGCAATCCCGTAGCCAAATTCCAGATTCTGATGAACAAGTTGTATTCTCCTCACTTGCTCATAAATGGATGATGAGTGGTCTACTGTATAGCGTACCCGATATTCTGAGTACCTTCCTCCAGTGGAATGCGCCTACGAAGAGATATGTTTTTAACGTCATGTGTGACGCTCTTGTCAAAGGATGGGAGGATATGGAGTTGGATTTAACTCCTCAGGGTCTATAAGGGACTTATTGTGGGTTCTGAAGTTGAAGACGCTATAAAGATACTTGTTGCTTTCAGATCGTTATATACGTCCCAGACTATTCCTGAACCTGATCCTGCAGTTAGACAGAGAATGAAGAATTATCCTATGAGGGAAGTTCCTCCAGTCTGGAGAGAAGCCGTTCAGCAAGTGGGCAATGTTCCAGGTGTTCCTGCTCATTTCCAGCGTATATGGGTACATGTTCCCTGGAAGAGAGCTGAAGTTTTAGCACTGAAGCAGTCTTTACCGGACCCTCGTAAAAATCCTGCTGGATATTATAAAGAGCTGTCCCAGACTGTTGATGCATGTATCATGAATTTGGCCGATATTGATATGTTGATGGGGAATGTAGTTCCACAAGCATTGTGGGCTTGGATTCGTAGAGAGGACCACAACCAAGCTTTAGGTGGTAGTTGGGCCGATATAGTTGCCGCAGATGCAGCACAAGTGAGTGGTGCTAAGCCAGATGATTTGATTACACAATTGCCTGGTAGAATTATCGCTTTAATGAAGCTGATGATGCCTGCCTTACGCGTTAACTGGGATAAGTTAGCTGCGTGAAAGCAGAAGAAAAATGAGAGCGTCTCTGATTTCTTTACTCGTTTTGAGGAGACATTTATTGATCACAGTGGTCAGGATATGAGTACTGAAGGTGGACAGCGATTATTTGTGGATAAATTCGTATTTAATTTACTTCCCGAATTATCCCATAAGTTGAAAGACTCTGAAAGCTCTTGGGCTGTTTCTTCTTCTGCACAGATATTGGCCACTGCTCAGTATTATGAGAATAGGGATAAAGAAGAGAAAGATAAGATGGAGAAGAAGACTAAGGAATTAAAAATGAAGATTCTTCTTCAACAGGCTTATCCCCCTCGTTCTGGCCAACGTCACTTTCAACAGCCTCTCCAGCCTCAGAGGTTGTTACAGAAAAGTGAGTCTTTTGTTCCGCGACCTTTGCTTGGTCCTAATCAATGTGCCTATTGTAAGGAGGAAGGTCATTTTAAGAATATCTGCCCGGTTTTATTGGAGCGTAATGGTGGATTTCCAGGGCCGCGAGGCCGTGGTGGTTTTCAATCAGTACCTAGAGGTATAGGGCGAGGTGCGTTGCCTCAGGGACAACGTTCCTTTCCCCTCAGAATTCTTTGAATTATTTTGATCAGTAGAATACTCAGTCTGCACAATATTACAATGACGATTATTGTGTTGTGAGTGAGGTTCAGGATTTTCATTCTAGCTAGGACAGCCATGGACAAAGTAAGGGAGTCGTATCAGTTCCAGTGGATCAGAATGGACCTTATGTTGAAGTAGTTGCATTGGGTGTGCAGAGCCATTTCTTTTGGATACTGGTGCGATAAGAAGTTCTATCATGCATTCCAAACTCCCTGGGATACCTTTTTCTGGCTTAACAAATGTTTCTATGGGATTTTCTGGCGCCCCAGTTGCTAATCTGGTCTCTTGTCCCTTGCCTCTTTCGATTGGTCCTTACGAATTGGAAGCTCCGCTTATTCTAACGACTGGTTGTGGAGAAAACTTGTTGGGTTTGGATTTATTGAAACGGCTACATGCAACGTTGTATTGTTTCCCCTCTGGTGTGCATCTTACCTTGGGTGAGAAATTGATCTCCCCTACATATCTATCCAAAGATCAGTTTCCGCCTGAATTACAATCTCTCCCTGCTTCGCTTTGGGCTACAGGTCCGAATGATGTTGGTCTGCTACAGATTCCACCTTACGTGGTTACTATTAAAAATGATGTTAAATTACCACGTATTCCTCAGTATAAGATTTTCAATGATGGTGAACGAGCTCTGTTGGCTATTATCTATGATTTGGTTCAGAAGGGTGTGGTGGAAGAAACGAGAGGAAATGTTTGCAATAGTCCTGTTTTGCCTGTTCTTAAACGCACTGATCCTTCCCAGCCTCCTGTATATCGCTTTGTGATTGATCTTCGAGAGGTCAATAAGATTGTGGTCCCCCAGTTTCATGTTGTTCCAGATATCACTGCTTTGCTTACTATGATTCCAGCTTCAGAGTCATGGTTTTCGGTTATTGACCTCAAGAATGCTTTCTTTAGCATTCCTATTGCTGAGGAAAGTAGGGTTATTTTTGGTTTCTCTCTTGGATGTCGAAGTTTCCGGTTCAAGCATGCACCTCAAGGCTATTGTGAAAGCCCCTCCATTTACAGTCAGGCTTTGAAATCCCAGCTTGATGCTTTCATTTTGCCCCCAGGTGCCACTCTGATTCAGTATGTCGACGATTTGTTGGTTGCTGCTGACTTGGGGGATATCTGTAAGGATGCGACGATTTCTTTGTTGCGTCATTTGTCTGACTTGCATCATAAGGTGTCCCCCTCTAAGTTGCAATATTGCCACCAAGAGGTTACCTATTTTGGTCATCTCTTGTCGAAGGAGGGAAGGAGGTTGACCCCAGAATGAATTCAAACAATTGCACAAATGCCTATACTGTCCATACAAAGGGAGGTGTGTGCCTTTTTGGGCATTACCTCCTATTGTAGACAATGGATCCTGAATTTGTCCTTGCTGGCTAAACCTCTATTGGCACTCACGTTGAAAGATACACCACAACCTCTTCCTTGGACTGACTAATATGTCAGAAAAGTTTTTCTGATTTACGTACTGCTTTGTGTTCTGCCCCTGTGTTAGGTACTCCAGATTACAGTAAACCTTTCACACTTTACGTTCATGAAAGAGAAGGTTGCGCGTTGTCAGTTTTAACGCAGCAATTTGGAGACAAACAACGGCCATGTGCCTATTTTTCAGCTACGTTGGATCCAGTAGCCAAGGAGTTGCCTAGTTGTCTCAGAGCTACAGCAGCAGCAGCAATCTCTATCCGTCAATCTGCTGGATTGGTATTAGATAACACTCTTGTTGTCATGGTGCCACATGCAGTAGATACTCTTTTGAATAGAACGAAGACACAACATCTTACGAGTGCTCGCTCGTCTGGATATGAGCTGACGCTTTTGGCCAGCCATATACACATCAAGCGGTGTAATACTTTGAAACCAGCGACATTGTTGCCCATTCCGGACGAGAAAGGCATTCAAGAACAGCATGACTGTTTTCTCCGAACAGAGGAGGAAACGAAAGGCAGAATAGATCTAAAAGACACACCACTTGTGGACCCGGATGGGATACTCTGGGTGGATGGGTCTTGTTTCAAGCTTCCAAATGGCGAGACGACTGCAGCTTATGCCGTCACCACCTTTTATACGGTAGTGGAGACAGCACGTATTGCACAGATTTCAGCCCAAGCAGCTGAATTAATTGCCCTAACAAGAGTGTGTGTGTTGGCTAAGGGAAAGAGAGTGAATGTTTACACTGATAGCCAATATGCTTTTGGTGTGGCTCTTAGTTTTGGTCGCTTGTGAAAGGAAAGAGGATTCTTTACTTCCCATGGGACCAAAATTCAGCATGGTCAGTTGGTGACTGACCTTCTGGAATCACTTGCTTTGCCTACACAGATAGCAATAATCAAGTGTAGTGCCCATAAGAAGATTACTGACGATGTGGGTCGTGGGAATGCTTTTGCAGATGAAGTAGCGAAGGAAACAGCGAGAGATGTTTCAAGTCGCATGTGTGTTGCGGGCCCTGCAAGATGGGTCAGAGAAGGAGGAATGTGTGAGGACACGATGGAAAGTGTGAGAATGATTCAAGAAGAGGCTACTGAGAAATAATTGAGTAATTGGAGAGAAAGTACGGGAATGTGGGACTCGACTGGATGTTGGACGGAATTGTCAGAACATCAGCGTTGGCTGTTACCAGACGCCTATGTACTACCTGTAGTTACTATGGCGCATAGTCCAGCCCACATCAGTGCAAAAGGAATATGTAAGCTCTTGGCTCCAGTATGGCAGAATGAAGGAATTCCTAAATGTGCAGAAAATGTGGTGAAGCATTGCATTGTCTGTTTAATGCATAATCCAGGAAAGGGAACCCCAACTCCAGCAGGTCATTTTGCTCCACCTACTTATCCTTTCAAGGTATTACAAATCGATTACATTCATATGAATCGTTGTAATAACCTCAAGTATGTTCTGGTGGTGGTCTGTGCCTTTTCCAGATGGATAGAGGCCTACCCCCTAAAGGACAATACTGCTTTGTCTACTGCCAAAGTTCTTTTGAAGGAGTTTTTCCCGAGGTTTGGTTTGCCACGCATTGTCAGGTCTGACAATGGGAGTGAATTTGTAGGCCAAATCATGCAGAAAGTATGTACAGGTCTTGGTATCAAGCAGAAATTTCATGCGGCAAACCACCCTCAGTCAGCAGGTTTGGTAGAGTGCTATAATGGCACTCTCAAGCTCAAATTGGCAAAGATTCAGGCCAGCACGGGCCTTGCCTGGCCTGACGCCCTACCATTGGCACTTCTGTCCACGAGAACTACTGTGAATTCTCGTTTAAGTCTTAATCTGTATGAGGTCATCTTTGGGCGCCCAGCAAATGTTTGGGGAGTCCCTCGACCTAAAAAGTATTCTGATATCCCATACCCAATGTTGATTGACTACTTGCATGACCTCACCACTAAATTACGTGTTCTTCATCAACCGGTTCAAAACGCTTTGCCAGAGGCCTCTGTGGACCCAGGTCCCTCCATCCAACCTGGCGACTGGGTCTGCGTGAAGAATTTTCAACGGAAAAAGAGTCTGGAAGCTCGTTGGGGCCCGCCGCAGCAAGTTTTGTTGACAACGCGCACAGCAGTTAAGGTCGTCGGGAAAAAGAACTAGATCCGCGGCGTGCACTGCAAGAGGGTACCTTTGCCTCTACCCTTTGACCAATGGGTTCGTAAGGGCATGAGTGACAGTAAAGGCGAAAGAGTTCCTCAATTTGTACCTTTCAGTAGTGCACGCCTGGATCAAACGAACTCTGAGAAAGAAGACGACAACGTGTTGCAAGAAGCTGTGCCATCACACCTGCGTTTGCACACGACCAACCCAGAAACTTTGTTCAAAGAGCAAACAGTCCCTAATAAGACTCGGTATAATTTGCGACCAAGGACAATAAAAGACAATTGAATGTTTATTTTTCTGATTAAGTTTCTTTTTGAGAGACATTTTTTTTTTCTTCCACTATCCATCAAGTTGCAGGGTCACGGTAGGAGTCTTAAGCTGTGACCTGAGTAGTGACATAGGTCTGCAGGACTTGCAGTGTCATAGGGCGGCTAACATCCACAGCTAAGTGATCTAGGAAGATTGCCATGAGCAACGCTTTAGAGAATGGATACGAAAGTGGAAATTAATGACCAAGAATTAAAAATGAAGAGTAAAATTAAGAAACACTTGGTTAGTCCGTGTGGTATAATGTTATGTATTTTAATATTTTCATGTGTTTCACTAGCGTGTGTAAGTTGGGTTGTTTATACTCTGCAGCCATCACCTGTCCCAACCTCTGTCTCCTTATCTCTCTTTACTACTGCCTCTCCACATCAGTTTCATACAATCCCAGAACACAAACAGATTAGGAGAACCGAATACTTCATTAATTCATTTATTCAGTTATTGCATCAGCACCAACTGGTAATGAATACCACTGATTGTTGGGTCTGTGGACTCATGCCTCATAATACAGAGAGAGGGATGCCATATTTGGTCCTTCCATTTTCCTATGAAGGCTCCGCTTGGGCCTATTTGGCTATGTTTTCTAATATCTATCAGAATCAGCTACGGTATCCACCTGGTATTCCATATGGTGGTGGAGCAGATTTCAGTCATAGTTCTTTGATTAAGGGAATAGGGGCTATAGCTAAAATTGCTCAGATTAGTAAGATACCTGTGGATGAGAAAAGAGCATATGATGGCTGGAATATAACTTGTTATGTTACTAGCCTCACGGATAAGGCTAGGCAAAGGAGATCCCCACCAATTTGGACTGTGCCTCATCGAGGTAATTTCTGTCTACAAATTAATGGTCAGAATGTTAAGAATCAACAGGAAAGGAGTGTTTGTTCTCATATCTATGTCTATCCACCCCAGATTTCCTCACCTATGGTGCCATCCCAAGGCACATATTTTATCTGCAATGGCAGAGCCTATACATGGATCCCTACTTATTTTTCAGGATTTGCTATGTGGCTTTTCTTCTTCCTCCAACATATACTGCTCCTTCAGGTCATCATAGGAGAAGGTATGGCAGAGGAGTTATTGATTCGAAAGACACAGCAGGACAAGAAGGAGGTGACTTTATTAAAGGGTTACTTCCTTTCTGGGGCCCAATGGCCAATAGCAGAGACATTAGACAGCTAGTTTGTGCTGTTGAGGCTACCATAAACGTAACTTCTGGAGCCTTGGGTAATCTGACAGCCGAACTTCAGGCGGATCGCCTCATGACTTTGCAGAACCGAATGGATCTAGACATTGTCCTTGCAGATCGTGGAGGAGTCTGTAAATTGATCGGGTCTAGTTGCTGTGTTTACATTCCTGATAATGCCCCTACGGTATACCAAGCTATCTCCAAGTTACATATCATCTCTGAGTCTATACATTAGGACACGGGAGATTGATCTGTGATGGGATGGTTTTGGGCACTACTGTCCACATGGGGATGGAAGATACTAACTTTCCTTGAAATGGTTTTGGCCATCATTTTCTTTTGTTGTCTTTGTGTACAGTGTGGACCTGCCATCTGTGGCCTTTGTGCTACCATGTGTGTCCCAAAGCCTGTGTCACAGAAAACAGAGAATATTAGAATGATGTTACAGCAACAGCTAGATGACCTCATGGCTATTGACATCGACTCAGACTAACTTGAATCCTTGGTGTTTTGCCTGAGTAATGGTAAAAGGAGGGTCTGAGGTTCTTTGATTTCTGACTTTGTCCCGTATATAGCCACCATTTTGTGTCTCCTCGCCATTTTGTGTTGCCCTCACTCAGGCCGCACGGTGAACGCGATGTTTTTGCTTTTTCCAGCTGCTGCGTGTCCTTTCAGTTAAACAATAACTCTATTACCCTTGTTTATGAAACCGATGTCAGGGTCTGGCTGAGTTCGTTAATCCATGTCTGGGTTGACTGATCTTGTAACAGAGTTAGCCGCTAACTCAGTGCTTACCTCAGCTAATCTCACTCTGCTAGGTGACTTACACTTGCATTTAGATGATCCCCTGAATGCTGCCGCTAATAATCTTCGTTCAAATCTTCAGGCTATTGATATGTCCCAAAAGGGTTTTCAGGCGACACACATTAAAGGTCATCTTTTAGATCACGTTTATAGCAACTTAGACAACTTACTGGTAGAGTTACCACTACCACTACCCTGGACTGACCACTTTTTAATCCCCCTTATTTGGTCAATTAACACTCCCTCTATCCCACATACTCATGATAGGCACTGGGGTAGGAAATGGAGCTCTCATCCGCTTCTCAAGTGGCAACAAGCCCTTTCCAAACAGCCATCTAAAAAAACCAAGTACTCTGACCTGGCAGTTCTTAATTTCAATAGCTGGATTTCCACCACATTAGATCAAGTTCTCCCTAAGGGCTCTCTGCAAGTGATAAAAAGATCTAAAGTTGCACCTTGGTACTCTCCTGCCCTCAGGACGTTGAAACAAGTCTGCCGTAAAGCGGAGAGAGCCTGGAGGAAAGACCGCTCTCAATTGAAGAAACTGGAGTACAGAGTGGCAATAAGGCAATACAAGAACAAAATAAAACTTGCCCAAGCGGAGTTCTATGAAATTAAAATTAATAGGGCAGCTAACTCCCCTAGGGAAATTTTTAAAATTGCCAAATCTTTAATCTCCCCTCCTCCAGAAATTCTGCCATCAGAAGGTGAACAGGTTCGTTGTGAGAATCTGGCCACCTTCTTTTCTAAGAAGGTTCAGGCCATTTATTCCCAACTCTCAACTGGTAGTGATAATGTGGCATCCTCCGCTACTTTGGACTCTGACCTGCCCGTACCTTGTTCATTGGTCGCTTTTCCACTCTTGGATCCCAATACTCTAGATATATTGGTTCATAAAGTCACCTCAGGATCCCCAAACGACCCAGCCCCTCCTCAGACCTTAGTAAAAGTGATTGACACTATTCGCCCGTTCATTTTGGAGGCCCTTAACACCTCTATTACCTCCAACTCTGTCCCTGCCACATGGAAGTGCGCGATGGTAAGGGCACTGCTGAAAAAGCCGAATTTGGACCAGAACAATCTGTCCAATTTCCGCCCTATCTCACTGCTTCCATGGATGAGCAAATTGTTGGAGAGATACATCAATAAAATTCTAGGGGACTATTTAGAGTCCAACAATCTTCTACAGGTCTCCCAGACGGGATTTCGTCCCCAGCATGGTACGGAAACTGCCCTTCTGGCAGTGACAGAGGCAGCTAGAGCTATAATGGACCAGGGAGGAAAAACAGCCATTATACTTCTTTACCTCAGTGCCGTGTTCGACACTGTTAACCATGCCACACTACTATATCGTTTGAATGGCATGGGGGTGTCGGGCGCGGCCTTGACCTGGCTGACTTCCTTCATGGAGGAACGTTTTTTTCAGGTGTTTGAGGGTGAGGTGGCATCATCAAAGCATCCACTTAGCTGTGGGGTTCCGCAGGGTTCCTCCTTGAGCCCCACACCTTTTAATGTCTATATGCAGCCTCTAGAGAAGATAGTCCTCCCTTTTGGTGTGCGGATTGTCACCTACGCAGACGATACCCAACTTGTGGTCTCTTTGGACCACAATGAGGGTTCGTCTAACACCTTGGGCCCTTGTCTGGAGGCTGTTGCTAGGTGGATGCAACTCTCCCACCTCAAACTCAACGGGGAGAAGACTGAGATCATGATGCTAGGTAATCCCTCCCCTACTTCCTTAGCTTCTAGCTGGCCTTTATGCCTCGGTGTTCCCCCTCCTCCTAAGGACCAGATAAAGAGCCTGGGAATCTGGCTTGATAGAGCACTGGATTTTTCAGTTCAAGCCACCAAAACTGCCTCTACTTGTATGGGGCTAATGAAAATGCTCTGTAAAGTGCTCCCCCTACTTCCACTCCAGGCAAGAAGGGTCATGGTCCAGGCCTGATACTCTCTCGCCTGGATTATGGAAACGTTTTATATCTAGGAGCCCCGGTAGCAGTGACGAAAAAACTTCAAGTCACCCAAAACTGTGCCGCCCGACTATTGTTCCACATCCCCCGCTGGCAATCAGCGAGGAATGCTTTATAGGAACTCCACTGGCTTCCAGTGGCTGCCAGGACACAGTTTAAGGCCATGTGCATTTTGCACAAATCTTTCCATCAAACTGGCCCGGCAGTCCTGCGCCCTCTAGTGTGGCCTTACTCACCATCCAGAGCCCTGCGCTCGGCCTCATTGCATTTGGCAGCTATGGCAAAAGTCAAGAAAGCCCGTTGGGGTGGTCGCTCCTTCACTCATACAGCGGCGAAATTATGGAACTCCCTGCCCTTAACTCTCAGACAAAACAGCAACCGAATGTCATTTAGGAGAGATTTAAAAACCTACTTGTTTTCAAAGGCGTACTAATTTTCACCCAGTAGCCCGACACACCAATTCAGTCTAAAGCGCTGCGAGGCCTCCGGGTGGTTATGCGCTATACAAGTGGAATTTTTCATTTCATTTCATTTCATTTCAACTGACTATTTGCCTTCTCCTATTCTTTCCTTACATTATCTTATCCGACTGGCCTTCACTATTCTCTCCTTGTATTCTCTTGGTACACATCTATCCTCTGAGGCACACAAATACGTCCTGCCATCTTCAAATTGGATTGTTGTAACCGTTACTGATTAAATTGTAGGGAGGGGTAACACACGGGGTCTGAGAAAGGGGCGTATTTGGGATACTTGATAGCTTGTTTTCCAACTTTTCTCATTGGTCCGTTTTGTGTGTGTAAGGAGTGAATCCTGTAAATGTGTTTACTATAAAAGATTGTGCACCATGGATTGAAGTGGCAGTCTCCTCAGAACCCACCTTGTGTGTAACTTCTGGGATTACTGTGCTTGGCTGCAGCTAATAAACCTGGTTTCTACGCTCAACAGAGTGCCTCGTGTCTCTGTTCGACAAGGCAGGTGAACCTGGGGATTAAGACGTGCCCTGCGCCACCAGACCCATAAGGCGGGTTCTCAAACATGTGGAAAAAAATGATCAAATGTATTTAAATAAATAAATGGTCATAAAATACTAGCTCAGTAATTGTGCATAATAAATAAGGTTTTGAAAGTTCAATCAGGAACCAGTGAACCAGTCCATAATGAAGCTTGGTCTATTTCCTTTGATTTGTAAATTGATTTATTTTTTATTTTATTTTTAGGACAAACATCATGCAGGAACGAAAATGGTTAATTGAAAGCTAGTCAGGAGGTGGTGCAATGAGCTGTGAAGAAACAATATCTCTATCCCAGTAGGAAGGCAAGCAGGTGGGCAAACGATGCAGCAATATAAAGCAAAGTTTGAAGAGGTGTTGTCTCAGACAACAGTCTTGTTGATCGGCGCAGGCTTCTTTTTTAAAGGTAGTCTGCCACTACTGGGACGGTAAGTGCCTTGGAAAGGAATGCCTCAGCCGGGCATGAGGCAGAATGCCATCAAGAGGGGCTCAGAAAGAAACTACAACAAGTAATTCTTTAAAAGCATTTTGATTTTTGTTTTGCTTATACATTTACAACTCCTTTCATAAGGAAGCACTGTTCTTGTAGTCTTTCTGCACCTGTCAACACACAGATAATTGACAGTGGTACAATATCTGTAGGTTTTTAGGTGACATCACTGAAGCATACAGAGTTTGAAGATAGGCTACTCTCTCACACTGGAGGGCTTGTGGGGAGCTCTGAAGAGTCGTGGCTAGTGACAGGAGGGTGGACCAGCTCTAGAAGGTAAAACAGGTGGCGCATGCTGGGATAGGCTGTGGCGAAGTAACAATGAACTGCGTTCGTAGGCCTGAAGTGTTCGTGGGCACTCCTGTTAACCCATTGTAACAGAAAAAATGGTTTGGCTCGAAGGGCCACACCTGCTAGACAGCATGAGGGAAATGGGTGCACTTATCTCTCGTCAAACGGCAATATGCCCACAACTGTCAGGGAGCACAGAGTAAAGCAAAACCCAGCATGTGGCACACGTAAGCCCCATATTAAAGCTGGAACATTAAGCTACCCACTGTAGAGGCAGGAAGGTCACATCTGCCAGGCAGAGTCAAGCGAAACCTTACAAGTGACAAGAGGGTGGGGCTAAAATGCCACCCCTGGTAGGAAGGGGCAGCATCCAGTAGTGCCATCCCCGAAGATTAAAAGGGCGACCCCAGACACAGGTGGGACACGAAAGACAACTACAGGAGAGACAGGAAACCCACACCTGTCATGGAATGGGGTAAGTGACCTCTGGCAGGGTTCAAGTATACCGCCGGGCAGAGGTGTGAGGCAAGGGAGGCACTTTACTTTTCACAGCAGGTGGACATTTAAAGGGAGGGGCCCAGCCAGGGTGCGGGCAGCAGGCAGGGCTCGCTCCAAGCATCACCGGAAACGGCAACACAACAAAAAGCTTCTCTTTACTTCGGTGACGCTTCAAGTTACCGGTTTATTAAAAGTGTATCATTGCAGCTGTCTGCTGGATATGGAAGCATAAAAGGCCATAAAGTATTTCTGAGCACTTTGGAAAGCAAGAGGTCATTCCGAAGAATTGCGTTGGGACCAAGGCTCGCTGATGTCGGTCTGGTTGGAATGGATACATTTATTTTTATTTTATTTATTTAAAAAGTTCCAGATAGCGCTAGCTTGCAGTGTAAGTGTGCAGCAGAACATTTTTGGCCTTAATATTCGTATTGCCCTCTCACAAGTGCAGGGAAGACTGCGTAGTTTGTGAGTTTTACTTTTCACAGGTTCCAGTAGGTACAAGGAGGCTGATGAATGGACATGTTGCGTTTGTGTGGCGCGGGACAGAATCGAACACATTATTGTAATGTGCAAAATCCTGTGCCATAGCGAGCTGCCCAATAGCAAATGGTTTATCAGCTGTCTGCCTTATAATACATTTAGCAGGCAACCGGAAGCAAACTACAGAGCTTTGAAACGGAACGGGCACAACAGAGTGGTTCATTTGCAGACACCAGTGAGTCGCTCTCATGCGCACATACAAAGCGAAGACTTCACCAGTTCTTTTTAGGTTTTTATTTTGGCTGAATTAAGTTTACCATATTAACACAAGCAATATCTGCCAGTGACGTCAGACGGTTCGCGCAGTGACCCTTGCCATGCAACTCCAGCTAATAGGGATGTGCACGGGCGGAGGCCCTGTCTTGGCAGCTGTGGAACCGGAGAGGCAGCTGGGATCGCTGCGCAGGTGAGGGGTGAACGTGGGGGGGGTGTCAGCCATCACTTAGGGATTTTGTATGTGGGCACGAGTAATTGACAGGGGAGAGTTACTTGGTCGGGCCGGTGCTGGTGGCTGTAATCGCCACGAGACCTAACAAGCAAACTGACTCAGACCACCGGGGGCCTCAGTGCTAGGACCGATCCGGCCCCTCACTCAATGCTTCTCAGCCCCCCATGGTCCACCCGCACTCACCGCAGTAGGGCAGCTATCGCAGGGGGTCTTCAGGTGAGGTTCCAGGAAAGTGCTGCAGGCTCAGGCCATCCGCCTCCATTCCACCGGCAGCAGTGCCAGCTGGACAGATGTAAGAACGAAACTGAAAGCTAAGTCTAAGCGCGCACTGTAAGCTAATTCCCGCATGCTCAATGGAGCGCATTTTCTCACGCGTGCGACCCGCTCCGATCCGATCCAATTCCTGAAGATATGCGCGTGGCCATCTCTTGTCTCCTGGGAAGCTGAGCCGGTGACTATAGGTCTCACAGCGAGACAGCGCTTTTCGCGCTGTAATCGCAGGGGAGACCTAAAAAGCATTTGCACTACGTGTGACACACTGATCGTTGGCAACCTTCATATGAAAGCTGCTCTGCAATCTGAGACAGCACTTATTGAGAAGGATTTGGACTGCATGCCGTTTGGACTTGTTCAAAGTGTGCAATAGCTCTCCCTTAAGATGCTCCCACCTGGCATGAAGGTGAGCGAATTTAGAGGAACAAGGAGTTGATCCCCTTCTCTTCATCAGTTTGGTGTGAAGCAACACAAGTTGAGGTGAGAAAACTGAATTTTATGTGCGACAACACTCAAAGGAGCGCACATCCAGAATAATCATAACAATGGTCGAACAATCAATTAACTCTCCAACGTTGTATGGAACATTTCAAGAATGGCAGGAGTGGGTGGGAAAGGGAGAATGATAGGGGAAAATGACATGTGAGGGGCATCATAACGATAAACAAAAAATACAGTAAATGTAATAGTCATTTACATTACAATCATTTTGGTGGATAGTTTATTGAGAGAAAGTACCCTTTCCCTCTACAGAGCATTATAGAACATAGAATTCTTCAGTGGGCAAGGGTGCTACCCAGGATTATATCCGACTGTCTGGAAGGATAATTTTTAACATCTCAAAACATTATCATGTACAGTGACAGCTCCTGTTTCTTTTGCCTTTACAGTTTTTAAGCTAGATGGTAAATTCAACAGTAAATGTGTTACCCCGACCACTTGTTGGTATTTTGGCCTATGGGCTCAGCTACTTCCCTTCCGGACCCGAGCTCCTCACTGATTCAGTCTTGAAATATGATGTAGCCAGTTCTGGACTATGTGCTTGGTGAAGCCAAGGCAATAACAGCAGCCCATCACTACACTTGGTGAGTAAGCAAAGTATGCATGGTCAGTGTGTTTTGAGCAGAGGGGTACGTGCAAGATTAATAAATCCGCCACCAGCACACAGGCATCTGAGCGGACATTTGGTGTTATTGAGCACACTGGTGAGGGATTAATTACCTCAGCTGGGCTATCAAACAAGTTGAGTAATTTGGAGGTAGCACTCAACTTTGCCCAGAAATACTCAATTTCTTTCCAATCCATAAGAACACTTGTGCTTATACTGATGGTTATACCCATCATTATACTATCATACTCAAGCCCTGAGGAATACTGGGTTGACCCATTGCTGTTGACTACTATTTTTCAGTAGCAGCAAATCATGGTGATGTTCATAACAACATTGCACCTGTACTCATATGAGCCCTTTGAAAGCTAATTGGACTGAGGACCCTTGGTCCAACAAGCCCTGAGAGCAGAATGCTGTCCTCCAGCCTACCATATGCAGTCATATAGCAAGCCTATGTCTTAGATTGATAGGTGAAAGGTACCAACTAGGCAGGGCACCTCGAAGGCTCAAACTCAACTCAGACCGAGGCATGGTAAAACTGGGCTTTCTTACCTCTTGGAATGAGGTATATGTGAAGGTTAATTGAAGAAGATTTTTCCAAAATGACCTCTCACGTCTCTCTCTGATGCAACACCTGCTAGCCTCCTCTCCTTGAGTGTCACACACATTGCCCCCACATTGTGTGCAGTTGACACAGGCAAAACTTCTCATTATGTTAATTTGCACCTCTTTTCCGTTGATGTAGTAGCTCAGGTGAAATTAGTGTATTTCGTGCATGCTCCATAATAATTTCTGAACTTCACAGTTTGACCTTCCTGTCACATCTGTGTAGTTAAATCTCTATTATCCATGGATGTTTGCCATGTGCTGGCAGTCAATGTTCTGTATTTGTCTGCAGGTTGATAATACGATACACAATCCGAAAAGACAACACTTACAGATTGGTATGTTCCTAAACAACACCTCTATGCATGTTAACTTTCTTGTTAAAAGTTAACAGACAATTAAAATTATTTTTCAATTAAGCGAAGATCGCTTGGTCATCAGTCACCATTCTGCAGCATTATCCACTCTCTGATCATAATCGTCAGAAGGAGGATTTGCTTAGATTCACCTTTTGAGGGATATTGTTGAAAATTATTTGCACATTGAAGGGAAATTTAGGTGAGCAAAAGTTACTTCTTTTTTTTTTTTTTAAATGTACTTTTTTTTATTACTTGGAATACAGTACAAAAAATGATCTTGGAATTTGCACACTCACAAAGTCATACAGTACGTATCATATTCTTTGCCCAGAGCCACAACTCACCCTAATACAAAAATCTTGTCAATTTAGAATTCTCAATATGCAAGCTCATTCAGGAGACACCTATTTCTGCAGATTCCCCATGGTATGGGCCAATAAAGTGACAGTGCAAAAACATTACCAAATGATATAGCCAGACAGAAAGCAGCCTGCTTAAAAAAGCATCAAACTGGTTAATAGCAGTATAAAACCTGTGATTAGCATTCGCAGACCTAGTGCCCTGGCTTATCATATTCATATAGTCTTGACTTTTCCGACTCAGGGGTCGATTACGATGTCGTTCAGAAAGGTTCCGAATCTGATTTGACGCTGCCAAATCCGATTCGGAACCTGTCTTTCAGAATGATTCGGAAAGCTGTCTGAACAACCGATTAGGATGTTCGGAGAGCGTTCGGACTGTCCAAACCGGTTCTGGAGGGCTTTTTTTTAGGAACCGAGTCGTTCTGAGCCGAATCATACAGGTCTACGGACCGCGTTTCCAACCGAGCGATTACAATGTCAGATTCGGACAGCCTTTCAGAATCAGTTTGCCCGACACAGATCAGCTGTCGGAATCTGACTTTGGGGGCCCGTAGCATGGTCCCCTTCACCCAGAGCCTTCCGAATGGGTCCTATGGGACCCCCTTTCAGACCATGCAAAGTGTGGCAGTCACCAAGGGGTGTTCGCCACAGGGTGCACGATTTTCCCCACCCACCCCTTTCTTCAATGGGAGCCTGCGTTTTTGGTTGAAAGACAGGCTCCCATTGAAGTCAATGGGAGTCTGATCGAATGGTATCCAAAGCAATCATAATCAGTCGGACGTTCTCCCGAAATCCAATTCGGTCCGAAACCATTCCGAATTCGATTCAGTCGAAATGCTTTACGAATGACATCGTAATCGACCCCTTAATATTTAAATATGCCACAGTAAATGAGATAGATCGCACAATAAAGTGACAGTTAATATCAATTTCAGCACCTCACCAATCATGACTAAATTGACCTGAGACAGACGGGACTCAGAGTGCCACCCAAATGCAGAGTATATAACCGGAACAAAGTGATGGTGTAAAACACAATAGATTTTAAGCAGCCCTGGGATCCTCGAATAGAAACAATACCCAAAGAGTCAACATCCCCCAGTTAGCTAATATTTACGAATAGCAGCATCTAGGAATCCAGCACCCAGCTGGCAGGCAAAAACGAAAATGCAATAAACATACATATGTAAAATATACCAGGATATCAGTAAGTCTTTACAAGGAATCTATATCAGTTTTCATTCTTGTGTAACTTCCGCCCCAGAAAACAGCCCCTAAATTATGTTATAACAATGTAACGTATTCAAGTCAGCGAAATACCAATGTTCTCTTTTACTAATTTTCCTCATTTTCTTTAACCATTCCTCGAATATAGGATTCAATGGGTACTTCCAGTTACTGGTGATAATTGACCCAGGAACCAAAACAGATAAATAGATAAATTGGGTGCACTGCTCCTCAACCTGTGGAAACTGGGTGAGAGTTAGACATCATAGACGACCTTGAATTAAATATATTCAAACATCTGCGGGCAAAATTTAGAGATGGCTTTGATGGAGCAAGGATTTGCACGTTAAGCAGCTTGCTTGTATCAAGAACCTCACATAATGTTAATAAAACTAAATCAACATGTTTGTGTTACTAATATTGCAAATTTTTACACTACACGGTGTGTCCCAGTGAAGCTTGCCTATGTGTTTACTAATTCTAATACACTTGCCTCTAATATGGTCGCTGCTACGCGGGAATTTTGACTGCACATGCGTCGGTCATACCCATGTGACGTGACGTACTCGCAGTACAGGTGGGAAAGTGGTTGCTCATGCGCAATACAGCTGAGATGGCTGCTTTATGTTCTCACATGTTTAAGCATGCATTGCCGCTTTTGCAAAGCTGTTTGTTCTGCACTTACCCTAATGCTATAGTTGTTATAAAGTAAGGGATATAGTATAGCCATTCATGGTATACAGTGTAAACACTTGTTCTGTACTTCTAAATTGTTTTTGCTTGCTTTCCATGTATCGTATTCTTTGGGCCTGGGAGGTGCTTAATACCCCATCTTGGAAAGCCTGTATGGTACTAGTCACGTGATGGGGGAAAAGAAAACCATGCAGCAGTGGAACCAGACAGCTAGCAGCCACCGCCAAGATGCTCCTGGGAACCTGAACTTCAACCTAGCCGAAGAAGCTGAACTGTACTGAAATCGCTACAAATGTACCTGATTAATGTATTCACCATTGTTATGTGAGAATCATATGTCATGGGAAGTCAGAAACTAGGGGGTGGGTACAAAAATTGCATATTAAGCCTGAGAAAGTAAAAATTTTAGGTGGTGAGATGACCTAACCTCCTCCTTTGTCCAATCAAAATTGGGGATCCTTACACTTGCAACATTGGGGGGTGGTACAATGACCCCGAAAAACAGTATAACTAGCGTAGCTTTAGCTAGAGAAATTGTCCGACTTGTCCGAATAGCCTTAAAGTGCTGGCGAAGCACTTTGCTGGAAGATTAGAGAACCCAATCAGGGTTAATGCCAGATTCCTTGCAGAGAGGGAGTAGCGCAGGCGTTGCAACCGAAGCTGCTGATGTTGGTCGTACGCTTTGGTGAACCTGGTCCTGATCCAAATTCTGGGGTTATCCTGTCCTGACTGTCCATGAGCTGTACCTGCTCGCCTACTGGCACCTAAGTCCTTGAGGGTCCTTTCCCGTCTTTTCCAAACTGACCCGTGGCCAGGGTTGGTCTTCACTCTATCCTAGATAAATATAAAGTCTGTGTGGGTGATTGCTTATCTATATTTACATTTCTAACTCTCGAATAATTGCAAAGCATAATTGCATATGTTTCTTTTTCTCCCCTGTCCCTTTATCAATGACATTTTCATGTATTATTTGTCTATTAGTATGTTCCACTTTTCTACCTACCTTTAGCCAAATGCTAAATCGTTTATTTTATAGTTTATGTTCCATTCTTACCCTCCCTATAGAGAATAAGCACATCTGTATAAATCAAATTGCATAAGTTTTATTTCCTTTTAACAGTTAGTGTATTTCGAAAGTCTACATTGATTTAGCATGTTCCCTTTCTTTACCCGCCTGTAGTGAAGTTGTGAAAGACTGTTGATCTAAATTAGCATGTTTCCTCCTTCCCTTTATTTTCCAATTTCTAAATGATTAGTATTCTCTGTCTTATTCATAGCTATACGATATTTCTAATTCTAGTTATAGATAGTCTTATCAGTGTAAATCTTTGGCTCATGACATATGATGATGATGATGATGATGATGATGATGATTAGATAAAGGTTTTCAAAACTTCCTGTGTCTGTGGTTATTATAAAGAGTGCAAACATTTAATACATTTTATATTGTCTTGTGATGACTGCTTATCTTTACAGCTAGCTCCTTGATCCATTGTGATTTTAGGTACCTGTGGCAAGGATTGGTAAGTCAGGTACATTGGAAATAAATAGAAAGGAACAGGGTTACTGGTAGTAGAGTGTAGGTTACCCAATTAAATAAAGTGTGTTTAAATAAATTATGGGCCCAAGTGTGCATATTTGGTAACAAAATAGTCGGGTGACCTGCGCGCTCTATCAGTAATTTTCTGGTAGCAGAGGATGGTTAAGGACTAGTTAAGATAAGTAGGTAGGTTAATTGCTGATAACTGTGTAAAATATAATTGCTGCTAAAATGTTATTGCTGCTAAAAGTATCGATCGATTGTATGTAAAATTGCTTTGAAATGTTATGAAATGTTTTTTAAAATATTTGGTGAAATGCTGTTATATTGATCCATGTATTAACACAACTCGTTAGTAATTGTTATATGTTTGTCTGGAATCCCCGGGGGCAGAATAGCGGGTGGTGAGGAGAATCCACCTTGCAGTGAGGTCGGTGGCTCGAGGAAAATTAGTGCATGGTTAGGCAGAACTGGACATGCTAATTAGGGTTTTCTGTATGAATAATTGAATGAATGATAGCAACGAGTACACTAACAAAACTTCAATTGTGATATAACCTAGTAAGGGTCACACGGAAGGAGTCGTAGGTTCGTCAGAGCTTGAGTGACAGCAAAAGGGTTCGCTAGTTAAACTTTAGACTTAGTATATATCCCGAAAAGAAGTGGATGATTCAAAGAAGTAGCAGGTTCTCTAATGCTTGTATGAAGGATAGGCAAAAGGGATCTATCCGCAGTATATGAAAAGTAGACAGAAGAGGTTTACTTGCAGTGAAACAAATCTTTCCTTTCTAGACACTCGAGTACAGTGGCGAATGTTATACGTTGTAAATTAAATAAAGCACTTGCACTTTAAGAAAAGAAGTTCAGTTTCCGTTACCTTGTGAAGGAGGGAGTCAGTTGCGGAGCTGCGCTGATGTCATTCTGTGCCGCGCTGGTATTGGTCGAAAAAGCGGGCGTGTAGCTGAGATAGCATTGTAAAGGAGGGGTAAGCGCAGAAGCATGAGAACGCGTCTCACGGAAAGGCCGCGCACCCATTGGTCAAAATTATTTACAACCACAGAGTTGATTGGTTGTCGAAAATTGAAAGACGCGCTAGCATTGGAAGAATATAGTAAACCGAAGTACGTATTGTTACACAATGTAAGTCTTTGTGACGTATATGTGGTATCCGACTCATCCCGAGACTCGACCTGATCCAAGATATCAAGGTTTTGTGAGAGATCAGTGGAAAGGCCGTAGACTAAACGCTATGCACGGAAGCAAGAGAAAAATGACTCTGGTAGACAGAGTAAAGAATTATTTTAAGAAAGACAAGCCAATCAAAACTAGAGAAGGAGTTATTATTCCACCACCTAATACCCCCGCATCTTTTATGATGTTTGATAGAGGCTACCATGCTTGCGTATAGTTGGAAAATTGGGTGGAATACACTAAAGATGACGGAATGTTAGCATTTCCCTTAGAAGGTACCTTTAATGGTAGGAGTTTGTTTAATTTGAGGACTCGAATTAATGATTTACATCCCAGACCCAGACTAACGCAATAAGAGGCCTTAGAAGAATGGGAAATAGAGGCTTTGGAGCGAGACAGACCCAGAATTGACAAAAGGTTAGCAAAATTTTATCTGAAAGTACAGAAAGAGTGGTAGGACTTTACCCAGTACTAACCATAGAGGAGCCTATGGGAGGTAAAAGGACAGAGAAAACTAGACATTTAATGACTACTGGTGATTCTGAGGATGAATACCTGGAGGATTTCTTAATGAAAAATCCACCACCATATAAGGAGGAACCCAGATCCCTAAGTGCGAGAAACCCATTCCTGAAACCAAATTATGATGAGGGACCAAGTATGGCAAATCCAAGTGCACCAAATCTTTACCCTCCCTTGATTCCACAGATAGTACATGAAACCTCCATGGAAAAGGTATTAGAGCATTGGAATGTTGGGAGCTCCATTGAAGACAATGCAGCTCCAGAGATCTGTATTCACTGGTAAAGGCCCTCCTAACTGAGTGTTCTATTCTCCACAAGCTGCCAAGAGCATTCCATTCTTTTGTTTAAAATCACAGTTAGCTCAACAGTCAAGCAAAGGTGAAGAGCTGAGCAGTAGCAATGGCAAATCCTCAAAGCTATTTCCAGTTTTTTGAAAGGCCTCAACAAATATCTTTCAATTTATTTGGAAACATTTCCATTGGTGAATGGGTAAATAAATCCACTGGAGTTCAAATGGAGAAGCCTGGAAAACGTCACCATAACTTTGCTGCACATGAACTGGATATCCTTGAAGAGCAGAGGGCTGAATCCAGCACTAGATCAGCAACAAAATGGGCGACTCAAATATTCAGAGACTGGTTGGAAGAAAATGGGCATGTGCCAGACTTTGAGATGAAACCACTGCCTGAACTCTGTAATCATCTAAGACATTTTTATGCAGAGGTAAGAAATGCTAAGGGGGAATGTTACAGTAATCAAAGCCTTATATCAGCAAGGGCTGGACTAAATAGACAAATTAATAATCCTCCTTTTAGCAGAGCTGTTAATATCATGCATGATGCTGTATTTGCACCCGCTAACAATGTGTTAGTAGCAATTTTAAAAAAACAACGTAGAGAAGGCAAAGATATCAGTATAAGAAAAGAATTTATCTCAGCACAGGACTTGTCATTGATAAAACACTGTGGTATCTTGAAATGTGATGAACCTATTTCACTGCAGTACAAAGTTTTTTTTGATACCCAACTACACCTTGCAAGACGTGGCAGGGAAGGATTACGGGAGTTGCCTAAAAATGCTTTCACCTTCCAAATAGATGAAAACAACCAAGAGTATGCAACCTTAACTTTTAACGAACAAACAAAAAACCACAAAGAAATAGATGAGAAATTAAGATACCAAAACAGAGGTCGCATCTATGCCCAGCCAGACAATGATATGTGTCCTGTGAAATCGTTGAAATTTTATATTTCAAAATTGCCCAGAGATTGCACATACTTCTATGTTCAACCAATGAAACTTACTGTGGAGGATGCTGCATGTGCCACTGTATGGTATTTCAAAAGGCCACTAGGAAAAAACACAATTGGAGGACTAATGAAAGAAATCAGCAGAAAAGCAAGTTTAAGTCGCATTTACACAAACCATTGTCTGCGCGCTACAGCTGTGCAATTGCTTGCAGATAATGGTCTAGAAGCGCGACAGATTATGGCAGTCACTGGCCACAAAAGCGAATCCAGTGTACAGAGTTACTGGAAAGCTTCCTCTGAAGATCGAAATACATGGTCCACTGTACTAGCAAATGCAGGTGACAATACCAAGAAAAAAATCTCTGACAAAAACATAAATGGGCCTGAAACTTGTGCAGAAATAGAAGGCAATCCTTCTTTGAAGATGCCAGGGAGCAGAGCAGATCACAATAAGGAAAACATTATTAAAGATGTTTTTTCTCACTGTAACATCACATTTAATGGCAATGTACAATTTGTAATGAAATGAAACCTTATAATTGAAAACGTACTTTAACAAATTATTTCTAATGGTTGTCATGCTTTGCAAAGTTCCTTCTTTTCCCAAAGTATTAGTGTGCATGTATAACTCCTAAATTTGAAACTTGTCATTCCATGATTTACTACTGAAATTGTAGTACAAGGTGATGTTAATGGTGTAATAAATAATATTTTTGCACAAACTTAACGGTCTGTTTTTTATTCTCCTTATTTGAATACAGTTTTATATAGCGCAAACTAGACCCGAAAATATCAGGTTTCAGAGTGCTTTACGTGTGCACCAGTTTCTTTTACAGATGGACACATTAATTGTTGTAAGACACAGGGAGTTTAAGTGATTTGCCCAGGATCACAGGATGCTGAGAATCGTTGCAGAGATTTGAACCTTCCCTTAGCCAGCTCAGTTGCCATTATGGTAATATACTGGTTCAATGTCTTCTTTTGTCAAATTCCCCTCAGTATTTTAAACCTCCAGTCTACTTTCCAAATTCAACATTAAGTTTATATTGTTTCACAGTTGGATATGTAGGTCAGGCATAGGGCTTGTTATGTAGCCTAATGTCACACATTCCCCTTTAAATTCAAAATATAAATACATTGAGATAAACAGTTTGTAAGAGACTGCCAACACATGTATTGTTTTTCATCTAAATCTAAAACTGGGTTTAAACAAATAAAAAACAAATATCCAGCCTGGGAAGGTCTGTGACACATTTCAAACCGTCTTTTTTGGTGGTGGCATTTATCTTTTCACTGACGAAAGCACAAGTTATAAAATAAACATTTATTTTGTAATTACCTTCCATGTGCGATGTATCTTCTGCAGCTCATGATTATACTGCACTTAAAGATCGGCACGATCACACGAGTTAGGTGGGAAATCTGCAAATTATCCAGGTTTACCAGTTTCACCTTGTACTAAGCAGCCACATAGTAGGCGTTTTTATGTCTTTCCCATTTCCCTCAAATAAAGCTTTGTTTTCACCTCTTAGTGTATGGGCTAGAGTGAGGATGGCAGGATGATTGTATTTCAAATCGGCAAAACCCCTTTCTGACAAAAAACGAAAGTAAAACCGGCGCTCTTTCTAGCTTCCGGAATAAGGGGTGGGCTCTTCCTTTTTTTTCTTGGTGGCAGGCGCATGCGCAAAATAATCAACAAATCCCGTAATTTAAAAGGTTGAAAACCCGTTTCATATGCCTGGCATTTTTCACGTCGATGTAATGAATGCCCCGTCATTGCCGTTTCTGCTCCACAACATGGCGTCAGTTGAAAGGTAGGTTTGAGATGAGTCTTTAGCCTGCACGCGCGCACGATGTGCAGACCCAGCTGTTGCCGTTTCAAAATTACGTGTCAGGTAATTGCTGCCACCGGCCAATGCTCTAATAGCCTTAGTACAAGGGAAATACATTGAGATAAGTGAGCCGGCCTAAAACGAAGTTCGAAATTTATTAATGTCATTTGGCAACTGCGGTTCGAATTTGTTATTTTAAAACCCAAACAAGTTGGTGCTCGCAGGCAGTTTTATGTACATTTCGTTACGTCACCGGAGCGGGTCAGTTTGATATCACTACTTTATTTGCGTTGGCACTGCTCTTGTTCCTGATATATAGTACGAGGGAAAAACATTGAGATAAGTGAGCCGGCCTAAAACAGTAAGTGATTTTCTGCATTATGGAAACGTGAGACGAGTCTTTATCCTGCACGCGCGCACGATGTGCAGACCCAGCTGTTGCCGTTTCAAAATTACGTGTCTGGTAATTGCTGCCACCGGCCAATGCTCTAATAGCCTTATAGCCCGCCGTAGCGGGCTATACCGGCTGTTAAAGGCCCGCTGGCTAGTTAAAGGCCCTCGCCTTCGGCTCGGGCCTTTAACGATCCAGCGGGCCTTTAACAGCCGGTATAGCCCGCTACGGCGGGCTATAAGGCTATATTACAGCACCGAGAGAGAGAGGCTTTAATTAAACAGAGAACTGAACTTATCCAGAAGATTTCCCAGTTAAATACAAGTCCTGCGGCTCTAACAATTCCAGTAACTATTGGCCCAGTTGTTCCTCTATACGGGGATAAACAGGCTAGTCCAAAAACTCCAGTTGTAACTCCATCTGTAGAGCAGCCAAGAAAAGAGCCCTTAATAGTTGATGACCAGGCAAGTGAATGCGAATCTGTAATTTCCCTGATGGATTTACCCATAAGGGAACCAGAAGGCAGTTCACAGAGAAAGAACACTCATTTTAGTTCAAGAGAGGTCCAGATTGAGTCCTCGTCTGGTACCAGAAGTGCCACAGTAGTGACTCCTGAAGAAATAGATCGATGGACCCGAGAGCTAGAGAAAATAAATCCTCAGCCAAAACCATTAGATATTTACAAATTAAGAATAGAATTGGAAGAACTGATGGCTGGGAACGTAGGATTGGGCAGGCTAAACACCCATTGTGAGGAAGAATTACTATTCATTTGCGAAAGTATTACCCAAAACACCAGAGTGTTCCATGAAAAATTAATGGACACCGCAGCTAGCATGGGCATAGACGTCAGCAGATCCAAAGTGTTGCAAAAACCCTACAGAGCAGAATTTTCTGACAAAGATTTAGAAAACATGAATGTATCAGGAAAAAAGGTGCAGATAAGAGAATTGCTGAACCTGTTACAGAAATGGGGAGACTGAGAAAAATGGAGAGCCAGGTGGGCAAAGAAAAAAGAAGATAGTAGGTCCAAACAAATTACTTCTGAATATGTCTTAAAAGAAGCAGACCAGGCAGAAAAATTATATCCTATGAGAGAAGTGCCAGGTGGAGGATATGTACATGTGCCATGGTCCAGACAAGATATTGTGTCATTTACATATGATTTCCCAAAATTACGAGAGAAACCTGTAGAGTGGTACAGACAAGTTGAGAGATTTGTTAAAGTTCAAAAATGCCTCCTGAAAGATCTAGATGGGTTCTTTGACATTGTAGTTCCCGTCGATTTGTGGACAGAATGTAAAATTGCTGTTGATTGGCCAAGTGAAGAATACGCCAGAGACCCAAAGACAGGAGCTCCCTCAGGGGAGGTGATGAGGAAGTATAACCAGGTAATGCTGTACTTGAAAGGAAAGGTGCCTGCAAAAGAAACTGATTGGACACGAATAGATAGAACTACCCAGAATCGAGATGAAACTGTGCATTCATACCATGAACGACTGTTACAGGTGTTCAAGACATACAGTGTCTTGGATAATATTGAGATGAAGGACATGACCCACTTCATTCATCGATTTGTGTTAGGATTAAGACCTGAAATTTCGCAGTGGATTAAAGATAATAAAATCTGTTGGCAAGCCAAACCTATAGATGAAGTCCTTAAATATGCAAAATTCTGCGAAGATGAGCTAGAAAATAAGAAAAAGGAATTAAAAGAAAAAGTCATGTGGGCACAAGTAAAATTAGCAGAGCACCAAGAACAGCAGTTAAGCCAAATGACAAATACTCAGAATCAGAACCCTGGGGGTGGAGGAAAACAAAGGGTAAAAATGAGTCGAGAGGAGGCCAGGAAAACGTTCTCCTGCCATGGGTGCGGAAAGATGGGGCACTGGAGGGACGAGTGTAAGGCTGTGCAGAATGATAATGTGCAAATTAATTATTTAAATCCACAGGTGCAGAATGAGGGACCACGGAAGACACAGCAACAGGTAAAACAGAATCAGTTGTAAGCATGGGCAAATTTAGCGAATTCGCAATTCGCGAATTTACGGATTTGCGAATTCGCAATCCGCAAAATTCGCGAATTTGCGCAAATTTGCGGATTTTTTTATTTTTGCGTGTTCTCGGGTCTTCGCGAGGCGCTTTGCAATTTTGAGGGTTTTTGTTTTTTGCCTGCTTAATCACTGCCACCCTCTCGTTTTTTATGCCCATCTGCCCTCTGTACCACTCGTTTCTGTGCCCTTCTGCCCTTCTGCCCTCTGCCCCACTCATTTTTTGTCCCCTTCTGCCCTCTGTCCTACTTTTGTGCCCTTCTGCCCTCAGCCCCACTTAGAATGGCGCCGGCAAGCTGCCAGCGCCATTCTAAAATAGCTGGAAATAGCTTCAACAGGAAGCACTAATAGATAAAGTAAAGCAGGTGCTCCAGTTGAAGGTCAAATTAAGTTACATAATCATTAATCACCCCAAGTTTTGGGTGATTAATGATTATGTAACTTAATTTGGCCTTCAACTGGAGCACCTGCTTTACTTTATCTATTAGAGCTTCCTGTTGAAGCTGACTTTTGTAACTATTTTAGAATGGCTCAGGCAGCTTGCCTGCCCCATTCTAAAAGAGTTACAAAAGTCAGCTTGAACTTTTGACCCAATCCGTTCCGCTCGCGGATTTTGCGGGAAATTCGCGAATCTCGCGGATTGCGAATTTACCGAAAATCCGCGAAATCCGCGAACGGAACGAATTTTCCGCCCATGCTTAATCAGTTGCCTCGTGCACCTAGGCCAAACTATAGGAGCAAAGCACAACAGGGTGAGGAAGCAGGGGTTTGGGAAGGAAGGGAGGAAAGAAATGTAGCAACTTCGCAATTTCTGTTGAATGATACATTCCTCTGTGACGAACCTTTCTGACGGTGCTTGAGGGGGGAGGACGAGGAGTGCGTGCTTGGCGCCTCCTTGCCGGTGGACCAGTCAGGGCCATACATTGAATGAAAGGTTGAAGGAAATGACGTCACCTTTCTGTTGGGCACTGGTGCAACCCGTTCTACTGTGAGAACAGCAGACGTTCCAAACCTACCCCTCTCTGGAGAAGCGATCCAAGTAGTGGGCATTTCGATTAGATTAATTAGTACCCCAGTTGCAGAACCCATGGAAATTAAAATAGGGAATTTCAAAGAAATGCATAGATTCGTTGTTTGCGATTCAAGTCCTGTAAACTTACTAGGACGAGATTTGCTTTTAAAAATGAACTGTACCATCTTTTGCACACCAAATGGCGTTGAAATTCAGACCCCAGATGAAGACAGAATTTACAAATTAATGCTGATAAGACCTGACTCAGAAATTAAAAGACTGACAATACAAAACTTACCCGACGACCTCCAACAGACAGTGAAACCAGAAGTGTGGGATTTCACTGGGAAAGATGTAGGATTAATGGCAAATGTTGACCCAATTAAAATTTCCATAAAAGAAGATGCAGTTTACCCGAATACTAAACAGTATAAAATGAGTGCAGAAGTGAAAGTAGGGGTTGCTATTGAAATAAAAAGGTTGTTGGAAGCAGACATCATACAGGAGGTATTGAGCAGTCCTTGTAATTCGCCCATAATTGGAAAAGAGAAACCAAGTGGTAAGTACAGGGTAGTACAGGACCTGCGCGATGTAAATAAGATTGTTGTTCCTTGCTGTCCTATTGTGCCGAACCCTGCAGTGATCTTGTACCAAATACCATGGAATGCTGGATGGTCCACTGTCATCGATCTGTGCCATGCATTCTTTTCAATTCCATTGCATCCAGAAAGCAAATTTCTTTTCTCATTTGAATTCAACAGTCATGTTTACGTCTGGAATCGTGTCCCCCAGGGGTACATAGAGAGTCCTTCTATTTTCAATCAAATTCTGAAAAAATGCCTTGAATCATTGGTATTGCCTAGAGAATCAGTCCTGGTGCAATACATAGACGACCTCTTGGTGGCGTCTAAAAGCAGGAAAGACTGTGTCATTGACACCATTGCCTTACTGAACCATCTGGGTGAAGGGGGACATAAAGTGTCACCAGACAAACTACAGTTCTGTACCTCTTCAGTGAAATATCTGGGGCACCAGATAGAGAAAGGTATCAGGAAAGTTACCACAGAAAGAATTAGGATAATTAGAAACATGCATCTTCCCAATACCCAGAAAGAAATCAGAATGTTTCTTGGAGTTGTAGGATACTCTAGGCAGTGGATTGTGGGATTTGCAGTCCTAGCAAGACCATTGATAAAAATGACAAAGAAAGGAGCAAAAGACCCAGTGGAGAGGGATGATGAAAGCATGACAGCTTTTATGAAATTACGAGAATGTCTGTGTACAGCTCCCGCATTGGGAATGCCTGACTACTCAAAAGAGTTTGCATTGTTTTGTGACACACGAGACATTTGTGCACTTTCAGTCCTGACCCAAAGTCATGGTTTAACCAGACGACCTGTAGCGTATTTTTCCTCTACTTTAGATCCAGTGGCTGCTGGATTACCTGGATGTTTGAAAGCAGTAGCTGCAACTTGTATGAGTCTTGAACAAAGTGAATCTATCATTATGGGACATCCTGTAACTGTGTATGTTCCACATGCAGTTGTAATTTTGTTGACCAGAACCAAAACTCAGTACCTCACACCTCGTCTGCTGACTAAGTATGAGAGAATTCTTGTAGGTGCAGGAAATGTAACCATTGCCCTATGTAATATCTTGAATCCAGCCACTCTCCTACAAAACTCACTCACAGCAGGAGTGAGGGGAGAAGTTGAGCATGACTGCCTAGACCTGACTGAGTTCAGCACAAAACCACGCCCTGACATATGAGAAGTGCCCCTAAGTGATGAAGATTATGAGCTGTTTGTAGATGGCTCATGCCTGAGACATGAGGATGGAGGCTTAAGTGCTGCTTATGTGGTATGCACTTTAGGAGGTCCGGTGATAGCATCCTATTTGTATGGAGTCAAGTCTGCACAAGTAGCTGAATTGGTTGCATTAGCAAAGGCCTGTAAATTTGGGAAGAACATGAAAATAACCATATACACTGATAGCCAGTATGGTTATGGGGTTGTGCATGACTTTGGCCAATTGTGGCTGCAAAGAGAGTTCCTGACTTCTTCAGGTACTCCTATCAGAAATGGAAATTTTGTGCAAGAAATACTGGAAGCAATCCAGTTACCAAAAGCATTGGCAGTGGTCAAGTGTGCTGTTCACAAATCTGGCGATGACAAAGTGACAGCAGGTAATCGATATGCTGACCAACTGGCCCAACATTGTGCTAAATACAAAATATCAATCAATACAAAATTGGGGGTAGGCGAAAACAGATGCCAACTTATGGTGTTTTAAGAAATAAAAACATGGGAAGAACTGAGAGATTTGCAGGATGCATGCAGAACCAAAAGAAAAGGAAAGGTGGAGAAAATGTGGTTGTCGGAGAAGGAATGAGGATGGTGTCATTGTTTATCTTGATGATATGCCTGTGTTGCCAGACTGCTTGCTTGCTCCTATGGCTAGATTGATACATGGAGATACCCATTTAGGAAGAGATGCAATGATCCGTATCTTTAGACAGACATGGTTAAATTCGAAATTCAGAAACATAGCAGAGGCACTCTGCCAGAGGTGCTTAATATGTCAGCAATTTAATTCCGGAAAGAAAACAGTAGTTTTACCAGATACAATTGGAAAAGCAGAAGGTCCTTTCATAAGATTACAAATTGACTTTATTCAGTTACCCCCCTGTGGAGGAATGAAGTACGTCCTCGTCAATGTCTGCCTATTTTCAAAATGGGTAGAAGCTTATCCTGCACGCAGAAATGATAGCATCACTGTAGCCAAATTGTTACTGAGGGAACTGATACCTAGGTACGGTTTTTCAGTCACAATTGAATCAGACAGAGGTGGGCATTTTCAAAGCGAAATAATAGGACAAATCTGTGAAGCATTCAAAATTACGCAAAAACAACACTGTGCATATCGTCCAGAGGCTTCTGGAGTGGTAGAACAACTGAATGGCACTATCAAGTCAAGATTGGGAAAAATGTGTGAATCGACTCAAATGGAATGGCCAGATGCCTTGCCCCTTGTCTTGATGGGATTTTGAAGTATTCCAGACCGGAAGACAGGCTTGAGTCCCCATGAGATACTGATGGGAAGAGCAATGCGGCAAGCATGGGTGCCAGGACACAAACTGATAAACATATCTGATGATTTGGTGCTAGAGTACTGCAAGCAACTGGGTGACCAAGTGCGTTCTATCTCTCACCAGATTGGAGAAGACGCTGTTGCCAGACCAGCAGCTCCAGCCCATGACTTGAACCCTGGTGATTGGGTTGTAATTAAGAAACATACTCGGAAGAGTTGCCTTGCACCGAAGTGGGGAAAAAGAAGACAGGCGATTCTTGTTACCACAACAGCGGTGAAGTGTGCATGTGTGCCATGGTGGATCCATGCCAGCCATACAAAGAAAGTGACAGAAGAAGAAGAAACTGAGGCTGAAGGTTGTGCAGCTGAGGTGTCTCCAGAGGTTGGTCCTGAAGTAGCTGAAGAAGAACAACCGAGCTCCAGTCAAGATGATTGGGTCCCAGTAATCGACCTGACACTTGATCCAATAAGAACCAGAAGACAAACCTACTTAGATAGAGAGTGGGATAGTGAGGACGAGACAGGAATAGAAGAAGATAATCAGGTCATAGAAATCCAAATCAAATCTGATGATGAGGAAGGCCAGGTAGGGACAGAGCAAGTTATCCACACACCTTCAAAAACTCCTGAGCCTGAAAAGAGACAGATAGAAATTAGAGCAGAAGTTCAAGCGGAAGAAAATCAAAAGTTCGAAGTGCTTGAACAGGATCAGATAGAAATAGATAAATGTGTTCTGGAAGAAGAAATTGAAACAAAACAAAGCCCAATTCAGCATATAGCTGAACAAGGCCAGTTTAGTAACCAGGCAGAAGAAACTGAAATAAGACCTGGAACTAGTCAGATAGAGAGGGAAGAAGACACTGAAGTAGATGTGCCACAACTGAGTGAAAATAAAAGAGCCTTTGAAGAGGGCCAAAGCACAGTGCCAGTTAAAGGATTGAAGAAAAGAAATAAAGTACCAAGATTTGTCAAAAGACTGAGACTGAGACTAAAAACTATCGACGAAGAACTTGAGCAAGAAAATCAAGACTCCAGTAAACCTGACGAGTCTGGAACAAAGCCTAAAAGAAGAAGTGCCCGAATGAAGAGATTAAACAACAAGTATCAGAGTCCTTAATGGACTTATCTGGTGTTGGAAGACTTTGAAAATCTTGAAATAAGTGACAAAAGTGATGAAGAATTGATTGCTGACCAGACTGACGAAGAAGTGAAACCAACCTGAAAGTTGCTCAAGTGTAAGCAACCTGTGTAAAGTTACAAAGAGGGGTTGAAGCTTCTTTTGAGCCAAAATGTCTGATTCCACTGTGAATGGAAGGCCAAGGCGAAATCGTTGTAAAACATGCTGCAAAGTATGTTTGTGTAGTATAGCATTAGTACTGATATTATGGATAGGACTTACAATAACTATTCCTTACATGATGAGTAAAGATACTAGTTTGTACCCTACTAAACCAGTGACAGAGGACGCAGAAGAGCTACAAACAGAAGACGCACCACAAAGAGTAGATACACTAGAGAAAGCAGTTAGCCTTAAACAAACTAGAATGGACTTAGATACACCAGATGAGGAAGGACTACATTCTCATAGAATCAAGAACAAAACCCATTTACACGTATTTGCAAACCTGTTACACTACGTAGAAGCAATGGAGATAGAAGACTGTTACGTCTGTATGAAGCTACCTACTTCAGTAGCTGAGGGTGTGACCTACCATCACTTGCCACTAACATATGGAATTTCCTGTAGTATTTTAGCTAGTTTATTTTATAAGAGAGGACCGTTACAGTATTATTACTCAAACTTAGATGTGATATTTTCTGAACTTCCTGTGCGAAGAAATCTGAATCCTGTACATACTACTAGAGACATAGCAAAATACATGGGTGAATATTTTTCTAACTATGGGTAAAATAAGTATAGATGACGCAAACAGAAATAACTTGACCTGTACATTACACGAACAAGAATTTTTTTTTCTAAATATGGTAGAGAAAAGAAGAGAGAGTTTCCAAAAGAAAGCAAAGGACAAGAATCAGAAAATTCCCAAGTGGGCTGAAAATATAGATAGCACCTCGAATAGTGGAGCTAATGCTGCATTGTTGCTGGATTTCGAAAAGAAAGGGAAACTTTGTCTTCACAGAGAAAAGACTAGTTATTATAATAACATATTCATTGGTTCCAGTGAATGCGAACACAATTACAAGGTAATTGGGGGTTGGGGTTTCAAAGATGGATCAGAGCCTGTGTTTCCTGGAATTTATTATATATGTGGGAACAAGGCTTACTTCAAATTGCCCGACCATTGGTACGGAAGCTGTTATTTTGGTATTGTCTTTCCAAAGAATTACCATATGGGGAATGTCACTGGAAGCAATGAAAACACTAATGGATTAGTGTGTAATAAAAGAGAAAGTATAGGAGAAATAATGGGTGATATATTTAGTGCAATGATACCTACAGTGGGAGTGGCTCTGAATACACACAGAATTTGCAAATTGTCTACAGTAGTAGATCGGTTATCAACTGACACTGCTGGAGGTTTCCTGATGGTCAATACCGAAATGGTTGCGATCAGATCTATGGTTTTACAAAATCGACTTGCTCTTGACACTTTATTGGCAAAAGAGGGCGGAGTCTGTAGAATGTTGAAAGCGCAACTTTGTTGCACCTATATTCCAGATAAAAGTGTTGGAATTAAGAAATATGTGAGAAACATTACTAATTTGGAAAGAGAGCTCACTGGAGGTTGACCGTGCCTGGAAGAGACTAACTGATGGTCTCTCCTCTGTAGGTAGTTGGTTTGCTAACCTAGGTAAAAGTCTTGTGAGTAAAGTACTGATGCCAATAGCGGGAATAGGCTTATTTGTGCTCATCATAATTATTTGCTGTAAATGTTGAAAACACCAAAAGAAGTATGCTGTGAATAAGAGAGGATGAAACAAAATGTTGAAGAACTCGAACTAGAAGAATTGAATAATAAAATTTACAAAAAGATTAAAAATTCTCATCCTAATAAAGATGCAGAGAAAAAGCTGAATAGAAAGTTTGAAGAGATTGAAATGGGTGAAATGTGAAAAGTTGGCATCTGGTTCCATTAATAGTGATGATAGTAAATATCATCAAAGAGGGGATTGATGGAGCAAGGATTCGCACGTTAAGCGACTTGCTTGTATCAAGAACCTCACATAATGTTAATAAAACTAAATGAACATGTTTGTGTTACTAATATTGCAAATATTTACACTACACTGTGTGTCCCAGTGAAGCTTGCCTATGTGTTTACTAAATCTAATACACTTGCCTCTAAAATGGTCACTGCTACGCGGGAATTTAGACTGCGCATGCGTCGGTCATATCCATGTGACGTAACGTACTCGCAGTACAGGTGAGAAAGTGGCTGCTCATGCGCAATACAGCTAAGATGGCTGCTTTATGTTCTCACATGCTTTAAGCTTGCATTGCCGCTTTGGCAAAGCTGTTTGTTCTGCACTTACCCTAATGCTATAGTTGTTATAAAGTAAGGGATATAGTATAGCCATTCATGGTATACAGTGTAAACACTTGTTCTGTATTTCTAAATTGTTTTCGCTTGCTTTCCATGTATCGTATTCTTTGTGCCTGGGAGGTGCTTACTACCCCATCTTGGAAAGCCTGTATGGTACCAGTCACGTGATGGGGGAAAAGAAAACCATGCAGCAGTGGAACCCAGCCAGCTGGCAGCCACCGCCAAGATGCTCCTGGGAACCTGAACTTCAACCTAGCCGAAGAAGCTGAACTGTACTGAAATTGCTACAAATGTACCTGATTAATGTATTCACCATTGTTATGTGAGAATGATATGTCATGGGAAGTCAGAAACTAGGGGGTGGGTACAAAAATTGCATATTAAGCCTGAGAAAGTCTAAATTTTAGGTGGTGTGATGACCTAACCTCCTCCTTTGTCCAATCAAAATTGGGGATCCTTACACTTGCAACAAATGGGGGGGGGGGGGGTACAATGACCCGAAAAACAGTATAACTAGCGTAGGTTTAGCTAGAGAAATTGTCCGACTTGTCCGAATAGCTGACCTGTCACTGACCCAACGCACTCTATAGGTGACTGAGCTCAGAGAGCTGCGAAGCACTATATTGGGAAGTTTGAGAAACCCATTCGGGGTTTATGCAGACTTAAAGTGCTGGTGAAGCACTTTGCTGGGAGGTTAGAGAACCCAATCGGGGTTATTGGCAGATTCCTTGCAGAGAGGGAGTAGCGCAGACGTTGCAACCGAAGCTGCGGGTGTTGGTCGTACCCATTGGTGAACCCGGTCCTGATCCAAATTCTGGGGTTATCCTGTCCTGACTGTCCATGAGCTGTACCTGCTCGCCTACTGGCACCTAAGTCCTTGAGGGTCCTTTCCCGTCTTTTCCAAACTGACCTGTGGCCAGGGTTGGTCTTCACTCTACCCTAGGTAAATATAAAGTCTGTGTGGGTGATTGCTTATCTATATTTACATTTCTAACTCTCGAATAATTGCAAAGCATAATTGCATATGTTCCTTTTTCTCCCGTGCCTTTATAAATGAGATTTTCATGTATTATTTGTCTATTAGTATGTTCCACTTTTCAACCTACCTTTAGCCAAATGCTAAATCGTTTATTTTATAGTTTATGTTCCATTCTTACCCTCCCTATAGAGAATAAGCACATCTGGATAAATCAAGTCAAGTCAAAAAGTAACTTTATTTCGATTGAGTTTACAATCATAAAAAGTACATTTAAAAACAGATATTTACAACAGTTTATAAAAAATTTCATTTACTCAATAATTACTGAAGGAAGCATAGCACTATGACTCGGAACATTGAGAGATCATTCAAATTCAACTAAACATTGACACTCTATACAGAGATATAATAGCATAGTAGACATTTGCACAGAAATGGAGTCTTAAGGGGCAGTAGCCAGTATTTGGGAATGGATTTTCAAACAGGCTTTGAGGTAGCAGGCTACAGTTTTGGCTGTAAACGGAGTATCTAAGTGCTGAAGTGCCAAAAGAGCCGGTCTGCATCTTCTCAGTCCTAACTGTCGGAGAAGTGGGACCAACCAGCGTTTACGCGGGGTCTCATAAAGGCTGCAGAAGAAGGTTACATGCAGGGTTGACTGGCGAGTGTGTTCATCACATGGACAGCTAGCTAGTTCACGTGACCAATCAGAGGGCACAGGCAGTGAAACAAGACGATAAAATAAATCAAACCGAAATCTGGTTAAAACATATCTCTCATAATTTGACCAAAAAAAAAAGACAAAAAAGGTTGAATGCCATAGGAGGATTGAATCATCGTTAAATGAACATTTGACTTTTTACCAAGTTCTGAGCACAAACGTAAATCGCTTAAGTGGGCGACACATAGTTTCTTCAAAGCTTTTCTTGGTATGGCCAATAGTGATACAGGGTCAGTAAAATATGCAGGGCAATTCAAATCATTCAAAAATTTAAAAACATATAACAGCCAGGGAATCTTTTTCCAGTAGGTCAGTGTAAGACAGTCAGATATTAGTGACCTAGTAAGATGACATTGCTCCTGGGTCCATATGCGATGCCAAAGGAGAATCTGCTGGTATCTAATGATGTCAGTTAGATACTCCCAACCAAGCTCCATATGGGTGCCGTAAGTAGAAGCACTTCGGGGAAGGGCTAATATGTATTTCAAAAAATCGTTTTCAGTAATTTGAAGCTCATTAGCGGGCGTATAGCCCCATACACCAGCTCCATAAGTGGCCACGCTCATACATTTGGCTTGGTAAATCTTCAAAATTACTGCAGGGGCGGACTTGCCCAGTTTCCTTGAAAATGAAGTCAACGCCGATGTTGTGCGTTGAAACTGCAGTTTCTTGCTGGAAGTGGCAGGTTTCCAGGACAGATGTTTATCCATAAGAATCCCTAGATATGAATATGTGTTAGCGGTTTCTAACCTGGTCTTCCCAATAAAAGGAGATTTACATTTTTGGGCTTTCTTGCCGATGTTCATAACAAAAGTCTTGGACTTATTAACTTTAAGTCCAAGAGAAAGCATGAATTGGCAGTATTTGTCTAGTTGAATCTGGAGTTGGTTGGGTGTCCTTGCTAAAATGACAGAATCGTCTGCATATAGTAATGCAGGGATTGGGCGGGTGTTTATGCAGGGGAGATCTTTGCTGTCAACTAGCATCGTTTGCTCCAGCCCGTTTGTGTAGACGTTAAATAGGAATGGAGCAAGGACGCACCCCTGCCTGACGCCTTTTACAATGTCAAATGATTCAGAAAGCTCCCCTTTAATGCCATATCTCACACAAGCTTTTGCATCCGAGTATAGCTCTCGGAGAAAATTCAGCAGTGCAGGATCTATGCCCAGATTACTCAGGATCTCCCACAGCTTGGAATGGATTACACAGTCAAATGCGGAACTCAAGTCCACGTAGACTAGGTAAAGATTACCGCCTTTGGCCCAGGCATATTTGCCCATGAGCAAAGTCAGGTTTAAGGCCTGTTCAACAGTGCCCAATCCCTCCTGGAAACCAAACTGTAAGTCGGTTAAGATCTTATTCTCTGAGGCCCAGTCCCGGAGACGCTCCAAAATTAGTCTACCGGCGACCTTTCCCAGAGAATCCAAGAGGGAAATGGGCCTGTAGCAGGCTGGATTGTCACGTTCTCCCTTTTTAAATATGGGTAGAAGCACAGAAGTGGACCAAGAATCAATAAGGCCGATCTGAGTCGCTGCGGACATGACCTGCGTAACAATTGGGGACCATAGGTCTATGTTGCTCACAAAGATGTCTAATGGGACCCCATCGGGGCCGGGCGCTTTACCGGTCTTTGAGGAGGTCAGCGCAGCGGTCACCTCCTCTAGATCGAAGTGGACATCAATAGGATAGATATTGTTGCTTGTGACAGCTGCCACCTCTAGTCTAGAGGCCTCGGTTGTTAAGGTGGGGTCACCAAAGATCTGTGAGTAGTGTGCTACCCATTTTTCAGCAGGTACTGCCACATCTAGATGCCGTACAGCAGTCGCATCAGCTAAAAAAGGGGCCTTAACTGTTCTCCAAAACAGGGTACAGTCCTTGCTTAATGTGCTCTGGTGTCATTGAGCTCAAAGGTTGTTTTTTATTTCCCGTTTACGGGATTTTTGTGCCATCTTATAGTTTTTTCTTAGGGAGGCAATTAGGGGCATGTCCCTGACTTGATTGTGTAGAGCACTTTTTAGTGTGCGTAAGGCTTTACGGCAGTGAGAATCGAACCACCCTCTGGAATCCTTATCATGACTTTTATGTTGGCGTGTGAGCTCTTGTCGAATAGCTTCTAGGATTTTGACAAAACTAGAGAGGATCAGCTGAGGGGATGATGACTTCTCCAAGCAGTGATAGATTAGGGGAAGGGTTTTTTGGATAATCTTGCTAGTAGCCTCTGAGGGATTGATCTTTGACCATTTAACAGTATAGCCATTGATTTTACTCATCTCCAGGGAATGCTGCGTTAAAAGGCTTGTTTTCGAACAGGCTGGGGGTGGGGTATTTAGCACTATAGTAATGCTGTTGGAGTAGTGGTCACTTGAAGGATCAGTACCAGTTATAAAATGTTTTAATCGATTGTTTAAAGATTGAGAACATAAGATGAAATCAATAATTGTAGAAAAACCTCTACCATGAAAAGTCGGCTTAAACTCGACAGCAGGACTCACTAGTTCGTTCGCGTATTCAAGTTCTAAATCAAAAATACAGTTGTTTAAAGCATCACCAATACTACTATGGGCAAAGTGGGCCAGGGGGACATCGTGCTCGTCTTGGAGCCCACAAATACCTTTGTTATAGTTGTTACACAAATAAACATTGAAATCCCCACCCCACACAACATGACATTGTAGCTGCTGGTTCTTGGCTTTCTGATCCTGCAAATAAGAAGCGGTTTCCAACAAAGATTTTATATAGTCGCCGGGCGTGGAATTATTATACATGTTAATGAAATAATAACAAGAACTATTGTCTGGAACTAATTTGAGGATTTGAAGGATTGGAGATACTAGCGGGACTTCCATAATCGTAAATGAAATTAAGTTGGAAATGTAGATAGCTAAGCCACCCTTAGGTCTTCCGTGAGCGGACGGTGTGGCCGGAAGATGAAATGTTTTAAAGCCCTGGATGTGGATTGGTTCAATTGCCCAGGTTTCCTGAAGGCAGATTAGCTTATAATTATTGGTCACATCTAGCCAGGACTGGAGGTGGATTTTAGATCTAAGGCCAGCTACGTTCCAATATAGGACTGGAAGATCCTGGGTTGATGGCAAAATAGGATTTGAAATCTGTGGTTCGTCAGAGGAATGTGGGGGTTGGGACAGGGACTGGATAGTTGGGACGGAAAGGGAGGAAGTACATTTTGGGTCACTGAGTTGAGGGATGGTAAGTTGTTGGCTCAAAAGTGAGTCAACTGGGGTAATTGGTAGGGTGTGACACGGATCCTGATAGATAGAAAGTGACGACTGTTGAGTCAAGGTTTGCTGGGGAGGACAAGACTCGGGATGGATACCAGACAGGGATGGCAGAATGGAGCCAACCGTCCGAGTGCTCTTACAGATATGTTTGGAGTTGGGCGGAACATTGTTGGGGCCGTTATCTAAGGTAGGTGGAGTTGGTGGTCAGTCTACCAAATCCAAACAATAAATCAAATTGCATAAGTTTCATTTCCTTTAAACAGTTAGTGTATTTCGAAAGTCTACTTTGATTTAGCATGTTCCCTTTCTTTACCCGCCTGTAGTGAAGTTGTGAAAGTCTGTTGATCTAAATTAGCATGTTCCTTATTTCCTCCTTCCCTTTATTTTCCAATCTCTAAATGATTAGTATTCTCTGTCTTATTCATAGCTATACGATATTTCTAATTCTAGTTATAGATAGTCTTTTCTGTGTAAATCTTTGGCTCATGACATATGATGATGATGATGATTAGATAAAGGTTTTCAAAACTTCCTGTGTCTGTGGTTATTATAAAGAGTGCAAACATTTATTAAATTTTATATTGTATTGTGATGACTGCTTATCTTTACAGCTAGCTCCTTGATCCATTGTGATTTTAGGTACCTGTGGCAAGGATTGGTAAGTCAGGTACATTGGAAATAAATAGAAAGGAACAGGGTTACTGGTAGTAGAGTGTAGGTTACCCGATTAAATAAAGTGTGTTTAAATAAATTATGGGCCCAAGTGTGCATATTTGGAAACAAAATAGTCGGGTGACCTGCGCGCTCTATCAGCTTTACCGGTCATGCATATGCCCCCAATCTCCCACTCGTATGATTCTAGGACACCTTCTTGTGGCTGTACAGAACATTCTATTGAGCCTTTCTGTGGTATAATATAACATCCAGGCATTAAAAAGCATCATCCAATGAAAATTATACCCTCACAACAGCGTAAATGCTTAGTCAGAGTACTTTGACCAGCTCTCAGCGTCGATCTCAATATGTTCACATTCCCTCCATTTAATCCAGATTTTAGGGTGGGGGCACAGGAATTGTCCAGACTAAGCTCCTCATACCAGAAGCTCAGATAATCATTCACATTCTATAGCCAGAGAAGTTTCCCAACCTTTTCGGCCGATTGATAGATATCACACCGAGGGAGAAAATTGAGGACAGAGACTATCTGCCTACAGGGAAAAATCAAGAAAGCTTCGGGGCTGCAGGAACAAACCTCAACCAGTGTCTTTACTCTATCTGAGGCCACAAAATCCCAATCCTATCAATATCAAGCTTTGCCCACATCTTGATGACGACTGGTTCTAAACAGAAGGATAGATGGGAGCAGCAAGACAAAGGGGCAGCTCATGCATCATGGGTATCTCAAATTTACAAAAATATTTTAACTTCATAGCCCTTAAAATCAGCAAGGTCTAATACCGGACTTTGTTTGGCATTGTGTATAACATTTAGCAAACTGGCAATTCTGCAGTAATCTAACATCACCAAAGAGTTATTGAACTGAGATCCCTGAATAGGGAACCGACGCAGCTGTAGAGCATTATATGCAAGATAATAGGGCCTAAGACAGGGAAGAGCTAAGCTCCCCTCTGTCTTAGGTGGTTGAAGTGTTTTCAAGCTAACCCGGGGTGTATTTATTGCCCCATATAAATTATGAAAAACTACTTTCAATCTTACGAAAGGAGCCTTCTGTTAATTTGCAGGGAACATGTAATAAAGAAAATAATAAAAAAGATAGAACTGTAATCTTTATGAGCTATATTCGCCTAATCATAGAGATGGGGAACATATTTCGGAGAGCAAATAAGGAGCGCATCTTAGTCAACAAGGGGACAAAGTTAAAACTATAACTATCCAAAACAGAGTCGATATTAATTATGACCAGATATCTTTTAGGGTGTGTATTACAGTTTTGGCTAATATCCAGCAGGAAAACATCAGTAGAGATATTAAACAACAATTACTCCGTTTTTGATAAATTGAATGTATATCCCCAAACTGTTGTACCTCTGGATTGCTTGTTGGGCTGTAGCTGTATTAAATCTATCTGGACATAAATATAAAGCACATAATCTACATATAGCTTTATTTTTGCCGCACCCGAAAAAGGGGAATGGATACCACTATTTGATCATATATATTGAGCCAGGGTTTCTATAAATAGAGCAAATAAAGTTGGCTAAAGGAGACAACCTTAGTGCATCCCCGGACTGGGGAGCACCGCCCCCACACTAGAGACATTTATTATTATTTGGACTGACATATCTTTATATAATCTAGCTATTGATCCCGAGAGCGGGGAGGGGAAATTGAATTTCTCCAACACGTTTAACAAAAATTCCCAGCTCACAAGGTCAAAAGCCTTCTCTGCCTCTAGCAGAATAACGGCCACAGGGATATTATTGGTGGGAACCAGATAAAAAAATTCTGACAAATGATAAGTATTGTTTTTTAGGCTATGACCTTTTAGAATACCGCACTGATCAGGGTGAATTGGTGACCTTATCACTACATTCATATGATTTGATAAAATGTTCATAGAAAGCTAATTATCAGAGTTTAAAAGTGTGATGAGCCTTTATGAAGCAGTGGCTGATTCTGCCTTCCCTTTCTTTAAAAAAATGTACTAGAACTCCTTTATTAAATGAGGGTAGAATAGTGCCTACTGCAAGGATGGAATTGAACAAGTCAGAAAGAGGGACAGCTAATGTTTGTAGAATTCGGCCCCAAAACTATCTTCCCCCAGGGCCTTAGACCAAGGTAGCTCCCTTATAACCCCTGTATCCTCAGAGGGGGTGATTGGTCGTATCAGCAGAGCCGCAGCCTCACTGCTTAAATCTGGAAGGTAAATTTCCCGCAAAAACCTGTCGGACGGATCCCACGAGCCAATATCACCCTTGTAGAAGGATTCATAATGATGTAAAAATATTTCCCCAATCTTTCCATTTTCCCTTTCTATCACTTTCGTATAGGGATCCTTTATAAATTACATTCTGATTGATTTTCTATTTGGTCATCGAGGCCAGACCCATTTTCTCCCCCTCTTCATACCGCTGGCAATTATAAGCTTGGCTGTTGAGGATTTCTCCCTCTAGAAAGAAATCCTTCAGAGCGTCACTCTTTTCGTGCCATAAATGGAGGGAGTTGGAGGACGGCTTTGTGAAAACTTCAGAATATGCCTCATCGGCCTCTCTTTGCAATTTCTTCTGCCTCTCTTAAACTTTGTGACTTTGAAAAGCTAGCAGAGTTATCATAGGATCCTGATTTATGGCTTTAAAAGCTTCTCAAACAATGTCACCCTCCACTGTAAAAAAAAAAGCTCCATCTCTGTAGACGGAGACCAACCATATGAGTCCTGGGTTGGCAGTGAATTATCCATAACCCATCTCATCATTCCTCTAGAGCAGGGGTCTCCAAACCGGTCCTGGAGGGCCGGATCCATGCCAGATTTTTTGGATATCCCCATTGAAATACATGTAGTTATTTTAAAAATCTGGCGTGGATCCGGCCCTCCAGAATTGGTTTGGAGACCCCTGCTCTAGAGCGAACTGTAGAAAATCTTAAACAATCACATAGTGGTCCGATAAAGCTCTGGCGTGATAATGAGAAGAAACACTGGAGATAGTTAAGGGGGCTAATAAAAAAACTATCTGCGAAGTGGATCAATACTTCTTTGAATAACAAGAATAGACTCCAGGTGTGGGATTTAACCCCTGATCTAGAGCACATATCAAGAAAAATCCTCCCTATGTTGTGCTTATGCTGCCCCTAATTTGGATTAGAAGAATCCGCCCGGGTGCTGGAAGATAATTAAAATCACACCTTGTAATAAGCAACACAGGAAGTTTGCATAATTTCCACAGTAGTGACTGAAGCGGGGTGATATTATCAGGTATTGGGCCATAAATGGAGTGAATATTGTATCTCGTGTTGGAGACCACTGTAGGGACTATAACCCCCCACATCTGTCACAGGAGGAAGGCAGTTGACTTGAGCCTTGTGGCTAAACACCACCGTTGTCCCCCTCTGAGCTGCATCTGCAGAGACAAAGAAACACAAGCTAACCCAGGGGAGTTTATTGCCCTCTTTCCCTCAACCAAAATACATCTCTTGTATGAGTATGACTGATGGATCATATTGCAATAGACTCAAAAAACTGTCTTGTTTACGTCTATTACTTAACTCCTTCACGTTATGATAGACTATAACAGAATCGGTTCCCTTATTAACCGTATACATAACCTCTTTTTACTGCACTAAATAACTTTCTTTTATTGAGCCCAGTAAATGTGTCCGGGCTGTGCCCAACTACTATACCCAAGCAGAGTTGTTGCCCCTTCAAAGCAATGACTTCACCATTCACCACCAAACATGCCTGCTTCAACAACAATATAAATCACAGAGACACACCATCATTACTCCGGAAGCCCCGACCCTGAGATCCCACAACAAAGCCCTGCCCACCCTCACCTCTTGGGCCCATCCCGTAATGGCTCCTGAGTCCCTTCTGCTTTCCTGGCACCCTGGTACTACGTCCAGCAGCCCTTCCCCCCACAAACCCCCGCCGGCTGTCCAGGTAAAGAAGCCAGTAAAATTAGGTTATAAGAAATAAATCAGCATACCTATTCATTAGCTAATATAAACCTAAAAAAAGCCTGTGTATCATCAACAAATGTAAACCAGTGAAACCAGCCATTAGGTAGAACCTTCAATTTGGCTGGGTGAAAGACAGTGGCCTGAGCCCTTGCCTGGCGAAAATGGCAAAATGAGGGGAGCAAGGCCTTGAAATCCTTTTTTTGATGGGCAGAATCCATACTCATATCGGAAAAGATACAAATGGAGAGCTCCTTATTTATGTCAAATTATTTAGCCTGAATTGCCTTACTTGGAATCTTCTCCTGGTTTGAAAATTGACAAAACTGAGCAAAAAAGTGCGCAGGTATCTAGAGATCGCTGGCATTTGGTACACAGTGTGCTGGCACTATTGTTAAAAATTTGTAGGATAATCCGGAAGAACACATTTCTTAATGAGATTGTTCACAAATGGTACCAGACCCTTTGGTCCTCCTTGTGCTCCGGGATCCCCGTTATGAGCAAATTGGATCTCTGTGAGTTGTTTTAAAAACTCCTCATGCTTCGATTTCAAGATTCCTAACTGCTTCTCCAACTGCTGCACCAACCACACAACTTGAGTTATTTTATTCTCGCTGTCAGAGATACTTTGCTCCATCATTTCCATCCTGTCAAGAGCTTGAGAGACCTTAAGCAACCGGTGTTGCAGAATTTGTAATTATTTTATTTCCTCTAAAATCTCACTTAAGGTTCCTTAAAAGGCTGGGAGCAGGTCTGTAACTGTTAACCTTCTAATGGGTGTGGCTTCCCCCTCCCCTGGGATTAAATGAGCAGGATCCAAAAACAAATTGGAGGTTTCCCTCTCCACTGTGGACCAGATCTCACAGTCAGTTTGGCCTGTAGAGGTATCAGAGCGCAAAAGTACAACGGGGGCAGATGCCGAGCTTGGTTTTGGATCCGGTATCAATGTGCAGCTGGGCTTGTTGTTCTTCAGGGGAGGAAACTCCGGGGCTTTATTATCAGAAGTTGACTCAATAAAGGTAAGTTTACTCACATCCGTCAAACCTGAAATGCTCTAACTAGAGTCAGCGAACAGAGCTCCAGTTCTCCTTTGCTTATGAGACAGCTCAGCTTTGGTCAATGACCTCCCCCCTCCTTGGGGGGGCCCCAGTGGACAGGAGCCCTCCTCGTAGTGATGCCCCTTGAGATTGTCCCTGAATCGCATCACTGAGAGGCCTAATATTTGACATTTAGGTGACTCTTGAGTCTGTGCAATCGAACCCATCAATGTAGACTTAGAATCTGCCATCCCCAATCCAGGCCCACTTTCTAATGGAGGTTCTGGGCAGTCCCCTAAACTCACCTGGAGGCTACTAAATAGAATCAGCCCCGATTTTTTAGGGCCCACACGTGGACGCTTCCCTGTAGCTGTTACTTTACTTAATTTACTGCCTTCCCTTAATCGCCTTCAGTGGGATACTCCCTTCTCAACTATCCTTTTGGCTTTTTACAGTCTACGCGTTTCAAACTCGCGCTGTTAAGGAGTTCTCATCAGGACCATAGTCTCTTATATGTAAACAACGCAGATCCTTTGCGGACCCGGAAGCTCACGCCATTCGCCTTTGACGCGGAGTTCGAACGAAGAAGGAAAGCATTTTGATGCTACATGCCCTGATCTTCTTAAGACTGGAGCATACGCCGAATGTACACGGTAGCCTAAGCCTACAAAAGAGAGAGCCAGGCAGTCGAGCAAATTAAAGTCGGACATCGAATACACATAAAAAATCGATTTCACGTCGGGGACAAATTCACATCCTCTGCGTTGTTTACATATAAGAGACTATGGTACTGATGAGAACTCCTTAACAGCGCGAGTTCGAAACGCGTAGACTGTAAAAAGCTAAAAAGGATAGAATAAGCTAAAGAAATTGAAAAAATAGGCTTCTTTTTGAAAAAACAAATTGTTTTAATGGCTGTGCTGTGAATAATTGGATTCCAGCAGACATTTTGTAAATTTGTGTTGTCTGTATCGGTATGAAAGAGGTATGATTGATTGTTTGAATGATTCTTTTTGAAATGTTAAAAAAGTTTTTGTGCAAAATAACATTTTTGTTGTGTACATAAGGTCTTAAAATGTAAAGTTTGAAAATTTCAAAAAAACAATAACATGAAAAATAAGTTTTGACCAAAATAAAATAACTGAAAGTAAATAAAAACACAAAACATATTGTTTTATTCAGATGTTTTGAGAGGAAAAAGGTTTTGTCTAATTAAGTAGCGGCACTGGCATCTCTTGTTGTTTACTAGTAGCTTGTGGCTAAGCTGTGCTGTTGGGAGCCCAGACCCAGTGGTGTTTTTTCTCATTCCAAGGGGGCAACTTCACACACCACACTCCCCTCTTCACAGCATAGCATGATGGGAGATGTGACTCCCCAATGAAACACAACGCCATCTCTCATCGCAGTGCAACAAGGTTAGGAGTTTGTAACATACCTCCGGACGTGACAGCCTGCAGTCCCATCACGTTCAGCAGCGTGATCACTGCAGCGTCTGAATCCGTGTATCGCAGTCGGATCAGGGGAGAGCGGGGAAGAGAGCGGTGTATGACAAGTTACTGCAGCCGTCCACACACCATCCTCCGAACACAAGGAAATCTTTGTATACAAATGAGAGGTCCTGACTAACAGAACTGGTCCAGAAGATTTTGCAGATGCAAGAACACTGCTGAAAATGCAGCAACTGCCAGTTTTGACAGTCCATAAGTGACTCCCAGCAGGTGGAACAACAGCGCCTACTCCAAGTTGGTCTGTGCACTAGTCCTCAATAAATACAGTCCTTCATTCACTCAATACAAGTAATTGGAGCACTTACAATGACATTACTTTCTATATAGTCTCAATGTTAGGTGCCTTTTTCTCTCTCCCATTACACATTTAAATGTTCTTCCTGAAAAGGTGGTGCAATTAGCATGGAGGAGTGTCACAAACACACTTTTGTAAGACTGTAGCTGGAAGGATATATCGAAATGGAAAACATGTTTTTCATCTGCAAGAAAAATAAGGACATACAAACGTATATTTCCCCTAACACTGGGACAGTGGGTTGTTCAGTAAGTACAACCACATTTCTACAAACGTCATACTCCTCAAGGATTTTACTTTTTTTTAAAAATTCAATAAACTTTGCAAGTGTTAGGTGTAAGCGCGAGACTGTGTGACAATCTTCATTTTTTGTGGCTGGAGTCTTATATTTAATTAACCTTTTCAGTCACATGTGCTCTGCAATGCAAAAAGTACATTCTTTGGATCTTTGGACAGGGGTGTAGATCCACCCACTAAATGGACTTTTTCCCACTTAGCTTGGCAGTAAAGCATGACTTGACTATGGACCGGTTTGTTATTTACCAGAACTGCCGAGGTATATCTGTCTAGTACAGTTATTTCTTGTGTATGGCTGGAGGGCCCCACACTGAGATCAGAGCAGCCCACACTACCGTCATCTCAAGGTCCTTCGGTAAGGAGCGAGTTCGAGGCCGATGAATCACAGATGAGGTCCATGCTCCTGCAGCTTGACATGGGGAAGGAGAAGACAGACTTCACCCCCTGCAAAGGAGTTTGTTTGAGTTGAATTTCCCAAAAGTCCTCATTAGCTTCCTTAAACATGATCCTCCATGCGGCACACATTACTGTAAAGTGAAGTTTGACAGATGAAAAAAATGCTACCAGGATATCTATATTGGCGGGCGGGAAATGTGAGGAAGGAGAAATGTTTTATCCATACTGTGAGCACGGAAACATTTTATTTGTGCCAAAATTCTTTAAAACAGCCAACTGTGGGATACCAAAATTGACCCTTCTCCTCGGATGATAGCGTGTCATATTTATCAATGTAAATCATAGCCAGACCCTGAGACCGGTATTGTCTCAGACACATTCCACACTTTGCTCGCTTCTGTTTCCCTACGAATTTTGTAGGTGTTCACTTCCTCTTACCCTCCTGGAAAGTGATGACTTACTCCCGCCTGTCACAGGAGTCAATTTTTTGACCTTTTCCAGTGTGCCGAGAAATTGGAGATGAGGTTATGAACACCAACTTCCATGCATATTTGTATGTTTTACAAACTTACAGGCTTTCCCACTGGGTAATACTCAGACCACCTCAGCCAGCTACCGCTGAACCTTGATTTACTCTCACAAACATCTTTCTTTCTATGAGTAAATTCTTTCACACCCCCTACAACAAATTTTGAGAATAGTAAAAACTGTTTTGTGTTTGTAAAAAGATAAAACTATTTACTAATACAAATCAATCTTGGTGGCACCTGCAATTTTCAGTATTGTGTCATCATATTCTATCTGAATGACAGAACAAAAGTGAGACTTCCTTGAGAGAGATGCTGCCAGAATAATCCCAATGAACCTCACCATGTTTCTGCTGGAGCAGGTTTCAGAAAATCTCTGAAATATGGTTCTCAATCATTTTGTATTTCAAATGCTTATCTAAAACATTTTTTTATAAAAAGAAAGGAAAACTGTCTTAGAACTTTGTGACCTAACATTTCACATTCCTACAATAATTAACACACGATTTCCAAACGCATATGTAACTCACCCTGTTAACAAATGTATCCTCACACTATCAACCCTCTATTTTGCTTCATACCTCCCACATTTACAGATCTTCAAATGGGATATTTTGCAGCACACAGAGGGTGATTGTCCACCTTCCCTTGAAATGCATTTTACGGTGTGCTGTGGTAGCAGCACTAGGACAAACTGTTTTGTTTTAAGAGAGCAGGGAAGTTAAATTAATTTCAGACATTACACTGTCTGGATTCATCCGACCTTTTTGCAGTCGGAGTTGTCGATGCAAGTCATGTATCTGAGGCATACATATGATGATAAAAATATCTTCACGGACAGACATATTCAGCTCTTCTACAGGGTGTAAAAGTCAGATAGGGCTCGGGTACTACGGTGTGACGTTGCCTCTGCCGCGTGATCTCTATCAATAAGGTGCACGCCAACCATATGCTTTGAAGGCTGTCATTTTCAGTCTAGCATTGAAGGATGTTCAGCCATTTGTAAAGGAACTAAAAAAAAGGAGCAGACTTTGAAAACCCATGACCTGGGGGTAAAGAGTTACACCTTGAGCAAACATCCAACATGGTACAGGAGACAGAAACCTGGGTTCATTTAATTGGTATTTCAACCCGTTCCATAGGCTTTCAATAAGTTCTTATAGCTCATCTGGTTCCCCTATCTGTCTGCAATATTAATTATTAGAGAGTGAAGCTTCTGCTCCAGTAAGCTGCTGGTGCACCTTTGTCTTCACAATATCGAACCAACATTTCTGGCTTAAGTTGATTGATCAAACGTTAAGACTAAGAAACTGATGGAAAATATATTTTTTGCAATGGCCAATGCATGCTAATAGCATTTTTTCAAACTACACTGAAAATCAGTAAACTTGCACCCACTCAAAATTCCTGCATCTTAACGTTCTCGTCCCAGTCTTTACTCATTAGTTGATCCTACCCCCCTACAGGACTAAAAGTAGGAGGAAGGAGTAGACATGGCAAGATCTTCATCATAGATGGACCATGACCACACCTTGCTGGGCTTCGGTGTGGAGGTCTGTCCATCTCAGGAGCAACACCGGCATACGGAATGTAGGCAGGGATCCTTCCTGGTGTCGGCTAACAATATAGGGCCTCATTACGATGACAGTCAGAAAGGCTCCAAAAGGCATTTAGATTTTCCTAACCAGTGTCGGAACCCATGTTTCCGACTGACCCAGAAACATTTCCGAACAACCGATTACGATAGAAGGTAACCGTTAGGTCTTTCCGACTTGGTTCAGACCGGCATTCAGAGACTCTGAGTCGGTGGAAGCTGTATTGTACAAGTCTGTGGACAGCGTTTCAAACCGACGTATTATGAGGTCGGATTCGGACAGCCTTTCCGAATTGGTCTGTCTGACTCAAAACAGCTGTCGGAAACTGATTTTGGGGGCCCATAGCAGGCCCGCTTCACTCTGAGGCCTCCGGTTGGGGCCCCTGGGGGTACCCACAGGACCCCTCTTTCCAATCATGAACAGTGCGACTTGCACCATGGGATGCCTGCAACAGGGTGCAAGGTTTTCCGCAACCACCCCATTTTTCAATGGGAGCCTGTGCTGTCGTCCGGACACAGGCTCCCATTGAAGTCAATGGGAGTCCGACCGAACGGTGTTCGAAAACATCATAACCGCTTGGACTCACCAAACCCGAGTCGGTCAGAATGCTTTCCGACCGACATCGTAATGAGGCCCATAGTCTTCTTCCCCAGATGCTCGGAATTAGGGGAAAAAGACTCTTAGAAGGTGTCCACTCTCTCCCACTTTTTTCATGCTTGCCTGCTTGCCTCCACCAAGGCAAGGGGGTTGAACATCTGAATGATGGATGTGCATAGGACTGGTTGCTGATTTTGGGCAGCACAACCAGTACATCTTTTATAATCTTTCTTTCATGAAGATGGTAGCCACATGTGTGGTGGAGCAGTGGCTTCTAAGGAGCATGCTTAGTGAAGATGCAGTCTTTTGTGCATGGTTCTGCTTTCAATTTCCATTGCTTCCTGCTATCCGTTGTTTATGGGAGTGCTAGGAACAGGTAGGTGTCAGTTTGACTTAAAAGTGGGGAAGCTTTGTGTCTATTACTCTGTTTGTCTTCAGATCGTGTTTTCTATCCTTGCTGCTTCAACATGGGGAAGTTTAATAAAAAGTCTATACACCTAGATTCTTCTCTATTGAGTGATCCAGCTTCCAGGGCAATTATCCCCTCCAAGGAAGAGAACTAAGAGAGCAAAAGGTTCTGAACAAGATGACTCTTTTGCTAAAAGATTTTTAAAACAATCTCCTGGACACTTTGAGACAGATGAAAGACACCCTCAATAAGCCTGATAAACAGACTGTTCATGCTAAATCATCAGGTAGTGAGGATGAGGAAGAAGAAAAGTTGGTAAAAACAGCTGCAAAGGCAAATACAGTGAGATATATTTTGCCTGAAATTCTCTCTAAAGTCCAGATGAATATGGGGTTCCCTTCTACGGAGTTGCCTTCTTCTTCTTTTGAACAGGTACTCAAGCAGTTTGTGAAGGCTCATACACCAGCTTTGCCAATTCACCAGCATGTCTCTGTTGAGGTTCTAGGGGAATGGAGAGATCCAGACAAAATTATAATGGCTCACCTCATGTCCAAACGAACCCTCTTGAAGTCATTGAAAAGAAACGCCGGATTCAGTACCAGTGGATTCCTTGGTTGCTAGTCTGCTGGTTGCACATTCAAGTTAGAAGAAAATATGATTAAAGATTTCAAAGATTTAAAAAAACTAATTTTGCATGAAAATAAGCATTTGCAGTTTCAAACTAGGCAGAGGGAGCAGGGAATTATAGAGCTTATGTCCGCCAGTACATGCTGACAGACTTACAGGAGTTATTTAAGGCGATCCAAGACAGTGAAGAATGCTCACCCTTCTTTGAGAATCTGGAAAAGCAAGCTAAATTAATTTCTCATACCTCATGTGACACAAACGGAAATATGTCAGTCCATCGTTAACACTTGAGTCCGAGTGTTGAGGAGGGCAATGGAGGAGGTCAAGAGACGCTGGCATGATTTGCAAAGCCAAACCAAACAGAAACTTGCTGCCAACAGGAAGGCAGCAAAGTCGACTGGAGTTGGGAGTCCTGTGCCACAGGAGGCACTGGATGAGTTGGAGAAAATGGTGGCCAAGGTCATCAGTGTGGAGACTACAATTCTGACAGTCTGCCACCACCTGCGAAAATTCAAGGCAGGTCAACAACAGGTGTAGCTGCCTCCTGAGCTGATTTCAAGGATGTGTTTCTATCAGAAATTTGTCAAGCTGGAACCTGGGCAACTTCACAAACCTGTTTTAAACATTACAAGATTTGGCATGGGTTTAGAAACTATGGGGCATATTCTCAAGAATGTGTAACAATTTTCACAAAATTAGCTTAACACAACTCTTCACATTGCATGTCCATTGGGGGAAAAAAACTCTGTGCTAACGTGGCATTCTCAACATGGCGGTACCAAGCGATAGTTTCACGACATCGTGTCGAATGATCGAGTTAAAATTAATGCAACGCTGAAAAAATGCGAAACACAAACGCAAATAAAGATGCGGTGCCCCAAATCGCGATACAAAAATCAGCGACAACCAGCGACAGATCCTCAATTCCCATGCGTCATGCGGGAAAATGCACTATAAAAGCAACAAAAAAAACACACCAAAACCAACTCAAACTGCGTAGCACCATGGATGCACCCGGACCGAGGACAACCCGAACTCCACAAGCCCCACGGAGGACCAGCTAGGAAACCCGTGTTCGGGGAAGGGCAAAGAGAAGAGGAAGAGGAAGAGGAAGACGGGATTCAGTACACAGGAAGTCCCGATCATCATCACTGAGGTGATAGGACACTACCAACAACTGTTCATCACCTCCACTGCGTCATTGGCAACACAAACGGAAATATGTCAGTCCATCGTTAACAACGTGAATGCAGTCTGAGTGCTGAGGAGGTCAATGGAGGAGGTCAAGAGGCGCTGGCATGAAGTGCAAAGTCAAACCAAACAGAAACTTGCTGCCAACAGGAAGGCAGCAAAGGCGACTGGAGGTGGGAGTCCTGCGCCATAGGAGGCGCTGGATGAGCTGGAGGAAATGGTGGCCACAGTCATCAGTGTGGAGTCGGGAGCCTAGACACAGCTCGATATGACCTGACCCAACAGCAACAGGGTGAGTAACGACCAGTGCTTGAGGGGACGAAGGGAGATGGGCACAATGGCACACATGAACCATCATGTGTAGCACACTGCACACCCACAATATTTGTGGAACATGTCCCTGATACCCTTGGCTCACTGATGCCCACATAGACACATCAAGTAGGCCCCGTCCACTATGTGCACAAAGGGGCCTCCCTCCCTATTACCAATCCCACAACCTTCCCATGCACATGTGCTGAATCTAGCAAAGCCGCAGCTCTGTGAGTCACACTGACAATGCAAGTGACACTGCATGACCGATAGCATGGCTGCAGCCAAAATACATGACATGGTGCATGACACTGAGGTGGGCCACTGTGGATCGCATCCTCAAAGTAGCAGGTCTCACTCTGACACATCCATGTGCACGTAGAACTCCAGACGTCAACAACACATCTGCAGACAATGTACAATAGTACAAAAACAGTCCAAGAGCACAAATGAGCCAAGTTGCCCACACCACAGCACCCGAAAAGCACAAAAGTCAAAGGCACACTGTCTCAAAGGCATAAGGGGCCGCTAAAATCAGAGCTGCAGGGGTGACTCTCCCACAATGCAGCACACACACATAGCAATTACAGCACATCAAAACTGACGACAATGTGGTACAAACTGCAACACTTACACCACGGGACAGAGGACACAACTGGTACAGCTTGTGCGTAGAAACTGGCCAATCACCTCTGGCATTGCATGAAACTGTGAGATGATAATGTACGAGTAAAACCGCATATCCGTCAGGTAGTCGAAATGTCCACTGTCTGCCAATAAATAGCCAGCTACTACAAAACAGTCACAATGTACATTGTCATGCTGTCTGTCTGGAAACATGTACAATTCCTCAACATACATGGGACATACTGTTAACCTGCATGTCCCCTTTACATTGCAGAGGGACAATAAACACCTCCTGCAGAGCAGACCAGACATCTCTTCAGTGAGGGTGAAGAGGACCCCCTGGTTATCTGCTCCGACACCCTCCAACGGATTGTAGACAGCCTCTGCCCCCACCTCCAGGAGCAGGGCACCCCAGCTGCATCGAGGTGACTCCACCCCCTGCACAGACCGCACAGCAGGAAGCACACACCATCACAGCTGTCTCCCAGGACCCCTACGACCAACACATGGCATTCCAATGCCATGTGTGATGGTGCCAGGAGAAGATGGCTGATCAGCTGCAAGTGGAGTTCGACCTCATGGCATACAAACTAGATGCCATAGTTGGGTGTATGATTCCCATCAGGGACCACTTACAGTCCCTAATGGACACCCAATGTCCACTCTATGCTCTCCAACAATCCTTGGCTGACATCGCTGGGGCAATTACTCGGATACAAGAACTACCTAGTCAGACAGGCTCCAGCAAGGACAGCACAGCGTTGGCACAGATGCAGAGGACAATGGAGACCATGGAGCCGATGCAGGCTGGAAGTATGGCTGCCAAGGCTGTACACCAGAGAGATGTAGCTGGGATCTTCCATGCACTGCAGATCCTCATCTTGTCATTGCTGCCACAGAGCCTATCCCAGATAACTACTGCAGGAACATCAACACAAACATCTCCGCCCCTGATGTGTAATTGGCACACAGTGATGCAGCCCTACCACCGTCGCCCCCTGATGTGTCAGTGGCAAACATTGATGCAGCCATAACAGCACAACACACACCTGACACACCGGAACCAGAAGACATATCAGAGGAGTAATATGTGGATGGTAATGACTGTGTGAGAAAGGAGGTAGTAGCATCCATCCTCGCCATATGGCCTGTCCCTACGTGGTTCAGCCCTCTGCGTCATGCCCTGGAACAACACCTCCCACTGTCTGCCGAAACATTCTGCAACATTCACCTCGACCTTGACATGGACTGCCATATCTACTCTGGTTACCAATGACACAGCAATCCGGCTGCAGACTGAACTCTTCCTCTTTCAATTAATTTTTAATTCCCCCACCACTGGACAACCATGTAATGTGGGCTTGGCATGACCATGTACTGCTCCAGCTCCAACACTCCACAGAATGTGAAAAAAACATTCCATATCACACAGATGTGTGATGTGTCATGTCTATGTTCACTCAAGTATAAAAGTATGGATGAATGTAGGGACATTGATTGCACTAAAAGGTAAACCCTGGTAATTGACATCAATGCGCATGTTTGACCCTGACCCACATGACCAATTAGATGGTTGTGAAGGTGTGAACTAGCTGTGGCCTCATTGCACATGGTCAACAATCTTGCAACCCCCCAATGTAGCCCCACATCCATGTATTGAATAGGGCTGTGTGTAGAAATGTCAAATTCGGTAGCAGGCCTGAAGTAGTGTCCCCCATCGCATGTGACAACAGTACATCTCTTTGCATACCTACTCACACACATCTGTGTGGACACATCCAGTTTTGATGGATCACATTGATCCACATGGGAAGAAGTTGGACACCAATTCAATTCAATAAATCTTTATTCGGATACATTTGTTGTGTCCATAAAAGCACAGGTCAAATCAATTAGTTTACAGAATACTTAGAAGTTCTTTAAAGTGCATACAGTACTCAAAAAAGAGATAGCATCTGGAATATACACATGAATTAAATTGTTACCATTCACTTATAGCCATATTTTATCAAGACAAACTAGAGTTTAACCTTCATTCATCACCCATAGTGGTACGTGCACGAACAGCTGCTTTCAAAAAAGAACAACTCGAAAAATCAAAACCTCTTCTTCCAAACTCAGAATTTTAGTGTAGGTTGTTTTATGGTCAGTAATAATATAAATTTACATACAAAAAAGTGTTAGAAACAGTTTGGTATACATTTGATAAAAATTACAAAACAATAAAAAGTGAACCATGGTTTGTTTACTCTGATTGTCACATGGGCACGTCTTTTGCTCAAGTTAAGTATTATACCCTAACGGAAAACAAAGCATGTATTTCATGGTATCCACTCATAACCGCAACAGTAGTTCTCTTTCCCATCGATTAATGTTCTTCAAATGATAGCCTGAAGGCCGTTTGGTGACAAATTCTCAATTGACATATACTTTCCTACTGACTGTTTGGACATCTCTTCAGCCTGTCTTAACATACTATACTTTTCATATAGCAACCCCTGGAGTGATTTTTTGTTTACACTGCCCAATTCGCTGGGATTAAAAAAGAGGTGCTCAAGATTTACACTAGGCAGGCTTTCTCGTACAGCCGACAGCCAAGGTATATCCATCCCCTTGTCGCAATTTAGACAATCTGAGATTATGCTTTGTGTTAGTGCTGCCGCAGGATTCAGCCATACTTTGAGCAAAAAAATGTTTGGCCGGGCTCTGAATTCAAGTTCAGCTCCCCTTGACAAATATACTTAAGGCAGTAATCGGGGCTCTTAACAATTTTCTACAGAATCTTTTCTCCTCGGTTTGAATACCCTTTCAGCCCGAGTATCCCCAAACCTCTGCCCCGTAGGTTGCCACTGGGATACATTGTAATTTAAAAATTTTAATGATGGGTAATACTACCTCAGCCTTTCTTGGTTGGGTTAATGACAGTACAGAATTAATTGCCTTAGCAAATTTGCTTCTACTGTGTGAAACATGAGTGGTCCACAGGCCGTTGGACTCCATACTCACATTGCTGGACAGGTAAGAGCACTGGTCTAACAGCAACTATCCCAACTACAATGTCTGGCTCACAGAGGTGGAGCTATCAATAGGGATTTACTCCCAATGTACATGCGGCAGTCAGTCCTACCCTGTGTACGGACAATGCTCATTGAGGCACACAATTTGTCATTCTAATCAACACTCATCACAGTTGAACACTGGTGAAGTTGCGTAGACTTTATTAGCATGTGCGTACCAGTACAGGCAAGGGAAGGGCCACAACATGCAGACCAATGCTTAAGGCACTTACAGGCAATATAGGAACATGATCCATGAGTCAGCAAATAAACAGCATGAAGCTCGGATGGCCAAGCTGCTCCCACAATTGCCCTCTCAATGAAGACATGCAAAGCTATCAACAGCTTCTTCAATTCAAGGACAAGATACACAGGATATTCAATATCCAAAAGCTCATCAGCAATACACCCACCAGACGTCATCATCATCACAATCTCACTGGATAATATGACTACATGGAGGATATTCCATCTTCTATCTATAAGGACCTGATGTCCTACTTCATTCACTGAAGGCAATATCTTATGGTGAATACATTACCTCTAATGCGTTGCGAAGGAAATACCAGGAGAAGCACTCACACTGCTACTATATATTGTTAATACATCTCTTCTGCATGAACTAATCTAAGGTGTTCAAAATCAGACTGATCAAGCCTCCTTGCCAAAAACCCAACTTTGACTCTGATAGCCTTGCAATTTATCATCTAAAATTCAACTGCTGTCCTAATCATTGAAGACCCTGTCTTTAACCAACTCCATGACAAAACCATATCAAATCCCTGTCAGAAGGATTACTAATATAGATTCACATGTCACTGCAGCTTGAAGACAGATTACAGCCAATGGTCAACAACAGTCTACAAATCGCAGACAATGGTTTCCCATGTCTTCTCATCTTGCCTAACATCTGCAGCCTTCTAAACTGTAGCCAGTCAACCCATGCTGAACACCTTGGTTCATTGACTGGCCTTGATGGTATCAAGTAGTACAGAGTATGAATCATACCTGAATAACAAAACCAAGATAGCCAAATGATCTCTTCTTGGTCCTAGCCCAACCCTGCAACAAACAACAGTCTACAATATTCAATCAGCACACCAATGAGTTAACACGTACATGTGGAACAGCCTGAAATTTCTCATGACTGTCAAAGCATCCATTGTTAAGTGGGGGTACCTAGATCTGCCTAAGGATATGTCCAGCTACAATACAACCAGACTGAAAAGCTGCCTTCCCACAATCCAAACATGGACGCTGAATGCCTATCTCAAAACAAACCTGATGAAAACTGAGTTGATGATCATCACTAACGTCATCAAATAATACACAATCCAGGAATTGCTCAACAAGATGAATATATGTCTGCCTTACATGACTCCTCAAATGAACCAAGTCACTGGCCATCCACATTAATTCAACCATCTGTTTTAAAATTCATATCTTACACAAGACCATGTCTGTCTGGTGTCCATTGTCTTTGCTCTGCAGACTGAGGTCATTCCTCTAAGAAGCTGACTTCGGAAGGGCCGTCAGACACAGGTCCTAATTAATTTCAATGGAAATAGTATGAAACTCAGAGACCCATAGGACACCCTAGAAATAGGTTTTTCATGATTTGGCACAACTCATCAAAGTCCTATAGAATTTGACAAAAACCTCCTCCTTACTGCCTGCCAGTCAACATTTGCACTACCTTGTAACTGACATGTACGATCAAGACCACTAAAGGAATTTGAAGGACCAGAAGTAGCATTGCCAGACTACAAACCAGAAACTGCACGAGGGACAAAACATGTATGAGCTTTCCTGGAGAGGATGTGGCCTAGCGGCTAGAGCAGTCGGCCTCGAAGCTGAGGAACTGGGGTTGAGTCTTGGCAGGGACGCTCAACATCCAGTGATTCTGGGTAAATCACTTAGGGCCCGATGTAGGTAAATCTGATTTACCGACTCTAGAATACCGAATTTTACCGATTCGGTATTCTAGATTCGGTAAATCAGATGTAGGTAAAAAATTGGTAATTTTTACCGAATCTGTATGATTCGGTAATTACCAAATCGGTATTTACTGATTCGGTAATTGCCATTGATTCCTATGGGCCTTTACGCCCATAGGAATTAATGTCAATTACCGAATCGGTAAATACTGATTCAGTAAAATTACCGATTTTGCAAGGGGGACAGGGTGACACTTTGACACCCTGTTGCCCCCCTGATTCAGGCTTGTGTGCCATGTGGCACATAGACATGCCCTAAAGGCATGTCTATGTGTCACATGGCACACAAGCCTGAATCAGGGGGGCAACAGGGTGTCAAAGTGTCACCCTGTCCCCCTTGCAAAATCCAAAGGTCATGTCTGTGTGTCACATGGCACAGGTGTACATGCACAGATGTGCATGTACACAGGTATTCGTTATTTACCACCAAATAGTATTTGGTGGTAAATAACGAATCGGTAAGGGCCTGTGGCACTGTTTAAAGTGCCACCTACATCTGTATTTACCGATTCGGTAAATGTACCAATTCGGTTTTTTACAGAATCGGTAAATTTACCGAATCGGTAAATATACCGATTTTGTAACTATAAGGCCCCCTACATGTCAAATAGCAAATACCGGTCGGTAACGGCCGAAATCGGCCGTTGCCAACCGGTATTTGCCGTCCTACATCTGGCCCTTAATCTGAGATCTCCCCGTGCCTAACAAAATGAATGAGTCCGACTGTGACACTACATGTGCTCATGTTAACCTTTTCAACGCTAATGACGGACCCGCTCCGTCATCAGCCGCGGTAGCACTGGGCTGATGACGGAGCGGTTCAGTCATGGCCCGCTCGCCGCGCCTGTGCTAGGCAGATTCCGTGCCTGCGCAAGGCGTTCCATTGAGCGGGTGGGGCCATGACGGAACCGCTCCGTCATGAGCACAGCTCAACCGAGGCTGGTGACGGAGTGGTTCGGAGCGGAGTGCTCTAGCTAATTTTTGATAACCTCCCTTGAAAACAGTAACTCCTCGGACAGCCAGATTTATTTTTTTCCCAATGGAATCAAAGGGGCAATGTCTATACCATTCTCTCTAAATTCCAGCCCCAGCTCACGATGACAAAAGAGTGTTGGAGTACTATTTGGGGTCATTAGTAGCCTTTTTATAAATTTGTTTTTAAAAGCCTGTAAGTGGTGGCTTTTATGATAACCCCAGACTCCAGTCCCATAGGATACAACAGACAAGCATTTGGCTTTTCATCTCTCTCACTGTCTTATGGCCTAGTTTACAGGCAAAGCGGAAGAGCCCCTCCACAACCCTGCCAGCTTGATGCACCCTTGCAGTGACAAGTGGTTCCCAATTCATCTTATTGATAAAAACGTTCCCTAAATAGTTAAAATTGTTCAATTTATCAATATTCTTCTCCCTTACAGCAAAGTTTCTAGTTTTGGTTGATTTTCGACCACACACCATAGTGTAAGATTTAATAAAATTGACTTTTAAATCAAGTGCTAGCATAAAATCAGTGAAAGCATTAACCCCGTGCGGCCGCGATTCCCCCGTTTGCGGCCGCCGAACGAACAGGGCGGGGCCGTGACGAACCCCAGCCGTCATCAGCACACGAGCACCGTGGAGCGTGACGGCTGGGGTTCGTCACCAGCATGGAAGGGGTTAAGTGATTTTTGGAGATTGTTTGCTGTCAGGGCCATTAACACGGTATCTTTAGCGCACGATAGTAGCGGGACCCGATTGCCCCCAATTCGGGGAAAGTCAATTTCCTTATCTAATAAAAATGCCTCTAGGCCATTGGTGTAAATTAGGAAGAGAAAGGGAGCTAAAATGCATCCCTGGCGAGCCCCTTCCATAGAGACTATAGGTCTGGTCTTTTTCCCTTGTGGGCCATATCTAACGGTAATAGTGGTGGTATCATGAAGCCTGTGGAGGAGGGTAATCAGTGCCTCCTCAACACCCATTTTTCCCATTAGTGTCCACAGTTTCTCCCGATTGACAGTATCAAAGGCACTGGCCAAGTCCATGAAGGCCAGGTGGATAGAACCCCCCAGGCCTTCATGTACTTGCCCATAATCAGGGACAAGTTGAGGCACTGCCATCCCCCTCCTGAAGCAGTATTGTGTCCTAGATATGACCCCTGTATTGCTCGCCTAGGCTTCAAGCCGGCCAAGACAACTCTCCCCAAACCCTTTTCTGTGGCATCAATAAGGGAAATTGGCCTATAACAGGCAGGATCATTGTTGTAGCCCTTTTCGAATACGGGGACCGCGATGAACTCCGTCCAGGTTGCAGGGATGGGACCAGTCACCACTGCTTTAAAAACATTAGTCAGTAGGGGAGCCCTTTTAAACAGGTCTAAAGGTACACCATCAGGACCCAGAGCTTTCATACATATTACCTTCGCTAAGGCCACCTCAACCTCGGCTACTAAGAGAGATGCACTTAGTTTGAGAAGCTGAGGTTAGATCTAGAGGCAAATCCCCTTCTTCCTCCTCTAACTGGAGGCCGTTTGGACTGAATATGGCAGAGAAGTGGGATTCCCAGACGTTCCCCAGAATCACAGAATCCATCTGCCTAGCATCGTCCATGAAAAAGGGTGATTAATAATATCCCAAAAGCTTTTGGAGTCATTGAGGGAATTTGCTCTCTCCAAATCATCCCACGCTGCGCTCCTCAATTCATCCTTTCTTCGATTAATTGTATTTTTGTATGCCTGCTTCGCATTTTTTATTTGAGTTCTTTCACTGGGATTAGCGTGGAGGGCTGTTTTGAGTATCATTTGAATTCCAGAGCATTCAGAGTTGAACCACCGTATCTCATGGTGTTCTCTTGTCTGGACTGGTTTTGTTAGTCTTTTAGCTACATCCGCGCAAATCACTTCAAAATCGCAGATTACCTCATCTGGGGGGGAATCATGTTGGGGCACCTCATGATCAGATCATAGTATCACAGTTTTTTCTTCAAATTGGGAAGGTTTATTTTATTCCACTTTAATCTTACCTCTCTATTACAATTATAGTGGATCAGACGACGATCACCTTTCCCTGGCTGGGCTAAAACACTGAGAGATGCTGTTAGAGGGTTATGATCACTCGCACTGATTGGCTCCACCTCAAAGTCACTGGCGAGCGTCAGGAACATCTTTGAGATGAACATAAAATCAATAAAACTTTCTCTGCTGCCTCCAACATCGGTGGGGCACAGTGATGAGGGACTACTAGCCAGGTTATTGATGAGGCCTAGATCATTCTCGATGATAATGGAATTTATGGCCTCGCCCTGTGGAATATGGATAAAATGCGAATGGGGCTGATCCTCTATGTCCAACAGCCCGCAGACTCGGTTGGTACTATACGGACAGATAGTACAATTAAAATCCCCCACCCAGAGAATACATAGTGGCTGCCACTTCTCAGAGATATTATTAATTTCCGCCTGTATAGCTTCGATAACATGACAGCTATTTTGGTCAAAGATGCTATAATACCAATTCACCACTAATAGCTTAATCTGGCTCAAATTGGAAACCATGCTTAGTTGATACCAAGCAGACGATTTTACCACAGAGAATTTTATGGACCCATATTTGGCTGCAATTAGCAACACCAGTCCCCCCTTTGCCCTCCCTGCTGGTGAAGATGTTGCATGAACAGTAAATGAGCAATAGCTGTCAGGGCCTGACTGGCCATAGCGGGCGCCGGGCGTTTCCCCGGTGGGCCGTTAGGGTGGGGTTGATTTTGGGCACCTGGGGGCTATTTTTGTTATAGGGCTGTTTTTGCAGCATAGCTGCAAAATCAGCACCTGTAACAAAATCGTCCGAAACCGGCCCTGGCAAACAGCTCAGCCGGTCCCAGGGGACCAGCTGAGCTCTTTGCCTGGGCCAGTTTTGGTTCCCAGTCCGGCCCTGATAGCCGCCCAGCACAGTGTCATCCTTATGCCAGGTTTCCTGAAGGCAAATGAGGTTTAAACCCTTTATATACAAAAGCCATACCTCAGCCATCAGTTTAGGGTGAATCCCTGCGATATTCCATGAATAATTGTAAAAGGGCGAGTGGTGTGTCCCTGATTTACCAAACCCATGGGAATAGAGTTAATGGCAGGCGTACTAATAGAGATTACTGGTCCCGGCCCCTCTCTACCAGGGTTCCTATTTTGCATTGGATTAGAGCGCAGGGGATAGATTTCTTGTTTATCTGTTTTCATAAGGGTATTGATGAATTTGTGTGGAGTAGTTCCCGATGGATCTAACAACTCCATGCTACCCAGCGCATCTACATTAGGGTCTCTGTGTAAGACTCCCAAAACAAACAGAAATGGTATGGAATTCCATTTCAATCAACATCCACTAGGCACCTCCGACCCTCCGATTAGGAAAACAACCCTGAACACTACTTTTCAAATAGAACCTCACTGCTATGTAACTAGGGTATTCACTATGTGCATAAGAGGGTGGTGTTCTTTACCTCTTTGCCTGCCTCTCTCAGTTGACCAACTCCAACCCTGGCACTCTACATTTGTTGATACCCCAAACACAGACACCATGTGGTTCCTCGCTCGCATTCCACACTTTGCCTAGGATCACCAGCTAAACCTCTCTTCCCCTCCTCTCCCATCTCACGTTATATCACCCCCATGTGCTCCATTTGTTTTATGGTGAGGCCACACTATACAAACAAACTGAATGATAGATATCCCCAATATTCCAATATGCCATTCCAGGTTACACAAACTGGATTTGGGGCACAAGGTAACATTCACAAGTGCCTTCTTGAGCCAGACCAACAACACTTCCTTACATTTTCAAATGTGTGGTGGCCATATTGCTTTGGGATGGTTCCAATTCAACAAACTGTTATTATTGATGTATTTTCCGCTGTGTGCCTGCCCCGAGTGTGTACGAAGCACCAGGAGCAGGAATGCTGAGGAGAGAGAAAGATATCTTTCAAATGGGAGCATGTGTATGTAAGAGTGTATGCATGCATGTGTGAGCATGTTTGTGAATGAAAGTTATTGAGAGGAGCGAGTAAGAATGAGTAAGAGTGATTAAGATGACATGAGACTGAGTAGGAGTAAGTTATTGTAAGTGAGTGTGAGTAAGGGTAAGTGCACATTAATGAGAGAAGGAATAAGTGAAAATGTTTTTCAGAGGGTGTAGGTTAATTACAATGAGTGAATAACTGAGTAAGAATAGAAGAGTGCACAGAAGTGCGAGTGTGTGTGAATGATTATGTGAGAACGATTGAGGGTGAGTGCTAGTGAGTCTTGGTAAGAGTGAGTGACACTGAGTAAGTGACAGTGAATGAGTGTAAATAGAACTGATTGCAAATAAGCATGAGAAAGAAAGAGAATGAGTGTGAGTGAATAGAAGAAAGCATGAGTGAGTGACAGAGTGTGTGTGTGTTTATGCTTGTGAGTCTGAAACGTGTCCTATGTGCTAGAGGTCATTGATGGCAAAATGCTGGCATTGGCAGACTGGTAGTAATTCTTACAATAGATGGCACCTGCGACAAAATGTAGTCCATGTCCTAATGTAGATAATATTTAGCATATGGTCTACCTGTGGCAAAATGCTGGTGCAATCATACTGGAGAAATCTTTGGCAGAACAGACATCTGTGAGAAAATACCAGCAGCGCCATACCACAAGTAATTCTTTGCATATGGGGCGTTATTAGCAAAATGATGGCCTTGGCATACTGGAAGTAATGTTTTTTGTAAATTGCCACCTATGGCAATATTCTAGCACTGGTAAGTTGGAGATAATTCATGGCATAATAGAAGACTTAAGAGGTTGGGCAGACAACCATGACAAAATGCTGGGCTTGAAATATGACAGATAATTTTGACATATGATTCCCTCATAATTTTGGCAAAAAGGGGAACCAATGGCTTGTGGGGTGCATCCATGACACAATGTTGTCCCAAGCAAACTGGAAAGTAATTACTGACAGCTGAGCGTCACACACTGCACATTATGCAAAAGTGGAATCAACTTCTGGGAGCTACAGGTTTCACTGGCTTAACACACCAATGGCTTTTGACAATTTTAATATGGAAATGATGGTTTGAAAGGCAGTATCTTACCCCAATATTTTTCAAAATTTCCGCAGGGAAGAACAATCCCAACCTGAATAAAAAAAAAGTCAAAATCCCTCACTCACAGGAATTCAGGGCAAGTTTCACCCTTCGTCTCTTTCAAAAGTCACTAGCTGCCAACACACGAGTCAGCTGTGAAGCTCAGAAGGTACGAAAGCCCAATCATATGTGCTCTTCATATAAGTGAATCATATGTTCATGTAACTTTGATGAAGAGTTACACTTGACCATAGAAATGCTTGGTGTGTATGAGGGGTAAGGGCCAGTCATATATGACATCTGGCAACAGCATGGTCTTGGGCTAAAAAAAATTCCACGGGCCTGATAATTCTCGCCTCTGTGCCTATTCCAATCATGGAGTCCCACTCTGAAACTCTGGGCAATAGCTTGCTTAATCTCCACAACGGCCCCCACAACGCTAAGGATGCCTGGCCTCCACCTTGGGGGTGCCCAGGAGTGGACGCCTCACAGGGAAAGCCAGGATGGGTTCCACAGCGGTATTCGTACAAGTGCCTTGAGACCCTTGCAGGTGAGTAGTGCGCTATACAAGCATCAATTTACATGGTATCCAGCAAACAATACGCACTTCCAAACACGCACTGTATGGCAGAAGGTGAGTCACAGCACATGACCACAGGGCTGCACAGAGCACCTGAATATAGTCCAAGGCAGTATGGTGGGCAAAATGTCACCCAGAAACAAGTAGACCTACGGGGACGTCCAACAGGAGCGGATAGACCCTAGGCCACAAGACCTAATAGGCTGCCCCTGCCCCCTGCAATTGCTGGATGGAATACAAAAAAATCAATTGCAGCATTAGGCTTATGCGTTTTTTGGTGTATATTGAGTAACCATTAAATCTATACTATGTACTTTATGTTTATTTTGTAAAAGGAATCTTTGAAATTCCAAGAGTATGTGCTTTTAAATATGTGTCTAATATGTTTATTTGTTCCTACAGCTTTGCCCACTAATTTGGCTGCATTCAGCACTTTATTCAGCACTCTCCAGTCCCTCAACCCCATTGCAAACAAAGTATGATAGCCCTCCTTATTTTCACATTGCCCAATTTTAAGGAACGTTTTATGGGGCCTAAATTGCGAGACTTACAACTGCATAGAGCATTAGCCAAGACTACTTTCCGTCCATCGCCACCCACAGCCCTGAACAAGGAGACCCGTGAACTGAGATGAGCTGCTATTTCGAGGCATGCTCTGACTTGCTCCAAAGAAGAAAACAGAAAGATGGTGTAAGTGGTCTACCATAAAAAGATGGTGAAGCCCCCTAAAAATGCACTTCGACTGGTTACCTCACATCTATTCCAGTGGCTTGGGCTTTTGCTCTCTGGGCGGCTGTGTTCCCTTTGAATTGTGGGTTACCTTATACTCCTTGTCACATTTATGCACCGCTATATACGCCAGAAAATAAGCAGTCTGAAATAAATCTTTCGACGTGGGATCTCATTCAATGGGGCAAGAGCAGAAGAGCCTGTAAAAAAGCTTCAATAAACAGCCCTGTGCAGACATGTAACCCGTATTCAATATTAAGTAACTCGACGAGAGAACCTGACTGCGGACAGCCTGCTTCCAAGGGCAATCACAACCCCAAGCAGCTTTAACCGGAGCATGCTGGATAGCTCCATTAAAGCCAATAAAGATATTTGACCAGTTGGACTTTGTACAGAAACAAATTAGGCCTTTACGCATTCTTGCCAATTTTTCAGAATTCCGGATGCCAAAGAACCTTGATTAGTTTACCCCGAGGCGCGATTCTTCCTCAGATGTTTCTGCTCCGTTTGCCACTGTGACTAACAAGCGCGTGCCCGAGCCCTTCCTTAACAACAGGAAGTCGAGGGCGCCTGACCAATGAGCGCAAAAATAGGAGAAAACAAGTTCAAGCAGCATCACCACCTTCGAGTTCGACGTGGATTTAGGTGGGAAGAATCAACGCTTTTAATTGTCCAACCCTGGCATGAATTAGACGGAATTCGAGTTGTATTTCCTAAGAGTAAAAGTGTGTTCCACAGTCGAGGTTCATACGGCCTTGGCTTCTGAGAGACAGAAACAGTCGTGTCAACACGCTCTGTGTGGGACAACTTACATACATTTTGAGAAAGAGGAACATTTCTTTAACCGCAGGCCTACCTCGTATTTTCTAGCAACTGTTACTATGGCAATATTTATATGCGCCCACATGGTTGTAGAAACATGGTACATCTGTGTTGCAGGTTAAAGCTGCTCTTCGACTTTAGTGCTTGACTTTAAAGGCTGCTGGGCACTCTGGTGAGTACTCCATTAACCCCTTCGCTGTGACGACTATTCCGCCGCAGCTCTAAGGGGGCGTGGGGCCTCGCGGCGCGCCCATGCTGGTGACGGAACCGCTCCGTCACCAGCCACGGTTGCGCTGTGCTCATGACGGAGCAGTTCCGTCACGGCCCCGCCCGCTCAATGGAACGCTCAGCGCAGGCGCGGAATCCGTCATCAGCACAGCGCGACTGCGGCTGATGACGGCAGTTCCATCAGCAGCACAGCGCGACTGCGGCTGATGACGGAGTCGTTCCGTCACCAGCAGGGGAGGGGTTAAGGATAGTGGAAGAATTAACCATGTTACTACTAGTAGCTTAAATCACAGCTCAGCATCCCAAGCCAAATGCTCTCTGAAGAGAAATGCAAGAATTAAGGGGCATATGTACGAAGAAGTGGCGGAGTGAGGCGTTAGCAGTCATGGCTTAGCTCCTCACTCCGCCACTTCTGAAACGCAAGGCAACACCATATTTGCAAGGATATGGTGCAGCCTTGCATTTACCCCTGCGCTGGCGCTACACTTAGCAGTGTAGCGCCAACGCAGACACCCTTGCACTATAGGGTGTCTGTGTCCAGGGGAGGATTGTTTATGTGTAGGAAGGTGTCGCTTCATGCACATAAACAATCCTAAAATGCCATTTTGTCACGTTTATGTGTGCTGCTTTATGCAGCACACATGAATGTCACAAAATGGCATTTTTTTTTTTTTTTTACAGATTGTTTATGTAGAGGAAGGGGGACCGTCCTCTACATAAGGAAGGGAAAGTGATGATTTGGACGAGGAGCTCGAGGGTACTCGCCCGCCAGGGAGGGGTTTAGCTGTACCTTGTCTTGCCAGTAGTAGCCACAATGTTGCAAATATATGCTGGGTTTTCCTCTTTCTGTGTATGATGCCAAATAGACAACTGTTAATTTTGGCTTCAATATTAATTGCTATTATCGATCTACTCTTGAAATGAGGGTGCAAAAGGCCCTAGCTTGCATCCCCGAGATTCATTGAAAGCGTATATTTATAAGGTTTAGGAGACGGACAATAATTAATCAGGAATGTAATACTATCATTGTTTAATTGAATCATTGTTTAATTGAGGGATTGGGATTGGGATTGGGATTGGGATCCTGCAGTAGTTTTCTGTCCAACTGTCGTTATAAACTGATGGTGTGTGGGAAATGTAGTAAATTCACAAATATGTGTTCTCTTTTTTTTTTTTTAAACGTAACGTTACGGCTATGATGAGTCAAACATCGGGTCAGCCAATGAGGAGGGAGTAGGAAAAGGAAACTTGTTAAAAGTGGGAGGAGGGAAGCGGGGGGGGGACCCTGTTGGTGGAACGGCATCGGGGATGCAAGACTTGACTTATTTTTAAGCAGGTATGTTAATGACTGGTACCAGGGAGTTGTGGAAGCAAAAATACAGTTAATGATTGAAGAATGAGATAGCGGCATTAACCGTTAGAGTAAGCATCTAACACATAGATAGTGAGGCAGGCAATACAGAGTTGCCGAGGTTAATGTGGAGTGGAGGGGTTTAAAATGGCGAATACGGGTATCAGAGAAATACTGTTTTGCAAACCAGTGGGGATACATGGAAACAAGAGGGAGCAGAGAGAGGGGAGAAATAAGTGAATTGTGCAACATATGTTTTAGTATGTAGCTTTGAGTAAGAAGCATTGGCGCCTCACAAGGGAAACTTCTGACCCATTATGGTGTTAAATGAATGTACAAAATCGGTCGTAAATTTTTATGGTGTTAAATCAAGGCACATAATTGTTTATAAATGTTTGGGGGCGACAGATTTGGGTTAATGAGCATTAATGAGCACTGTGGAAAAGCAATATATACAGCGATGACATGATTTGTATAACAGAGGGTGACTGTTTTATTGTTTGTTTATTTTTAGTGACCCCTGACGAAGGGCGTACATCACCCAAAATGCATTGGGCTCTTTTACAATAAACGCTGCTTCTAATGAATTTTGCAACTGTCGTGTTCTTTCAGAAGTTTCGGATGGACACAGTTTTAGCATTAGAAAACTGAAAATTTGGCATTTCTCAATTCCGCGTGTGGATGTTTAATATCATGAAAGGAATAAATTGAAAAGTAATGGAAAACGGTTGAAAAAGATGGAATAGAATGAATACGATGAAGAAAAATTGTTGCTAAATATGATTGCCAGGACGGCAACATTATTGCTGTGCAATGGGTTGGGGTGAGTGATCGCCCCACTTTCAGAAGTTGCTTATACATTAGGGACTTTGGGCAAAGTACCTTCCCATATGCACGCATCCAGGAAAAATGTTTTGAGCATATTAAGAAAAAATTATGGACAAGGAAGGTGTGCATCCCACTCTGACATGCCTATAGCCCGAAAATTGGGATTGCACCCGTGGAAAAACAACAAAGAAGAAACATGCTTAAAAACAATGGATTAATCCACACGGACGGTGTAACATCGAGATTCATTGGAAAGCGTATATTTATAAGGTTTAGGAGACGGACAATAATTAATCAGGAATGTAATACTATCATTGTTTAATTGAATCATTGTTTAATTGAGGGATTGGGATTCTGCAGTAGTTTTCTGTCCAACTGTCGTTATAAACTGACGGTGTGCGGGAAATGTAGTAAATTCACAAATATGTGTTCTCTTTTTTAAAAAAAACATAACGTTACGGCTATGATGAGTCAAACATCGGGTCAGCCAATGAGGAGGGAGTAGGAAAAGGAAACTTGTTAAAAGTGGGAGGAGGGAAGCGGGGGGACCCTGTTTGGTGGAACGACATCGGAGATGCAAGACTTGACTTATTTTTAAGCAGGTATGTTAATGACTGGTACCAGGGAGTTGTGGAAGCAAAAACACAGTTAATGATTGAAGAATGAGATAGCGGCATTACCCGTTAGAGTAAGCATCTAACACATAGATAGTGAGGCAGGCAATACAGAGTTGCCGAGGTTAATGTGGAGTGGAGGGGTTTAAAATGGTGAATACGGGTATCAGAGAAATACTGTTTTGCAAACCAGTGGGGATACATGGAAACAAGAGGGAGCAGAGAGAGGGGAGAAATAAGTGAATTGTGCAACATATGTTTTAGTATGTAGCTTTGAGTAAGAAGCATTGGCGCCTCACAAGGGAAACTTCTGACCCATTATGGTGTTAAATGAATGTACAAAATCGGTTGTAAATTTTTATGGTGTTAAATCAAGGAACATAATTGTTTATAAATGTTTGGGGGCAACAGATTTGGGTAATGAGCATTAATGAGCACTGTGGAAAAGCAATATTTACAGCGATGGCATGATTTGTATAACTGAGGGTCATTGTTTTATTGTTTGTTCATTTTCAGTGACCCCTGACGAAGGGCGTACATCACCCGAAATGCATTGGGCTCTTTTACAATAAACGCTGCTTCTAGTGAATTTTGCAACTGTTGTGTTCTTTCAGAAGGTCCGGATGGACACAGTTTGAGCATTAGAAAACTGAAAATTTGGCATTTCTCAATTCTGCGTGTGGATGTTTAATATCATGAAAGGAATACATTGAAAAGTAATGGAAAACGGTTGAAAAAGATGGAAAAGAATGAAAAGGATGAAGAAAAATTGTTGCTAAATATGATTGCCAGGACGGCAACATTATTGCTGTGCAATGGGTTGGGGTGAGTGATCGCCCCACTTTCAGAAGTTGGAGTGGTGTAGAGCAGAGTGGGTTGGCATAGAGGGTGTTGCATAGAGTGGAGTATAGTGTTGTAGAGTAGAGTGGCATAAAGTGGAGTAAATTGTCGTAGAGTGGAGCGGCATAGAGTGTAGTAGTGTAGCAAAGTGGAATGGCATAGAGTGGAGTACAGTGTTGTAGAGTTGAGTGGTGTAGAGTATAGTGGAGTGGAGTGTCATGAGGTGGAGTGGCATAGAGTGGAGTGGAGTAATGGAATGGAGTAGAGTGGAGTAGTGTGCCATAGAACAGAGTGTATTAAAGTGGCATGGAGTGGCATAGAGGGAGGTGTGTAGAGCGTCATAGAGTGGAGTACTTTTGTAGAGTAACATAGAGTGGAGTAGAGTGTTGTACAGTGGAGTGGCATAGAGCGGAGTAGAGTTTAATGGAGTACAGCATCATAGAGTGGAGTCTCGTAGAGTGGCTTATAGTAAAGTGGCATAAAGCACAGTGGTGCAGAGTACACTGTAGTGATGTAGAGTGCAGTGGCGTAGAGCACATTGATGTGGAGTAGATAGTTTCTGATTAGAGTGAAGTGGCGGAAAGTGGCGTGGTGCAGGGTAGACTGCAGAGGTGTAGAGTTGAGTGGCATAGAGTGCAGTGGCATGGAGTGTAGTGGTGAATAATATATTAGAGTGGCATGAAGTGATGCAGAGTGCAGTGGTACAGAGTGCATTGACGTAGATTGCACTAGAGTGGTGTAGAGTTGAGTGGTGCAGAGTAGAGTGCATTTGTGTAGATTGCAGTGCCTTAGAGTTATGCAGAGTAGAGTGGTGCAGAGAATAGGGGTGTAGGTTACATTGGTGCAGAGTAGAATAGAGTGACATAGAGCACAATGGTGTAGAGTAGCATAGCAATAAATGGCATAGCGTGCAGTGGCAATGAGTGCAGTGCTGTAGAGTGCAGTGGTGCAAAGTATAGAGGCGTAGAGTAGAGTGGTTCAGAGTAGAGTGGTGCAGAGAGCATTGGCATAGAGTACAGTGGTGCAGAGTAGAATAGGCTGGCATAGAGTGTAGTGAAATAGAGTGTAATGGTGTAGGGTGCCATATTGTGCAGTGGTGTGCAGAGTAGAGTGGCGTAGAGTTCAGTGGCAGAGAGTGCAGTGTTGCAGTACAGTGGTGTAGAGTACAATGGCATAGAGTGCAATGACATAAAATACTGCACAGTAGAGTAAAGTGGCATAAAGTTCAGAGGTGCAGAGTATATTGGCATGCATTGGGGTAAAGTGCAGTGATGCAGAGTCGAGTGGAGTGGTACAGTGTAGAGTAGAGTGGCAAACAGTGGAGCGGTGCAGAGTGGAGCGGCACTGCGTGCAGTGGCGCCGAGTGCAGTGGCGCCGAGTAGATTGTTTCAGGGTGAAGTGGTGCATGGTAGAGTACAGTGGCGTATAGTAGAATAGCCTAGAGTGCACAGTAGATTAGAGGGGGGTAGTGTGGATTGGTATAGAGTGCACTGACGTAGAGTGGAGCGGTACAGAGTAGAGTGCAGTGGCAAAGGTGCTGTGGCATAGAGTGGAGTGGCATGTTGTGTCATTGAGCGAGTGGTCATTGAGAGCGGGGGGCACATGTTGTGCCCCCCTGCATGCATCTCCATGCGGAGGTGGCACAGGGATCCCTGTCTTTGTTTCCTCTCTGCCACGGTGTTCATGGAGGGGGAACCTCAATGACACTGCTGGCAGAGAGGAAACTCGTAATATGCTTGGTGGGACCATGGCAGTCCCGCTAAGCATATTGCAGCCTCCTGACTGCCGCAACACTGCCAGGGGACAGCAGTTCCCAGGCAATGACAGCGGGCTGTGGAGGTCCCGCAGCCCACTTCATAATGGGGCAGTCAGGAGACCACCGTGCCCCCACCAGTCTGGTGGTCGATGGACCGCCAGACTCATAATCGAGGCCCTAGTGTACTGATTTGTTTTTATCATTATAAAATATAGGTTTCCACTACACTTCCGAATTATCATTTGCTTCATTTGTGCTTTTCAAATTCTGCTATATTCTGAATTATCTGCACAGTTCATTTAAAGACATTTGAATTTTGTTTTGTGCTAGAAAAAAATATCATACAGCCTTCCTCAAGCACAACCCCAATACCCAGCAGGATTGTCACATAAACCCTCATTGGTGTCCAGAAATTGTACACAGCACACAAGGCGCACTACTCATGGACCTATCAGGTTCAAACAATGATAAACGGGCTTAACCAAGGAAAAAAGTTAAACCTTTTCTCTTGAATGCTGGTTAATTTCTGTATTTAACAGTTTTGATTTAACATTTGTATCAACAAGTACAATCATGCGATTCTAAGAACACCGACTGATCCGAACACTAAGAACGTGCACCCAGAGTATCTAATACATTACATGAGTTGAACAAATTCTGGAATCGTTCACCATTGGGCGAGAGAATATCGAAATTACTTCTGAAGGTCCAAAGGGGGCTTCAACATTTATTTTCCGCTTGAGCTGATATTGATTTTTCACGTTCTGAGATCACAACATAGTTATCAATTTTCAGTTCCACTGACAAAGGGTTTTGGTAACCCAAAATGCATATTGAAAAGAAGAAACTTTCATTCTAAAAAAACTATTATTATATATTTTGCAATGTGATGTTACATTGTCAAAGACATAACAACATTTACTTATTAGCATATTTCACAGAATTGCATATACATTTTCTGTACTCCAATGAGGTTGTGTTGATAAAGGACAAGAGCAGGTCCTGTTACAAGGCAGCACACATTAGATACATTTAGATATATCATTCTTTACAGAATTTTTTTTAAGCTTGCATGCAAATTAGAGTGCAGGCTAAACATACCATTTTTGTCACATAAATCCTCTCACTTTGAAGTCAGAGGGCCCGATTCACAGAACTAACTTAAGACAAAATCCAAAACTTACTACCATTTTTGTATTCACAGAAGGCACTTACTCATTTTGATATTCACAGAAGACACTTACTCATTTCGGCATTCACAGAAGTTAGGAGTCCTAACTTTAGGACTCCTAAATAACTTCTGTGAATACCAAAAGTCTTAAAGTTAGGATTTTTCTCAGTTTAGTAGTAGTAAAGTTAGGACTCCTTACTTGAGGACTCCTAAATGCCTTCTGTGAATACCGAAAGTCTTAAAATTAGGATTTTTGTCAATTTAGTAGTACTAATGTTAGGACTCCTAAATGATTTCTGTGAATACCAAAAGTCTTAAAGTTAGGATTTTTCTCAGTTTAGTAGTGGTAAAGTTAGGACTCCTAACTTTAGGACTCCTAAATGCCTTCTGTGAATACCGAAAGTCTTAAAATTAGGATTTTTCTCAATTTAGTAGTAGTAAAGTCAGGACTCCTAAATGCCTTCTGTGAATACCGAAAGTCTTAAAATTTGAATTTTTCTCAGTTTAGAAGTCCTAAAGTTAGGACTCCTAACTTTACTACTACTAAACTACAATTCAATCTACAAAGGAGCTTACTAAGAAGAGCACTTGACTGGTATCCTCTACTTACAGAGAAAGAGGAAGAGGACAGGTTTAGCTACTCTTCATTTTTGGAGCGGTTAAATAAGCAGCATCACAATTACATAGCAGCTCACTCGACAGGATCTCACTTCCGTGGTAGGCAACTTACAGGTACCTTAGTGATGAGTTGCTTGTAGTTTCTGGATTGCTATACTTGGAGGAACATATTAACAATGCATATCAAAGAAGTCATTTAATATTTAGGAAGAAAAAGAAATACAGAGTCAAGAGGTTTTATTGACTTTGTTATCCATTTGTTTTCTTCTTCATTTTTTCTTGGTGCTAAAGACAATAACTGTGATCAGTCCGTTCTTCGCAATTAAGACCCTGGATATTCCTCCTATGAACTCTTACTGGGGGATTCTTTTTTCTTTACTACTTTTCCGTTCGTCTTCTTCGACGGTATGGGGGAGTTTTGGAAGGATATGTACAAGTTACGTTTATTTCCTTCAGTAGGAAACTAGAAAGTGGGAATGGATGACACTGATCATTGATCATTGTCACAAACACTACGATAGCTGTTTGTGTTCCCAGGCAATAGCGGCTATAGTGAGAATATATGAGAGTAGACTGTTGCTGAACGGTAGTAATCCTGTGTTTTGTTTTTACAGGTATACCATTCCCCTGCAGTTCCTACCCTAATTCCTTTCCCCCCCCTTGATCACCTCAATACTCTGTGTATGATACGTCAGAGTTGGGGATATCAGGAAGAGGACCCCTTTGTGCATCGCCCGGACACTGAGGACACTGTGGTTATTACAGAATTACGCACCCACAAATTTAACTCCTCCCGGTCTGGGTGACTCACAGAGATGTTGTCCTTGGACGAGGTGCTGCAGGCACTAGTAGCCGTCCAGCAAGAATTAGCAGCGTCCAGAGCAGAAACAGCCGCACTCAAGAATAGATTTGACAGACAGGTTAGTAATCCATTTGATGCAGCTACATCACAGATATAGGTGAATCTGCCCCCTCCTATTTAGTTAGCTAGCCCTGAGTGGTATTCAGGGGACCCCCTGAAAATACAAACTTTTTTAACCCAGATCATGTTACACTTCTCATGTAAACCGGCTTCCTTTCCCAACAACCATTCAAGGGTGGCTTTTGCCATTTCATATCTCACAGGAGATGCGGCAAACTGGGCAGCACCGTTGGTTAAATGCGACAACCCGATACTCACGGATTGCAACGCTTTCCGTCGAGAATTCGAAAGGGTGTTTGACCGCTGAGCTTCCACGTTTAGCGCTGACAGGCAGTTGTTGGAGCTAAGGCAGGGAAAGAAAGACCTGGACTGAAAACAAGCATCCTAGGACTGGTTTCAGGGTGTTACCCCTCCTCAGCCAGGATAGCTTGACTCCAGTGGCATGAGGAGCATGGGACCCACGTCTGGGCATACCTGACCCACTTGGGGTGACAAATGCAAAAAGAACAATTGAGGGAAAGAATGCAGAACAATGTCATACATTCACCCCAGTACAGAGATCTGGGCCTAAGTCCATCGTTTTTTTGCTTCCCATGCAATTCCAGTTTAAACCCAGCCATATGCAAATCAGTCTTGACCCTGCACCCAATGGGAGCAGTCTAGCCCGAACTGCCAGGTCACGTCTTCCCTGGACTGAAAACAAGCATCCTAGGACCTGTTTTGGGGTTTCACCCCTCATCAGCCAGGATAGTTTGACCCCAGTGGCATGAAGAGCACGGGATTCACGTCTGGGAATACTCCTCCCACATACATTCACCCCTGCACAGAGATCCAGGCCTAATATCCATAATTTTTTCGCTCCTCATGCCATTCCATTTTGAACCCAGTCATATGCAAATCAGTCTTGACCCTGCATCCAATGGGGGCAGTCCAGCCCGAACTGCTAGGCCACGTCCTCCCTGGACTGGAAACAAGCATCCTAGGACTGGTTTTGGGGTTTCACCCCTCATCAGCCAGCATTTTATTTATTTATTTTTTTTACACTAGTATGGCGCACAGCTACCCAAAAAGGGTTTCCCGGCGCCTATGACATGTGGTTGAGCAAAGGTATATGATGAGCATGATTTAGCATAGTTGTTTCTGGAAAAGCCAAGTCTTTATGTTCTTTCTGAACCTGGCGTCGTTTTCTTCTTTACGTATGTGTAGGGGAAGTGTTTTCCACAGAATAGGCCCTCTGACAGAGAAAGATCTTCCTCCCATTCTTGTCAGTCTGAACCTGGAGACAGCAAAGTTTGCTGCTGTTTGGGAGCGCAGATTTCTCTCTGGTAGGTAGGGAGTGGCTAGTGATTGCAGATATTCCGGTGCCGTTTTTGATTTTATCCTGAACATGTAGCTCAGGGCTTTAAAACTGATACGGTTTTCTACCCTGAGCCAATGTAGATCGTTCAGATGTTTTGACACCCTGGCGGTTTTTGATATTCTGCACAGGAGTCTCGCAGCTGAGTTTTGAACCAGCTGTAGCCGTTTGATGACTGCCTGATTTGAGCTCAGATAGAGAATATTGCCGTAGTCAAGACTCGGTGTAATCAGCGCGTTGACTACGGTCTTTTGGGTGGCAAGGGGCAGCATCCATACAATTTTTTTCAGCCACTTCATGATGGTAAAACAAAGACCTGCCACTTTATTAGCCTGTTGTTTCAACGATAGGGCATTATCAATGATGACCCCTAGGTTTCTTACCTGGGTTGCTGGAGTGGGGAGATTTCCCAATTCGAGGGGCCAATGGGAGGAGTTCCATAGCACTTTATTTTTTCCTAACAGGAGGATCTCGGTTTTATCACCGTTTAATTTCAGCTGGTTGGTGGACATCCAGCTGAAGATTTTATGGAGCCCGTGTTTGAGAAGGGAAGGAGCTGTGGGTTTTGAGTCTGACAATTAAAAAATAATTTGGGAGTCATCAACGTAGGTCATGTGGGTGAGTCCTACGCTGTCAGCTAGGTCAGCTAAGGGTCTGAGGTAAAGGTTGAAAAACAGCGGGCTCAGGATGGAGCCCTGAGGTACTCCGTGTGGGGCATTGAAAGTATCAGAGCAGGCGAGGGTAGATTTAATCTGGAAAGTCCTATCTGTTAGGAAGGACTCGATCCATTTTAGTGCGTCACCGCGGATACCATTCCTCTCGAGTGTGGCCAGGAGTTTACTATGTGAGATGGTGTCAAAAGCTGCACTCAGGTCTAATAGAATGAGTGCGACCGTTTGACCGTCATCCAAGAGTCTCCTGATGTTTTCGGTCACACCCAGCACGGCAGTCTCCGTGGAGAATCCTGCTCTGAAGCCCGCTTGTGTTGGGTGAAGGAGGTCGTTTTCCTCAGTGAAGAGAGTGAGGGCAGAATGTATGTGCCTTTCCAGGAGTTTGGAGAAGGCCGGGAGCAGAGATATTGGCCGATAATTTGCCAATATTGCGGGGTCAGCTGAGGGTTTTTTCAAAAGTGGGTTAACCATGGCGTGTTTCCAGTATGATGGGACTGTGGAGAGTTGAGGGAAGAATTTAAAGTGTCTGCTATAATGGTCAGGGAAGGGGTGTCGATCTGTTTCAGGACGCTAACGGGTACTGGATCACGAGGGGAGTCTGATGTGATGGTCTTGAGGGAGGATTTTAGAGAGTCCACGGTTATAGGAGGCCATCGCTCTAAAATGTTCAATTCGTCCAATTTCTCGGGGGCGTCTTCCTGTGGGCTATTTCCGGCGGAGATTGAATTGATGTTAAGAATGATTTTTTCAATGTTTTCATTGAAAAAGGAGGCAAGGTCCTGGCATTGTTTTTTATTTTAAGGATGGGTCGTTGCGATTGTTTGAGTACCTGCAAGGTCCTTTACTGTGTGGAAGAGTATCTTTGCTTTATTTGCGGCAGTGTTTATAGTATTTGCTACATATAAGGCACAGGCCTTAATACAGGAAGAGTGGTACACATTTCTGACTTTATTGTATATCATCTTTTTTTCTTGGGTGTAGTCCTTCCGCCACTGCCTTTCAAGGGCTTTGCATTTTGATTTTTCGGTTTTCAGGAGTTCATTGAACCAGGGGGCAGGGGGGCGATGGACATTCCTTTTTACCCGAGTTGGAGGAAGACATTTGTCGGCTGCGTTCTCCAGCCATAAATGGGTTGCTTCGGCTATACTTTCCATATTCAGGGCATGGATGGGGGGTTTATTGGCGAGGGTTTGGTTCAGTTTTTCGACATCAAGAGGCTTCCAATTTCTCATGGAGGTAGCTGGCCAGGCCATATTTGTTCGGGGGACATTAGGTAAAGTGAGGCAGAAATGAAGGAGATAATGGTCTGACCAACATATGGGACTGGTTTGAATCCATTTTAGTCCGGGAATATTGGAGAAAATGGGGTCTAATAGGTGTCCTGCCTTATGTGTAGGTCCTGAATTTAGTAGTGTCATATTAAGTGCTGCTAGCGCATCTATTAAGTTACAGCATGTCATGTTTGTTGAATCCTCAAGCTGCAAATTTAAGTCACCAAGAAGTGTGACGTTTTTGGAATCGAGATGAAAGGGGGTGATATAGTTTGCCAGGTTAGCCGCCCATATGTTGGCATTTCTGGGGGGCCTGTATATTAGGAGACTGGAGAGCGTGAAATTGGGGTTTAGAGTGATTTAAAAAAATGCAGCCTCACAGTCTGAAATATTGACAGGCTCCAGGTTGCAGATAAGTTCTCTACAAAAAATGATCGCAATACCCCCACCTACTTGGCCCTGTCTATCTCTCCTTACGATGGCGTAGTTTGAAGGGAGAGCGGTGCTATATCTGGGCCGGAACTTTCGTGTAGCCATTTTTCCGTTAGGAAGAGGACACTGGGTACCCTGTCTAGCAAAAAGGTGAGGATGTCAAGTTTGTGCTGCAGTAAAGATCTGCAATTGACGCTATAAAAAGAGTATTCACAGGAGGCATGCTTTGGCCGTAGGGGCGGTGTTAAAGTGCAGGATCTTGGGTCAGGGTGGGGTTGGATATTTGTAAGGGCGAAATTACAGTTCGTACAATTTATGCTGTCTGATGGCGTTAGCACGGTGCAGTTGCTATGTTTTGCAGGCCGTAGGGCTCTTATTTGGTCGGAGCTCATACCTGTGATAGTTCGGACTAGTGGGGTATGGTTCCATGCCCCTTGTCCCGGCCTGACCCGGACGGGCACAGACGGGCTGGTCTTAGGCTTGTCTTTGGCGCTGCTGTGGGGCGGTCGCAGCGCGTCTTCGCTGCACGTCATAGGGAGTGTCCGGTTTATGTAGAGGACGGGCTAGTCTTCAGCTCTGCCTCTACACACTTGCATGCCCAATCAGTGCCTGCCCTGGCCTCGAAGCCGGAAGAAGGTACCACCCTGCACCCTCCACACAAACAAGCCTAGCGCTTGCAGTGGACCGGGGCTACAGGGGTAACAAGTGTTTTGAATGTGAGGATCTTACCGAGGTAATTTAAAATTTCTACACAGAGTGCAATTTTTAAAATCAATCGACGCAGTGCAATTTGAAAGTTAAATGTTTTTGCGCTCAAAACATGAAATCGTTTAACAGCGCTGCTCGGCTGAGATCAGGTATTTATCATTTACAAAGTAAAGCGGTGTAATTTGCAATCAATCACACAGCAAGTCATTCTTGTCATGTAGTGCATCAGCATATAGTTTGCTCGTCAATGTCATCAGGGAGAGCACAAAGTGACAATGGGCTTATGTAGTCTTCAGCTCCGCCTCTACACACTCGCTTGCCCAATCAGTGCCTGCCCAGGCCTGGAAGCCGGAAGAAGGTACCGCCCTGCACCCTCCACACAAACAAGCCTAGCGCTTGCGGTGGACCGGGGCTACAGGGGTAACAAGTGTTTTGAATGTGAGGATCTTACCGAGGTAATTTAAAATTTCTACACACAGTGCAATTTTTTAAATCAATCGACGCAGTGCAATTTAAAAGTTAAATGTTTTCGCGCTCAAAACATGAAATCGTTTCACAGCGCTGCTCGGCTGAGATCAGGTATTTATAATTTACAAAGTAAAGCGGTGTAATTTGCAATCAATCACACAGCAAGTCGTTCTTGTCATGTAGTGCATCAGCATATAGTTGGCTCGTCAATGTCATCAGGGAGAGCACAAAGTGATAATGGGCTTATGTAGAGGACGGGCTAGTCTTCAGCTCCGCCTCTACACACTCGCTTGCCCAATCAGTGCCTGCCCCGGCCTGGAAGCCGGAAGAAGGTACCGCCCTGCACCCTCCACACAAACAAGCCTAGCACTTGCGGTGGACCGGGGCTACCTGGGTAACAAGTGTTTTGAATGTGAGGATCTTACCGAGGTAATTTAAAAGTTCTAAACACAGTGCAATTTTTAAAATCAATCGACGCGGTGCAATTTAAAAGTTAAATGTTTTTGCGCTCAAAACATGAAATCGTTTCACAGCGCTGCTCGGCTGAGATCAGGTATTTATCATTTACAAAGTAAAGCGGTGTAATTTGCAATCAATCACACAGCAAGTCATTCTTGTCATGTAGTGCATCAGCATATAGTTCGCTCGTCAATGTCATCAGCATAGCTTGACTCCAGTGGCATGGAGAGCATGGAACCCACATCGGGGTGACAAATGCAAAAAGAACAATTGATGGACAGAATGCAGAACAATGTCATACATTCACCCCAGTACAGAGATCTAGGTCTAAATATATTGTTTTTTTGCTCCCCATGCCATTTCAGTTTCCATCCAGCTATATGCTAATCAGTTTTGACCATGTGCCCAATGGGAGCAGTTCAGCCGGAACTATCAGGCCACATCCTCCCTGGACTGGAAACAAGCATCCTAGGACCGGATTTGGGGTTTAACACCTCATCAGCCAGGATAGCTTGACTCAAGTGGAATGGAGAGCATAGGACCCACGTCTGGGCATACCCGTCCCACTCGGGGTGACAAATGCAAAAAGAACAACTGATGGACAAAATGCAGAACAATGTCTGTCATACATTCCCCCCAGTACCGAGATCTGGGCCTAAATCCATTATTTTTTGCTTGCCCTGCCATCTCAGAAAACACCCAGCCATATGCAAATCAGTCCTGACCCTGCGTCCAATGGGAGCAGTCCAGCCAGAACTGCCAGGCCACATCCTCCCTGGACTGGAAACAAGCATCCTAGGACTGGTTTTGGAGTTTTACCCCTCATCAGCCAGGATAGCTTGATTCCATTGGCATGGAGAACACAGGACACACGTCTCGGCATAGCCGTCTCACTTGGGGTGACGCAAAAAGAACAATTGATGTAAAGAATGCAGAACAATGTCATACATTCACCCCAGAACAGAGATCTGGGCCTAAATCCATCATTTGTTTTTTCACCATTTGGATCCAGCAATATCTAAATCAGTCTTGACCCTGCACCCAATGGGAGCAGTCCTGCCCGAACTGTCCGGCCATGTTCTCCCATACTGAAAACAAGCATCCTAGGACCTGTTTTGGGGTTTCACCCCTCATCAGCCAGGATAGCTTGACTCCAGTGGCATGGAGAGCACGGGACCCACTTCTGGGCATACCAGTCTCACTCGGGGTGAAAAATGCAAAAAGAACAATTGATGGACAGAATGCAGAACAATGTCATACATTCACCGCAGTACAGAGATCTGGACCAGAATCCATAGTTTTTCTGCTCCCTATGCCATTCTAGTTTAAACCCAGCCGTATTCAAATCTGTCTTGACCCAATGGGAGCATTCGAGCTGGAACTGCCAGGCCACGTCCTCCCTGGACTGAAAACAAACATCCTAGGACCGGTTTCTCGGTTTCACCCTTCATCAGCCAAGATAGCTTGATTCCAGTGGCAGGGAGAGCACAGGAACCACGTCTGAGCATACCCGTCCCACTCGGGTTGACAAATGCAAAAATAACAATTGATGGACAGAATGCAGAACAATGTCATACATTCACCGCAGTACAGAGATCTGGACCAGAATCCATAGTTTTTCTGCTCCCTATGCCATTCTAGTTTAAACCCAGCCGTATTCAAATCTGTCTTGACCCAATGGGAGCATTCGAGCTGGAACTGCCAGCCACGTCCTCCCTAGACTGAAAACAAACATCCTAGGACCGGTTTCTCGGTTTCACCCTTCATCAGCCAAGATAGCTTGATTCCAGTGGCAGGGAGAGCACAGGAACCACGTCTGAGCATACCCGTCCCACTCGGGTTGACAAATGCAAAAATAACAATTGATGGAAAGAATGCTGAAGAATGTCATACATTCACCCAAGTACAGAGATCTGGGTCTAAATCCATATTTTTTTGCTCCCCATGCCATTCCAGTTTGAACCCAGCCATATGCAAATCAGTTTGACCCTGCGCCCAATGAGAGCAGTCAAGCCTGAACTGCCAAGCCACGTCCTCCTGGACTGAAAACAAGTATCCCTAGACCGGTTTTAGGTTTTCACCCCTCATCAGTCAGGATAGATTGACTCCAGTGGCATGGAGAGCTCGGGACCCATGTCTGGGCATGCCTGTCCCACTCGGGGTGACAAATGCAAAAAGAACAATTGATGAACAGAATGCAGAACAATGTCATACATTCACCCCAGTATAGAAATCTGGGCCAGAATCAGTCTTTTTTTGCTCCCTATGCCATTCCAATTTGAACCTAGCCATGTGCAAATCAGTATTGACCTTGCGCTAGCCTGGCTGATGAGGAGTGAGACTCCAAAACCGGTCCCAGGATGCTTGTTTCCGGTCCAGGGAGGACCTGGGCTGGCAGGTCGGCTGGACCGTTCCCATGAGGCATAGGGTCAAGACTGATTTGCCTATGGCTGGGTCCTAAGGGGGGTGGCTTAGTGAGCAGAAGAATGATGATGGATTCAACCCAGATCTCTGACTGGGGGTAAGTGTCTGAAAAGTTTCAGCACTCTGTCCATCATCTTATGTGTGTGCTAAATGGCTCCCTAAGTGGCCAGGGTATGCACAGACATGGGTCCCTTGCTCACTTTGGATCAGGATCAAAGATATCCTAGCTGATGAGGAGTGAAACTTCGAAACTGGTCCCAGGATGCTTGTTTCTGGTCCAGCGAGGACCTGGCCTGGCAGTTCATGCTGGACTGTTACCATGAGGCACAGGGTCAAGACTGATTTACATATGGCTGGGTCCAAACTGGGGTGGATTAGTTAGCAGAAGAATGATGATGCGTTAAACCCAGATATGTGACTGGGGGTGAGTGTCTGAAAAGTATCAGCATTCAGTCCATCATCTTATCGTGTTTGATAAATATGGCACCTCCAGGAATCCACTTCAGAACGTTTCTGGATCTGTGGAAAAACAGAAGACAACTGGACCTACTCTCTGTGACTTCAGAACAGCTTTAACGTATTAGGCCTGCTCCTTCCTGTACCCAGGGCAAATAATTGGTCTCCAAGGTTCAAAAGGCTGACCTTCTGTTCAAGCTAGAGGATACAACTAGTGACAATATGCCTTTTCCTGGAAGTACCAAGCTGACCAGTGGCAACTTGATCTGGATGAACCCTTCTGTTGGCCTGTGCCTGACACCCTATGAGTTTTCAAGTGCTGCCCTGATGTCCTGGGGGCTTTACAAGTGTACTCCTGTGGTAGAGTGTGAAATAAAGAGCTACGGCAAACTGTAAAATCTTTGAACAAGGTGAACCTGGTTTGTTTATCCGACACACACTCCATCGATGCCAGCCTCAATTTGAACCTAGGTCCCTGTCTAAAGCAACCATTGACTAGTATTGGCACTTAAAACTTAAAAAATTAATATCGCTGGTTCCACTTATTAGACTCTTGAAATTTTGTTGTCATTTTGCTTATTTAATTTTACTCAATTTTTGTAATTCAGTTGGGATTTTACTTTGCTTAATATTTTGACTTTATTACTGTTTTGATACTGCATACGTACTCTACACATTGCCCTAAGTCAAGCCTGTCTATTCTTTACCATTTCTACCAGAGAGTTGAGTTCCAGTTAATTCAATGAGTTTGAGGTTGGGATTATTCTTTGAGGTAGATAGTCACCCACTCCAAATAATAATCTAATGTCTTACAATCATCATTTTGGACATGGTTATTCACTTTAACGTCCCCTCCCAACTATCTGCTGCATTTATTTTATAACCTCTGTAAGTTCTCTGGAGTAATGTAAAGGACACATGCATAGCCTTTTACCAAATTTGTAGATAGCAGTAGCGGCTTCTACCAGACTCGGGTGGTGAGGCAGGGGCAGAGGGGGGTGATTTTTTTTAAACCACTTACCTGTGACAACCGACTGGCCTCCTCTCCTCTGACCCCTTCTTCCTGCTCCAGTCCTCCAACAGGATACAGGAAGCAGCAGGAAGCACCCGGCTCCGAAGGCTCCTGACAGCCAATCACAATGCTGCAATGCAGCATTGTGATTGGTCTGAGGGCCGTGGCTCAGCGCTCGGACAGGGAATGGTGGCCTGGGCATGTTCTCCATGCAGGCTATAATGCAGCCTGCTTGGAGAATATGGGAAGTGCACATGGCTGTTTTGGGTGGCCCGAGAGGGCAGACCAAACAGTCATGTGACTTAGGAGTGTTAATGACTGTTTTATGTTTTTATGTTTCCTGCTGCGGAGCAATGGGGCAAAGTTCCTCCACCTTAGCGGATCACCACATGATTCCAATTGCAGAAACACACTAAGAAAACTGAAAGCTTCATAGACACATTTTTCTCCTCCTGGAAGCGAGTACAACAGTTGTGCAGTATCAAGCCCATAATCAGGAAACCGTATGCAGGGTTGGTGCTACTTCGGGGACCCATTTGTTTTGTGCAATTCAAGGCCCAGTAACTTATGATTGTTGGTAAATGGGGTGCAGAATCCGGACAGTATTAGTAATTCTAGCCTCATATTTCGCCCTTCAGTTATCTGCCATTTCGTAATGATGACTGTAATGTCGGACCAACCCACCAAACAGTGTTGCGAGGGGGTGGTCGACCTGGGCGTGGTTTTTAGTATCATACTGGCCACCAACTACAGCACGTGTGGGAGCCTCATTTGTGTCCTGCTATGCCTACAGCCCGCGACACTACAATGACTTTATAAAACGCCTTAGCACATAAATTAATATGTGTGTAAGTATCAGCAAATGTTGTGTGCATAACAAAGTAACTGCTGTACTACTGTAAGATCCATCCGCGGCTGGCCTGGACCACACTCCACGAAGACTGAACATGAGTGAATAAACCTGGCGATATCTAGGTCCTCAAACACCTTCCTTGAATGTCCACCATATTTATGATTGAGTTGAAGATGTCATTCCAAGTGCACAGCAACACTCATTGAGAATCTCCCCTGCCCTGCAAACTAGAATTATTAATGATCCTTCGGGGGCAAACACTCGCAATCTCAAGCTAAATCGAATTGCTTTGCCCCTGGGTTTTACTTCTCTTCATTTAAGAAGTTATTTATTCCGGCAGCCAATCACCTAGGTAATAATGGGAGTCAAGGAAACCAGAGCAGAGAGGAATTTCAGCCCTGGCAAAGTTTGAAAGTACCCTGCAAGCCATTCACATTGTGATGATTTCCCTCTTCCGTGCCGTGCGCTCTCCTCCCCTCTCTCTCCCAGGGCTCAGTGGTTCCCACTGATGGCTCTATTAAAGTGAGCAGGATAACAGTGGTTAAGTACACCCAAAAGGCTCGCTGTCAACACAAATCATGTTATCAGGTGCACCAAGTGCGTGGATGTTTGTGCTGGAACTTTACTCACAAGCACAAAACAGTGACAGGTTCGCATTTTGCAGATGATGAATTCATTCTGAATCACCCGCAGCCCGCCCGTGTGACTGCACTGGGAAGGAAGGCTGTGAGAAACGCAGACCACTGAAAACAAGCCAACAGCGAAGCAGCCGATGGGACTGGAAAGGAAATGACATCAGCATGGGTCAGTGGCAGTGCTTGATTTGCACACATTTTTTTTAGAATTGCTGGGGTCCTTTTCAGGAGTCCACACACAGCGGCCTGAGCCACCCATTGCCCCATACCAACGCTGCCATTAACAGAACCAACACGATAACTAACCATCGGACACTGCTCACTATTCCAGGCCATCCAAAGGTAAAACAATTGCGTGGAATAGGATGAATGCCATTTTTAATGCATTTTGAATAATTAAAAGCTATGTCTGTGCTCATCTTAGAATTAGACAGGCAGCACCACCATGTGGAGGACCTGTCATTTTTATCGGTGTTGAGAATTAAGTGCAGGTGCCGAGCATCGGAAACCACCGGCTAAAGTTAAGTACTGACAGTGGTGTGACAGAATCGATCTCTCCATGTCGTCTATGCGTGGCTGGGCAGGTGGGCGTTTTTAATATCAATGTCAAAGCAAGTTGCAATCTATTTAAATACTTTTGTTGCTATTGTCCTGAGCACCTCCTAGCGTCAAATCCAATACCTCAATCTTTTTTAAAAAGCAGCACGTAGAAATGTTTGCTTTTATTTTTTTAATAGCGAGAGGAAGTTCCTTGGTGAACATCACTTAACATTTCCATTATTAATACACAGCGGTGAAATATTATCCAGTGCTCTAAATTAATATCTTTTCATTGTATAAAAAATTATGTGTAAACAACTTATTACAACGTATAACAAAAGTGCAAAACTTCGCCAAATGTTTTATTTAATCATGTTCTCTTAAAGTCTCACTTGAATAGATAAAACAAAGACTCACTGTATAGTTCTTATATTAAAGGCTTTTGTTAGAGCTACTTAAGGGACTAGAAGTTTCCGTTACATATACGAATGGATGAAGAGCAACGCAGTACAACGGACTTAACTTATACAAAGCGTAGAACATAATTACGAATTTGGCATTCCAACCGCCGATGTGGCGTTAGATTCACAGGTACCGACTAGGCAGCCTGACCGCCGTATTATGAGGCATGTGGTTACATAGATGAAAGTTCACCACGGTTCTGCCCCTACCAGCAACAAATTCTGACTGCAGTGGTGGAGGGATAGGCCAATGCACCCATTGAAGAGTGGACTACCAGTATAACCTGCATAAAAGCTGGGTGTTGCGAAGGGATCTGTGGCTGTTGGTGTGGTGAGGTGTCTGTGGGTATGTTGGTGATGGTGAGAGGTGAATGTTTGGTGAGTGATTGCATGCTTGCATTTTTTATGCAGTTTTGGGGTGTGTGTGGTGCTTGGGTCTGATGAAGTCTGTGAGTGTGGATATGTGCGTGTTACTGTTACTGCTGAGGGTTTTTTCTATCGTCGATAATTTGAAAGAAAGAAATGCATGACAGCTATCTAACCGTGAAAACTACACCACCCCTGGAGCGAATAGGGGGCCGCGAGAGCTTGGTACTGTTCTGGGCCCAATTGTGGAACAGTCGATATGTGAAAATTATCGACAGACTGCAAGTTGGAGGCCCACTGGAAGGATGAAATAAAATTAATTACTTATTTAAGCACATGTACCTACTGGAGGCAACAAACTAATGTTAGAAGGTGCCTTACAGTCAGAGTGAATGTGGCAGTCCAACCATCACATCAGAGTTGGCGGAAAGGGAGGGATATAAGGCCGAAACTCACCTGTACTCATCTTCACGCTTCCTGTGTTTCCATGGAGCCGATCGTACACGTCCCGCTGCTGCTGTACCTGCTAGATGACCTCATGAACTCAAATGGAGGTAAGTTGTACTCTTACTTGTTTCCATGGACTCCTCAGAAAATCTATGCCCTGACATGGACCTGTCAAGGGGGTTGGAATCCCTGGGCCAAACATTTATTTTAATCTGTAACAAAAATATTGCTTCATGATGCCCTCTTTGGCCAGGTCACTGACACTGCATATGCACACTCTACACAAATAGACACGTGTTTACCTCTCGTAATCAGTGATAGTGATGTGTGCATCAAATTGTGTCTCACAACAGCACCTCCTCATCAGTATCACACCTATCAATCTCTGTGAAACCCTCACATTGCGCACATCCTGGGACCTGTTGTGAGATCAAAGATACATCTGTAAGGATGTGTCATGAAACAAACACACTTTCCGTGCTACAACTCTGTATCACTAAATGAGATTAAAAATAACCAATGTGAGAAGCATTGCCAGAGCACAATGTAAACACTCTCTGCTTAATGAGTATGCCTCTACCAGGGAGAAGCCAGTAAGGCTGGGCCCTGGTCCATAGTCCATTTTGCACATGACTCAACACCTCTATGTGCACAGGATCTATGGATTGAAGTCCATCAGGGACAACCAATATCATTGCCAAGTGCCATGCATGTGTAGGAAATGTATAAGTGAAAGTCATGAAAGCAAACACAGCACAAACATCATTTGCAAAACATCTAGATAAAGTAGGTGTAAGGTACACACAGGAAAATGGACACATGGCCATACAACTGTCCACACAGTTATGACAATTTAACACCCTCCATATGTGGATAACTAAATATTTAACTTGCACATATAATAGACATATCCAACCTACATCATAGAGAGAAGTGTAACCTAAATGATGTTGACATTCGCCAGGCCAAGCTGCAATACTTGCCATATAACATAACACCCAATACAATATCAGTCCCAACTGGATCTCATCCCAAATAGACATCCATTTAACATTTCCCGTTGTCCTGTGTAACTTCAGCACTGGATCCAAGGTGAGATCATAATAACTACTTCAAATGGATTAGCAATCAGGGATGAAAAAAACACAACTGTACTCACAATTCACTAACTATACAATAACACTAAATAAGTCGAAAAGTAATGTCATGACTAATGTCTTCCAATCTATGAAACTGTTTAATCAATGGACAACAAATATAATGCATACAAAGGCCAATGGCCAGTCCATTAGTGAACTCTGTGCCACAGCACAATGCTGTGCCACCAAACTTGCTCTTCCTGGCACTGACAGAGAACATCCTCACAAAGGGGCATCCATTGGGCATAGCAGGCACCTTGAAGATGATACTGGGGAGGGGCGGCAATTTAGGGAGGGGTGGGTTTGGTTTTGGGAAGGGTTTTCTTAGACTTCCCTGTGGTATGGCTGGGTTTAGGGGGACGAGGATGAGGTTTTCCAGGGGTGGTCTGGGATGTGGAAGGGATGGGTTTAGTTATGGGAGGGGTTTTCTTTGACATCTCAGGGGTGTGGCTGGGTTTAGGGCGTGGGAATGAGGTTTTCCAGGGGTGGATATGGATGTGGAAGGGATGGGTTGTAGTTTGGGAGGATTTTTTCTTTATCTGCTTTGGGGTATGGCTGTGTTTACTGGGATGAGAACTAAGTTTCTAAAGGGTCGATTGGGATGTGGACGGGATGGGGTAGGGTTTGGAAGATACTTTTTTTTTTACTTTGGCAGGAGGGGTGGTTGGCACAGGGGAAAGGGCAAGGGCAAACAAGACATCTTCACAGGGAAAATGAGTGGGATGTTTGGGAGGGAGTTTGGTTTAGGAGGTAGAATGAGCAAAAGCTAGAGGTGTGTGTGCTGTATATCCTGTGTGTTCTGTAGGTGTCTGTTGTGTGGGTGTCAGTGAGTATTTTTGGGGTTTTTTCTGTGATGTGGAAGTGCTGGGTGTTGTGCTGGGCTCTGTGGGTGTTGGTGTGGTGTCTGTGTGACTGATGGGTGTTGTGGAGGGGTAAGTGACTGTTGCTGTGGTGTCTGCCTGGGTGATTGGTGTTATGGAGGGGTCTGCTGCTCTTGGCGTGGCGTCTCTCTGAATTCTGGGTGTTGTGGAGGGGTCTGTAGCTGTTTCTGTGGTGTCTGCATGAATGCTGGATGTGGTGGAGGGGTCTGTGGCTGTTGCTGTGGTGTCTGCATAAAAGCTGGGTGTTGCGAAGGGATCTGTGGCTGTTGGTGTGGTGAGGTGTCTGTGGGAATGTTGGTGATGGTGAGAGGTGAATGTTTGGTGAGTGGGTGCATGCTTGCATTTTTTATGCAGTTTTGGGGTGTGTGTGTGGTGCTTGGGTCTGATGAAGTCTGTGAGTGTGGATATGTGTGTGTTACTGTTACTGCTGAGTGTATTTTCTATCGTCGATAATTTGAAAGAAAGAAATGCATGACAGCTGTCCAGCTGTGAAAACTACACCACCCCTGGAGCGAATAGGGGGCCGCGAGAGCTTGGTACTGTTCTGGGCCCAATTGTAGAACAGTAGATATGTGAAAATTATCGACAGACTGCAAGTTGGAGGCCCACTGGAAGTATGAAATACAGTTAATTACTTATTTAAGCACATGTACCTCCTGGAGGCAACAAACTAATGTTCAGGCACTACAATTCCCAATATGCAATACAAATTGAATCTACTAAAGAGGCCCATCAGAGGGCTTTACAAACACACAGACAATGATCCCTTTTCGTTTTTTACTGCGCTGCAACATCCATTCCTGTGATCAAGGAGCTGAAGCTCCGAAATGCATTCAGCGAAGAAATGAATTCTACATACAAAAATGCTGGTTTTCTTTCAATTAAAGAGTCTACTGCTGAGTAAGCATGGGTGAATTTTGTGAATTCGCAATCTGCGAATTTGCGGATTTGCAAATTCACGATCCGCAAAATTTGTGAATTTGTGCAAATTTGCGGATTTTTGTTTTTTTGCGTGTTCGTGGGGTTTTTTGCGTGTTCGCGGGGATTTTTGCGTCTTCGCGAGCCGCTTGCATAGCGAAGTTACCCATGCAGTCGTTTATGGGAGAGGGAGAGAGAGATAGATAAATAGATAGATAGAAAGAGAGAGAAAGAGAGGGAAAGAGAGAGGGAGAGAGAGAACGAGAGAAAGAAAGAGAGGCCGGATCTCTGACGGGCCAGATTCCTGAGTTGCCCCTACAGAACATACAGCTTTTTATTTTTAGCAAAATGCATATGAAAATTGTGCTGTAAAGGTCTCTTTTAGTTTAACCCTTCCTGACAACTCAAAATGGGTGTATTTGCCATCCTCTCCCTTCTTCCTGTTTTTTATATCTGTAAGTGCTTCCTGATGAGGTTTAATTCCTTGGACAGGTGCCTCGTTGCCTACTTGTAACTATTCTCTGACCCTGCTTCAAGGGTCAGAGCAGGGTCAGAGAATAGTTGCAAGTAGGCAACGAGGCGCCAGGAAGCAATTAGCAGCAGGTGTCCAAGTTGAAGTTAATTTGTTTGTAACCCTTTTGTAAAAGGTTACAAAGAAATTAGGTTCAACTTTTGCACCTGCTGCTGTAACCCTTGCTTGGCTGAAAATTCGTCCCCGCTGATTCGCGGATTTTACCGCGATTTCGCGAGATTCGCGGATCGCAAAATCGCGGAAAATCCACAAATTCGCCCGCGAAACGGATTTTACGCCCACCCTTACTGCTGAGTGCGTTTTCTATTGAGGAGAATTTGAAAGATATATATATATATATGAACAAGGCAGGTGTGCCGAAACGTGTCATGCTGTTTCAATAAAAACCCTGAACTGGATGGCTAAATCTGCTCCTTTGTCGGTATCCAATTTTTGAGGCAAAAAATCGGGTGTAGTTGCAATATATATATATATATATATATATATAAACACACACACATATTCACTGAAAAAACCATAGGTTTCAGGCATGTTATAGTTAGAAATTAGCATTTAAAAAACCTTAGAAATTCACTGAAAAAACCATAGGTTTCAGGGATGTTATAGTTAGTTGGACATTTCTCTCATACAAAACCATAGAAATTCCCCCGTTATAGTTAGTTCACCTAACTATAACTCGCGCCCCCGCAATGCACTGCAGATGACGTCACATATTACATTATTCATGACATGGTCAGGGACATCATTGATGACGTCACTGATGACATCTCAAATGACATAAATGATGACATCAATGATGAAATCATCCAGTGAATGTGATTTTCTTTAAAGTTTAAATATGTATTATATTTATGCTAAGGTGTATTGAAGAATGAGTGGGTGTAGAGGTGTCTGAATGAAAGATTTAGTAGGTGCGTGACTGACTGTTTAAGTGAGTGATTAAATGTGTCTTACTGAAATCATAAGTTAGTCACTAAACTGTGTGAATGTCTGTATCAGTCTGTCTGTTGTTGAATAAGCTGATGCATGGGTTGGTAAGTAGCTAAATGAGTGTCTATATGGGTTATCAATTGGTTGCCTGAGTATTTGTATGGGTGCCTGGGTGTGTGTGTGGGTGGGTGGGAGGTGTGTGACTCTGTGTATCGATGTTTGAGTGGTTGATTCACTGTGTGAATAGGTTCAAGAGTGCATGTGAAAATAGCTGTATGGGTGGGTCAGTGTGTGTATCGGTGTGTTGGTGAGAGAATGGATGTCTCAATGGTACATGTCCAAGTAACTACATATGTAAACAGCAGTGTATGTGAGAGTTGAAGTATATAAATCACTATTTGTGAGAGTCAGTGATTGTGAGAGTGGCTGTATGGATGAGTGTGCACTTGTATCAGTGATTATATAAGAGAGTAAGTATGCATCTGTTTCTGTTTGAATAAGTGATGTGGTGTGTGTATAACTGTATAGGTCAGTAAATGGAAGTGTGATTAATTCTTCGCATGTCTGATTAGGTGTGTGAGTAACTCTGGATGAGTGGTGGTGTGTGAGTGTCTGTATAGGTGTATGAGTGCTTATGATAGTGTTTTATTGATGAGTGACTGCATGTATGAGTGATTGAATGGGTGAATGAGTGGATGTGTGTGCAGACCTAGGAATCCGTGAGTGCGTATGTAGTAACTGGTATTGGTGTGTCGATGGTTACAAAAACTGTAGCCTATTTTACAGTGGGTGTATCAAAGTTTATATTAGAATGTGAGGATGTGGATCAGATTTTCACGTGGATGATGTCATCAGTGATGTCATTTGAGATTTGAGATGTCATCAGTGACGTCACTGACCATATCATGAATGATGTAATATGTGACGTCATCAGCAGTGCATTGCAGGGGCGCGAGTTATAGGAAGGTGAACTAACTATAACAGGGGAATTTCTATGGTTTTGTACGAGAGAAATGTCCGACTAACTATAATGTCCTTGAAACCTATGGTTTTTTCAGTGAATTTCGAAGGTTTTTCAAATGCTAATTTCGAATGATAATGTTCATTAAACCTATGTTTTTTTCAGTAATTTTGATAATTTTTTGGGTGATATTTTGTAACTTTAGTATCCTAAAAATAGTTTTTGTAATTTTTTTTGTTTGCTATTAAAATAGTATAATGTCTTCTGTTTTCTTAAATATATATATATTACCTACTGGCGTTCGCCAGTAGGTATATATAGTTAGAATTTTTTCCCTATGGGACTTTTGAAAATTCTATGTCTAATAACTTTGGCGTTTGTGGATGGAATCGGCTGAAATTTTCAGGAAAATGGCACATTTTGTTTCTGAGCAGCTCCTGAAAATTTGGTGGGGTTTCGTCAAGGGGGGGCTGAGAAAAAAGGGGGGTCCCAAAACGCGTTTTTTGCATTGAGTTTTCCATAGGGCGGTTGGACTCACTTTTAGCTCGAACGGCTGAATGGATTTGCACGAAACTTGGCAAAATTGTAGGGACTGTTAGCCCGATGTGCCTTTGCTAGGTCTCAATATATGTGCTCCAGTAGTTTTTGAGAAATTAACGTTCAAACCAAGATATATATCTGTAACAGCGCTCTGGGCAGCGATCCGGTCCGCTTACTTTTCGCTTATCGGAACTTTGCGCGCAGAAAGCTGATTGGCTCTCCGGTGTCTGTCAACATTCTAAACAGTCCGGAGCGGACGCCATCTTGTCTCTCGGTAGGATCGAGAGAGAAGAAGAGGTGGAAAACGAAGGGGGAATTTAATGAAAGGGGGCAAGGTATCCCCCTCTTGACCTCCTAGGAATGTTGTTGGGGTTATTAAAGGGTCCCGTGGGGAAAATAAAAAAAAAATGATTTTTCACGGTAGAAGCGCGGCCGCGAACTGGTAGCGAAACGGGAATTCGCCATTTTGTGCTTCGTAAATTAAATTACTAGTTATAAGTGGGTACGGGAGACGTATCCTAATCCCCTATGTTTCCTGAGGGTGGGTGAGGAGGCTGATATATGTTGATACATCTCTTCCAGCGGCTGTGCGTGAGCTTTTTTGTTTTTTTTGCTGCGTGACAGTCCGGAGCGGCCGCCATCTTGTCTCTCGGTAGGATCGAGAGAGAAGAAAAGGTGAAAAACTAAGGGGGAATTTAATGAAAGGGGGCAAGGTATCCCCCTCTTGACCCCCTAGGAATGTTGTTGGGGTTATTAAAGGGTCCCGTGGGGAAAATAAAAAAAAAATGATTTTTCACGGTAGAAGCGCTTCACGGGCCGCGAACTGGGCCGCAAACTGGTAGCGAAACGGGAATTCGCCATTTTGTGCTTCGTTAATTAAAGTACTAGGTATAAGGGGGTGCGGGAGACATATCCTAATCCCCTATGTTTCCTGAGGGTGGCTGAGGAGGCTGATATATGTTGATATATCTCTTCCAGCGGCTGCGCCATCTTGCCTTTTTTCGAATGCCACAATTTTGTCGTGCACGGCAGCCATTTTAGATGCCAGGCTGGTCCCAGGCTATCACCTACCCCTGCGGATGTAGTTTATGGCCCCAGCTGTAGAGAATTCAGACATGCCAATTCTCCTGATTCAGGCGTGTGAGTACTGATTTCAGTGCTAGTCTCCCGCCTCCCGATTTCTGCAAGCAAAAACCCGGGGGCATATTACTAACAACTAGCGATAATTTTTGTCTATAACTTGTTTAGAGACAAAAATTATCGCCGCACATCGGCGATTTTTATCGCAGATAAACCTTGCTATTATCGCAGAAAAGTCAGCGATATTCATGTATTATCGACCTAATGCTCTTAGCCATGTTATCCACCTCCCATTGGATAACATGGCTAAGAACTGCTCAGGGCAGGTGTTAGCTTTTGGAGATATTCGCGCTTAGTGCGAATATCTCCAAAAGTTGGTAATAGAAGGTAGCGATGTTAGGGACTGTTTCCAGTCGCTAACATCTTGGCACGCCACTTTGCATGTCATTAGTGATAAGTATCACTGACATGCAAAGCCGGGCCCAAGATGGTCGCTATCTCCTTTTAGGTGTCACTAACTGGTGTTAGCGACAGCTTGATAATAGGGAAATAATTTTATCTCCGCTTTCATGGTTTTTAAAGCCAAAAAAGCGGAGATAAACCCCCTTGATAATATGCCCCACGATTCCTTGGGGGTTTCAGCTGATAGGGCTTGGTATTGTGTTACATGGTAATTTTTCCATGAAACGTCAGAGGGTCGATGTAGGGGTTCTAGAAGAGGTGATAAACCATTTAAGCCTCATGAACAAGCGCATGGTCTTTTAAAGATTTCTGAAGTACTCGGGGCGGCGGTGTGTGTGTGCCCTCTTTCAGGAGCGGGCGGGGGGGCACTGCCAGCAACTTGCCAGGTCAGGTAGTGTTCAACACGTGCATCACCCTTTCTCTGCCTGCTATTGCGCTCCATGCTTCGGAAAGGTAAGAAAAAGAACGTGCATTTGAGTTTGAAATGTCCGATCCTGCAGCAGCACACTTCCAAAGCCCACACATGACAATAACCCGATTCAAGGCCCCATTCACCCGTTTTTCAAAAAATAGATAACACTCCAACAAAGTAAGGTTATAAAACTTTATTAACTTTTAACGATAATGAACAGAACAAAAACTAAAAACATTTAAACATTTATTAACACAAAAAGCAACAATGGTTAGAAGCTGTCTTTTGTGCGAATAGTCCCAAGGCAGCACAACGTGCAGAGTTCTGGACGGCACCCAGGTGATGTCGCCTGGGTGCCGCACTGGTTTAGGGATCCTACAATGCTGCTCCGAAAATTGGCGTGGGGCGTCCCGGGTGGGGCGGGGGGAGGCCTCGTCAGTAGCGGTCTGTTGTGCGAATAGTCCCAAGGCAGCACAACGTGCAGAGTTCTGGACGGCACCCAGGTGATGTCGCCTGGGTGCCGCACTGGTTTAGGGATCCTACAATGCAGCACAGAAAAACAGCGTGGGGCGTCCCGGGTGGTGCGGGGGGAGGCCTCGTCAGTAGCGGTCTGTGTCCAGTGTCACATGGCTGACACAACATGTACGACAGGCACCCAGGTGATGTCCAGTAAACTGCCGCACTGGTTTTGGTATCCTACAATGCTGCTCCGAAAATTGGCGTGCGGCGGCCCGGGGGGGGGGGGGGGAGGCGGCGTGAACGGGCCTCCCCAGGTGGCGGCCATTCAGCTGTTTACCGCCCGCTCTTGCGACTACAGCGTCTCGCTCACCATGTAGTTGAGTTGTTCCCACTCTTGCGGTGCAGCGATAGGCGGCTGCCACATGACTCTTAAAATGGCGGACGGCTCTTCGGTTTTGGGCCTGGTCCACTGAAATGGCCCTGGGACACCTTGGAAGTCGGATGCTTGCCTGCTAGGGCTTGGGCTCCATTCTCAAAAAGCGTCCCCTCAGCCGTGAAGATTGTATAAAAGTCTTGGGGGCTCCCGACTCCCGCAGGCTTTCGGTGGGGAGCGGCTGCCATGATTGCTCGCGGAATGACCACGACGGAGCCACGAGATGGTGGTGCTCTCATGCTGACGCCAGCTTCAGTCTGAATGATCCAGAAACAAGGTGGGGCTTTCATCGTTTGGGAAAAAAAAATGTTCTAAACCAATGAAAAGTGTTATTTTTAGGTCATATGACCAAGCCTTCCATCTTTAGGAAACCAAAAGTAAAATGAACCAATGAAAAGTTTTATAAACAAGTCACATGACCTGTTATGCGACATAGGGCTACAAAAAGCGTAGAAAATCCGTTGGCACGTGAGGCGGCGTCAGTAGCGGACCGATGTGCGAATAGGCCGAAGGCAGCACAACGCGCCGAGATCCGGATGGCACCGAGGTGGTGTCCAGCAAATTGCCGCACTGGTGTGGCCATCCTACAATGCTGCGCCGAAAGACGGCGTGTCCAGCTGAATTGCGGTCACTGTTGCGGTACAGTGACTCGAACGCGCCGAGATCCGGATGGCGCCGAGGTGGTGTCCAGCAAATTGCCGTACTGGTGTGGCCATCCTACAATGCTGCGCCGAAAGACGGCGTGTTCAGCTGAGTTCCGGTCACTCTTCCGGCACAGTGACTCGAACGCGCTGAGATCCGGATGGCACCGAGGTGGTGTCCAGCAAGTGGCTGCACTGGTGTGGCCATCCTACAATGCTGCGCCGGAAGTCGGCGTGGGGTGCCCCGTTGGCTTATGAGGTGATGTCAGTAGTGGACTGATGTGTGAATAGGTCGGAACCAGCACAAGGCGCCAAGATCCGAATGGCAAGTCCTGGATGTTGAGTGCCTCAGTTGAGATTTCTGAGCAGTGCTTGTAGAACTGTCTGAAGCTTATTTGCACCTGCTGCAGCTTCACTAGGTCCGGCGGAACTTGTTGCTTTTTCCTTTCTGCTTCATTTCCTACAATGCGTTTCTTCTGAAGACACGACCAGGTCCCTGAATGTGTGCAGGGGGACGCTATTGAATGAATGAACGCGCCGAGATCTGGATGGCACCGAGGTGGTATCCATCAAATTGCCGCACTGGTGTGTCCATCCTACAATGCTGCGCCGAAAGTCGGCGTGGGGTGCCCCGTTGGTTTATGAGGTGATGTCAGTAGCGGACCGATGTGTGAATAGGTCGGAACCAGCACAAGGCGCCCTGCACTGTTGAGCCTTTTTCAATGTCTGTTTTTTGTTCTTTCCCTTCCATCAAAAACAAAACAAAAATACAAGGCGCCAAGATCCGAATGGCAAGTCCTGGATGTTGAGTGCCTCAGTTGAGAGTTCTGAGCAGTGCTTGTAAGACTGTCTGAAGCTTATTTGCACCTGCTGCAGCTTCACTAGGTCCGGCGGAACTTTTTTCCTTTTCCTTTCTGCTTCTTTTCCTACAATGCGTTTCATCTGAAGACACGACCAGGTCCCTGAATGTGTGCAGGGGGACGCTATTGATTGAATGAAAATGGCGGCTTGACACAAAGCTGACTCAAGCGTTACTGTTGGTGCTATACAGACAAAAATTGGTTTTCAGTTTGTACATTCTTCAGGTTTTTTTTTCCATCCAAGTCTGATTGAGAGTTTGTAGAAAAATGGCTTCAGATTTTCCACATACTACTCTTCAACATTCTTCCTAAATGTAACAATGTGAAACTCACTAGGAGAACGGCTGTTTCTGTTTCCTTTCAAAATGCTGCCACCAATATTTTCTGAATGGAAGACATCATCTTGTAACATAAAGGGCCGAAAGGGGTTCTGGTCTGGCCGATGGTTGGTGGAGACATTTTGACTATATCTTGGACCTGCCCGGCCTCGCCCAAAATGGCGCCGGTATAAATGGGACTCGTAACTCTTTGCCCGCAAATGTATATCTAGAAAATGTTATTGTAAGTGGCCCTGTCGTATTTTAATTACAAAATGTACGTCCACCGATACCGCAACTGTTAGACACCTTTGTTCTTGTCACCTAATGGCCCGCTCGTTACGTTCTTCTACAGTGTAAATGTCTCCTCATCATATACGATTTGAGTTTGCTCCGTGGCCGGCCCACGTGGTTATAGGCCCGTATTTGTATACTGACATTTTCACAATAAAGGTTTTTAAAACAAAACACGGTAGTAGTATTTTCATTTGTAAAGTTTTTACTTTTAGTGACTGTTTTCGAATCAGTAAAAGGCAAGTGAAATAAAGCAGTCCAATTACATGACGGATAAAAGGTATAATATGTAGGAACGCAGTAAAGATAAATGGTCAAGGGCAGTTGTGTTTTTCATGTCTGCAACATAAAGTGATCGATAAGAATCTGATAATCAGGCGTATCGGCGACTAAGACAGCAGGCCGAATCTCTTTTACTCAACGGCTCCGTCATGGAAGGAAGAAACGCCCTTTTTCTCGAAAAAGGAATATATTTTACTTGCCAGACAGTTGTAAATTTTCCGGGAAAGTACATTAGCCTGGAATATTATAACATATGTTTGAAAAAAAAATATTGTTCGAAAATAATAAAAAGCGTAATTTTTAGGTCATATGACCAAGCTTTTCATCATTAAATTAACAAAAGTAAAATGAACCAATGAAAAGTTTTATTAACAAGTCACATGACCTGTTATGCTTACGTTACGCGCTGCGCGCCGCGCCTCGGATCACTTCCGGGTGCGCTAACGCGGCGTGTCATAAAACGCATTACGCGACAACGTAGGTCAAGAATATAGTCTAAATGTCTCCACCAACCAGCGTTCAGAACACAACCCCTTTCAGCAGTCCAAAAAGTTCTGTTAAATGACAACAGAGGGGACAGGCAACAAGAACCATCAGTCAAAGAGGGGAGGGCAAGTTCTTCTCTTCCGGGTCATGTTGGGGCGCTACCGGAACTGATCGAATTGGTAGTCTACAGTGTTTCTGGATGTTTCAGACTAAAGCTGGCGTCAGCATGAGACCACTACCATCTCGTAGCTCCGTCGTGGCCATTCCACGAGCAATCATGGCAGCCGCTCCCCACCAGAAGCCTGCGGGAGTCGGAGGCCCCCAAGACTTTTGTAGAATCTTCACGGCTGAGGGGACGCTTTTCGAGAATGGGATCCAAGCCCTAGCAGACAAGCGTCCGAGTTCCAAGGTGTCCCAGGGCCATTTTAGTGGACCAGGCCCAAAACCGAAGAGCCGGCCGCCATTTTGAGAGTCCTGTGGCAGCCGCCTATCGCTGCACCGCTAGAGCGGGCGCATCTCAACTACATGGTGAGCGAGACGCTGTAGTCGCAAGAGCGGGCGGAAAACAGCTGAATGGCGGAAGAGGCACAGTGTAGCAAAAGCGGGCGGAATGGCAACTAAAACGATAAAGGGGCGCCTCACTACAGCTTGTCTTCAGGTCAAACGGATTGTGGGACAAGGTCCAGAATTGAAGAGTCATCAAAAGGCAAAAAGTACCGCCGGACCCCGGGAGCCGGCCGCCTATGTCGGGGGCGATCTCAGGCTACACCAGTGCTATAAGACTTGGGGAGGGTGTCGGAGCCAAGCGTCTTCTCCGAGTCCATGGCCATCACAGCGCCCCTCAGGGGCCTCCGTCAAGCTGTTTAGGAAGGTAACATATCATATTGTTTTCTAATGCAGTCAGGTCCACAAACGACACTCACTTACTTTGAGAATAGTGAAGCTGCAGTAGGAGGAAATAAGCTTCAGACAGTGTTACAAGCGCTGCTCAGAACTCTTAACTATGGCACCCAACATCCAGAACTTATGCTATTTGAGAATGGTAGTGACATCGAAGCATCTCGGGGACCAAAACCATTAACGTACTTTCACGTATGAAAATCTTACTTGGGGAGGGGGCAGGAGCGAAGCGCCCCCTCCCAGTCAGCGCCACCACACCGTATGTTGAAAATCTGAAGCCATCGTTCTACAAAGTCAACCAAACTTGGATTGAAAAATCTAGAAAAATGTACAAACTGAAAACCAGTTTTGGTCTGCATAGCATCAGTAACAACGCTTGAGTCAGCTTTGTGTCAAGCCGCCATTTTGATTCAACAAAGCACAGGCATTGAAAAAGGCTGAAATTCAGAACTCTAAACTATGGCACCCAACATCCAGGAGCTTGCTATCCGGATCTTGGAGCCTTGTGCTGTTTTCGATCTATTCACACATCGGTCCACTACTGACATCATCTTATAAACCAACGTTATGTAAATAGTTTTTTAATAAAATGTTTTACCCTATTTCTTTGCTGGTGTGTTGTCTATATTTTTAATATTTGCATAGGGTTTGTCATTATTTTGTGCGGGATGGGTGATGGAGCCGAGCTGTCTTGCAGCCCTCATGGTGTGGAGCTCAGTTCATCTCACTATTTTCGTATTTCTCAAGAAGGGTTGTTCCTAATATTTCTATTTTAGCGAGGTCAAAAAGAGATCCAATTAGTGGCCTACTGATTTTGCTCGATTACTTTTATTTTTTTACACGATTTTTCACTATCTGCAAAGACTAAACAGAGTATTGCGACTTTGTGCTTGTTTGTAAATAGAGAATGATCCAAAGAGAACCAATTCTAAAACAGTAAATGCTTGGACAACAATCAATCAAATGGAGAGACAAGGAGGTACGACGGATTACAACGGGGGTAAAGGCCTGCGTTAACTACCCTTCTGTATCTGCAAAGAGAGAGTACTAACAAAGGCAAAAGAGGGGAGGGGGGGGGGGCAGCGTTCAAAGCACATCAGCGTGCATAAATACGAAAATGTTTTTATCTATCACGTACTTGACATTTTAAAGCTTTTCATATTTGCTATTAAAAAACCAATGAAATTCACAGAAAAAACCATAGGTTATAGTGGATATATAGTTAGGAATTTGCATTTACAAAACCTTGAAAATTCAATGAAAAAACCATAGGTTATAGGCCATATATAGTTAGGAATTAGCATTTACAAAACCTTATTTTACTCGCATAAAACCATTGAAATTCCATATATAGTTAGCTAACTATAAGCGCTAACTATATATCGCGCACCCGCAATCCACTGCTGATGATGTCACATATTACATCATTCATGACATGGTCAGTGACATCACTGATGACATCACTGATGACATCTCAAATGACATCACTGATGACAACTCAAATGATATCAATGATGACATCTCAAATGACATCACTGATGACAACTCAAATGACATCACTGATGACATCTCATTTGTCATCACTGATCACATCACTCATGTGATAATACAATGAACCTCTTCAGACTCTAATATAACCTTACATACACTCAGTATAAACAGACACTCACAGACTGTCACTCATCCATGGACTTACTCACACACCTAGTCAGTCATGCAAAGAATCAATCACACCTCCATTTCCTCAACTATACAGTTATACACATCTTACTTATTCAAACATATAATAACACATATTTACTCTCTTATATAATCCCTGATACAAGCTCACAGTGATCGATACAGCCACTCACACATTCACTGGCTCTTATGTTCAGTTATTTATATATCTCAACTCTCACATGTATTGTGTTTTACATACGTACTTACTTGCACATGTAGCAATGAGAAATCCATTCACTCACCAACACACCCATGCACAGTCAACCGCTCATATAGCTGTTTCCACATGCACTCTTGAACTCATACTCCTAGTGAATCAACTGCTTACACATCTATGCACAGAGTCACGCACCTCCCAGCCACCCACACACACACTCAGCCTCCCATTCAAATATTTGGGCAACCAATCAATAACCCATATGGCTACTCTTATAGCTACTGATCAACACATGCAGCAGCTTACACAACAACAAACATACTGATGCACGAATTAAGACAGTTTAGTCACTAACCCATGTACTCAGTGAGACACATTTAATCACTCACTCATACAGTCAGTCATGCACCTACTAAATTCTTCATCCAGACACTTATACATCCACTCATTCTTCAATATGTGAAACATATTTTAACTTTACAGAAACATACAGTCACTGGATGTTGTAATCAGTGATGTCATCAGTGATGTCACTGACCATGTCATGAATGATGTAATATGTGACATCATCAGCAGTGGATTGCGGGTGCGCGATATATAGTTAGCGCTTATAGTTAGCTAACTATATATGGAATTTCAATGGTTTTATGCGAGTAAAATAAGGTTTTGTAAATGCTAATTCCTAACTATATATGGCCTATAACCTATGGTTTTTTCATTGAATATATATATATATATATATATATATATATATATATATATATATATATATATATATATATATATATATATATATATATATATATTGTGGAGAAAAAAGTAAAAAAGTGGAGTCATGCACCCATCGTGTACCTATCGCTGTGGGTGTGCGGATTCAAACCACCATATTGGTAAAGTCGTGAAGGATGCGCACTTCAGCCAGCCTACTCCGCTTACGCTTACAGGGAGGGAACTACAACGCTACATGTCCCAGGTATTCCCTGTAGTGATCTGCTGATCACAGGTCTAGTTGTCAGCATCCCACAGCCCTCATGGCTGGTTTACACCCACACCACACCCATGCAGGATAGGCGTCACAGGACATGTGACCCTGACAACAAAAAGGGCAGAGCGCACCTGCTTGACGCCATTTCCACTCTCTATCGGGGTGTATCCGTGCGCTTATTATATTGGTGGCAGCCGAGGCATTTTGGCCGACACAGGGTCCCGCCACATGGCGATGACGTGAGCTGCACTGAGTTAGTGCCACTAGAGCTGAGCAGGTGTGCAGCCTGCGATGATGCGTAGGCCTCATTACATCATCCTGCCAATCAAGACTCGATTTGAATTGTGAACTTAGCTGGACCGCGTGTACGCCTAAGGTAGCTGGCTGTACAGACATGACTCCTAGGCGCAGTACAGCAGTATGCACTGGGGTCCTGTGCAGGAGAATCCAGTGACAGCTGAGAAGGTTGCTCCGGCGCGTGGTGGGCCCTCTTGGAGACACGCCTGTGGAAATTAGCAAAATTAATGTACCTAAGCGGCGTTCATTTGCCCTCTCCCGTCCCCCTCCCTGTAGGCACCACGTATACCCTGAAATGTTGACCGCATCATTCTGCCAATGAAAGCCCGTGCCCATATGTACATGACAGCCATTTTAGGCCATGGCCTCTCTGTCCGTTTTTATAAAATCCCCGGCTTCCCTCCTGCGCGCATTTGAGCACCCCCCTCCCACTCTCACATGCATAGACCATGAAACCCAGCTCTCTGCGCGACCCTGCTATGAAAGGCAACCCTCCTGCTTGACCCAGGCACCCCCCCATTTCCCTCTTGAAGAAGCATCCTTCGCCTCAGCTGACATAGCCCCCCAGCTGTATCTGACTGCCCCTGTTCTCTCATGTACGGGTCATAAGACCTCTCTCTCTCTGTGCGACTCTGACCCTGCGCGCACCCTGACCCCCTCCTTCTCCCTCACATGGACAAGTCATAAACCTTCCTCCTCTGCAAGACCCTGTCCTTGGGAGTCACGGCCGCGCCTGACCAACACCTCCTTTCCTTTCATGAATAACCCCTCTGTTAGCAAACCCTCCCTCCGCGATGGACTGTCCACACATGTCCGAGGCCATCGCCTAAGCCGGGAGACACTGTTTACTGCCCTTTATTGTATGGAGTCACTCCTCTTCAAAGGACCCACTATTGATCCTGGCCTCCCCACCCCCTGGGCTACGATCAGGCGCACACATCCTAATAATCAGCGGAACATTCAGCTGCGTCATTGCCCCCTCTCTTATCAGCAGGTCAAGGGTCCCTATTGTGAACACATGTGGGGTAGGATTGACACGAGGATTATGGGGTTGTCTTTTCTTTGTTTCACAATGCTGTGACTGTAATGCCAAGTGTTTTGTAAAGTATAAAAGACAGAGTCTCAGCTCACTTGTTAGAGCACCTCCCGATGGCACCTTGTTTCGTGTCTGACATGACAGGCTCTCCTCATGAGAATTAAACTCTGTTCTTGATTCCTGCTTCCAGCGCCCGTCTCTTTATTTTGGTAATTATTCAGAATGGGAACTAAGAGGCGTCTTGCGCCAGCAGCCTGGGCATCGATGGTAATATGGGCTCCTGTTCCACAATTGGCGTCCCAACGCGGGGTCCATCAGTGACATAAGGTCCAGTAAGAGAGATCCAGACGATGAGGTGAACATCTAAATGATCGGAGTATACCTGCCTTGAGAGGGCCCTCGTCCGGCTGCCGATTGAATGAACTTCACCGATTCTGAACGGACCTCTCTTGAGTGACCTACTGTCCTGACTGGAATCCCACAGGACTGCTGCGGTAAAATCATGGAGTAAGAGAACGATCGGGCGCTGGAAGGAGGAAGGCGAAGAACTGCCCACACGGTCCGGTCCGGGTAAGGTCGCATAAATGCGACAAATTGTGAAATGATTGTTTGTTGGATAATACTAGTATTACGCTTTGTTGAAACCCTCTGGAGATTCACCGTCTGCAAACGGAGAAACAACAGGCTCTCCCTTTGCAAGCAGTGAAGGATAGGTAACGCAGACTTTTGTCCCCGTTGTAATCCGTCATGCCTATCTTCCTCCCCCACTGTTTCCCGAACTGTCGTTCGTGGATTATTGTCTGGAGATTCTTTGTCTGCAAACAGGGAAGAACAAGGTCTCTCTTTGCAGGTAGAGAAAGAGTAGGTAACGATAACTTTTCGTGCCCACTTATTCTCCCCACTGATTGTTTGATTGACCGAACATTGATTGTTCGATATTGGTTCTTTTGAGGTATTCACCGCCGCCAAACAACGGAGAATAGAAATATTCTGCCTAGTCTTTGCCCGCTGTGATAAGATAGGTAATGCAGACCTTTGTCCCCGTTGTAATCCGTCATGCCTATCTTCTCCCCACTGGTTGGTAGCCTGTTTAGCCCGGACCGCTTATTAGAGATGAACCATCCAGCTCCACTGGAGGGCACACCTAATAAGGACATGTTCATTAAGTGTGGACTAGTCGCTATAGCTTATAATAGGTTATGGCATAAAAATACAAGGAAAAGAGTTGAGCGAAATCAGTAGGCCACTGATGAGTTATCAACTTCGCTAAAAATAAAATAAGAAACGTTAGAAATAACCTGCAATAAGAAACATAAAAATGGCGAGGGAAGACAAGCTTGACACCAAGGCAGCCACGAGGTAGCTAGGTTCCGTTGCCTATTCCTGCCCCAAACATGTCTGCCTCATTGCCCACCACGCCCAAATAACGGTCACATGAAATAGATACAAATCAATAGGTACCTACCCCCATTCCGGAAGCTCCCGAAGTGCAACAGGTCCGCGGTTACGCCCATCCGGAAGGCGAGGCCTCGATGCATGCAGGGCTCGGCTGGCCGCAGTCGAAAGGGGAGGCTGTAGGGCGGACGGCCCGAGGAATCATGGAGGTCTCCCCTTTCCCTCTTCTGCTGCCCTGCAGGCCACGGGGGGGGGGGGCTGTCTTGCCTCAGCCACCGACCACCCCCCGCCCCATCTCTTGCCTGATCTGGCCATCGACGAGGACCGGAGCCAAGGCGAGGTCGGGCAACCCTGACAGTTGCAGGAAGTCCCGCCACATGACCACGCCTGAAGATTACAGGTAGTCCCGCCACATGTCAACGCCTGAGAGTGACAGGTAGTCCAGCCACACGGCAACGCCTGGATAGTTACAGGTAGTCCCGCCACATGTCAAGGGGGGGCTGTCTTGCCTCAGCCACCGACCCCCCCCCCCATCTTCATCGCCTGGCACGGCCTTACCGAAACACTGGAGCCGGAGAACGGCGCGGGGTCGCTGGAAGGGGGAGGTGACGCGAACGAGCCTCCCCCACCTCCCTCCGGATGGAGGCTTCCAGCGACACCCCAACGCTCTTGCTTAAAGAGGGTCAACATCGAAAAGCGGTCTTTTGCCCAGGACGGGCACGCACCCCATGCCTTCTCTCCTCAACCTTGAAGATTCTATGAGAGCCGGGGGGCACCCCAATCCCTCCGCATGGGCGCCCCCGTCCCCCTCACTGGGTACCGCGACATCGGTGCACTCCTGCCGGCACCAGCCTCAGTTTGGAAATGGCTAAAATGCAGCCACGGCACAGACTTGTTCAGTTCCGGAGGAACACCAGAATGACCCGGTAGGAAAATTGTTGCCGCCCTCCCCACTCTTTGACTGTTGTTAGACTGTTACCACATTGTGCAAAACTTTTTGAACTACCAACGGAAGGTTCTGGTCCAACCATGAGTCATTGAAGACATTCTGACTATACCGGAACCTGCCTGACCTCGCCCAAAATGGCGCCGATACACGAAACGAAACTTTTGAACTCCCTGTTCACCCGGATTACTCGAATGTTGATGCACTGAGATATGTATGCATTTTTTGGACAATGGAAGTCGATAAGATGGATAATGAGTATGTGTTTAAAGAAAGAAGCAATGTAAGACAGATATTGACCATGTGTTTGGACAATGAACAGATCTAGGGTGGGTACTAATTATGATTGGGAACAATGAAATGGTGTAATTTGGGAACCGAGTGAGCATCTGGATAATGAATTAATGAATTAATTGAGAACTGACTTCTTGACATGCATCATGCTTGCTCTGTAGGGAAGTTTGATACGATTTTATTGCACTGCTGCACTTTATGCAATGAACTGCCCCCAACTTCGTTCTTCCTATGTACAGTTCCAATCTGCTCCGTGGCCGGTTCACTGGGTTGTAGGCCTGTATTTATACACCAGCACTTTTTATTAAAAGTATTTTGAAAAGGAACGCATAGTTGTAGCGGTTGCATTAATGATTTTTGAATGTATTCCTACTGTGAGCAACGAGAAAGTATGATGAAGGCTGAAGGTTAAAAAGGACCCGATGTTTAGCAGCTACATTATGTGTCACAGGCAGCCGGAAAAGGGTTTTAGACGCTTTAAAACGACACCACAGAAATGCCACCTGACCGCCACCCTCGCACACAACCAAAAGGGGTCGCGACCAAGTAACTCATGTAGATACGCAGATCGTCAATGATTATCTATCTGACATTACTGGTCCCTCTGGGCGTATACGCCGAGATGGTAAAGAAATGCAGTACGTGGAGATAGGTCGAGTATGTGGTAGGTAAAAACATTTTCGGACTACTGCATGCTGATGTGCTTTGAATGCTGCCCCCCCCACCCCTTCTTTCTCCTCCCTTCTGCAGGTCACGTCAGAACGTCGGCTGAAGTATGGGAGAGCGATGATCGAACCACCGACGAAAAAGGAAGGAAGGAATATGCGCATAGTCCTTATGACGATAAGTTCTTCTAAAGACGTAGACTTAAACATGACTGTTCCTCCTTAGAACATAGAGACTGGGAGGATGGACTGACATAGAAATTTGACGGGTACTGTATGACGAAAATTGACTCGAAATGACACGTTAGATAATGTAACTAGACGTTTGACTAGGTAGGGAAAGGACAGAGGAAAGTGTGTAGGTAAGGGTTACCACGGCACCACCCGTCTGGGAAGATAGAAATGTTGCTGATGTTCAAAATACACTGCCCCCTTTCTCACACTCTTATAGATATAGCCAAGCTGTCCGACTGTTCTCCCGATCAATACTTGCCGTTGCCTCAGCCTGGAGAACTTCCCACCAAAGGAAGGAACTGAAAAATGGTTTAAGATCCAAACATGGGTAAATAGCGCGACCAGGTTAATTTCTGATCGACTAACTGAGGTGTAAGTATTGGCAATTGAGAACGCTCGCAGAGATAACAAGCGAGAAGGAAAAGGAGGGAAGGGTAGAAAGAGCTAAGCACATAGATAAATAGGATAGTAAAGATACGTAGGATATAATATGGATTTTGTTGGCCACCTGTTGTTTTCTGTTTTGTCGTGAATGTCTTATATATGTAATACATGTGCTGTCTTCCTTGTCTGAGTTTGTGTGTATGTAATGTACGGATTTATGTCTTCCCTCTGTCTGTATTTGCGTGTTGCCTGACCTTTGCTGTTCTGTGTTGTGAGCGCACTAAATGACCTATTTTCGTACACGTCTCTCTCTCTCTCTCTCTCTCTCTCTCTCCCTCTCCCTCTCTCTACATGTCATACGTGTACCGAATGGCTCGTTTAGATTGCGGACGACTCCGACTCTCTATGAGAGTCTCCCTATTTTCTATCCCTCTTTGTGGTAAAATTGTGCCCCACCGGCACCAGTTTGATTGGATACTTATTGAACGCGAAGGTGTTCAGCGAAATTGACCGAAACTAAAATGATTGCATCTCGCCATATTACTACCTCTCCTTTCTGCAAAATGAATGAACTTGAATTGGCTGAGAAGGAAAGGACAGGTAAGACGACTAAGGTCCCCCAAATCTGGCCATTTATAGGGGAACTGTATGTCAATGGCACCTTATTTTTCTGTTCATCAGAGACGAACACCAACGTCTAGATTGACCCCCAATGCCCAGATTGCCCCACCCCCTTTTTCACCCAAGCGCGAGCGCCCGAAGCATCCCCGCCCCATTTGATAGACCCCAGCTGCTGTCCCGGATATAAACATGATGACCATGAGTAACTGTCGTCCCTCAAGAAACCCCTGTTTTACCTGACTCTCGATGATAGCGCCCCCGCCCTGTTTGAAAAGGTTAGCCAGCCTTGAAGGAAAATGTCCCGAAATGTTGAATATGATGAAATGCACAGTTGATGGGAATCTTGTTTGTCCTCACTTGAGTTATAAATAGGACGATGAGTAAACTTGGCATGAACTCAGTAGGAATGCCGACATATGCACTGCTTGGTAATAGACCTCTGACTGTGACCGATGAGCGTATCTCCCAAATGCGTAGGATTAAGGGAGGAACTCACATGCATAAATGTCTTCGTCTGCCAGTTCTCTAAAAGCTTGTTTTGTACCTATTCAAAGATTCACGACCACCGAAGGAGAAGGGTCGGATGTGACGTACAGCCTGGCTGCAGATCTTGAGACACGTGTGACCTCGACCAAAGGTGGAGCTGCAGAGCAACAAGATGCGGGACGAGACAGCAATTTCAAACGTGGAAAATGAAACTTGACGGGCTGCCCTGAAGCCCTCCGTCTGCTAACCCACGTGTGCCTGGAGTCTCCGTCCCCCTTCTTTGGGCCCGATTGATGGGCCTGCCTGCTTGTTATCCTTTGCTCCCTTGGTCTCTTTTGTGTGTCCCAGGAACTCTGACCCAACTCCTCCTCTCTCCTATCGACTGTTTGAACAACACACACCCTCTTTTCCATGTGACTTTACGCCAAAAGGAAGAACGGCATTCAGGTGGGAATAGGGTGTTGCCACGGAAATATAGGTGCCGAGCATAAGGCGCCGCTAAACGGATTGTTTAGGGAACAGGACTGTGGTCTAACAGCAGAGGACTGACTGCACCCTGCAACGCGTAAGGATAAGACCCGAGCTGGACCTATAGCTCCACCGCCGGTGCTCAACAGCGCCAACGAAAGGACAAGGACTAGAGCCTACCAGTGATGGCTCACTGCTAAAACACACTGTGACGAAGAGACCTTGTGTATTGAACTGAATTCCGCCCTCAACTGCTTGGTCAAAATGTTCATTGGTCGCATTTTTAAGTCAGAAACATTTATGCTATGTAGTGCTTTTGAAATGATAGGAACTCGACAAATGCAATTTCCTATGTGCTGCATTCTGCCCATCACATCAACTGTTCATGATTTTTATACAATATGTTAGTATTGACAAATGCTATTTCATCAACCACATGTTTATATGTACGCCCATCAACTAGGAAGAATAGGAAAATGAACTCGCTTATGTTAAAAGCGGCGACTGTGGAAATTAGCAAAATTAATGTACCTAAGCGGCGTTCATTTGCCCTCTCCCGTCCCCCTCCCTGTAGGCACCACGTATACCCTGAAATGTTGACCGCATCATTCTGCCAATGAAAGCCCGTGCCCATATGTACATGACAGCCATTTTAGGCCATGGCCTCTCTGTCCGTTTTTATAAAATCCCCGGCTTCCCTCCTGCGCGCATTTGAGCACCCCCCTCCCACTCTCACATGCATAGACCATGAAACCCAGCTCTCTGCGCGACCCTGCTATGAAAGGCAACCCTCCTGCTTGACCCAGGCACCCCCCCCATTTCCCTCTTGAAGAAGCATCCTTCGCCTCAGCTGACATAGCCCCCCAGCTGTATCTGACTGCCCCTGTTCTCTCATGTACGGGTCATAAGACCTCTCTCTCTCTGTGCGACTCTGACCCTGCGCGCACCCTGACCCCCTCCTTCTCCCTCACATGGACAAGTCATAAACCTTCCTCCTCTGTAAGACCCTGTCCTTGGGAGTCACGGCCGCGCCTGACCAACACCTCCTTTCCTTTCATGAATAACCCCTCTGTTAGCAAACCCTCCCTCCGCGATGGACTGTCCACACATGTCCGAGGCCATCGCCTAAGCCGGGAGACACTGTTTACTGCCCTTTATTGTATGGAGTCACTCCTCTTCAAAGGACCCACTATTGATCCTGGCCTCCCCACCCCCTGGGCTACGATCAGGCGCACACATCCTAATAATCAGCGGAACATTCAGCTGCGTCATTGCCCCCTCTCTTATCAGCAGGTCAAGGGTCCCTATTGTGAACACATGTGGGGTAGGATTGACACGAGGATTATGGGGTTGTCTTTTCTTTGTTTCACAATGCTGTGACTGTAATGCCAAGTGTTTTGTAAAGTATAAAAGACAGAGTCTCAGCTCACTTGTTAGAGCACCTCCCGATGGCACCTTGTTTCGTGTCTGACATGACAGGCTCTCCTCATGAGAATTAAACTCTGTTCTTGATTCCTGCTCCCAGCGCCCGTCTCTTTATTTTGGTAATTATTCAGAATGGGAACTAAGAGGCGTCTTGCGCCAGCAGCCTGGGCATCGATGGTAATATGGGCTCCTGTTCCACACGCCGGTGGCGGCAGGTGAGCATTGAGGTCTGGGTGTGCAGGATCAGGCAGTCATCGCTGGGCGGAGGACTGGTCTGGGATGTTTGCAAAAGATGTAGGAATCATGCACACTGCCTGAGAAGTTTGCCACAACATTGGTGCACAGGTCCCGGTGGTCCAGTTTTGCCTGCATATTGTTGGAATGCGTGTGGCTTCTGTTGTGGTGATTGTGTGTAGTGTCGGCAAGGGCACAAGTAGTACATTTGTGCAGTCACTTGCCCTCAATACTTGCAGGATGCCTGCTATGGCGTGGTTCCCTTGCTTAGTCTCCAACTGTTCCTATGCAGTGTGGTCGAAGTGAACATGCAGGTGTATCAAGCCGAAACGAACCGTGATGCTTACAGGTTTGATAAATCCTGCATAATGAGACCGTAACAGCAGTTCGTGTTCTTGTAATGTTCCTTTTATTTTCTACGAAAGTTACGACCACACAAACTTCTGTTACAGTCATTTTGTGCAGGATTGATCATACCGATATGTCCAAGTGCAATACATTGTACCATATTACGTTTGTGACCATACTAACGATTGACCATTGTCTTCATTTATCCAACAGGTTTCTGAATACAGAGTTTTGGGATTTCCAGGACTATCTACACTTATTTCGATTCACAAGTTGATGTTCCCTGTTGGCAATGCCACTTGTTGTTTGATGTTATTGTGTTGTTAATTTATGTTTTTCAAATAAAGTACTGTTTTTCCACTACTGTTGACTACTAGACTTTATGGCCTGGCGCAGCCCCATTTCAGTGACTACAGTCTTGGATCTGGAGCACAGAGGCGTCAGCAACAGCGGGGGTTGGTTGTGCAGGAATACTACTAATTGGAACGAGCGGCTGTTGCAGATACAGGGGCCCTATGTTGCTTTTGTAGACATGCATCCAACACTCGTGAGGAAATTTAATGGGTCTGGCTGTGAGACTCCTCCGACTCTCGCAGTTGTTAGTTGGAAGGTATCAGAGCAGCTTTGCCTGCATACGGATGTTGATTGTCCGCTTTGTTCGTACCGTCAGCCTGTGGCCAATGTGGCAGTGTGCACCAACTTGAGAATAGGGCGATAATTCTTTTGCCACTTTTGCTGCAATAAAGTGCAGATAACTCGGCGATAAGTCCCCACTTTTGGGTTATAGAGTGACTCTAAATGAGCCCTTTTGTTTATTATTACTTTGTTGTAGCTACATGCGAATCACAAGAAAAAAGATGAAAAAACAAGAAGGTAGACAGGGTACAAACACCCTAACCCTCTAGGCCTGCTCAGGGGATCCCACAAAAATCACCAGGGGCAAAAAAGTATTACTATTATTTTTTTTTTAAATGGCTGGGTGCATGAATCCGGACAAAAAAATAAAAAATAAATATGGGGCGTATTCTCAAGGACTTATCGCTGAGTTATCGGCACTTTAGCGCAGCAAAAGTAGCAAAAGAATTATCATCCCATTCTCAACCTGGTGATATTGCCAGTTTTCCAGTGATAGCTTCCGCAAAAAACATTGCCACAAATGAGAGCAACAACTAACGCTAATGATATGCAGAGTAGGCGTTCCTGTGCAAAAAAAACTTTAAAACACCACTTCCCGATGTTTTCAATGACCAGCCAAATCTGCGATGTGATCCAGAAACAGGCTATAAGCCGCGCTAGCAGTAAGAATTTAACATCTGCCTTTTACTGGTGTAAAGCAGGACGACTACCTACAGTGTGAAAGGGAGCCCAGCCCACATCCACATCTGAAGAGCAACACATGTCATAGAGCTACTGAGCATGCAGCTCCAATACTCAAGAAGTCCACAACACCCACCACCACCAAACCAAGACCACCCCCTACTACCACCGAGGCAGCACAGAACAGGACAGCGGACCTTTCTAAAACGGCATGGCCCCTCAGCCACACATTAGCTGAATGTTGGAAGATGTGGCAACCAAGTATGTGTGAAGGATGCAAGTCACCCATCAATAACAATGCTCACAATGACAAGTGTGGCAGTGATGTGCTGGACAGACCTCACTATGCAGAGCACAGACTTCTCCATGTGGACAAATACTGTTAGTGCTTGTATTGTTGTGGACAGTGGAAGCAACCATGTTACCTCAGGCAGTGGGGAAGATCTCAGTCATGTAGCTGTGTCATCCCCCCTGTAGGCGGAAGCGGAGTGGGCTGGTCCAATAGGCCGGGGCTCTAGGCATGGTTCACTTCTGGGAAGGCCAACGCATCTGCAAGAGCAGCAGCCTTCACCCTGCCACGAGGCCAGCCTCCTCGACACAGGTCCCCTGTGAACTCAACGGCACAGCACCACAAAGTTATGTCTGTACAGACTACTGATTCGATGTACACTGCGGACAGCAGTGCTCACAATTCAGATCGAGTCACAATTGCAGATGACGCAGTCCAGTAGGCAACAGACATTGCTACCAGTGTGGCCCGCCCAGACCTCGCATCATCACTGGCTGCGCACACACTGAATGCTTCAGGTGCCAGTAACTGTGCAGCTCAACTCAACACCACGTGGCTGTGGGCCCTTGCTGACCGCTGCCCTCCCAGAAAACGCATCATCCCTGGCTGTGAAAACGCTGAGTGCTTCAGGTGCCACTTACTCAGTGCACCACAAGTCATCTCCACGTAGCCTTATTAAGGCAGAATTCATTAGGGAAAAGACATTGCTCCCAGAGCGGCCCGCCCGGACCACACATCATCGCAGACTGCGCTCACGCTGAGTGCTTCAGGTGCACTAACTGTGCAGCTTAAGTCAACGCCACGTGGCTGTGCAGCTCAAGTGCATGCCACATAGCTGTTGGCCCTTGCTGACCGCTGCCTCTGGCCTACATTGCGGTCAGCAGGGCTGACTCCCATCTCAATTTAAAAGAGAGCATTTGATTGGTTCATAAGGTTTCCCATTCTAACAGTTGAAGGACCCCACCCATTTTAGTCATTCTCTCTGCAGCTTCACAGGAGAGACAACTGTTGTGTTTTTGCAGCCAGTCTGTACATTCTTTGGGTGTTTTTTGGAAAGATTTGGAAATGGCTTCTTCCAATCCTCAGCAAGAACATACTTCTGATGAAGAAGAGATAGAAAATCCACCTCCCAAAAACAGAACAGAATCCATTGTGTGGACATTTTTCACCATCCCAGATGGTGAAAAAAGAGTCAACGCAAGGAAGGTCAGTTGTGGTCTCTGTCCATGGATTTTGTCTATAGGTAGTGACGAAAAATACTCTTGTGCCATGTCGAGCATGTACAAGCACCTCCAGACAATCCACCCCAGACATTTTGCAACGGGAGCAGATGCGACGTGCACAATAAAATATGCAACAAGGTGACCAGGGAGCGGGTCTCAGCACTTCAGGAGCGTCAAGTACATCATCTCGAGGGCCGGACATACGCTGTTGGCCCTTTCTGACCATTGCCTCCATCCTACACTGTGGCCAGCAGTGCTGACAATTCTGATGAAGTTGCGATTTTAGATGACACAGTCCAGTAGGCAACAGACATTGCTCCCAGTGCGGCCCTCCTGGGCCACGCATCATCGCTGGCTGTGCACAAGCTGAGTACTTCAGGTGCCACTAACTCTGTGCAGCTCAACTCAATGCCACGTGCCTGTGGGCCCTTGCTGACCGCTGCCTCCGGCCTACACTGCGATCAGCAGGACTCACAATTCAAATTCAGTCTTGATTCATTCATTTCAGAGTCCAATAGGCAACTAACTAACGTCCCTGAAACCTACATATTTTGACAATGTATTCCATACATATTTCATATTTTCTTCTGTTGTGTTCGATTTTAGATTCCGAATGAATTTCTCGATTCATGCCCTTATATAGGTACAATTAGCATTGCCCTTATATAGGCATAGATATCCAGTCCTTATTTAGGCATAGCCCATGCTGCCCAAATTCAGGCATGGCTATTTCCATCTGTTCATCTACGTCACAACGATTTCTTGGAAAACCAGACTCGTAAGCCGTTAGGGACTTCCCCTTGCTTGAACATTGATTTCTCCAAATACTCATTATTATGCATGAACATCTATTCCTTAGGGGTTCATTCATGGCGTTCATATGCCTGACTTTACATCAAAGCTGGCATTCCTAAACACATTCAAGGTATAATTATACCTTCACTTGCTATGGCAAAGCACGGTGTGGTTCGGTGCAGTTCGACTACCAACTTGCCCGACGCAGCTCGCTACAGCAAGTGCCGAAGGAAGCCAAATCTCCAGCTGACGCACTGACCAGAAGCTGTCATCCTCCTGCCGAGAATCCAGCTCCAGTGTTTCTGACTACCCTTGCGGGGTGTTGGGAAATCGAGTCTGTGAAAGAGATACCAACCTCTCTCATTCTAAGGTATGGAGCTAATTAGAACCTAGAGAAACCTTTAGCAATTCTTGGCAAAACTAAACCTATGCTAAAGACAAACACTTACTTCTTCCCTCGTACTAGACCTAAGTTAGGTACATTGGTGTAGGCGTATTTTAGAAGCACCAGTTGAGTATTTTAGCCTGTGTTATTTAAATATGTATTTTTACATGTAATAGGAACAGACAGTGCTAGTACAGTATTATTTTATATTACTGTTTACGCTGTAGGCATTATACTTCACATTCTGTCTAATGATTGTAGCAGTTCACCTCTCTTGCATGAGAAAGAAGACTGTTCAATAAACACCTTTTATTGAAACGCCCGTCTCTCTATTTCTGTGCAAAACTGTAGAAATGAAACATGCACGATTGACTGAGTGAAATAGTTATCTATTGTTTTCACGACGCTGAAGATATATTTTGAATCTAGGGGAAACAAAGTTATCATGTTTATGCGGTTGTCAGAAACAAATCCCTTCTTGTTTACTCGAGAAAGTTTCTAGTGACCTCTGAGCTTGCTGGCACTCATAATTAAGTTTAGTATACTTGATAGAGACATACTGACCTCAGTCCTATGTCAAATCTATAGTGTATTTTATTCCAATGCGCAGAGATTATTGGGAATATAATAACTACACTACATGGCGCCCAACGGTTTGGTAAGGAACTAATTTAACGCTAGATACTTGAGTAACTCAGTCGTGCTTTTCTCAGAGACCCCTTTTCTGTAATACTCCAATAGACGTCTGGAGTGGGTAAATCGATAAAATCTGCCATAGCTGAGTAGGACGAAAAATCCTTTTTACTAGCTTCTTGGTTTGTTCAACGTTGAAGGATACAGTGTTCCAAAATATTGTACACCTTATCTTTGTTTCCTTGAAACTTGCTCTGCAAATTTTCATTAAACAATGTTGAATAACGGCATCAACACCGAGGCCAGTGGACCTGCAGCTGCGTCTGACCAAGCAGATGCAGCTTTTAACTTCACAGGTTTCCAAGAAACCGATGAGGATGCTATATGCATTCCTCTAAATTTAAAGAAAGCCATCACTATTAAACTTATAAAACATGGCCTAACATCAAGAGGTGGTAGGGCAGTTTTTGTGATAGAGGCACATGAATATCACAAAATAGAGCTATTCTATTCATGGATAGTCTTCCCTGAAGCAAATCCAATAACATATTTGTTTTACTTCTACAAAGAAGATGATCCACCAGAGGAATATATTCCATTCGAGGACATTGAAATTCCACTCACATACCAGGAGCATGAGCTCTGGTTTAAAGGCGCCCTAACATATTTAAATCACATTACTAGGCTCGGTCCACTAGGTAGACCAGGAGCAACATGGATGGTTTTAGCCAGCTATACACCACATCCTGGCATTGATGACATGTCAGATGTAAACTTACTAGCTCAACTCAAAGAGTTAATCAAAATCTATAGACAATTGGTTCAATATGTCATGCCAACTCTCACAGTCCAACCTGCAATAGTTATTCCACAACATACCTCTCACCAGGGGAATCCACAAAAAATTACACCACAGACTCCACACTCAGTCATTGGTAAATTACCTGGAACAAATTCCATTCTGGATAGCTCAAAAATAATAACTCAAATCGAAGCCATATTTCCTAATACTAGCCCTCATGAGAAATACAGAATTTTAACAATCTGTTTACCAATGGGGATCACACCACATCTGGAGGACTGCACCACTTGGGGTACAGTCTTCGCTGCAATCTACACTAACACATGGTATTCCATCCATGGCAGTAATATCTGACGTCCTGAAACAGATTCAAAATGAATACGGGGCAAAGCCTGCTTTAAATTTGGGTATGAAACTACTGAAAGATTTCAAACAGGCCTCAGCAATAATATCAGCTAATATTAAAGGTTAAGCAGCATCAGTGGCGATCCGCCAAAAGTTAAGGGAATTTGATGTAACTAAGCAACCACAAGAAATAGCTAGAATCATTAAAAAAATCCAATGAAGAATTAGGCAGAGACAGTCTGGGTATCTTGGTACGTCACCAAGTAGAGATTAATGTATTCTTTATGGCCAGAATCTGTACTCTAACCCATAGCGGTCATTTTTGAAACTGTGTGAACATTATTCATAGTCTGGCATTCTTTTCTCATTTCTTTTCATGCATTCTTTATGGTTGAAGGACCTTATTTGATTTGCACCTCCTCATAAATCAAATATCATATATGCGCATTCAATTTAACGACATACATGCGCATTCGACTTGAATTCCGTATAAAATCTGCTATTACTGGCACTTAGAGAAATTTTCCTTTGTATGTCTTTCTTTTGTATCTTTTTTAGATCATTGTAATTTTAATAAGTTGGTCCTTAGTGGAATCTGGGTATTATAATCTTCTTGTAATCCATTTTATAATAATTCTTTTTCTTCGTTATGGAGATTACAGCCTGTTACCTCTTTTTATTTTTCCCTTACGCGTAGAGCATGCGTCAGGCAAATGTGTAGCGTATTGTAGTCCCCTTTTTACATCTAGTCCTCGATGACGTGTTTAGACTGCGCTGGGAGCATAGGTGTTATCGCGTTACCAGGGACTCCCGCGTAAGACTTAAAAGCCGGATATAGAATTCAGAACGCCGTTTACCGTGAGAACTTGAGCAGAGGAGAGTGAACTGCGCAAACGAAAGACACCCTGGTAGGTAGTATCCCTGTGAGATGCAAGATTACGGGGAGTCAGAACGCTACTTTAGCGGTGTATGTTCTTTAGATTAGTGTGTCAACATTGTTCTTTTATCTCATACTCCGTCGGTCCCCCCTGTGCGTTATGCGCCTATGTATAATTTTTATACTATCCCTTTGTCATATACTCGGATGAGAGGGGTTACCTTCTGTGTGACTTTGCACCTACGCTGTTGCACTTTACTGTGACACATATTCCATCTCCTTTTCAGATGGTCGGGCAGAGTCAGCGACTTTTCAAATCATTCCATTTACTCTCCATGGAACTACATTTCGGAATTGATAAATGTAAGATATTTCGTTTAGGGAATTGTTCAGGCTAGATGATTTTGTATTTTTAGTCGTGAATTGGCTTATATATATTTATATAGGATTGTTGTAATCTATACAGTCTATGTGACTTACTTTGCATTTCTCTCTTTTTTACGTCTTAGAACTTGCATGAGTCAAGCAAGTCCTTTTGTTGTTAAAAATCGTCTTACCATATTATTTCGAACTAAGAAGTGCGGAAACTATCAGCTGTCTAGAAGGTGTATTTCAAACTATATGTCTTGCAGTTATGCAGAACAGCATTTGTGCTCTGCGAGAGAGCTTTCAGAGTCTTTAACATCGGCGTATTTTCGTTTTAGCCAGCCAGATTTATAGACGATCTCACGTGCACTACCATAGAAAATTGATCTATTTCTAAGACCGAATCACATGTTGTGCCAAGAATTGGTAAGACTGTCCCTTCTTTTTGAGGAATAAGTTATCTTCAGTAAAGCCATCTGTAATATGCAGAGTAAAGGCATCTATGTCTGTCATTTAGGTACCCTATATATATCCTGTCTCTCCAAATCGGTCACCCTAGATGAAAATAGGATTCAAGAAATAAGAAATATTTGTTTTTACCGTAAGTAGACTGACACCACTTTTTAGTGTCTAATGATCTAACTCGCTTCATTGAAAATGCATAGAATCTCTTGTAAGAGTAGGTTTTTTGTCTATGGTTCTTTGTCTATTCAAAAAATTATTTTTGTGTTTAGTGAACCCCCAGGTATTTTAAGAAATGAAATTATAAACATTTCGTTGTGATGTAGTATGATTCTGTGTTGCTCTCATACAACTTGTGATCATGTGAAGAGCCGCTGTGTTAATCTAAACAATGTTTGTTTATCAAGTGAAATTGTTTTTTCTTTCACAATGGGCCTGATTCCGATCCTGGATTTTTTTTTCCATACAAATAGGATTTGTAGTTTTTTTCCATACAAAGGGGCTGATTCCGATCCTGGAAAAACGCTGTACAAACCGTGGTATGGAGCGTTTTCACCATACAACTCGTACTTGTAAGGAGGCCCCTACAACCTAGGAAGTACGATCCGTACAAATAGACACACTCCATACAAATTGTAAAAAAGACCATACAACTCGTATATACAAGCGATTCCGATTCGGATTGCTCTGTACGTGACGTTCCCATGTATTCCCGGCAGCAGTTTACAACCCGGCAAGTACGATTCGTACAAACGGCATGCGGTACGGCTCTTTTTTTACAAGAGCCAAAAAGTGCGGGAAAAGCCTTGTACGCCCCTAAAACAGTACGAGACAGACCCCCCCATATACGCGTCGTACACCCCATGAATACAGGGGTACGGTGCGTATGCACAGTACGTACAGATGACACGGAAAGTGGGGTACGGTGCGTACATACGCGATCAAGGGGTACTGGTCATGTACGCACCGTACAAGCACCATACCCCAAAATCACCTGTGTACGAACCGTACCCCAAAATCACGTATGTACGCACCATACCCCAAAATTGGCTGTGTACGAACCGTAGCCTAAAATCGCGTATGTACGCACCGTACCCCAAAATCGGCCGTGTACGCACCGTACCCCAAAATCGCATATGTACGGTGTGTAAATGCGCGATGTTGGGGTACAGTGGGTACACAGGCGATTTTGGTGTACGGTGCGTACACGGGCGATTTTGGGGTACGGTGCATACATACGCGATTTTGGGGTACGGTGCGTACATACGCGATTTTGGGGTACAGTGCGTACACGGGCGATTTTGGGGTACGGTGCGCACATATGCGATTTTGGTGTACGCACCATATACATGCCTCGCATGTGGGGGGACCCCTGTACGCCTCATACCTCTATACGACCCATACCATGGTATGAGTCATACCCCAGAACGAGTCATACCAGGGTATGAGGCGTAAAGGGGTTCGCTTCGTTGCGAGTCATTCCCCGTATATAGGCCATTTTCCATACAAATCGTATGCTGACAAACTGGTACGAATCGTACTTGACGGGTTGGACAGCCTTTTTACAATTTGTATGGTCTTTTTTACAAGTCCGTGTCGTACAGCTTTTCCCGATCCGATTTGTAAGGATTGGGCCGATCTGTATGTATTTTTCCCATACGAATCGTACTTCACGGTTTGGAAGGGACTTGTACAATTTGTATGGAAAAAAACTAGAAATCCTATTTGTATGGAAAAAAAAATCCAGGATCGGAATCAGGCCCATAGTCCCTTCCAAACCGTGAAGTACGATTCGTACGGGAAAAATACATACAGATCGGCCCAATCCTTACAAATCGGATCGGGAAAAGCTGTACGGCACTGACTTGTAAAAAAGACCATACAAATTGTAAAAAGGCTGTCCAACCCGTCAAGTACGATTCGTACCAGTTTGTCAGCATACGATTTGTATGGAAAATGGCCTATATACGGGGAATGACTCGTACCGGGCAACGAAGTGAACCCCTATACACCTCATACCCTGGTAGGACTCGTTCTGGGGGTACGACTCATACCGGGGTACGGGTCGTATAGAGGTATGAGGCATACAGGGGTCCCCCCACATGCGAGGCATGTGTATGGTGCGTACACCAAAATCGCATATGTACGCACCGTACCCCAAAATCGCGTATGTATGCAACGTATCCCAAAATCGCCCGTGTACGCACCGTACCCCAAAATCGCGTATGTACGCACCGCACCCCAAAATCGCGTATGTATGCAACGTACCCCAAAATTGCCTGTGTACGCATTGTACCCCAACATCGCGCATTTACACACCGTACATACGTGATTTTGGGGTACGGTGCGTACACGGGCCATTTTGGGGTACGGTGCGCACATACGCGATTTTGGGGTACGGTTCGTACACGGACGATTTTGGGGTACGGTGCGTACATACGCGATTTTGGGGTACGGTGCGTACACGGCCAATTTTGGGGTACGGTGCGTAAATACGCGATTTTGGGGTACGGTTCGTACACAGGTGATTTTGGGGTACGGTGCTTGTACGGTGCGTACACGACCAGTACCCCTTCATCGCGTATGTACGCACCGTACCCCACTTTCCGTGTCATCCGTACGCACTGTGCATACGTATTCATGGGGTGTACGACACGTACATGGGGGGTCTGTCTCGCACTGTTTTAGGGGTGTACAAGGCTTTTCCCGCACTTTTTGGCTCTTGTAAAAAAAGAGCCGTACCGCATGCCGTTTGTACAAATCGTACTTGCCGGGTTGTAAACTGCTGCCGGGAATACATGGGAACGTCGCTTACAGAGCAATCTGAATCGGAATCGCTTGTATATACGAGTTGTATGGTCTTTTTTACAATTTGTATGGAGTGTGTCTATTTGTACGGATCGTACTTCCTAGGTTGTAGGGGCCTCCTTACAAGTACGAGTTGTATGGAGAAAACGCTCCATACCACGGTTTGTACAGCATTTTTCCAGGATCGGAATCAGCCCCAATGTGTTGGGATTTTTTGGTTACAGAAAAATTTCTTTGCATATACATTTTGTAGGTCCCCTGATATCTTGAAGTAAACTGTAAGAAAAAGGTCCTGAGGAAGGTGGCCTAGAGCCGCCGAAACGCGCGTCCACCTGGTGCAGGGGTCTCAAATTGAAGCTTGAGACCCAAGAATTGGCGCTTAGATCTTGCCAACTTAGACTCAGTTCTTCCTTTTTCCTCTGTTGGTTCGGTTTGAATGAAGTATGGATGTGAGGGTGTGAGTATTTTGAGTTTGTGTGCACGATATCAGGTGGTGTTTTCTTAATTATATTGTGTTATATTACTTTGTATATATTTATAATTATTTTGTGATATTTGTGTGTATTTGTCAAAAATCATGTATTTTGAGAAAAAATATTCATAAAAAAGTGTATTGTGATGAAATGTTTTTTATAAATTTAATAATAAGGAATTACATAAAATGAGAATAAAATAAGTGATAAAATAAAACATGTTTATAATTTTTCTGTCACCTAGTTTAAATTAAAAGGATGCATACCATTATTTAAAGATTATGGCCATTGTGGGAACAATTCTTTCACAGTAGGAAACTAGTGAAACCATAACTGTCTGAAAGTCCTGAAAAGATCTTTACTAAAAACCCTCCTACTCCTTCTAAATAGAAGTGGGAAAAAAGCAAACAAACTTCTAAAGAGAAGCGTTCTCATTCCAGAGGTAGGTCTCCTCAAAAGGAGCCCCATGAGAGGAGGTATAACCTCAGGAATAGGGATAATTTGAGAAAACCTGATAGATATTAAGATAATGATACACGTTCCTCTTGTACCTTTCAGACTTCGTTACAGAAATCCGAAAGAAGAGGATGGTCAGAAAACAAGTAAGAATGCGTGAAGTCAAAAGAAGATGAACACGTTTAGAAAAACAAGAAACCTCAATTTACCAAGAAGAAGGTAGCAGGTCTAAAAATCAGACATGCCGAGGATCTTGAGGACACAACTCAAGAACGGAGAATGGGCTCAGACAATGTTGGACAGTGCAGCAGAGATCACAATAGCTCGCCAGAACCTGAAGAATCATCTGGAGACAGTGGACTTAAATGAATTTATCCAAGTTGAAACTGCAGATACCAGGGTTAGTTCGCCACATAAGTTATATGAGATAACACTCCGTATGGAGGGAGACATACCAAGAAAAGTGAGAGCACTCTTTTGGGAGCGACTTTCTAAGGGTTATGACATTCTTCTAGCTGAACAAGACTGGCTACCAGAATTTGTCAAGGAGTGCCCACTTGGCGAAGACATCATTATGCCAGACTTCTCTAATCATATTCCAATTCATTTAAAATATACAGGAAATGGGCAGTCACCCAAGCTCCTGCATTATATAAAAATCATGTCGGATGGGATGAGCACTCACATCACCATAAAATCCAGTTAAAAAATCAACCATCTGCACAGAGGCAGTACCCAGTTAAGCAAAAAGCTAAAAAACAGGTCAAGGAGATCTTACATCAACTTGAATACCAGGACGTGATTGAAACTTGCACCTCATCAATGAACAATCCTTTGTTTCCTTTCTCCAAACCAGACAATACATATCGTCTAGTATTGGATTACAGACATCTAAATTCTTGTTACAAAATATTTGCAGTACAAAATGCACACAGTACAGCATTAATGAATAACATTGTGCGTAAAAAATGTAAAACCACATTAGATATTTCTAACGGGGACTTCTGTCAAAACATTTCACCAGAAAGTAGGTATTTGCCTGCTTTCTCAATAATGGGGACACATCGTCACTTCTGTTGTCTCCCTCAGGGATTCAAGAATAGTCCTGGGTTATTCTCAGCAAGGGTAACAGAGTTACTACAAACGTATGATGACGAAGTATTGTCATATGTCGATGTTATATATCTGACAGACAATGACTTGGATAGGCACTTGAACAGGGTGAACACCATTATATTGGGCTTCGCCTCTGAAGGGTACAAATTCAATTTAAAAAATCAAGAATTGCCCGCCTCAACGTCCTTTTCCTAGGATATGAGTTATCAAGAGGAGGCAAAAGCCTAGCAGCCAACTTTTTAGAAAAGTGTGCGCTGCTTCAACCTTCAAAAACTTTGAAAAACTTACAGTCGATTCTAGGTTTCCTGAACTTCGGAAGAACATACATTCTAAATTTGAGGGTAAAACCTCTCTACGAATTAATTAAACCTGATTTTAAATCAGTAAATTAGACTCAAAAGCACACAGAAATTTTGCGTTCATTGCAAACAGACATGTTAGCAACTTAACACTTGCAAACCCGCGTAAAAGTACGCAACTTAGTGATCCGAATCATTCCAGGACAATGCGGATTCACATACTTAACTTTTAACAAAGGTGAAAAAGTACCAATAGCTTACAAATTACATTTGTACACACAAGCAGAAATGAAATTCACTTCTACAGAAAAAATTCTGACAGCTGTTCAAACTGCTGTAGCAAAAGAGAGAGCCCTCGCACAGGGTAAGCACATTATGGTTGTTACACCTGTACCTGCCTTAGAGGCAGTGACGAAAGCGAGCATTCCAAATGCTAAAGCTTTACATCCAAGATGAATAGAATGGGTTAATTCTCTTGCTGCAACTGATGCTGAATATGTGTTTGACCCTTATTTGAAAACAAAAGCATTTCTACAATATGAACAAGAATGTCCTCTGCCTACTGAAATTCTGACTTTAGAGCAGTATGAATGTATAATTTATACTGACGGATCAGCTCAACACGCTACGGTGGGGTAAACAAGCCTACAAATGAGATGGAGAGAGGGTGAAGTATGTACCGCCCTACACTATGTTTTACTTTTATTGCCGGCCGGGCCCCAGCCGCCCCACCATGATGCCCTCCCTGATTCCAAATGATCTGATTACCCCCCACTGAAACTCCGATGGTTCTTAGGGATGCATCAAGGTGGATGATCCCTAATGGTCAAGGGCCCATGCTGACCAAGAGCCTATCAGAGCAAATCAAGGACTGGATTCAAAAGTGGAACCCACTGAGGAAACGTGTAGGACCGAGGTGACTGCACACATTTTTTATATAGCTTGCACATGCCATGGAAGATGTCGCAAGACACTTAACATCTGCTCCCCTTTGTGAGAAGAGGGAAGCGTAATGCAATGGGGGATATTTAAATCCCACCAGCCCACATGCTACTCGAATAGAGAGGGCTGGCACTAGAAGCTTAATGGGGAACGACCCAATACTATTTCTTTGGTAATTCCAAACAACTGGTGTAAAAACCACACACTTGCAGACAAAATTGCCCTGGCAACAATCATTAATGGATATGGGTGAGCAACAGCCAGCGAGAGCAATATGGTTGCATTATGAGGATGCTCACAATTATACAGGCGAGGAAGGGAGCATTTTGAATCACAACGTCATTTCTGTGCCAATATCGGACACTTTTGTGTGACCATTTTCAAGTCAAATGATACACAAGTTGTAACCCATCCATCCTTACCCATCCAACTAAACCACCCAAATGTCCCATCCACCCACCCACTTTTCCAACCCCATCTATTCATCAATACAAACACTTTATCTATCAAACTAGCAAAACCCATCCATCTATTCACCCACCGAGCCATTCAGCCAACCTAACACATCAACCCAACAATTCATCCATCCCCACCCATCCATCCTCTTGCATCAAAACACATATCAAACCAAAACCTTCTGTCCATATTACCATCCATTTATTCACTCATCTACCCACCCATCTCTCTAGATACAAGCTGTGAGTAAATGATAAGCCTTTCACAGGCACAATAAAAAATAAAAAAAATTTAAAAAAAAGAAAACTGGGAGGCTAGTTTTTATTCCACCCCAGGCCTGATTCTTCCACTACACACTCCCACCCTGCCTCTTAGTTCACAGCAGGGATTATTTTCATCCCGTTTCCTGCTTTTATCACTGCTGCGGTCGTATCCTTCTCTTCCTGCTTCTTTCTCCATTGTCTGCCTTTCTCTCTATTGCACTGGGTCAATCTTTGGAAATGAAAAATAATTCTGGATGCCCAATTATTGAACACCTGAGTCTACAACATGCATCCACCAGCACAAATTAAGCATGTTTGCCTGAGAAACGACTGACTCTGTCCCGACCCTCACAAGCTTCCAGAGACACTGATCTTTTCAGAAAACGTCCCAGTTTTGAGACAGGCCAGCCAGCTGCTGATCTCTGTTTATTCTTAGGCCTTAGTATCAGTTCCTTGGACTCTAGATCCCCCCTCCTCTACTGTGTATGGGCCACAATCACAAATTCCTGAAAAACAGGACCTGGTTTTGATGATTTTGTAACACAAATTTCACTTATCAATTGGGAAAATCGGACTATACCACCTGAGTAACTAGGGAAGTGTTTCTGCTTTCAAAGGGACAGGCAAAGGCTTGAGTAGTGTCCCACCATCGACAATCAAAGTGAAATTACGCTACCCATTAGCTGCTACGTTGATGCAAAAAACCCCAAAATATATTTGATCTGTTAAATCTGTGATATTTGATCTGTTAAATGAGCATATGTCCTTTCAAGGCTAGTGTTCGCAAACCTTCAAGAAGTTGTGACCCCATGAAGTCCTCTTGCTGACATGCACCGGACTGGCTCAACATGTCTTTGTGCCCACAACTACAGCTGTAGGTCCCTGTGGAGTATATAGGGATGACCCGCTCTTTCTATAGGTCACAATGCCACAGGAATTGTCCATAAGCTGATGGATATTATAGATCCCCAAAGGAAGAACCCCATGGCGGCCAACAATTGCCACCACTGCTTTGGCCACCATACATCCTTCTTCATGGCCATGGCTGTCACACTTCTCCACAGCGCAACTGTTATGCGCTGTAGAAGTGACACTGATAATCCTCCAATGGGGTCTGGCAGCACACACGACCATGTAGACGTCATATACACGTCATAGGGAAACCTGACAAAGTGACCTACAGAAAAACTCTAAAAAATAAATAAAATCCTTCATTGTTGGTTGTAGACAAAAAGATTTGACCAATACATCAAAGTCACTCACACGACACTCTGCCAGAACACCATTGATGTTAAAGAAAAGGACATGAAGGCCAACATAAACAATAAATAAAAAAACAAGCCTTACACTACTGCCTAGGTGGGCGTAAGGCACTAATGCCTTTAATGTACTTGTTTGCTGCACTTCACAATGAGGAACACAGCGCTTTACGTGGGGCGATCCCAGCACTTTCAAACATGATGGCATTCATTTAGTCAGTAGCAGCACTTTACAGAAAGAGCTGGCACTTTCATGTAACTACATCGGCTCCTCCCTACTTGTATGGCCTGCAAAATCCCCACTGTCCTGAAAGAATTAACGGTGACATGATAGCAACAGCTACAAACGCAGTAACTCACGCAATACACTACAAAGATTAAATCAGCCAAATTACCGGCAATTCACAACAAAAACCTGGAACCGCACCAATGGGATAGTGGTAGCAGTTCGCATCCAAAGCTACATCACATTTAAAGGGACACCGCCTGCTTCACCCCTTCAAGAGTGGGGTGCTGCAGACTGCTGGGAAGAGGCTTGCGGGATGGGGGGCTGTCCTAAATTTGTAACTTGTTCGTTTCCCATAGAAAGTCAATGGTAACCCGCGGCTGTGTTTAGACACTGCACGCGTATCCTGTGGGCCTCCTACATCCTAACCTTTGGTTGTTTAGAGTAGCCCCAGCGATTCCACAGGCCCCAGGCCTGCTTTCTAATTCTCACGTGGTTCTTATACCACTATTTTAGTATATGGTTTGTGAGGCCCCTAGGGCAAAACGTATACTGTGCAACTTATCGTATGCTAATTAAGTAACTTGCATTGTACTTTTAACTCTGACCTCATAAAGAGTGCAGAGGGGTTGTGTTTAGAATAAATACATATATATTTGATATATACCTTGTGTGATGTGCTTTCATTTGGTACTCAAGGGATTATAATTGGTAAAACAATTAGCTTAATTCGCTCTCTGAATTCTTAGCCTTAAGACTGCTCGCCATTGCTATCTCTGGGATAGCTTTCTATAAGGTTGACTTTACAACCACAATCAATAAGGGTCGATTAGACTGGTGCAAGGTGTCCACTACAACGATTGGACATCATATGCCAGGCTAACTTCTCACAGGGTGCCCTCCACAGGGTGCACTATTTTCAACAGCTACCCCTTTCTTCAATGGTAGCCTGTGTTCACGTTCATAACAAAGGCTCCCATTGAAGTCAATAGGAGTCCGAACGAATCGTATACGGATGCATTGTACTCGGTCGTTCAGACACCCCCAATCCGAGTTGTACGGAAAGCATTCCGGAACCAATGCGGTCGGTATGCTTTCCGAACGAGATCGGAATTGGGCCCTTAGTTGTAAAACTGTGGCCTAAATAATGATTCAAATGCAAGTGCCTTCAGTGTTGGAAATACTAACCACAGATGCCTATCTCGCTTTATCAAAACCAAGAAATTGAATGATAATGTACCTTACTGAGCACTGCTAATTTCTGATCAGTTGGCAAATATGTTGTTCTAGGGTCGTGGGCATCCTAATTAAGAATTCTCTCCATTTGGAAATAGACGATATGATCCTTGATGACAGGGGGCGCTACGCTGCTCTCACAGGGAGGTGGGAGGGGAGGACTGTCTCGCTGATTTCTGTATATGTCCCGCCTGGTCTATAGACCTCGACTTTTGCTGATCTCGGGCGTGTGGTACTGGGGCTCCCAGATGGTATCCTGGTGATGGGCGGAGATTTTAATTCAGTTGTCTCCGGTAGTGTAGAGCGCTACCCCCCCCCCCCCCCCGAGACCTCACTAGGTCACAATCTTGGTTAAGTAGGTTTTTGGAGACACTGGGTTTGGTAGACTGTTGGAGGTTGATGCATCCGGGACATGTACAATACACCTTCCACTCTGGGGACCACGGCAGTCTCTCTAGACTTGACTATGTTTTGATGCCGGCGGGGCAGGCCTCCTCTGTCAGGGAGATTAGGCATCTGGCCCGGGGTATATAAGATCACTCCCCACTGTGGCTCCAGATCGGCACTAGTATGGGTGTCGAGGGACGGGTTGCCCTGGCCAATCCCTAGTATCTCTGCAACCCCAAAATTCATGCTGAGTTGATTAAGTCCCTGGATCAGTACTTTGTTGAGAACGAGTGGTCCGTGTCCTCCTCTGTATTGCGGTGGGAGGCATTTAAGACGGTCATCCGAGGACAGGCATTATTGTTAATTGCTGGTGCTAAGAAAAGTAAGAATGAGGAGGTGGTCCGTTTAGAGACTGAAATAACTGAGCTAGAAACGGATTCGGAACTGGGTGTGACTCGTAACAAGCTTCATGCCCTCAGCCTCAAACAACTGGATTATAGGGCCCTGGTGATGGATGCCGCTAAAGTCATGAGTAGAGAGCAGCAGGGCAGATTGTACGATGTGGGAGATAAGGCTGGGAAACTAATTGCTTTGCTGGATAAAAAGGAGAGGGCGAGTCGTGTGGTTCCTGTGATTGAGAAACTTGATGGCGTGTGTGTGACTGATCCGACTGAGATTGTCGAGTGTTTCGCGGAACATTTCCGAAATGTGTATTCCCCAGTCTACGATAGACCGGAGGAAGACTCCCACCTGTTGCTGCGTGACATTACATTGCCTTGCCTGTCGGATTCAGATAGGGACTTAATGGACGCTACATTCTCAGCTGACGAGGTGGCCCTCACTATTCGCTCAGTGCGCTAGGGCAAAGCTATGGGCCCCAATGGTCTACCCATCGAACTCTACAAGTTGCGTCCTGACAAAATGGCGCCGTATCTCCGTGATATGTTTCTAGAGTCGCGAGACATCGGCTCCCTTCCTTGTGATCAGCGTCTTGCTACAATCGTGGTGATTCACAAGGAGGGGAAACCGCGAGACCGCTGTGCGTCCTACAGGCCCATTTCGCTCTTAAACGCCGAACCAAAGATTCTTGCTAAGTTGCTGGCAAACCGCCTGATAAAAGTAATCAGTGACTTGATTCATCTGGATCAGTCCGGTTTCATCCCACACCGCAATACAGCACTTAACCTGAGGCGCTTGCACAGAGTTCTCGCGAGGGCGGCGTCCCTGCGTGAGCCCGCCATTTTGGTCTCCTTAGACGCTACGATGGCTTTTGATACGGTGGAGTGGCCGTATCTCTGGGCCGCTCTTGCAAAATTTGGTTTCGGCCCTGGTTTCATTGGCTGGGAGAAACTTTTGTATGAGGAGCCGTTGGCACAGGTGGTAGTGAATGGTCGAGTCTCCAAGCCTTTTGTTCTTGGGAGGGGTACGCGGCAGGGTTGTCCGTTGTCCCCACTTCTTTTTGCCCTTGCCCTGGAACCCCTGGCTGCGATGGGAGCCTTCTATGAAGGGTATTCAATGGACCCCGGAATTCGAGGATCGCATATCGCTCTATGCTGACGACATTTTGTTGTACCTTACGTCCCCTCGCAAGTCGTTGAATGTATTGTTTGATGTGCTCACCTCGTTTGGTAGGAACTCCGGCCTTGTGATCAATTGGACTAAGTCCTGTGTCTATGTGCTTTCGGGTGATACCCCCCTTACCGCGCCGTTGTCCCATCCAGGTGTCGCAGACGGGATTTAAGTATTTGGGGATTTTTATAACTTTAGATCCCGTGGTTCGTTATGACCGTATTCTGCTCCCTCCTCTTCAGAAGTTAAAATCGGATGTTGTGGGCTGGCTCAGGCTTCCCCTTTTACCACTTGGGCGCCCAGCTTTTTTTAAAATGATGTCCTTACCGCGATTTCTGTATGCGCTCCAGAATACGTTTGATGTTATTCCGGCGAGTTATTTTCGGGAGGTGGAGAGTTTGCAGAGACGATTGATCTGGGATGGACGCTCGCGTATTGCTCTCGCCAAGCTCACGCTTCCTTGGTACGACAGAGGTATAGCACTTCCGGATATCAGGCGATATTACTGGGCCTCTCGGTTGGAAGCGATTAATCATGGAATGTATGGACCAGCCTCTAACCCTGCATTCGAGATGGATAAGTACTTGTTACCGGGTGGGGACTATAAAAGGGCCCTTTATTCCAAAGCGGCGGGAAGGGAACTCTCGGGACCCACCAAGATAGCGGTACAAGTGTGGCATGATGCGAATGCGGCAACGGGATGGAGGGATCGACTGACCCGTGCGACTCTGCTTTATGCGTCTGAAAGACTGGGTTGCCTGTGGAAGACGAAAGGATTTGAAAAGTGGGATATGATTGGTATTAGTAGGGTGAGTGATCTATGGGTCAAGGGTAAAATCAAGACCTTCGAGGCACTGGAGGTAGAGTATGACCTGAGTGATAGGGAATTCTTCTGTTATGCACAGATCACCCACGCGTTGAGTTCGGTTTTTCCTCACGGTATTGACATCCCCGAATCCTCCCCTCTAGAAGATCGGGTGCTTGACGGCCATGTGCCCGACAGCACTATTTCTTTGATATACAAGAAATTGATTCATTATCGGACGGATCTGTTGGTGCGGCTCAGCGAGGTTTGGACTAGCGACGGTTTGGAGTTGGATGACGAGGACTGGCAGTCGGCGCAATCCTCGCCTAAGGAGGTTGCGATTCCGGCTCGTCTCCGTTTTGTTCAACTTAAAATCCTACATCGGATATATGTCACTGGCCAGCGCTTGATTCATATGGGTTATTAAGTGGGTGCGTTATGTAAACATGGTTGTGGACTGGTTGGAACCTTGCTCCATATAATTTGGGAGTGCCCGGGGGTGGTGACGTTCTGGAATCGTGTACATGCTGTGATGGGAAACGTCACGGGGGTGGCATTATTGCCCGAAGCAAGGCGTTCCCTGTTGAATGTCTGGGAGCCGAATGACTACGACGTGGCACAGATGCAGTGGGCGACCCTTGGGAATATGATTGCTAAGAGAGACATCGCACAGCTGTGGGGTTCCCAGCGGCTGCTCATGGTCTTGGCATGGATGGAGAACATGGATTGGTGTATGTTCAGGGAGAAGACGGTGTATGTGGCACGGGGTAGACCCAGGAAATGGAATAAAATTTGGAGCCAATGGAACTCCTACCGTGGAAACGTATGCATGCCTCCATTCGTGGAGACCTCAGAGGTTCCCCTTTCCCCCTGACCCGGCATTCCAAATCTTGTGTAGCGTTTATGATTTCTGATCTTGTTTCCTCACTCGCTCCCTCCCTTGCATCAATGATGTTTGTATAATACTGTACTGCAGTTTCCCTCCTCCTTGAACACAGGTCCGAATGTATTGTCTTATTGCCTTGTGTATAAGTTCTTATTCTTTAATAAAATAAAAATTACACCAAAAAAAAAGAATATCATTGTTTTAAATATTGCTATGAAAAATATCATTTTAGGTGTTATTTAAAATATTGAATTCTTTAATATCGATGTAGTTTACATCATTGGTAACAATATCGTTTGTTACTGGTAAAATGTGTGTTATGTGTTGTATTTATCATCTTATATGTTGTATTTAATTATATTTTTGTTCTTTAATTTTGTTATATTATGTATATATAAGAATGTTTTTTTGTAATTGAAATTGTTTAAATATTTCTTTTTATTTGTCGACATATATTTTTTAGTAGTTGGATGTTGTGTTTATAGGAGATAAAGGTGGAAAGTATTTTAAAATAATGTATTGGTGTAGATGTTTTGATGTGCGATTTTTTAAACAACTTTAGTTACTAAAAAATTTTTTGAATGTTTTCTTTTACTTTTATAAAAAGTTTAGGAATGGGATGTTGGGTTTATAGTTGATAAGTGAGGGGAGATTTTTTAATATTATTTTTTAATATATTTGCTTATAAAATATTGTTTTAGTGTTAAAATTGGTGTATAGGACTTAAATATTTTAAAGTAAATGTTATATATTAAAAAGTTATATTTATAAATATGTTGGAAAAGATGTAAAGAATTATAAAGATATTAAATAACTATTGTAATGTGATATTTGTGAAAGAAATATTAATCTTTTTTAGAAAAGGTAAACAAAAGTTTACAATGTTTTTTTTTTTAAATTATAAAAAGAGTGAAATAAAATGTTTATTCTTAAATAATTTAAGAAAAGTTAAAGTTGTGTTAGAAAAACATTAATATGTACAAATATTCTGATTTATGTCAAAGTTGTATTGGAAAAATAGTAAATTTTTCTAATAAAATATACTATGTTTTAAAAAAATTGTTTGTTGTTGAAAATATTTATTTTCAATATTTTTATATTTGGATTGCTTTTTAAAACTGTATTATTTTCATGTGTTAAGGAGATATTTATTATTTTATTTACATAATGTGTAAAAATATTGAGGTCAATTAAAAATGTAAACAATCTCTGATGCCTGGTGGTTGCGGTGGTCCCAGTGCAGTCCGGCTGCCCAGGTCATAATTGGGTGGTCAGAGGATCGCCACCACTACCCCTGAGAGTCTGGCAGGTCCCTGGACCGTCAGACTCGTTTAATAAAGGCCCTTAGTGTCCAATATCTACCTAATTTAGTTTATATTGGAGTGGGAAAAGTAAATGTTGTCCTTTTTTGGTCAAACCCCTTCCCTGAGTTAGTTTATATTTGAGCGGGAGAAGTAAATTGAACCCTTTTAGTGTCCAACATCTTCCCTGAGTTAATTTACATTAAAGTTGGAACAGTAAATGTTGCCCCTTTAGTGTCCATCACATTCACTGAGTTAGTTATTATTGGAGTGGGAATAGTAATTGTTACCCCTTTAGTTACCAATACCTCCCCTGAGTTACTTTCTAGTGGTGTAGAAATAGTAAATGTTGTCCCTTTAGTGTCCAACACCTTCCCTGAGTTAGTGTTTATATTGGAGTGGGAATAGTAAATGTAACCATTTTAGTATCCAACACCTTCCCAGAGTTAAGTTATATTGGAATGGGAATAGTAACTGCTAACCCTTAAGTGTCATAAATATTTGTTTAGTTTGTTTATAGTGAAGTGGGAATAGTTGATAGTGTTAAATACATTGTAACAGTATTTTTGTATTGGTGTTGTAACATAAAGTTTTATTTTTCTACCATTTTTATTTTTTGTATGAATAAGTATAATGAAAAACACACATTTATGTTCATTCATATTTTATTTTTAAATAAATAACATTTATTGCAAGCTTTTAGTAGTTGTAACAAAATGTGTTATAGTTGTAAATCAAATTCAGAAAATAATTGTCTTGATTACATTTTCCATAACATACATTTTCATTTTTTTGTAATGTAATTTTTGTTATATGTTTTAGAAACACACTTTTATATATATTTTGTAAGTGTTATGTAACATAAATATTATTAGTATATATTAAGGGCCTGACTATGACGTTGGTGTTGAGGCAGTGGGCCACCATGCCAGTACCCCACTGCCACACTGTCAAAGCCTTACTGACACTACTGGCCAGATTAGGAGTTTTCTCCTGGTCTGGCGGTCAGTGCTTTGGTGGTCCCAGATGGTGAGCCTTAGAAAAGCATTGCAATGGTAATGCCGAAGCAAGTTCCTACACTGCATGGACTGTTAATTTGTATAGTATAGGTTGAGCTCTGCCTAGGGTGCATTGGAAGGCATTATGCCATCCTTCCACTGCGTTGTTTGTTTTTGCTTCGTCTGCCAAGGTGCTGTCATAGACATTCCACCATGGTATCTGGAATTTTGGTTGGCGTCCTGACCTATTCCGTGTCCTGGCCTATTCAGTCTGCCAACTTATATGTCCTCGAAGTAGTCCATTAGGGATTAAGTTTATCTTAATTTTTTTGATAATAGTAGCTTTCAATTAGGATGTTGTAATGGCTGGCTACTTCTGTGACAGGGTCGTAGGCTCATGTTATCATTTTTTTACCTCAAATTTAAATTGGCTGTTGGTGGCACATTCCACACTTAAGCCCTGATTATGAGTTCAGTTTTCCGACTGCCCGACAGCCGCGTCTGCGTTCTCCAGGACACCGCAGTGCCGGTGGTCTACCACCGGCCATATTGCAAGTTGTGTTGTCTGACAGCGCTCTTAACACCGGGGTCTGCAATGTTGAAGTTGCATCCTTCGATGCCGTGAGGACCACGGTTTACCCATTGCACCTATTACGATTACACAGTACGTGGTACATGAGCAAAAAAGCACCACAATAGTGACAAATGGATGGATTTAAAAAAACCTACACAGCTGAATTGCTTTTGCAAAGTGGACATGGCTGCAAATCACACTATAAAACACACCTCATCCCTGACCAAGATCCTTTGCTTCTCAACTGCAGCCCACAAGATAGGCACCATCTTTTTGTGCATTTTAAGCGAAGGCATCCCTTTTTTCTTCTTCCCATTTAGCACTCCCCACCAACTGTAATTTTAGTTTTGTCTGTTTTTACCTCTATCACTTGTTTGTTTTTCCTTTCTTAGAGTCAATCACATTTTCTTTTTTTAAATGCCAGGCCAAAAAAAAACGCGGTTCATTGAGGATTGAGGCTGAGTTGATAGTCATGGTAGATGAAATTATTAGAGTAGAACCCCCAACTTTTTGGTTCCCAAGTCCAGCATACTCCGCTCAGTAGGAAAATGAAAATGTGAGACAGGATGGTCAACAGAGTTAAAACTGTTGGTACCACCATGCGCACACAGAACGACATTAGGAAGAGGTGGACTGACTTCAAGTTGAGGATGCATACACAGTACAACAAACACCACCCGGAGACTCAGAGGACTGGCAGTGGCCCTTCTAGTTCTCCATTACAATTCGTTCAGTGGAAGGAAAAGGAATTGGCAATCCTGCATTCTAAGGGCTTGAAAGGAATACCTGGGGGAGTGGACTCTGGTACGTTACACTTCAATAACTGTCACAGTATCATCATTTCCTGTTTGCTTTCCACTCTGCTTTTGCTATTGTGATCTGTATCTACTGTCCTAACATGCAGTACTCCAAGTATCTGAGATGTTGGTTTGTCTGTGTCAATGTGTATAGTTGCATATAAGAGCACATGTATCCAACTTCATAACATGTCACATGTTGGAATGGTCTCTGTGAGTGGAGAACCAGAAAAATATAATTCCAGGACCATTCTGTGTTAAAATGTATATGTATGGTCCATCCCAAATGCATGTTGCCAACAGGTATTGTACAATAACCATGTATCTTGTGTGTTGGTAAAAGAAGATTGAAGTGACTAAAACTACAATGAGGCCTTGTGACTGGAAAGACACTAGACTCTTTTTGCCCTTTCTCATTTGTCTGCCATGTCACATGGGATGGGATCCCCGAGGCCAAAAACGTGCACCTCCCTCCCCTGTGCAGAAGAGGACAAGACAGAGGGCAGAAAAACGAGCAGAAAAGGCAAAACGGAGGGCATAAAATCAAGCAGAAAGGGCAAACCAGAGGTTAGAGAAAAGTGCAGGAAAGGCAAAAGAGAGGGCAGAAAAATGAGCAGAGAAGGCAAAACAGAGGGCAGAACAGTGAGTAGGAAAGGCAGAGTAGAAGAGGCCAAAACAGAGGGTAGAAAAATTTGCAGGAAGGGCAAAAGAGAGGCAGAAAAACAAGCAGGGAAGTTAAAAATAGTGGGCAGAAAAGCAAGCAGAAAAGGGGAAAAACAGAGCAGAAGAGGGCACAACAGAGAGCACTCAGACACTCATACACCCACTTACAGACCCACTCACAGACTCACTCGCCCACTCACAAACCCACTTAGACACTCATACACCCACTCACAAACCCACTCAGACACTCATTTACCCACTTACAGATCCACTCACAATTAAACTCAGATTCATGTACCTACTCACAGACACACTCACTAACAGACATACTCAGAGACTCATGTAATCACTCACAGACCCACCCAGAGACTCATGTACTCATTCACAGACCCACTCAGAGACTCATGCATCCTCTCACAGAGCCACTTAGACATTCATGCACCCACTCACATACCTACTTAGAGACTCACACACTTACTCACAGATCCACTTAGACACTCATGCACCCACTCAAAGACCCACTTAGACACTTATTCACCCACTCACAGACCCACTCATAGACTCCACACCCATCACAGACAAACTCAGGCTCACATACCCACTCACAGACCAATCAGAAATGTATACTCTCACTCATAAACCAACTCACAGACTCAAGCACTCACTCACAGACCCACTGAGAAAATCATGTGCTCACTCACAGAACCACTCAGAGACTCATGCACCTACTCACCTACTCACAGACCAACTCAGACACTCACACACCCTCTCACAGTCCTATTCACACACCCACTCATAAACCCAATTACTGACTCATATTGTCACAGACACACTCAGACACTGATGAACTCACTCACAGACCCACTCAGAGACTCACACACTCAATTACAGACCTAGTCAGACTCATGCACTCACAGACCCACTCAGAGAGTCATGCAATCCCTCTCAGATCCACTCTGAGACTCATGCACTCACTTACAGACTAACTCAGACTCATGTACTCAATCAAAGACCCACTCACAGACTCACACACCCACTCAGACACTCACTCAAACATTGACCCACACACATATGGAGGCATGCATGAACCCACTCAGACACTCTGATACCCTCTCAGACATTCACACACTCACTCACAGACCCACTCAGAAACTCACAAACCCAGTGAGACATTTATGTAGCCACTCCCAGACCCACTCAGACACCCACACACCAACTGACAGACCCACTCAGACACTCTCACACCCACTCATAGACCTACTGAGACACTCATGCACTCATTCACAATCCCACTCTCATAGATTACAGGTTGCTGTCAGAAACAACATTTTAAAAAGGTACAAATTCACAAAAAACAAAGGTTACAGAGCGGTCATAATTTTGGAAATACAATTTTGAAAAACCTTAGAAATTCACTGAAAAAGCAAAGGTTACAGAGACATTATAGTTAGGCTCAGATTTCACTCATACAAAACCACAGAAATTCAGCAATTATAGATACCTGAGCTAACTATAACTTACGCCCCTGTAATGCACTGCTTATTCCCTCACATATTACATCACTCATGATATGGTAAGTGACATCACTGATGGCATCTCAAGTGACATCACTGATGACATCATCCAGAGAACCACACACATACACACTGACGCTCGCATACACCAACTCCTACTCCCAAATAACCACTCACATATCCATTCATGGGGCCATACAAACACTCACACACCCACTCACTGGCCTTTAAACCCACTCACACATCCACTTGCCCATATAGCAACTTACACAACCACTAACTCACCCATACAGCCACTTATGTACCTACTCACTAACCACTACAGCCACTCCCACGTCGAGTCATGCAGACATACAGACACTTACACACACGCTCATACACCCATAAAGCCACTCATACACTGAATCAGTCGCCCATACATCTATTCACACACCTACTCACTCACCCATATGGTAACTCACACAGTCACTACCTCACCAATACAGTTACTTACATACCTACTCATTTACTCATACATATACTAACATATGTACTCACTCATCTATATAGTCAATCACTGAGACAACCATATATTCTCCCATAGAGCTTCTCTTAAACTTACTTACTCACAAATAAAGCCACTCACATCCCCACTCACTCACCCATACACCCACTTCCACACCCATTCATGCACCCATTATAGCCCCCATCTACCTTCTTACCAATAGACCATCATGCACCTGCTCACTCACCCATGAAGCCACTCAGCACTCTCTCATTCACCATTTATAGTCACTCACACACCCACTCAATCACCCATGCAGCCACTCATTGACCCTCTCATTCACCATTTACAACCACTTACATGCCCACTCACTCACCCATATAGACACTCTCACAGACACTCACTTACTCATACAACTACTGACACACCCACTCACTCATCCATACAAAAGCTCACATACCCACCACTCACTCATCTATAGAGTCTCCCACATACCCACTCACTCCTCCATACAGGCACTCACATAGCCAGTTACCTTAGTATATATATTTAATACAGAAACTTTTAAAAACACTCCCAATCACTGGATTAGGTCAACAGTGATGACATCAGTGGCGCCACTTGAGATGTCATCAGTGATGTCATCATTAATGTCACTGTCCATGTCATGAGTGATGTTATATGTGAGGTTATAAGCAGTGCAAAGAACCCTTTCTGTGTTCGAAAAAAGGAAACCAGCATAGGAGGAGCCAAGAAGGTTAAAATCAAGGTGTTTCTCTTTTTTAGGTCTCGCCTACGACGAACGCGCTAAAAGCGCGTTCTCGCAAGCGAGACCTATAGTCGTCGTCTCAGCAGTCTGAGACCGACAAAGGGAGACAAGACCTGGCCGCGCGCAGCGTTTCCCCATAGGATAACGTGGTGCGCGCGGCCAGGTCTTGTCTCCACAGCATGGCAGGAAAGGATCGGATCGCATCGCGCGCCTCTCTGGAATGCAGGGGAGTCTGCAGAGAGGTGCGCGGCGCTGATAAACATTTTTTTTTTTTGTCCCGTGTCTGAGCTTGTTAGTATTGTGTTTACGTGCTTTAACACAGAGATGTGTTCTTGTTTTTTACAGGGGCCGTTTGTGTCAGCCCGCTCGAACGCCGCAGCACCTGCTTTGTGTCTGGGTTCTCTGCACTAACAGCCGGCCGATGTACTCCTCTACCCCCCCCCCCCCTTCAGCTGCTTTACATGTTGAAACTGACCTGGTTTGGGCCACTTTTCTGGCCATCTGACCCATGAGCAGGTTGGTGCCCGGGTCTGTTTTCCATCATACCCATTTACTGTTTCTTCACAGATATCAGCCACCCAACATCCTCCTATCGACCCGGTCCCAGCTCAGCTGGGCTCAGTGGGCACTTATGCCATGGATCCTGAGCTCACACTTAAGTCGCGGGCCCTGAGCTTTCACTTATGGCAGGGGTCCCTAGCTTGCACTTATGCGATGGGTCCTGCCATGAACTAATAGCACTGATATAAACAAACCTAACATGCGACTGCTCCTGCCCCAGCCCCGCCAGCCTCTCATAGACAACGGCTCATCGGAGATGAGACCTCCTGCACCCCAGCCCCGCCAGCCTTTCATAGATGGCAGCTCCATCCCGTACGGCCTTTCAGAGACACTCCTCTGTTCAGGTCCTTTCAGAGACGCTCTCTCTGCACCAACCCTCTCGCCCTTTCAGAATTGCATAAATGGTGAAAACGTCCGTAGTTCCCCACAGGCTGGTCCCGGAAACACCCGGCTGAGAGAACCCCTCATGGGTGGACCATGGACTGGCAGGGACTAAACGTAACACCACCCAGGGAAATTCAGAATCTCTTGGGGAGTTTAATCTGTTAACCGAGAGGTGGGCGTGGCAGCTCAGCCTTCGCTTTCACTCTGCAGCAGGGTAGGTTCAGTGCCTGCTGGCTGCTGCCAGGTCTGGGCGCCGCAGGACCCGAGGCCCAGAGACCTCACACACACCAGCCAGGGTACGGTGAAGGGTAAAACACCCCAAGCAGGGGACGCTCCCGACCACTGGAGTATATCTAACGCTGGCCCCCACCCTTGTGGCTTCAACGCACTCTTATTATCATTGCCTTAACGGTCGATGAAAAGGCGTTGTTGATACTGGAACCTGTGACCCGTATGCAGCAGGCGCATGAACCCGTTCGGCTACACCTGCTGCTGTGTAGGTTACACTAGGCCCTCTGCAGCAGAAGGATTAACACACGGAGTCACCCCTTGAACTAGGATCTGAACCCAAACTTTCAAGTTACGCAGAGATGGCCACAGTAGGTGCATTACCCCTCCCACCTATCTAGAAGAGGTGCGTTTTTGGTATGTATATGATCTTTTTTTAAGTTTAAACGCTTTTTAAGGGAAAGTATTGAGCAGCATAGAGCCAGAGATCTGTAACCAGTAATAGTATTACCTTTAACAATAGCAATGAAGACACATATGGTGAGTACGAAATGTCATAAGAGAGAACTAGCTAATAATAATGTGACCGTCACAAAATCGAATGCATAATACATGCTTATTTTTGGGAGATTTTGAGTACATAAAAAAGAAGGGTAAGGTTATATAGAAGTGGAAAAGAATCACGGATACCGGAGTATTGATTAACCAAAGGCGGTCAGCAAGAGCTACCCTATAACTTATGTATAAATAACGAGATATCAATACGTAAACATAACTATTATAGCAATGTATAAGTGTAGCAGATAATTCAGATATGTCACGGGGCTGAAAAGTGTTGAATCTTATAGTCCCTCAGTAGTATAGGGCACATTGTTGGCTTTGGCAGGGGTTTTAGTGGGATGAAAAACCTGGGGTGTCTCTCAAAGGGGGGTGGTCAATGTAATTAAGGTTGCGGCTTAAAACACGTAAGCTAAAAATCCGTGTTTAGCACAGTGTGCCGCTGGACTTGTATTTTGCTGTTCCTGGTATTGTGTCCAGGTATATGATACAACAAGTCACTTCATACCTACAAGTCAGAACTAATGGCTTTGTCAATGGGTGTTAGTTGCATAAGATAAATAAGCAGCAACTATGGATGCTGTATAATATTGAAAAAGCTTCCACTTAAAGCCCCGTCTCTTTTGTTCCCCTGCTTCCCATCTCTCTCAGCCTTCTCATGTGTGCACATTTTGTGAAAGTGACTGCAAGGAGGCTGCATGTTCTTTCTAGTAGCCTGGGTTGTTTGTGCAGCAGTAATGTTTCTAAAACAGCGCTTCTGCTTTTCCTGCATTCCTTTGTGGCCATCTGCTTTTCCTGCCTTTCAGTAATGTTTGTCCTTTATGGCTCCTCGCTGTGCGAATCAGTGATGCACATTATATGGGACGTCGTGAGCTCTGCATTGTCAATGTGTGTCCCGCCTGCCTGCATTGCTTTGCCTTGGAGATGTGTATTTTCATCAGCCGCCTGAGGGTGGGTAGTATAGAGATGTGTTATTTGTTTCTGGCAGGGTGACCTTTGATGTGTGTGATCATTGGATGCTGGTTACATCGCAGATAGTATATTGGAGACCTATGATCTCCGGCAGCGCGAACTTGCACCAGAGATGGGTGCGCTCGCTACACTGTAACAACAGATGGTGTGCAGTGTTTTATTTGTATTCTTTCTAGCAAGTCATGTGTACAGATGATGCGTGTGCTCTCTACTAGCATCATGCAGGTTTTCTTCTGCCACAGTGGCCGTATAATTCTCTGTCCATAGGGTCCCAACTCCTTGTGAGATCTGGTGGTGGTAGGAAGAAGACGTCACTCTTGACTTGAGCACCGCCAGAATATTGTTGTGTACTTCAAGCAGCGGCACATCAATGCTTTTTAACCATGCTGTCCCTGGTGCAGATTGCAGTTCACCCTCACACCCCCTCACCCTCACACACCCTCTCACCATCACACACCTCACCCTCACACACCCTCACCCTCACAAACCCTCATCATCACACCCCCTCACCCTCACACACCCTCAAACACCCTCGCCCTCCTCACACCCCCTCACCCTCCCACCCCCTCAACCTCACACCCCCTCAGAATTACACACCCTCACACACCCTCACTCACCCTCACACACCCTCATCCCCATCACCCACCCTCTCACCCTCACACACCCTCACTCACCTTTACACCCTCACCCTCCCACCCCATTAACCCTCACACTCCCTCACCCCCTCACACACCCTCACTCACCATCACACACCCTCACCAGCATAGCATAACAAAACACAGCATAGCATAACTAAAAAATCATAGGACAGCAAAACATAGCATAGCATAACAAAACAAAACAATGCATAGCCAAACACAACAAAGCACGGCATAGCATAACAAAACATAGCATAACAAAACAAAGCATAGCATAACATAACACAACATAAAGCATAGCAAAACAAAACATAGCATAGTAGAACAAAACATAGCATAACATAACAAAACAAAGTATAGCATAACAAAACATAGCAAAACACATCAAAGCATAGCATAACAAAACACACCAAAACATAGCATACATAACAAAACAAAGCATAGCAAAACATAGCATAGCATAACAAAACACAACAAAACATAGCATAGCATAACAAAGCATAGCATAGCAAAACACAACAGAACATAGCATAGCATAGCATAACAAAACACAACAAAAGATAGCATAGCATATCAAAACAAAGCATATAATAGCATAGCAAAACATAGCATAGCATACCAAACACAACAAAACATAGCATATCACAGCATAACAATACATAGCATAACAAAACAAAGCATAGCATAATAAAACACAACAAAACATAGCATAGCATAACAAAGCAAAGCATAGCAAAACATAGCATGGCATAAAAAACATAGCCTAGCAAAACAAAACACAGCAAAACAAAACATAGGATACCAAAACAAAACATAGCATAGCACACAGCATCACTCAGCACCACCACAGCATCACTCAGGGGCACCACAACATCACTATGCGCTACCACAGAATTACTGAATGCCACAGCATCACTCGTTTGCCACCACAACATCACTCAGCGCCACCACAGCATCAATCTGTGCAACCATTCAACAACAACTGGTTCAAATATGTTCTCTCAATGTTTCAAGCTTTATTACGAATGTAACAAAAAGATGTTAATATTTCTGTTCTTGGATTTTCATCACAATAAAATACATAATCTTCACAAGAGTTATTTACAAAAGTTTAAGCTATTGCCATTATAAATTACAATAACTTTTATTTAAGTATTAATTATTAAAAAAATTAAAAGCAATTGTTATTTGTAATATCAATACATGTAAGTCACGTAAATACAACACATATTGCATTACAAATGCTATAGGTGTCACATTTGCAAAAGTTATAACTATTGACATTGTAAATGACAAAGCAATTAATTTTGCTATTTTCAAAAACAAAACATAAATAAAAAATGTGTCATTTACAATACTAATAGCTCAAACTTTCCTAATGCGAGACCAATTGCTTTGCAAATGCTTGTTCAAGTTGGTAATTGCATCTGAAGAAGACTTTTGCCGAAATGCATTATGCCACAATTTTCAGCAATAAACGAGCCTTCTGCCTTGATCCCCGTTGTGTCCTTTGTGGTGTCTCGAAAGACGTTGCCGTTGTGGAGTATTTTAGCACGCAACCAGTCGCGTGCAGAAGGACCCGCTTTGAAGAGTCCGAGGGAAAGCCTGGTGTTTTTTCTGCTTCCCAATAATATTGGATATTACCTCAGACCGCCTCATAGACGACCCCAGCATATGGTTTTTGCTTGAAAGCGACCCGGATCTGACGGGGAACACAGACACTGACCTGATGTTCCGTGACCCTGCAGGGGAAAGGAACATCACTCACCTCGAAAATGGCACACACAGCATAAAAACGTCTGAAAGCCCCACAGAAGACAATTTTGAACTAGATGGCTTCTGGGAGTGGTAGTCTCCTATACTAGATCATGTGACAGAGACTGTAAAAAGGGGCCAGCTGTACTCCATCGACATAGGAGGAGCCAAGAAGGTTAAAATCAAGGTGTTTCCCTTTTTTCAAGTTGGTAATGGCATCTGAAGAACACTTTTGTCGAAATGCATTATGCCACAATTTTCAGCAATAAACGAGCCTTCTGCCTTGATCCCCGTTGTGTCCTTTGTGGTGTCTCGAAAGGAGTTGCCGTTGTGGAATATATATATATATATATATATATATATATATATATATATATATATATATATATATATATATATATATATATATATATATATATATATATATATATATATATCTCCAGCTCCAAAGAACCCTTTCTGTGTTTGAAAAAAGGAAACCAGCACTCACAGGGTTTAGTCATCAACACAGCAGTGGATTTATTTGAGCAGACGCGTTTCGGAAGTGCTCCTTCGTCAGCGTACCACCCGGGCACTGGGAGGCACCATGTTTTTACACCATTGTGACCATGATTAAAACACACAAAGGACAATAATACACTTATACTTTAAGCGCCATCTTTGAATGTGTTTCATCACAGTTGTTGTGCACGTTATACATTTATATTCTACATGTTTGCATAGTCCAGTCTCGCTAAATGGTATACAATAGAAACAAAGCTTAACCGTATGGCTGCCTTCATCTCCCGTTACGAGTTGTTTTGAATTCGGAATGGGAATTGCACTCGTTCCTCGTAATACGTGTATACCTATGTTTGACCCTAGATAGAGCAAAATCAGAGTGCCTGCGTGCTGGCTACGTGTTACACGCCGCAATGGGTAATTACCACATTAGCAAGACGTTTGTTCACATCAGCACAACTTTCCTGTGTCATGTGATCTCGCCGTGGATCGGCCAATGACAACCTATTGTCGATGGTTGCCATGGGTCCCTCTAAGTTTGTTGTGGCCGTGTAACGGCATACATTCCTTAGTTGCTAATTTCAAGAAAAAAGAACAAACAAGGAAAGAAAAGAAAAAAGGAAAAATTGGAGAGCAAACTCATTTTTTAACACCCCTCCTTTTACATTTTACATCATATCCTCCTCTGTCGACGACCTATAAAACTAATTACTGCTCACTATACATTGCCTAGAGCCCTAGGTGTGCGGTCATTTCCTCCCCGCTATTCAGCCCATTCGGGTTCTTGGTCTGGAGATCAATTATGTAACGTGACTTCAGTCTTCTTAATTTTAAAACCCTGTCTCCCCCTCTGCTTTGTACTGGTACACAGTCAATGCTGAAAAACTCCAACAGATCCCTATTGCTTTTATGTTTAATGGCAAAGTGGCGTGCCACCGGGTAACTGAAATCTTTTTTCGCTATGGCGCGCATGTGTTCCGGGATTCTAACCTTCACGCAATGGATAGTGCTTCCTATATATCTCAGCCCGCAAGGGCACTTTAGACAAGAGGCTTTGGTGGCCTGGGTGCTGGTTGGCCTTAGTAATGGCTTTATTCACCACTGACACTGCATATCCCCTTTCAAGAAATCTTTCCTTGCTACTCTTTTGGGCCTGGATACATGTCTCATCCGTACTGCAGATCCTCCTGATCCTCAGCATCTCCCCGTAGGGAGGATGCTTCGGATCAGATGGGCCGGATGGTGGCTTGATGCATGCAGGACTGTATTTCCCGCTGTCCCCTTCCGGTGCAACCTTGTCTCCATTTTACCTCTCTCAATATAGACCTCCACATCTAGGAAGTTTACCACAGACCTAATGACCTGACCAGTGAAATTCAAATTCAGATTCAAGTTATTGATATTAATGTCTGAAATAAACTTCTCTGCATCCACTTCTGACCCTCTCCAGACTATGAAGAGGTTGTTAATGAACCTATACTAGGCTATGATGTTATTTGACATGACCTCCTCAAATGTGGTCCTGAGGACCTGCTCCTCCCACAGCCCCATGTGCAAGCACGCGTAGCTGGGAGAGAAGCAGGCCCACTCCTCTTAGCTGCTGAAAGACCTGGTTTTGAAAGAGAAAGTAATTATTGTTAAGACATACTTGGATTAAGCCTTTAAGGCACTCCATCATGTAGGGGCCAGATATATTAGGAAGCGCCTGGCCTTCTATATGCCTTCTAGAACTTTGAGATCGGCTTCTTTGGCTATGGCTTCTGTTCCTTCTATCAGGCAGGCTAGAATTGAAGGTCGCTCTTTTTGATGCTTGGCACCTCGATGTTGGAACTCTCTGCCTGTTTCTCTAAGGAAAATCAGCATTTTACTGGTTTTTAGGAAGGAGCTGAAGACATGGCTTTTTACCCAGTAATTTTCTTGTTTGCCCTGCATCTGCCCCGGACTTTTTCTTTCTCAGGTTTTTGTCAAAGCGCCAGGACACTCCTAGGAGTAGCCGTGCGCTATGAAAGATCCGTTTTAACATAACATAACATAACATTATCTCACTGATCATGCATTGTGGTTTAACATTAGAGCTGGTTTGCTGCGCAGAAAGTGTTCCACTGCTCATATCCCATTCGCATGGTTGATACTAGTGTAGAGAGCAGTAACATCAAGTGTAATTAACAAATAATCCTCCTGCCAAATTATTGGTCGTATTTTCTCCAGAAAATCCCCCGTGTCCCGCAAATACGATGGCAAGGCTCTCACGTGTTCCTGGAGAAAATGATCGATATATCGGGAAGTGTTCTCGAATGTCCCCTGTATATCCCAGTGGCAGTTTCCACTGGGTAGTTTAACGAGGTCCGCTGTTCCATAGAAAAAAATATTTTTGTGTTGTAATAACTTTGGCCCTGTTTAATGAATCTCCATGAAACTTTCCAAAAAGGTGCTACTTTTTACACTAGTTTTTGACTAGTTTGGGCATGGCATGTTTTCAGATCTGTCAAGTGGGGGGGGGGGGGGGGGGGCAAGAAAAGAGGGGTGTTCCAAAACGCAAGATCCCCAGTCATTTTCCATAAACTTCTTTAAGAAATGCTACAGCAAAAACTGCTGAATGGAACTACACCAAATACACCAGGACGCTAGATCATGGTCTGCAGATTGTGCTTGTTGTGATTTGGTGTAATACATTCAGTCGTTTTTGAGAAACTAAGGTGAAAAAATATTTGTATATCTGGACGGTTGGATTCAAGATACTCTCGCGAGAGTCCCCCAAATCCAATTTTAAAATTTAAAGTACTCTGATTGGACGAGGGAGCTTTTTTTCCCCCTTGGGACATCTTGCCCCCACAGGAGTCAGACTTCAGTGGGAGCAAGCGCTCTGATTGGTTACCAGTCACATGAGAAACATGTTGCTGTGCCATTACAGGGCTCAGGGACTTAGTCCCTTGTCATGAAGTTCTAAAATAAATATACAAGGGGGCAGGGTAAGGATACCCTGCCCCCTTAGGCCCCATGTGGGGACCCTCTAGGGGCCAAAATTGAAAAAAAAACCTGCAATTTTTGTTGTGATCCTACAGGACTACAGCAGGATTGGAAAAAAAACAACATTATGGCTGCACGGATGACATTTTTTAACCGCATCGCTGCGGCGGTTATTTTTACGCTACGCGGCTTTTTTCAAAAAGCCCCGTTAGATGACGAGCTCAGCTCGTCATCCGCACACGCCCCCCGTGGCTGATGACGAGCTGAGCTCGTCATCAGCATCGAAGGGGTTAGTTAAGGGGAGGGGCAGTTTTTGTCCCTGGGGTCCACATCCCCTGGGGTCCAATTTATTTAGAAGGGTGACCCATTTTTGGCCCCAGGAACCTCATCCCATGGGGCCCAGCATTTGTGAAGGAGAGGGGGGCGTATACCACCCCATGCCTTATTCAGCCCCAGGGATGTCATCCCTCAGGCCACATTTGAATATTTAGGGGAGGGGTTGCATGTCTCCCTCCCTGAGCTGCATTCCATCCCAGGAACCCAATCCCCCAGGACTATAAGCATTTAATGGGGGAGCGTGACGTTGCCCCCCTCCCCTTTAAAACAAGGCACTGGAGGGTGGGGTCCCCGGGGCCTAATGAGGCTCGAGGAGGGGGCCATGCACCCCCCTCCCCTTTAAAAAAAATATGGCTATGGGTGATGAGTTCCCCAGTGTCAAATTAGGCCCCCCTCCTTTTATGAATACATATGGCCTAATTAGGCATGGGGAGGAGGACACCTGGTCTCCCTGCCTTTTTATATTATATTTGGTCCTAGCGATGGTGTCCCGGGGGCACAAGAAGGTTTGAGGATCGGGGCTGCATGGGCCCTCTTCAGAATTGTATTTTGTCTGGCCCTGGGGAATTTTGTCTCCGGGGCCTATTAAGGTTTGGGAAGGGCTGCATGTCCTCCTCCCCTGTTTAATCGTATTTGATTCTTGGGTGGGGTCCCCCGGGCCAATTAAGGGTCAGTGATGGGGCTGCATTCCACTCCCCTTATTATATATGTTTTGATTCCAGGTGATGTAGTCCCCGGGGGCGTAAGGCCAACCCTATGTTGCACCTGGCAAAGGCTGTGCACATTGTGGGGTTGACAGTTTGCTGTGGGTTTGACCACAGGGCTTGGCCATTGGCCAAGCCTTGTGATTATCCCTCCACTGCGCATGGTCAAAGGCAGCGCACAGAGTGGGGTTTTTCTGCCAGCAGGGGTTTGGAAGCAGGTCCTGGCTGGAACACAGGCCCTGCAGCTAACCCCAGGCCACGCATGAGCAAAGGGTGTGCGCAGCATGGGGTTGGCTTCACGTATGGTAATAATATATTTGTGTGAAGAAAAAAAAGAAATGCCAAAGATTAAGGTAATGCTATTGTTCGCTGCTATAAAATTATCTGTTTTTGTTTGAAAAGACCTTCGGTATTCACTGAAAAAAAAGTTTAAAGTGAAGCTATAGTTAGGTGAATAGTATCAAAGATGTCATTTGAGCTGTCATGAATGATGTCATAAATGATGTTTTTGAATACGTCATGAGTAATGCAATATGTGAGGTCATGAGCAGTGCATGATGGGGGCACACTTTATAGCTCTGCCAACAATAACTGGTGAATTTCTGTGTTTGTTTTACTTCAAATTGTTAATGTTCTCACTGACATATTCACCCAACTATAACACTATTTTAACCTCTTTTTTCAGTGAATATTTATATATATATATTTAGAGAAACAAATATAGAAGCTGGAGGAGTAACTTAGCAGACAGTTGTTGAAGACAGAATGGGTTTATGGTTGTATTAGTGTAAGAACCGAGTTCAGAGCCTTTGGCGACAGAAATCCTGGAAAGCATGAACTTAAGCAAGCTATCTGAATTTCAAAGGGCTTTGTTAATCAGGAAAGCATACAGAGAATCGTGCCAAATGAAACAATCACTTGTGAAGCTCTATTATGGCACCGCATCCGCTGCTCAGACATGAACTTCAAAATTTAGCAGCACAAGGCATGTTTCAGCTTCGTGGGTTTGGCTGTGCCTGCTAAATGGCTCTTGTCTGACTTTGCCAGAAATGCTACATTACTGAATATAGAAAAACATCAAAGCCACTCCAGGTGAAGGCCACTGAGAGGCGAGCTCCTGGGGCGCCCTGAGGAGTTAGGAAATCTAATGATGATCTAATAAATGAACTCTGAAAATTAAATGCAGCTGCAGCCGACAGCTGGACGAGCAAAAGAGTTTTACTTTACAGTAGGGTAAGTGTCCGATTCTTAGTTAGTCGGTTTATGGGCGGGGAAAGTGTGGCCAAAAATAATGTTTCCTCTCAGTAATGTACATAAAACCAGCTACTACAAGTTTATCTACATGGAATGGGGCTTACTGTTTTTTCTGGCTGGTAAAATCTGGTCTTGGGTTCCCATACTCGGATAATCTAGGTGTGGAACATCAGGACAATTATAACTGGGCAGAGAAGTATCCCGCACCGAGGAATAAAACTCCATCCAACTCATAATCAGGCCTTGGAAGGATGTCATTAGTAGCAGAGTAATCACGCAAACAGGACACCAAGGGGCAGATTTATGTCGGACTTGCGGCACTTTTTCGCCGCCGTTGCGTCACTTCTGTGACGCAGCGGCGGCGTAAACCCTGCGCCACGTTGCGACACACTTACATAGTGGTACAAAAGGGGGTGGTGATGGACGGAGCATCTGAATCAATCAAACACTCACACCCAGTCAAAAGATCTGGGTTTAATCCATCACCGTTCTTTAGCCCACTCTGCCACCCCAGTTCAGACATGGCTATATGCAAATCAGTCTGACCCCGTGCCTCATGGGAACAGTCCAGCCCGAACTGCCAAGCCATGTCTTCCCTGGACCGGAAACAAGCTTCCGAGGACAGGTTTCTGGCATTCCAGCCGTCTTCAGCCCGGCTTGCTTGAATCCAGTGGCAAAGTGAGCAAGGGACTCACGTCTGAGCATACCCTGCCACACTTATGGCGGCCAAAAGCGGTACAAAAGGGGGTGGTGATGGACGGAGCATCTGAATCAATCAAACACTAGTCAAAAGATCTGAGTTTAATCCATCACCGTTTTTTAGCCCACTCTGCCACCCCAGTTCAGACATGGCTATATGCAAATCATTCTGACCCTGTGCCTCATGGGAACAGTCCAGCCCGAACTGCCAAGCCATGTCTTCCCTGGACCGGAAACAAGCTTCCGAGGACCGGTTTCTGGCATTCCAGCCGTCTTCAGCCCGGCTTGCTTGAATCCAGTGGCAAAGTAAGCAAAGTGTTTTTTGCAATTTTCACCCCGAGTGGGCTGGGTATGCTCAGACGTGAGTCCCAGGCTCTCCACATCACTGGAGTCAAGCTATCCAGGCTGAAGAAGGCTGATAGCCAGAAACCGGTCCTTGGATGCTTGATTCCGGTCTGGGAAAGACATGGCTTGGTAGTTCGGGCTGGACGGTTCCCATGAGGCACAGGGTCAAGGCTGATTTGCATATAGCCATTGCCTGACCTAGGGTGGTGTGGAGTGCAAAAAAACGATGGATGTAGGCCCAGATCTTTGTACTGGGGTGAATGTTAGACAGTGTTCTGCATTCTGTCCATCAACTGTGTTTTTTGCAATTTTCACCCCGAGTGGGCTGGGTGTGCTCAGACGTGAGTCCCAGGCTCTCCACATCACTGGAGTCAAGCTATCCAGGCTGAAGAAGGCTGATAGCCTGAAACCGGTCCTTGGATGCTTGATTCCGGTATGGGAAAGACATGGCTTGGTAGTTCGGGCTGGACTGTTCCCATGAGGCACAGGGTCAAGGCTGATTTGCATATAGCCATTGTCTGACCTAGGGTGGTGTGGAGTGCAAAAAAACGATGGATGTAGGCCCAGATCTCTGTACTGGGGTGAATGTAAGACATTGTTCTGCATTCTGTCCATCAACTGTGTTTTTTACACTTACATTGTGACGCATCTATGGAGATGCGTCACGGTGTAAGGCCCTGCGCCACATGAAACCTGCGTCAGGTTTCATGTGGGCGTTTCCACGCAGGGGGGGCATTCCGTCGCAGGAACGCCCCTGAAAAGTGACTCAGTGAAATCTACAAGATTTCACTGAGTCACTTTACCAACGCTGATGCGTCAAAACCCTGCGCCTGCTTAAAGCAGGCTGAAGGTTTGACGCACCACGTTAGAGATAGGGCAAGTTGGAAAAGTGCTGGAGTTGCGTGCTGCATGCAACGCAACTTCAGCACTGCGCCAACTTCATGCCCTAGATGCGACACGCATCTGTTTATTCCTGCGCCATGGTGCGCCGCATTGTAAATGCGGCTCATCATGGGTGGCGCAAAGATAAACTTGCGTGCCGTATCTTTCCTGGCGCATCTCTGCTGATTTGCAGAGATGCGTCAGGCAACATAAATCTGCCACCAAAGAACTACAAGAACACTACAGAGATGTCAGTTCTATTCCAGACACCCTTTCTTGTACTAGCTCTGATCAAATAAATCAGGCGTGTTAAGTTCTGAGGCACCATTTTCCACGTGGTTAGGAATCTAAGGCTAAAGACCGTACTTTACTTTGCAATCCTCCTTCCTGAGGCTGAGGTAGGAGTAGCTGCAGATGTCAACCCAAAACCTTTTCTGGGTTCTGCTCACTATCATAAGCTCCTCCAACCCACCACTAACATTGGAGACTGGGTGGCACATGCTGCTATACTTCAGGACCGATCGGAGGGGCAAGTAGTGTTCTTTTAGAATTTTAGGTTACACTTCTTAAGGGGCGCTTGTGCACGTATTGCTTCGGTTGTGGCCTCAGTGTCTCCTGGCCACTCCTCTATTGGCAACATTGTCAGAGACCACCACCTCATCACCATCTCCTACACCCCTGGTCCTAGCATCCACATTCTCATTTAAAAGTACTGGAAGGGGGGTTCTTATACTGTGTAAACTCATTAAGTCTCTGCCTTCAGCTGTCAGGAAAAGCACCTCATAATTAACTTCTTCTCCATCTAGACCACTGTCTTCACTTGGGATGACAGTAGATGATGGCCATCTCGTCAACAAAGCAAGAACTAAAAACGAAAGGTTAATCAAAAAGAGGTGCAAATGATAATACCCCCTAAAAGAACACGCCAAAGAAAACAGTGATCCTGTACAAATGAAAATCAAGCGAAATCACCACCAGCTGAGCTTTTCTTAACTAATGTTAAAAATAAAAAAGTATGTAAGAACCACTCCTAGTTGACATTCACTTGTATGCTGGCTTTATCTCACCAACATACAGTCAAATTGATAGCACTTAAAATGTGAATGTCTAAAACTCTACAGGAGGTTTGAACGTCCATATTGGTCTGCGAGTTCCCATAAGCATGTCCCAAGGTAAGCCCAAAGATCCACTTTCATAAGGTTTTCCAAATCCTAGCTTGCTCATCTGCTTTTGGGCCCTTTTGGCATATATTCATCATTTCATGCTCAGAAATTAATTGTCAGACGTTAGTCCGTAAATTTGTATGCCTTTCCTCCGTATGCCTTTCCTATGCATGCCTTTACTTTGCAGTTATATTTAAAATAATGATAACTGCCTTTCAACGTGAATCATTACTCCTCAAATAGGTTTTTTGCTCAACTTTTTTATTTATTTTTAGAATTACATAAATATGCATATTTGTTTGTAGAAATATATATGTTTATATTTATTATATATATGTTTATTTTTGGGGGGAACCTCCAGACTCCCCTTTTTCTTTTTTGGGGGGATGTTACTCTACAAACCCCCCTTTTGCAGTGTTTTTTGGGGGGAGGAACCCCCAAATACTCGCCTAAATAAAAAGAAATACCACACTTTACCTCTACACACCTCTGAACTGAGCCCCAACTAATTATCTCTACCTATCCTTTTACCCTAAAATCACCCTTTATCTCTACACACCCCTTAACCCTAAAATACCATTTACCTCCTTTACCTCTACTCTCGGCTTAATCCCCGAATCACCCTTAAACCCTTTACTTCTACCCACCCCTTAAACCTAAAATTACCCTTTACCTCCCGTCATCCCTAACCACTCCCTAATCCTAAAATAATCTTTCCCCTTTGCCTCCATTCACTCCTTAACCCAAAAATAGTCCATGCTGCCTTTTACATTTACCTACCCCTTAACCCTAAAATCACCCATACCCCTTTACTCTACCCAACACTTAAACCCAAAAAGAATGACACTTACCTACGGAGTAAAAGCTGTGGGGCAAAGGCTGGGCCGTAGAAACTGGGGGGTAGAGGCTGGGGCGAAGAGGCTGAGGAGTTGAGGCTGGGGAATAGAGGCTGAGGAGTTGAGGCTGGGGAAGAGAGGCTGATGAGTAGAGGCTGAGGAGTAGAGGCTGGAGAGTAGAGGTTGGGGAGTAGAGGCTGTGGAGTAGAGGCTGGAGAGTAGAGACTGGGGTAGAGCGTGAGGAGTAGAGGCTGGGGAGCAGAGGCTGAGGAGTAGAGGCTGTGTAGAAGAGGCTGAGGAGTAGCGGCTGGAGAGTAGAGACTGGGGAGTAGAGGCTGAGGAGTAGAGGCTGGGGAGTAGAAGCTGGGGAGTAGAGGCTGAGGATTAGAGGCTGGGAAGTAGAGGCTGAAGAGTAGAGGCTGGGAGTAGAGACTAGCGAGTAGAGGCTGAGGAGTAGAGGCTGGGGAGTAGAGTCTGAGCAGTAGAGGCTGGGGAGTAGTGGCTGAGGAGTAGAGGCTGGGGAGTAGTGGCTGAGGACTAGATGCTGGGGAGTAGAAGAAGGGGAGTAGAGACTGAGGAGTAGAGGCTGGTAAGTAGAAGCTGTGGAGTGGAGGCTGGGAGTAGAGGTAGAGGAGTAGAGGCTGGGGGTAGAGGCTGAGGAGTAGAGGCTGAGGAGAAGAGCTGAGGAGTAGAGGCTGAGGAATAGAGGCTGGGGAGTAGAGGCTAGGGAGCAGAGACTGAGGAGTAGAGGTTGGGAAGTAGAGGCTGGGGAGTAGAGGCTGGTGAGTAGAGGTAGGGGAGTAGTGGCTGAGGAGTAGGGGTTGGGGAGTAGAGGCTGAGGAGTAGAGGCTGGGGAGAAGAGGCAGAGGAGTAGAGGCTGGGGAGTAGAGGCTGAGGAGTAGAGACTGAGGAGTAGAGGCTAAGGAGTAAAGGCTGGGAAGTAGAGGTTGAGGAGTAGAGGCTGGGGTAGAGGCTGGGGAGTGAAGGCTGGAGAGTGGAGGCTAAGCGGACTACAAACTGCGGAATAATGTTACGCACCCACAGGAATGCATTGACGCCCTGGCACTGAAGAAGTTAAAACTCTAGAGGTTTTAGTACCAACTGCATTTAAGAAAGAGGAGGTGTGAAAGATAACATGTATGACCTCCATTGGTCTCACATAAGACTGACCACAGGCAAAAACTTCTTAAACAGCACACACGTTTTATACAAGAAACGTCTTAAAAATCCTCTTTCCCAAGCATGTTTCAGATCACCATACTCCCAGTTCTGTTTTAAGATGTATACAGAGATGTGGCCACGAACTACCGCTGTTTTTGTGTTTCCTGCAAAATGTTTATTTTACATTAGGGGCCCAAAAGTCAAACGCATGGTTAAAAAAAGCCCTCACAATTTCAGATGTCTATGAAACTGACTTCTCTCAGGGATATTTCTGGGCAGCATTGGGACGTCTGACAGTCATCGCGCAATAATTACACTCCACTCTGTTACTTGAAGAGTAAAAGCCCATTTTATTAGGACAAGGTTGCAATCATTATCGGTGACATGCATCAATAAAACGTTTTGCGATTCCTTATTAGCGATTGTTAAGGAATCGCAAATAAGGAATCGCAAAACGGGATGCATGATTTAAATTGCATAAAATTTGCGATTCGGTAAAAATCGCAATTTTTACCGAATCGCAAATATTATGCGAATTCCAATTTGCGATTTCGCAATTCCCATTGATTCCTATGCGCCAAAAGGCCAATGGGAATTGCGAATTCGCAAATTGGAATTCGCAAAATGTTGATGCATTCCATGGGTGCAGGGGGGGTCCAAAGGACCCCCCCTGCACCCCTGAAATGTATTTTGGAGTGCATGTTTCAAACATACATGTCCTAAGGACATGTGTGTCTGTAACATGACAGTGTTTTTAAATGCAAATTAGAGCATTTTAACACATTTTCGCAAATTACCACGAGGTTCAACCTCGTGGTAATTTGCACCCCCTAATTGCGAATTCGCAATTTTTAAATTAATCATGCATTGCTTTTAAGGAATCGCAAATTTGCGATTCCTTAAAAGCAATCGCATTTTTGGAATTCGCTAAAAATAGCGATTTTCCCAAAAATGCATGATGCATCTCAAAACATGATTTTGCATTCGCAAACGGCCGATTTTTGCGAATCGCACCGTTTGCGCATGCAAAAATCGTTGATGCATGTGCCTGTTAGACTTTATTAACAGTATATAAGTGCAAGCAATATACTTTTTCCATACCATACCGACTCATTCTCCTTTCAACCCTCTGAAAACCATCTCACCTGCATAAAATTTGCGATTCGGTAAAAATCGCAATTTTTACCGAATCGCAAATATTATGCGAATTCCAATTTGCGATTTCGCAATTCCCATTGATTCCTATGGGCCAAAAGGCCCATAGGAATCAACGGGAATTGCGAATTCGCAAATTGGAATTCGCAAAATGTTGATGCATTCCATGGGTGCAGGGGGGGTCCAAAGGACCCCCCCTGCACCCCTGAAATGTATTTTGGAGTGCATGTTTCAAACATACATGTCCTAAGGACATGTGTGTCTGTAACATGACAGTGTTTTTAAATGCAAATTAGAGCATTTTAACACATTTTCGCAAATTACCACGAGGTTCAACCTCGTGGTAATTTGCACCCCCTAATTGCGAATTCGCAATTTTTAAATTAATCATGCATTGCTTTTAAGGAATCGCAAATTTGCGATTCCTTAAAAGCAATCGCATTTTTGGAATTCGCTAAAAATAGCGATTTTCCCAAAAATGCATGATGCATCTCAAAACATGATTTTGCATTCGCAAACGGCCGATTTTTGCGAATCGCACCGTTTGCGCATGCAAAAATCGTTGATGCATGTGCCTGTTAGACTTTATTAACAGTATATAAGTGCAAGCAATATATTTTTTCCATACCATACCGACTCATTCTCCTTTCAGCCCTCTGAAAACCATCTCACCTGTTTGACTCTTCCCCATTTCCTCGGTTTCCTCCTTCCTCTCCCCATTCTCACCTTCACTTGCCCTCCAAGCATCCTCTGCTGAATTTCCTTCATTGCTCATTGCCTCCTGCGCCCCGCTATCAGTCACCTGTGTACCATTCTCCCCCCTTGAGGGGTGGTTCCGCCTGTATGTGACTCACCACCCTTCTAAAGTGCCGCCAACCAGGGAATCCCTGTAGGGCGGTTACCTGTCCCCCATACTTCCTGTGTACCTTTCGCCTTCCTTCGGCACTGTGTGGGTACCTTCCCACTGCAGAATTGCATCCCGCATCCCAATAATTCGTCTGTGACATTCCCCGACCGCAAAAGGTCCACATTATCTTTGAACAAGACCACTTGTTCCTCCTTAAACCATTCCTTTCCCTGCAGGTCGTTTCCCTTAGTGAATGTTTGACATTCCCCCATTCCATCCTCTGCGAGGCACAATTCAGGCAACTTAACCAAATACCCACCAGTTCCCTTTTTATTGAACCACTATCCATTTCCCTGTATCTTTATGTAGGGTCAGACCTGGCGTACTCATGAATACTTTCTCCCCACCTGTAACTACCTATCTGGGCAGTTCTTTTTTGACCCCCTTTCACCCATACTGGCAACGATGCCCACCATTGCATTCTATATTTCCCCCACCATGCCACATCCTATTGGCTGGTTTTCCAGCCTGTAAATGTCAGAACACCTGCTTGTCCACATTCTTTGCCTCCCAACGCATGAGAGAAGGGCCACCTATCCCAGTAACTGTCCTGGTTCCCGGTTTACTCCTGCATCCTGCAGTAGAAAAAAATGATTAGTCCTACAATAAATCCTTCCCTTTTCATAGCCCCTTTCCCATTTGCTCCAATACGGAACCTAGGAAACCCCTTTTAGTACCTAGAGCTTCCCATACAAATTGTTGTACTCCCCGTCCCCCATCCTTTAACTTCCTACCCCCATGGTCCATATTGACCCCCCTACCACTACAGCCCCATAGCCTAGGAATTATATCGCTCCATGGGCTGCCCCCACCCCTGCTACGTGGCCATTGCGTAAGACCTATAATGACCAGCAAGCAGTTGCTCTACCTTTCAACTTTTGGGAGAAGCAAATCCCTCCCATCTAGAGGCCTTCCCTCAAGTACAACTCCCCATCCATGTCTATGCCTCAAATGAGCCAACCGCTCTGTCAGAAAACACCCCCTTTCATGTCGCCACAAACACGCTCAGCTCACTCAAAATCCCTTTCATAGCAGCCAATCTTACTTTGCCTGTTCTCCATAGTAAAAACATACCGTCCAGTTTCCAGGTTTTGTATTCCCAGACACCCAGTTCCAACCACCCTGGGAAAATGTGCCCACTTTCTTTGATTTGACCAATATGTGATGCCCCAGTCACCATACATCCTCGACTGTCCCCGCACTTCTTTACTCCACACATTTTTGTTGCGTCTATCATTTAGCACCTGCCAAACCACGTCCTTCTCCGCAACATCCTATGACACCCCAGCATTTCATCTTAACTTTCCACACGCCCCAAATCCGCTCTCCTGCACGAAATCCACACCCCATGTTACAGAAAACCCGCCCCCTGCCCCGGCTGGGTTTCGGCACTCGATTCTCCCTGTTACCTCCTCTCAGCGTACCCCTTGAGTACTCCCCCCCCAAGCCCCTCATCCATTGCCCTCGGCTCAAGGTCCTCTCAACCCCAGCCAGTGGCAAAGAAAAAACGAGGGCAACCTCCTCTTTCTTTCAAGCAACCGCACTACCCCCTCGTAAATAGTCCCATTCACATATCCCCACAGACAGCCCTGGGCCCAACCGTTTCTCTTGGCACGACAACCTCTCAACCCGTTAACTTCTTTGAAGCGTTGACCTGCTCCTTCACTATCCCGTAGGCTCCCTGTCTTTCACATCCTTTGCACCCAGTTCCTGCTACTCTCCCAGAGCCCCACTGTCCCTTATGCCACAAAAACACCCACTGAGTACGCTACAATGTTTCAGATCAGGCGCTCCGTCTTGCCCCCCCCCCCCCAGGCAAGTCCTTGCCCATATATTTGCCCCCTTTACTTTACACAATGTTTGCGCCTGTTTACTGTGACATCCCTTGAGACCCACTGCTCCTTGTGACACAAAGCCCCCCACCACATGTGCTAAACTTGTTAGTCAAGGTGTATCATCCTTGACCGACCCCATATCAAGCGAGAAACCGTGTGTGTCTCAGTATTGTCGAAAGAGCTAACGTGACGTTGTACAACACCATTCTATCCACCAATCCACACATTCGCCCCCCTTTGACAGAAGTCCTCATCCACTATGGCACAGCGCACCCTTGGGAGTTCCATTGCTCCCACTCATTGTTGCTCATTTCCTATACAGATGGGTTGAACATCCCATGAGATCCCGACTCCTTGTTTCTGGACCAGCAACCCCTCTCTCATTGACATCTTTTCTCCATAGTCTGCTCAACCCTTGCAGTAAGTGATCTACTTCAGATTGTCTGCCTTTCTAGGCCTCTGTGGCCTTGCTGCCTTACCTGTCCCGCGTCCGATACCCCCCTTCGCATTGCCATAGCACCAGCTTCTTGTCGGGATAGGTCGAGTGCCATTGGCCCATGGCCTCAAGCTAACCAGGTACAGGCATTCTGGCCCGGACTGCTTGCCCTCTACCTGAGTGGCCTTCTTCTGTTCTTCCAGGGTGGCTAACGTGATCTTGTGTGAGTGGATGTCTCTCCTTCGTCTCTGGTCATCCGGCGCAGAGACCGACACAGGTCCCCCCGTCTCCGTGGTGAGAACTGCTCTGTTCCCCCGATGTTCCAAGGAAAAACCAATCACCTTATCTCCCAATTCAGACTTTCCACTACTTGTTAAGTGGTCCCTGTGTAAGGGCCAGTAAGTCACTAGCCGGCTTTGAGTGGAGGCTAGGTGTTGCGTTGTTGCCAATCAGTATGTACATTGGTCCTGCTCAAGTTCCCCTGTGGTTTTTCCACGTTGTGATTGACCCTGACCCTTATCCACATTTTGTCAGTCTGACGAAAACCGTCCCCCATCGATCGTGTCATTCAGCTACTTCTCCATGAGTTTCACCTGGACAATTACCCTGCCCCCAAGCCCCACGTCGTAAGATGCTGGCACAATTTCAACAAACCAATGTCTTTGTTCATGGTAACGGGCACCCTTGGCCCCCCGTCACGCCCGTTAAGCATGGCAACTCATGATGATTGCCCCACACTTATCCTCATCCTTTTGGTCGCTTCCACATTGTCCATTTGAACACCTTCCCAACCAAGCCGTTGGGCTCCACTTTCCCCTTTCACCCCAAGACATGTGCAGCAGCTGCACCTGTTGATCCGCCCAAGCTCTCTCCCTCCCCCCACAACACCCCACCGACCGGCAGGCTTCAATCAATCAATCAATCAAGAAATTTGTATAGCGCGCTACTCACCTGGAGGGTCTCAAGGCGCTTGGGGAGGGGGGTCCGCTACTGCTCGAACAGCCAGGTCTTGAGTTGCTTCCTGAAGGAGAGGTGGTCTTGGGTAAGACGGAGGTGGATGGGGAGGGAGTTCCAAGTCTTAGCTGCCAGGTGTGACCCACTTGTGGGACACCCCCGCGCCGCACGGCCACCAGCTGCTGCGTGTGCCCCTTGCCTGCCCTCTGCCTCGCTGCTGCCTCGTTTGCCGGCTGCCGCCGCTGCGAGTGTTTTTGCCCTTGTTTTGACGTGATTTTGTGCTTGCTTGGTTTAACTCTCTTTTTTCCCCTGTTTTAGCGTTTATTTGTGCCTGTTTTATTGTATTTTCATTTTCCCCGTGTTTGTTCTCCTTCCTTGTTGTCCGCCTACCTCGCCGCCCCCGCCCTCCCTTCCCGCCACCGCCGCTTGTCCCCGCCCCTTTTTTGTCTTCTGTAACCCTCCCCGCTCCCGCCTCCCAGCTGCTCCGCCCACCCGCGCACTTCGCCTCAAATGGCGACCGTGCGAACGCGCAGCGGTCAGGCGCAGCGGGCGCGCCGATTGTGCGCCGAAGGCGCGCCAAAGGTAAGCCCGTCTGCGCCCGTCCGCGACCGGATCGCGACCAGCGCCAGGACCCCTGGACCTCGAAGACCTCGACCTACCCGCCTGACGTACTCAGCCGCCACCCTCATCGCTCTCAACACCGGCCGACTCCCAGAATGCCACCAAGCCACTCCAAGACGCACCCACGGACCTTTCAGCTGCCACACCTGCAAGTTCTCCTGCATCCGGACCAGCCCCGCACCAGCACCCGCCAAGTCGAACACCAGCAGCACCCACCTCAAGTGCATCCTGCTCAACACCCGCTCCGTCCACAGACACGCCATCGAACTCTGGAACCTCCTAGACGCCACAGCCCCTGACGTTGCCTTCCTCACGGAGACCTGGATGAACGCCTCTTCAGCTCCCGACATCGCCATCGCTATCCCAGAGGGCTACAAGATCGTCCGGAGGGACCGAAACGCCAACCAGATGGGAGGAGGCATCGCCATCATCCACAGGAACACCATCCGTCTCACGACCAGCACCGACAACACCCTGACCAGCGCCGAACACCTGCATTTCCAGATCCACACCAACCCGAACACCACCCTCAGAGGCACCCTGATCTACCGACCCCCTGGACCACGCACGCAATTCAGCAAGGACATCGCCGACTTCATCAGCCCGCAGGCCCTCCCCTCCGCTGACTACATCCTCCTGGGAGACCTCAACTTCCATCTGGAGAACAACAACGACCACAACACCAGCACCCTGCTCGACAACCTCGCCAACCTGGGACTCAAGCAACTGGTGTCCACCCCCACCCACCTCGCCGGACACACACTCGACGCCGTCTTCTCATCCAGCACAGACATCGACTTCAGCCACGCCACAGAGCTTCAATGGACGGACCACAGCTGCGTCCACTTCACCTTCAAGAGAACGACGACCCACCATCACCAGCAACAGACCGCCCGCAGAAGCTGGAACAAGATCACAGCAGACCAGCTCGCCACCTCCCTGAGCCAGCACCCTCCTGCCAGCTCAGCGAACCCCAGCCAGGCCGCCGACAACCTCACGAAGTGGATCAGCAACTGCGCGGACGAACTCGCCCCGCTGAGGACCCCGCCTAGCAGACCCGGCAGCAAGAAGGCCCCATGGTTCACCGACGAACTCAAGAGCTCCAAGAAGAACTGCCGAGCCCTCGAGAAAGTCTGGAAAAGGGAACCGACACCGGACAACAGGACCTCCTACAAACTTGCCACCCGGAAACACCACCAGCTGATCCGCGCCACCAAGAAAACAGCATTCAAGGACCGGTTGGACAACAACGCACACAACTGCAAGGAACTCTTCAACATTGTGAAAGAGCTTTCCAACCCCAGCGCAGGAAACAACGACATCACCCCATCGCAAGACCTCTGCAACTCCCTCGCCTCATACTTCCACAACAAGATCACGGACATACACAGCAGTTTCAACAACCAACCAACGCACACCATGACCGACCAACCACCCCCCCCCACCACCCTCCACGCCTGGACCCCGATCAGCACCGAAGACACCATCCGCACGATGAACTCCATCCACTCCGGATCACCGACCGACCCCTGCCCTCACCACGTCTTCAACAGGGCCGACGCTGTCATCGCACCCCACCTGCGAGACATCATCAACACCTCCTTCGACACCGCCATCTTCCCTGAGAGCTGGAAACACGCCGAACTCAGCGCTCTACTCAAGAAACCAACAGCGGACCCCACCGACCTCAAGAATTACCGCCCCATCTCGCTTCTCCCGTTTCCAGCCAAAGTCATCGAGAAGACCGTCAACAAGCAGATGGCCGCCTTCCTCGAGACGAACGGATCCCTCGACCCCTCACAGTCCGGCTTCCGAGCCAAACACAGCACCGAGACCGCCCTCATCGCCGCCACCGATGACATCCGAGCCCTGATGGACAATGGAGAAACAGCGGCCCTCATCCTCCTAGACCTCTCCGCGGCATTCGACACGGTCTGCCACCGCACCCTAGTACGGCGCCTCAGCAACATCGGAATCCAGGACAAGGGGCTGGAATGGATCATCTCCTTCCTCGACGGAAGAACACAGAGAGTCCGCCTACCACCGTACAAGTCAGAGGCCTCCGAAGTCATCTGCGGCGTCCCCCAAGGATCATCCCTGAGCCCCACCCTCTTCAACGTCTACATGAGCCCCCTCGCGGCCATCGTACGCAAACACCACCTCAGCATTATCTCCTACGCCGACGACACCCAGCTGATCCTCTCCCTGACCAACGACCCCGCCGCCGCCAGAGCCAACCTGCACGAAGGGATGAAAGAGGTAGCCGAGTGGATGACGACCAGCCGCCTGAAACTGAACTCGGACAAGACGGATGTCCTCATCCTGGGCTCCTCACCCTCCGCCTGGGACGACTCCTGGTGGCCTCCCGCCCTGGGCACCGCACCCAAACCGACAGACCATGCACGAAACCTGGGCTTCATCCTGGACTCCTCCCTCTCCATGACCAGGCAAGTCAACAACGTCTCCTCGGCGTGCTTCAACATCCTACGCATGCTACGGAAGATCTTCTGGTGGATCCCCACAGAGACCAGGAAGACCGTCACCCAGGCCCTCGTCACCAGCCGACTGGACTACGGTAACGCCCTCTACGCCGGTACCACCGCCAAGCTCCAGAAGAGACTCCAGCGGATCCAAAACGCCTCAGCCAGACTCATCCTCGACATCCCACGATCCAGCCACATCTCCGGACATCTGAGAGACCTTCACTGGCTCCCCGTCAACAAGAGAATCACCTTCCGCCTCCTCACCCACGCACACAAAGCCCTACACGACCAAGGCCCGAGCTACCTCAACAGCCGAGTCAACTTCTACGCTCCCAAACGCCACCTCCGATCAGCCAACCACGCCCTCGCCGCCGTCCCCCGCATCCGAAGAGCGACTACAGGAGGAAGGTCCTTCTCCTACCTGGCCGCCAAGACCTGGAACTCCCTCCCGTCCGACCTGCGCCTGACCCAAGACCACCTCTCCTTCAGGAAGAAGCTGAAGACCTGGCTGTTCGAGCAGTAGCGGCACCCCCCCCCCCAGCGCCTTGAGACCCTACGGGTATGTAGCGCGCTCTATAAGTGTCACTGATTGATTGATTGAGGTAGGAGAAGGATCTTCCTCCCATGGTGGCTCTTGGAATGCGTGGAATGGCGGCGAGGGCATGGCTGGTCGATCGTAGCTGGCGAGTGGGAGTGTAGAACGTCAGGCGGTTGTTGAGGTACCTGGGGCCCAGGTCGTGGAGGGCTTTGTGTGCGTGGGTAAGGAGTCAGAACGTGATTCTCTTTCTGACGGGGAGCCAGTGCAGGTCTCTCAGGTGTCCGGAGATGTGGCTGTGTCGGAGGATGTCCAGGATGAGTCGAGCGGAGGCGTTCTGGATGCGTTGGATCCTGTTTACCCTTTGTGTCCCTCGTCCCATGTCATTTGCCTTATTCCATTACCTGAGTGTCCGTCTGGGACCTCCTCTTCCTTGCCCAGAGCCGCTGTTCCCTTATGGTCCCCGCCTTCCACTCCGTCTTTGGCCACACGTCCCTCCTGCAAAACACCAATCTGTCTATTGCATTAACTCCCCCCCTGAAAAACCCTACTCCGCTGCACCCCCTCATCACTAAACTTCACCTCCAACCACGACTTCACAAAACACCTAGACTTCAAACCTGTATCCAGTATAGTAGGAGTCAGGGCCTTACCACTAACCCTCGTGACTCCTCGCGCTTTTACCTGTCAATCAACACTCCTATCCCCATCACACCATCACACTCCCTCTCTTTATCTGTTTACCATCCATGCCATTCTTCTCAAATGCATTCACAACATAGTAGGATTCACTGTGCAGTCCCCTACTGCTTCTGGCCAGTGTCATGGGGACGTTGTGCGCCCTGCTGGCATCACCCCTTTTCTGCCAGCCTCCAACGTCGATCCTGGTCTGCCCCCTCCCAGAACATTCTGACCTGGAGGTCCCAAGCACCACTGGGCCTCAATGCAGTGCTGGCAGCCCCTCTCCTCTTATCTGGGGGCCGGCCGTCTAGAAAAACCAAAACCACCAGGGCCCCCTGCGGTCCCCCACCCAAGTCTCCCTTACTACCCTGCTGGCTGACAGGGCCACTGCTGCCTGCTGCTCCTGCCATGTGCCTCCTCTCCCCCCCAAGCAGAAAAATCCTGTCAATGGCACCTCTCTCACCCACCCCGGTGAGGCCCCCCCTGTGGCCAAGGAATGATAGTAAGGGCTGTGTGGGCAGGGTTATTAACCCTGCCTCCGCACGTAGCCCATGTGCGTCCCGCCACTAGCCCCCCAGGCCTGCAAACCTCTACTATGCTTGGCGGCTCACGTCTACAAGCAGCCACTGCTACCACCGCCCCCGGATGACCATCACGGCACAGGATACTGACGCATGGCCGATGCGGGCAGGCTTGTACCCCGCCTCCGTAAGCCACTTAGGAGCGCCCTGCCTCAGCCCCCCCCCCCCACAAGCCTCCAGACATCCCATGTAACACTCGGCGCAGACCGCAGCCCACTTGGTGATCATGAGAAACAGACCCCGCCCCCGGTCTACTACCAGGCCTTGAGTTCCCCGCCCAGCATGGTTCACGCGGCGCTTCGCCGCACTCGTCATATACACCCAGTCTGCTGTAACAAAGCCTGGCGTGGTTTTACTGACCTGAATTATTAGCCAGTAAAATAGGTCCCATGCTCCTGTACGCAAGAAAAATGGGTGCAGGAATACCAGGCAAGCAGTAACCTGTTGGAGTGGTTCCCACCCAAAGATACACCCAGTCCAGTGAGGTAAGCACCCCCCCCCCCAAACGAATAACCCGAGGACACCTATGCCGCACTGTGTACTCTGCTAGCCCGCCCATTAGCCCTACTAAACTTTGCTAATTCTGACCCCTACATTTTTTTCGTCCCCCCGGTGGTGCTAAGGTGTCAGGAAGCGGCCGGATCCTCCTCTCCTGATACCGAAACCGTTCCTAGGATGCTTGTTTCCAGTCCAGGGAGGACCTGGCCTGGCAGTATGGGCTGGACTGTTCCCATTGGCCGCAGGGTCAAGACTGATTTGCATATGGCTGGGTCCAAACTGGAATGGCATAGTGAGCAAAGAAACAATGGATTTTTGCCCAGATCTCTGTACTGGGGTGAATGTATGACATTGTTCTGCATTCTGTCCATCACTTGTTATTTTTGCATTTGTCACCCCGATTTGGATGGGTATGCCCAGACATGGGTCCCATGCTCTCCATGCTACTTGAGTCAAGCTATCCTGGCTGATGAGGGCTGAAAGCCGGAAACCGGTCCTAGGATGCTTGCTTCCAGTCCAGGCCCTGGACCTGGCCTGGCAGTTCGGGGTGGACTGTTCCCATTGGCGCAGGGTCAAGACTGATAAACATATGGCTGGGTCCAAACTGGAATGGCATAGGGAGCAAAAAAACGGGGAAGACTAGTCTGGGAACTTTACTTCCCCCCGGGGCCCTCACTGTAAACATGTTGAATAAATCCGTGACGAGGTACCAGTAAGGGATGGGGCTTGGGTAGTAATAACGAACATACGCATTCAATATTAATTATGTAGAAAAGCAGAGTGTTTGCAGTTTGCATCCAGGAGTGGCTACCTTCATCCTGGCTGACTCTGCATTTTAACTTGGAATTATGCACAGAAGTTAGGAGCAGATGGGGGGTGAGTCACTGTCTAAATTCCTAAGTAAGTGATCGAATCCTTTCCCCCTTAAACTTCTGTTCATAAACAACCTTTTGAAATACCTTAATTCCACGAGGTTGACTTTTTTCTCGCTAATCTGCAAAGCGTAAACATATGTTTGCAAACTCAGTCACCCTCTCCAGGTTAAAGTATGTCGACAAAAAAGTATCCCGCCAAATATTTTTAACGTTGTTCAATGTAATCTACTAAACAGAAGCAACATGTTCATATAAGGTTCATGTCCCATCAAAATGTGGTTTCTATTACTTTTTTGTATAAGGTCAAAACTGATGATTTGCTGCCAAGGTATCAAGTCGATTATTAAATTGCAGCACGTGGCAATAGATGAAATAGTGCTCCCTAGCGGCTAAAACGCTTCGTCTTACAGCAGGAACTCTCAAGTATTTATTATGGGTCAGTTTTAGAAGATGATTCACTTTGTTAGACGAAAATATATAGATGGTTTTACCTGATTGTTAAAAATCAGAGACGGCGGACTTTTTTCCCACGAAAATCGAATTTTCTAATGCAGGAATTCCACAGTCATGGACCGGGGATGCGGTTGCTGGGAATTCTAGGTGAGTCCACTGTAAAAGCTGATGAGCACTCAGAGCCCCCCCATATTTCCCCAAATGTTGTTGCTGTAGGGATTTCGTCCTGGGGAAAAGAGTTTTCCCGGTGGAGATACAACAAAGTAATATAAATCGGTCTAATGATGCACATTTGTGTTATATTTCTATTTCTCCATGTGCACATTCTACATGCTGAAGCCAAAGGTGAAGCTCACGGAAGCACGGAAGGGGGGTATTCTTGGTTGGTAGCTGGGTCGGGGGTCCTTAGTCGGTCTGGTATGTCTATGTTCGTTTTACCTCGCCTTGATTTTTGGGATCTGGAATTTAAATATGAATTGTGGATGGTTTCCCAAAAAAGTACAAATCTGTACCTATAGAAGTACTCCTTGAATGTGTGCAAATTTACTACTATTAACCTGTTTCCCGGAATAATGTTGTCAATCAAATACCCAAAGGTGAAGGGACAATTGTTTGTAAATAGTGCACCCACTGGCAATCGCTTGAGGAAACATTCCAACCTACCGTTTCTTCACCCACTGTGCCTGAGCTTAATAACGAAGTATATACAAAAGTCTTCATATATATAACTTACATTGTAGATAAAGACACAGACGAGGTAGTGAGCGAATCTTACAACAGTTGACCGGCGAAACGCTGGAATACAGGTAAAAGTAGTGACATGGGCGAATGGAGGCGCAAAGAGGGGAAATAACTGAAAAGTATAACTGAGCACTAAAACAGAATTCCCTTTGTTTTATATACACTTTGTAGATAAAGAAAATAGACAGAGCCCTGATGAGAACCCACAAAGTGATGAAATTGGGTTTGAAACGCGTCAGCATTTAAAACAGAAACGCATCAAATTGCTATATATTGAATGATAAATGCTTTAGTGTTTACTTTGTCCTTTGGTTTTAAATCTAATCAGAGATCAGTTTTTGAATACGAATTTAATGTTGCCAAAAGTCATTGTGAAATGTGTAGTGTATATGTAGGTAATGTGGAATGCATACGTATTGATATAGTGAATGTATGTAGAAAGTGTTAAATGTGTTATTGTGTTTTTTACAAACAAGAAAGATCTAAAAATAATGAAGTAAAAAATAAAAAGGTATGAAGTAGATATACCAAACAAACTATACGAGTAATTTTGGTTTGTTTTCCTTAATTGCCAGGAGATAAGAAATGTGAGGTTGGCAATCTTTTTTGTACAAGTATTGACGGTCCAGCCAACTCCACGCCCCAGGACCTAACTCCTTATTGTAAGAAAACCTTTCTAAAAGTGGCATTTTTAAAAACTATTTAAAAGTATGACTTTACCATTAAAGAAGACTTTTATTTGCAATTTCATAGATGCCAAACATGAAATGCTATCTGTTGCCAACCTACCGCTAGCAATTATTAAATGTAATAAGGCAACCCAATGTTATACTATGGGACAAGTGAGCCTAACATTGGTGAAAAAACGAATTCAGGGATTTTTCATTACCACGGCATGTAAAACGGGAAAGCATATGCCCAACCTTTCAATTACCAGGCACCCAGCTCTATGGGCTACCTAGGGCCTAACTGAGGGGTGTCCGTTATGTAGGGGTGGGCAAAAAATTCTGATTCGCCGGCGGAGTTTGCAGAGTTTTGCCCTCTCCTCGCTGTGCGAGTTTTGCAGAGTTCTGGCAAAACTCCACCATGCACTGTTTGGCTGAGTTTTTTCTCACACACAGCTCACCAATGTTAAGGTAGTGAGCGGGAATGTGCGTCCCCGAGTGCAATTTTCTGACACTTGAATGTTTCCTGGCACTATTTTATCAATGCTGGTGACTTACGGCAGGTCGTGACCGTTCGCATTGACAAAGCTGATGCTCAAGTAGAAAATGTGCTCAAGGAGCACAAATAAGCAGCATGGTGGAGTTTGCCCTGATTTTATAGCACAAAACAATTTTCCAATGCTAAAAATCAAAGGGAGCAGTGCAAGTTGCCGAATTCCTGCCACTTGCAGATCTCTGGAGTCTCGCAGAGTTTTTATGTAACTCGGTGAAATTCCACAGAATAAAACTCTGCAAGCTCCACCACGCCTACTTATATTCAATAAAGGGGAGTTTAATGCTGGGTAAGGGGTTTATGTTGCAAAGTAAAATTGCCAGCTTTAAACTCTATTCAGGCTGTAATGCTAGACCTTGGACATGTGTTAAAGGGCTACTTAAGTGGGTGGCACATTATGTGCTGCAGCCCAACTAGTAGCGTTTAATTCATTGACCCTCTGCATATGGTAACCATGCTACAAGGAACTTATAAGTAAATCGAATATGTCAATAAGGTGTAAGCCAATCTTAACATGTTTAAAGGAGAGAGGTGTAGAATTCAAGATGAAATACCAGGAAGCAGGATAAAGTTGAAATAATCAGTTTATTCTTCAAAGAGGATATCACCCACCAGCTGAGTTAACTGTCTCAACTCAACTGTCTGCAAACCACAGCTTGTTTCTAACCTCAACTATGGCATGCATACATTCTAACATATGACTGCAGAAGAGCATTAGAGAAAAGGGAAAAAAGGAATAAGGATCATAGAGATATCAGATGTATGACATATCAGATGTATGACAGGATATCACAAGAGGACAAACACTTGAGCATTGATTAGCAGTAGGAAAGAGCTTATGGCCACCAAAAACGAATTTAGCAAAACGAAAATGGAGAGAAAATACCAACATTTTGGAACTGGCCATACAGAAAGAGTCAGGTCCAACTGGTTCCCTCATTGTAAAAATCATATTTTCAACCAATAAGCAAGGGGATTCACCTATTTTTTTTTCTTTAAGTATTTATAACTGTGTTTCTTTTCTGATCTTAAAGAAGACATGGTATCAGTAATGGCCTGCACCAGATAAAGAAAGGGTTCTTGTTTTTACACAAGTTATGGTTCACAGGACCCCAATGAATTTTGAAGATGTGAATGCTTGTTTAATTTGTTGGATGTGTGCAATGTGTGTATTTCCAGCTGTAGCACTATGGAGTGTTGAGTATACAGAATGAGAAAAGGGGAGATACAAATTTTGGAAATGTAACCATTCAAATTTCAGCAAATAAATGCAAATGAATCAAACGGAGAGTGAAGCATCTGTTACACCTTTCTTTCATGGGGATCCTTGTGTTCTTTTTTAGGACACTGCTTTATCATCTGTTCCTCACTCAAGACACCTATTGTCAATACTGGCAGAGTCCTGGATTCAGACAATCACCATTTTTCAGACAATCACTGCCACATTTTGGTGTATGGGTGAATCATTGTTTACCCAACCAACCTCAGAGATAACCCATATGTTCGGACCCTCTTAATTAGGAAAAGGGTAGCGCCCACTAAGGGGAAGAAAAAGAATGAGGCACAATGGGAAGACATGAACCAGGGTGTCCAAACGAGGAGCAAAGCCACAGACCAGACAGCAGTACAAAGCACAAGTGCTCCTTAGTGTTCAAGCTTACAACTGGAAAGGAACTGAATCCAAGCTAAACTTTAGTTTCAAACAGGGGACTGGGTTTCATCGCTACTACCCCCTTTGACTTGCCTAACTCTGCAGGAAGATTAAGCTCTGTGCTTTTTTCAATGCCAAACTGCAGTCTGATCAAGAGGATGACACAAGGGCAGACCTGAAAGACATGCTGTGGGACTGCCCTCAGATACGTACATACTGTTCTACCATACACTCCCAACTGGAATAAGTCACATGCACTTCATCCTGGTAGATGGGAGCTCTGGGAATATATACCAGACCATGGAAACTCAGAACTGCAACACGTTTTCTAGATTTGGACCTCATATTGGCCAAAAAAAGATCACAATGCTTTGGAAATATCCTATCCCACCGCTGAATCTGGACCAATGACTGGGCATGTTCACTCGTTGGGCAAAGTCTGAGGCAGTGACATTGTACTGAGAAGATGCCAGTTGGCAATGATATTTACATGTGTGCTGTGGTGTTTATAGGGGTAAAGGGCAGGTAGTAATTTGTGTTTAGTTAATTAATATATAGTTGTTAATTAATGTTAATTATTTGATGTTCATTTTGGGTTAGTGTTTATTTTTTGCTGTGCTGTTTTTACTTTAAAAGAGGTATAGGGTGGGAATGAAATAAATGTTATTTAGTTTATGATTATTTATTTAATAGTGATATTTTTTAATTTAAAAATAAGTTTTAATTATGTAATTTATTATTTTACAATTTAATTTAGTTGTGTGTTGTCGGCATTCTAGTTTTAAAGTGTGTGTAGTTAATTAATTTGTATTCGTTATGCAATAATAATTTTCTATTGATTGTTAATAATATTAATTATGGAAGTGATTTTTTTAAATGTAGAAGAGTGTTGTTATTTGTGTGGTGTTATAGGATAGGAAATAAAATTAATACATTTATGTATTAATTAATGTTTTGGTTGTAAATATTTTCTAGTTTAAACAAATTATTTTTTTCAAATGTATTTATTATCTTATTTTGTATGATATTTGTAGGTATTTTTTTAATGTAATTATTATTATAATAGGTTTTCTTTTCATACATTTGATTTTTAATTTTTAAAATAATTATTTATTTTTATTTTTAAAAGAATATTTTAATTTGTTTATTTTTTAACTGTTGGAGTGTGAATAGTACATTTTATCTCTCTGCTATACAACACTTTCCCTACTGTTGCACTCACAGGAGTGGGAATAGTAATTTTTACCTCTCTGCTATCCAACACTTTACCAACACTTTACCCCTCCGCTATCCAACACTTTCCCTACTGTTGCACAGACTATATTCGGCAAGTTTAAATATGTTTTAATCGTTTAATATTTTAATTTATTATAGAATTTTGTTTTTTATATTTTAAATTATTGATACATATTTTACTTTTTTACATAATTTTAAACTTTTAACATAAATGAAAATATTAGTTTATTAATTGTTTTAAAGTAAATATAGACATGTATATATAATTGTGTTTGTGTGTTTTTTTTTTTTTTTATTAATTTATTTGTTATACTTTGTTAAAATGTATATTAAATGTAATTTATTTTGATAAAATGAATTTTAATATTTAATGCATTTAATATAGTATTTTATTTTTATATAAGAATCAATATTTTATACATCTATATTTTTACATCAATGATTTTAGTCGAAATATGTGTACCTACCTACCTGTTCAAGTATAGGAGTCGATATTTTTGTTGTCTATATTTTTTCTTCTATGTTTACGATCAATGTTGTGTCAGTAAACCAAAAGAAACAAAAACCTATGAAACCACCTGGTTCACACCTGACCACGTGCCCCTGTGAATAAAACCCTAGCAGTATCTCAATATGGGCTTCCAACCAGTGATCTTACAAATTTGCCATGTGGTTCATGCAGTGCATGTCATCTGACTATCATAACTAAAATAGACTTAGGCTTAGACAAACCCTGGCGCTAAGAAAACATACTGACTGTAACACATCAAACATAATATACATGATTGCTTACCCATGTAATATGAGGTATATCACAATGAGCAACAGAAAAACCTGGAGAAGTCTGCGTTAATATTTGCATTCTATTCCACCCTCGCAGTGTGTAATTACAGGGTCCGCCTTCCGCTACTTAACTTTAACAGCCCCTCTCCGAGGTCATTTACCGGAATGCGTGTCTTTTATCATTGGTATGTCTCTCGCCTCATTGTGCATGAACGAAGATAAAACAAAAAAGTTCATATAAAGTACAGTATAGCATAGCCTTTGGGGGCTGACACAAAGAACTATCCCTATGCATGTTTGTGTCTGTCGACGTCTGTTGTTGTTATGCCATCATGTAACCATTAATTTATCATAGAACTTGCAGTGCTAACTATTGCTCTATCAGTGAGATGTTAATTGGTTTCTAGGACAATGTGCCCAGAGAACCAGGACCAATACCTGTCCTCAATGCTCTGTTTTATGTGCTTCTCTTCATTCTTGCAGGTACTGGGCAAATGCACCAAAAGAGTATGTATGTCAGTGGCACTGGCTTGCGTGACTTAGTGAATTCACTTACATACACATGTACATTTCAATTTGTGTATCACAAACTGTGATTACTGACATACTGAGTTGTAGGACACTGCCCTAGAACTTAATAGAACAAGGATCTGTCATAAAAGAGGTCCTGAGAATAGCCACGAGACCCAGCATGGTGAAACATGTAGACCGTTCTTGTTGGAGATGTACAGAAACAGTGAATCGCCCGCATCTACATCCCTTTTGGTTTTTAACCTTACCCAAGTACCCATTTACTGAATAAAATAAATCTGGATATTTGAGGTAAATTCAATATATTATACAGATCCCACTGGCAATTGCTCTTAGACGTGTTCCCCTACTTGGGAGGTTGAGGCCAGTCAGGCACACTAGGGGGCTTATTTACAAGGCACTTGTGCAGCCTGTACGTCACTTTTTCCCATGTTAAAAGTGACGCACTGGCGGCGCAAGGGGCTTATAAATAAGCCGCTAGGTGCCTTGAGCGAGGACCCAATGATGAAGCATGCCACTAGTGATTTCTAGTGGGTGAGGGTCCCCTAAAAAAAAACTATGATGCCTGCAAAAGAAAGGTGTGATAGTGGCTCCACTCTCCTTTTGATTCTTTTTTCTGCAAGTCCTACTCCACTCTTCCATTTCATCGTCCTTATTATCCTAGCCCCCTTGAATATCATATGCCTTCTAGGATAGGTTAGGTTGGCAGATTTTTTAGAGTGCAGGCTACCACCTCCACAGGGGTATCCAGTCACTGAAAAATCGAAACATTCCAAAGCTTAACTAGAAACCACTGGTAAGCAAACAAGTGACCTAAAGATGAGATGGGAACAGCCATCTCTTTAAGACTTTACTAATTTTCCTCCATTTTTCACCCTGATGAAGATGGAGAGGCTGGGATTTCCACTTTCTACTACTGCCACTGAAAAAACCTACCCACTACTCTTTTTAAGACATACTCTGGGAACCACTAAAAACGTTGTCTCTGGATCTGAATAACATGGTGCATTGAATAGGAAAAAGCCTTGCGATGGCATGTAGCTCTTATGTACAGGAAATGCAAGAGAGGGGGGGTTTGTTTCAAAAGAAATTTAGGACTGACATATGGAGTACCTGTCTCAGGTGTGTGATCAATATCCATTAAGGCCAATATCAGAGAAAATGTACACTAACACTAAGGGGTCATTAGGATGGCGGTAGGGCCCTATCGGGAAACGGGACGCCCGCCATAAGGGTGGGGGTCCCGTGGGGGCAATTAGGATTCGCCGCCACTGTTGTGGGCGCATCCTGCATTCCTGTCATTGTGGCAGGCAGTGCAATCAGCACCGACCGCCACAATGCCAGGAAGGCATGTTGTGCAATTCCATGCACAACATGGCAGGCACCACCCGGTGCCAGCCATGTTGTGCATGCAACTCCCCATGTGCACCCCCCAGAGTCCCTGGGGGCCCCCAACCGCCCCCCAATGTCAAACACTGCATGCCTTTTCATGGCGGCTTTGCCGCCACGGAAAGGCATGTCCCTGCCTGCATAGTAATATGGGTGGCGGTGTCTGACGGGGCAGAAAAGTGGCAGACGGTCTTTCCGCCCGCTGCGGTCCCCCACCATAGTAATATGGCAGGGGGAATTGGGTGGCGGGCGGGGTCGGATCACGGGCTGATTGCCACCGCCATGCGGGCGGTGGGATCCGCCTGTGATCCTAATGGGCCCCTAACAGTGGTTCTTAAACGATTACCTTTTGTGAACCCCAACGAATCACTATTTGAAGCTAGGGACCCTAACCTAAGTAATTTCTACTGTTTGAACCTCAAAACAAGACACAAAGGTGCCGACACAAAAAAAACATCAGCAATACACAAATTATTAAATATTTTATTTAATTCAAACAATTCACAAAAATCGAAATGCTAATTTTGATGGGAATGTTGAAGCTTTTAGAAATTTGGTTTCATTTATAAAAGTTAAAGGGATATGATGACTCTAGCATATTACTTTGTTTTTATTGCTACTACTGTCTGCACATATCAGTGCATTAATTGAGGCAACGTCCAAACTATACAAGATTGTCTTTGCTGTATTTGGGATGGCCCTACCACTTAAGCAAAAGATACCAACTTAATTTTTAGCCTTCAATTTCAGTTACCATCACATTTACAGAGCACATCAACATATATAATTTTACATTTTGCTATGTATATGAACTCTATAAATTTGCTATGATTTAATTTTCACAACATTTGCGGACACCACAGGTCAAGCCGTGGACCTACAGAAGACCGTAGACCACATCATAAGAACCTCTGAACTAGAAGATTCCCGTTTTGTAACTGGGTATTGCCCAAGATATGCTAAGGATTGTAATACATGCACGGTTCATGTTTGTCTAGCGTATTAAGTAAGCAAAATCTAAACTTCATTCATGTAAGGAAGCAAGAAACCGGTATCTTTAATTAGCCTAATGAAATCATTTATTTGCAAGCTTTGACAACCTGCAGATTGCCACATGAGGCTCTGAATAAAGGAATATCCTACACCAAGATGAAGTGATGCTTTTCTTGTTTACAAAAGTTTGGAAATAAATTATTTTGTTAGCTTACTTAGGATGGCGATGTTTTTCTTTCTTGGAAAGAGTGATATTTATAGAAAATGCACACATATCAACATACTTTCTGTCAAAGAACCATTAGTAGGATTTGTGAACATCTCCAATGTTAAAAATAGTGCCTTGCAAGGGCAGCTTTGTTTGAATTTTAAGCATAATAAATTACTTTTCGTAATCCTAAATATCCCGCAGCATTTGTTACCCCACAAGACAGATTCACAAATATTTCCCCATGCTCCATCAAAATGCTGTAAATATAGAATATTCACGTCCTACATTTTTTGTCAAAGACCAGATGTGTTTCGCTCTTGATGTCAGTTTCCTGTGATTCAGTGAAACTGCTGGAAATGTACTGGGTGGGAGGAGTGCATGTCTTGGACTCTTTTATGCGCTTCTGTTAATTAGCGTGTAACATGCTCGCCCACTGCATAAGCAGACGTGGGTGGTCGCGATGTATGACAGGATGTCAGGGGACCCCACGAAACAACATGAGCCTGAGACAGAGGGCGAGTTCTGATTGCAAGTGGAGGACGGCTCCCCCTTGAGCCCAAGTTCATGGCTGTGATCTGCGCGGGTCACGAGGGTGAGCGCGAGCTCAGTAATGTACCGGCCTCTGTCCCCAAGAAGCAAAACAAATTCAGCATGAGTGCCAGATTTTTTAGCCTCCCATAATTGCTGGTATTCTGTGGCCTGTCTAGACTCATTTTAATTTCTATTACAATGTGCATGTTTCCTAACTTGTTCTCAGTTCTTGTACGATAACTTTGTTTTTCACACGAATCATATTAATATGTCTGTAAAAAGCACAGAGAGCTGTATTAAATCTAGACTTGCTTTTCATTTAAGTAAACTTACAAGGAGGGATATCTAATGCCTCTCTCATACCTGCAGTGACGTTGGAGTTCAGCTTTTCTTGATACGAGAGTGACAACTAGATGTGAATGGATAAATGAATGTTCATTATTGAACGGTTAATAAAAATCATACCAATTAAAACGTGAATAACATGCACATTTCGACTGAATGTGGTTCAAACCCTAAACTCAGCTCATTATTAATGCGAAGGATCACGTCACTCTCTGGCTTGGGTCCTCCTGGTTAGGAACAGGGGTCATGTCATTGAAGTTTGTGAGCTCGCTCTTGCTCGAGACTGTATTCCTCATTCGAAGTCCCGAAGTCTGCTCCTCTGAAGAGCTGGCAGTTGGATTCTACCATCGAGCGCGTGCTGAGGGCAGGTTTATTGTCTGGCGCCCTGAACAGCAACAGACTGACTTCATTGAAGGGACTTGAAGGTGTGCTTCTAATGATCCATTAGTCGCATCCCCATAGGCACACAAGCGTATCTCCCCTATTAAGAAAAATAAGGATTCCACTCAATTTTGTCTTTGATTATTCGTTCTTTAATTCATTCCAATTTTTTATGAATTTCTTTCATTCAACAGTTCATTGTTCTTAGTATCACTTTTTATAATCTGACAACATTGCTATATTAACTCCTATGCATTTCGGGCATAATGAGGCCCTTCCTGAGGGAGTAGCACTAGAAAACCAAAAATTAAGTGTGTTACAAACTAAAATTAGCTACACACAATTCAATCACAACATAATGCCCAAGTGTTGGTCACAAGTGTGTTGAGTGTAAAAAAACATGGCATCAGCGCAGTGTAATAACGAGTGCAGTGAAATCATGCGGGATGAATCTACACACACAGCCTAAGCACTTACATGAAATCCATTATTGTCTTCAAATAAACACCATTCTGAAATGAACATGACAACAAAAAAGGGTAAATAAGCAAATTCCCAAATACTACACAATTCGGCAACCAAGTGTCCCGAGTTAATCTGACCAACCTGCATTTCAAACAAACTTCTCGTTCGAAAAACGTAGTCTCAATTCATATGGCCGGGATGCCTGTCACCCCCTCCCAACACAATCCCCAAGGATGGGAAGACGGACGCAGTTCTGAACTTTTGGAAGGCGGGAGGGAGTCACCCTCCCGGCCGTATTTATTAAAATATGAAACAAAATTAAAACATTAAAATAACAGTTTCATATCATGTACAATTTTCATTTATTACATTTCGATGAAGACATGTTCTTTGGCTAACCTTAACAAATCTCTAGTACAAAGGTTTTCCTAGCCGAGTCTAACATCCTGCAAATGCATACTTTCGAAATTAAAATTGTACATCCTAGCATTACGGGCCAACGGCAAGGTCGCAACCGGTGTCAGATCCCTACTACCAGAACTCTCCCCCTCACGGTGTGAGGGCGGGCGCGCAGAGGACTGTACCTCTGTGCCAACTCCAATTTCCCTTGTCTTGCGGGGGCCCCCTATTTTAACTCGACGCCATCTTAAGGGTCGTCCGAGGACTCGTGTGAGGTGTCTGTAAGAAGGTAGCGTGGACCTTCCTCCCACCCCACACTGTCTATCACATCCGCCGTCGCGGATATCCGGGCCCCGGGAAATTCGTAGGAGGGGCATCTTAGCCGCCTCCTCCCCTGGAAGGGGCCTTTGGCCGTCTTCCCTTAGGCGACCCATACTTAGTGGGTGCCGCCTCCCCGTGTGAGGGGCCAATGGCCGCCTCCCCCCGGGCGCTCCCATCCATAGTGGGTGGCGCCCCCCCCCTAGGGACCTTGAAATTACTGCTCACCGATCATGACCTTACCGCCCGACCAAAATAAATACGACATTTGTTTACCTACTAAGGGAGAAAATTATACTGTACCTAGCAATGTTTGTCTCTACTACTAGACATTTCATCACATCATTAACTTAGACCGTTATCATTCGCTAAACCAGGTACGAAGATGTTACCAAGCAAATCACTTTATTGCAGTACCAACATTGTCATGTTATTAACCGCTATACGAGGGAAAAAAGATGTCATCAAAGCAAATCACTTTATTGCAGTACTAATGTTGCCATAAGGGGCTGGTGGGTGGGTCAAAATTGCTCCTTGTTCCGTCGAGGGCTCACGTGCAACGAGTGGGTGCAGCTTCCAAGCACAGGAACAAGAGGACGCTTCTTCGGATTCCTGCTCTCTTTATTCCTCTTCGGGAGGGCGTGTACCCTCCTCTGGTACGCCTACTGGGCGTGGCCAACGGTGTAGGTGTCTAGGACAACCCCTCCTGGGCGGGAAAAAGGCGCGCCCCGGCTACGCCACTTCGGGCATATCAGCCGTGACACGCCCCCCGCCCAAAATGGTTTCCCGGGGGGGTCCGGGCCCCCTACCATACGTTCGGGGGGACCGAGTGGTCGCCCCTTTCCAATCACAAGCTTTCCAAAAACAGGACACCGATCGCGCTTCCGTGTTATTTTAGCCCGATGGCTGTCATTAGTGTATTACCCGATCATGTGATCGGTGAGTCATCTAGGGCATAAAAGAAAGACAATATGCCGGTAACCCAACCTGTGCTGCTCAAATATCAAATAATATTTATTTATTTATTTATTTTGCGATTTGTAGAGCGCCTGGTGACCCGTAGGCATCCCCGCGCTGTAAATTTGTGAAAACCAAGAGAGGGAGACCGGGGAGACTATTTGGGGAACAGGAAGGTTTTTAGTTTTTTTCGGAAGAGGGCGTGACAAGGTTCCAGACGCAAATTGCGAGGAAGTGAGTTCCATCCTGCGGAGGCTTTGACAGAGAAGCGTCGGCCACCGGTGCGAGCCTTCTTGAACTTAGGAACTGTGGCCAGATGTTCGCCGTCAGAGCGAAGGAGTCTGGGGGCTTTGTAGGGGATGACCATGTCTTTCAGGGCGGCTGGACCAACACCGTTGATGAGTTTATGGGTGGTGCACAGGGCCTTAAACTCTACTCGCTGGCGAACAGGAAGCCAGTGCAGAGCCTTAAGAGCAGGCCTGGCAGAGGCTCTAGGAGGAAGGTTCATAATGAGCCTCGCCGCTGCATTTTGGGTCCGTTGGAGTTTGGCCAAGGTAAATTCAGGTGCGACGAGGTAGACGGCGTTGCTATAGTCAAGCCGGGCTAAGATGAGCCCCTGAACCAGTAGTTTCCTGGATAGGGGGGGGGGGGAGGGAGAATCTTGCGAATTGAGCGCAAGAGGCCAAAGCATGTTCCAGCTGTTTTGGCTGCCTGAGTCTTCATGGTGAGGTCAGGTTCCAGCCATACTCCTAATGTTTTAATTTCTTTTTTTGGTGTAGGGATTTCACCAAAGGCGTCCGGCCAGACTGATGGTGGAATGGAGGTCCATTTATTGCCCAAGAGCATGATTTCGGTTTTTGCACCGTTCAGCTTCAGGGAAGATTCGCACATCCAGGTGTGAATATCCTGGAGACAGTTCAGCAGGCTGTCTGGGTGTTTATCCAGGTGGGAAAGAGAGACGACGAGTTGAGTGTCGTCTGCATAGTTTACTATTTTTATCCCGTAAGGGGTCACGACATCTTCAAGGGGGGCCATGTAAACATTAAACAGGGTGGGACTAAGCGAAGACCCCTGGGGAACACCACTTGTGAGTGGAAGTGGGTCTGAACGTGAGTTGCCGTCCCACACCTGAAATGAGCGACCGGATAAAAAGGAGTCAATCCATGCACGTGCAGTTCCCACAATTCCTGCCCTGGCCAGGCGATGAAGAAGGACACGGTGGTCCACCGTTTCAAAGGCGGCACTGAGATTCAGGAGGATCTCACAACTATCCAAAATACTCAAAGAATAACATAAATAACATAAATAACATATTAAAAACCACGAAAACTGATTTGACTGGCCATTAGAAAAAATCCTCCCGAAAAGTGAATGTGAATAAACGGTCACAAAAAAGAGTCATGTGTGTGCTGTGACCAAAAAGGATGTATGTGTTGCAAAAATAGACATATACCAAGTGAATCAACAATGTAAATAAACAATGTAAATAAACAAATAACAGGATTCACAAATCTGTCCAAGGGTGCAGAAACCAATTCATTATAGCTCATTAAAGATAGCATGCCAGTTCAATACGATCAAGACCATTAAGTTTACTGGAACACAGTCTTTGGATCCAAACATTTTCTCGTTGCAATAGATACTTATTGTTATCTCTTCCTTCTTTTTTTTCCACGCATTCCAATATCAAAAATTTTAATTGAGATTTATTGTGATGTTCTTCATGAAAATGAGCAGCAATCGATGATTTCATATTGTGTGTGCGAATATTCGACTTGTGTTCAGTCACTCTGATTTTTATTTTCCTTTCTGTCTTGCCGACATAAACTTTGCCGCAGGGGCATTTGAGTAAATATATCACATTTGATGTGTCACAGGTTGCAGTGACTTTTAATTTGATTACTTGCCCCTTCATTGGGTGATTAATGGTATTGACTTTTATGATATTATTGCAGTTTCCACAATTTAAACATGGTCTGGTTCCTTTGTATGCTTCTTTTGTCATAGGTTTCTGTTCAATATCTCTCACAAATTCTTTCCCCTAGTGTGAGCAAAAAGCGGTGGTTTGGAGAAAATGGTAATAAAATCTGGTTCAAGATTTAGAATTGACCAATGTCGTGTGATGATTCTTTTGAATTTCCCACTGAGTGTTGAATATTTGGATACTGCCACTATTCTGGTGTCACAGATTTCTTTCTTTCTTTCAATAGATCTGTTCTACAAATGTTCTCCACACGTTTTTTGGATTCTTCAATTATTTTTTGTGGATATCCTCTGGTCAAAAATCTTGTTCCCATTTCATTAATCCTTAGAGCCACTTTGGTGTCATTAGATAGTATTCTTTTAAGTCTGGTCATTTGGGAGAAAGGGAGATGTTGTTTTAGACTAGTTTGATGAAAGCTTGAAAAATGCAACAAATTATTTCTTTCAGTCAATTTTCTGTGTATGTCAGTCTCTATCCCACTTTCCGTCAATGTGACTTCCGCGTCTAAAAATATCACTTTCTCTTTGGAGATCTCCCATGTTAATTGTATGTGTTCATCAATGTGATTGAGTTCAATTAAGGCTGCCTCCAATCTTTCTTTTGAGTTCTTCCAAATTATAAAAATGCCATCAATATATCTGATAATCAATTTCAAATTGTCACGCCACTCCTTCGAAAAAATATTTACCTCCTCATACTGTTTCATAAATATATTAGCATATACCGGTGCAGCCGAATTACCCATGGAGGTTCCCACCAATTGTTGGTACCAGTCATTCCTATATTTAAAATAACTCTGATACAAATTGAATATCATTAGTTCCATGAGAAACGTTTGCATGGGAAGTTGTAGATCCATGTTAACTATTGCTTGTTCCACTGCCTCTATTCCAAGTGAGTGGGGGATCGACGTATATAATGACTTACCGTCGGCTGTACATAGGATTAAATTCTCTCCTTGTTCAATAGAAACAGAATTCAATTTTAACAAAAAATCGGTAGTATCCTTCACATATGTTTCCATACTCTTCACAGTTGGCTGCAAGTACTTGTCCAATAGTTGTCCTATAGGTTCATGCAGACTACCACATGTGGATACAATCAGTCGTAAGGGAGGGTCTGTAAGATTTTTATGAATTTTCTGTATCATATAAAATACCGGACTTTTCGGGTGTTGTTTTATCAAAAAGTTCTTGGTCCTCTCATTAATTGTTCCTACTTCATAAGCTTTATTAATGATGTTTCGCAAAGTGTCCATATATCTTGCTGTAGGGTTCTCCTCCAATTTCATATAAGTATTGGAATCTGATATGAGTTCCATCACCTTGTTTTCATACATCACAGAATTCATAATAACCAATGCTTCACCCTTATCCGCCTTGGTACATACGATTTCATCATTATCTGCCAGTTTTCTTAAGGTATCTAAATCCTTTTGTGTTATGTTTTTCTTATTGTAACGTCCAAAATTCAATTTAGCCAGATCCCGTTTGACCAATTTCTCGTAAAGAACTAATGTTTTGTGGTTCACAGGAGTCTGGAAAGTACTGTTGGGTCTTAACCCCATAAGTTGATCCGGTTCTTGTGAATCCTGTATAGGTAAAACATTGTCAATAAAAGGCCTCAGCCGTAATTTTCTCATGAGTTTAAAAAACTCACTTCCAACTCTAGAGGATCTGTGTTGGTGGTAGGCACAAATGATGTACCATTTTGTAATAGCTTGACTTCCTTAGCAGTGAGTTTGTAATTAGAGATGTTTATGACTAATTGATCTAGGTTTGCGTCTTCTTCTTCTCTTTGTCTTTTTCGGAACTGTTGTACTCTTCGTATTGGGATGTTCCTTCTCCTTTTCTTTTGTTTTTCCCTTCCTGCGTCTCCTTTTTGAGATTGGTCTTGCTCTAAAAAAGCACTTGTTGTGGCTGTAATGCTTACTGATGGTTCCTCACTTTGTGCTGTGTCTTGGGTTCTTGGTGTTATCTGGACTCTTGTTACTTGTGCTCTATGTGAAGTATCACTACCAGATGATGAGGTGTCCGTGTTTTGTGTGTATGGGCGTTTCTCCTTTTCTGGGCATAAACCTCCGCCCAGGTGTACACCTCCCCTAATTTATAATCAAGGGTATCCCTCTTGAATTTTCATATTTTTCTTTCATTAATTTCCCAAGAATGCTTAGCAATCTGGTCACTGATGTCTTCTAATGTTTTCGCCAAATCTTCTTCAGACATCATACTGGTAAGTTCCGTGGATACTTCCGCAATCTCTTTTGAGAGTTCTTCCAAAATATCTGAGAGTTCTTCTATAATTAATAAGATTAGGTCCAGAGAACACTTATTTAAAATTGCATACCATTTTTCCTGGAAACGTTTAGAATTTTTGCAAAGTGAGGGTTTTAGAGCTAGCCGTAGGCCCCTGGGTATACGCTGCGAACGGTGATATTTTATTAAAGTGCTTGCGTGTAGTTTTTGATTGACTTGCCTCTTTGATAAATATATAAGTTGTCTAGTAATTTGCTCCTTGGTACGATTTGTGGATTCCTGTGATATTTAATATCTAACTAGTGCATAAATCCTGTTGGCTTCATCCTTCTTAAATGCAAATGTATCAGCTCTCGTCTCTGTGCTCTTGGCAATTTCATCATATGTAGTGTTGCTCATTTTAATTTCTTGATTGCGTGCCACCTGTCTGTGTGGGCGGAAATCTGATATACTGTAATAGTTTACTTCAGGTGCACCTGAAGTAAACTATTACAGTTCATTAAAGGGACTAACACAAAATCATGCCCTTCCGGCAACATTTGGTGAGGGCTCCGACAGCGTCACTTAGTATTAACCAATAAACAAAGAGATTGGGCTGACCGGCAGGGCTCTGAGCTGTACAGTTTGTACCTGCACAGCCATGGTCTAGAGACTCTAGTGGGTCTATATTACATGTCTTCATTAGAGCATGTTTCACTTTGAAGCTTCTTCATTGAATAGGTGTGAAATGATTTACTGCACATTCCTGTCAGTATTATACCAAAATACTGTATTCTGAATGTAACGGGTCTTTGTCCCGCATTGCCGGACCCAGCATCCCGCTATCTAGCCTGATACATTACCAATCGGCCATCGTGCCCCCGAGCACGCACACGCGGCTCTCCACACTCTACCTCGATCCAAACACCCGCCCTCCGCTGCAGCTGTCACTTGACGTTGCCCTACGTCCTGCCTCCGGACTAATCCTAAATCCTCCTTCATACCGGTCAATAAGGCTCTACTGTACAGGCATAATACTCCCTGTCCTGATGATGACCATTATATTCCCCCAATGGATGGAAACGCCGTTGACACTTTAAAAACACCTTATACGTTCTAAATTCTTCATTTGAATATTGTGAAGGTGTTCAACTCGATTTGTTCTTTGAAAATGTTTATTGTTCCTTTGCAACAAACCATGAGCTTTGCCTGAGCCCCCTGTTGTTTTGTTGCTGTATTGTTCCTGGTTGGTTAAATAGGACACAGGCTTGTGTCCCACTTTATGTATTAACGTTTAAACGACTGTTTATCTGTTTATAAGTAAATGCTTGACCTCTGTCCGGCTGGACAAGTCCGCTTAATATAGTACTGACTGAGTCTGTATTCATTCCTTTGGTTTCCTATCGTGAACCTCTCTGGGGACCGTTGTTGTTCAAAATAACATGTCTTCATTAGAGCATGTTTCACTTTGAAGCTTCTTCATTGAATAGGTGTGAAATGATTGACTGCACATTCCTGTCAGTATTATACCAAAATACTGTATTCTGAATGTAACGGGTCTTTGTTGCAGAAAGCTTTATGCATGGTACAGGGAGAGTGCACTACATCACAAGTACATTTCTGGCATCTACAGTGTCACATTTATATCACCAACATTTGCATTGTTGCCAGATACATTAAATGATGTACAGTGTTAAGGTTGGGCGTTGGGGCCAGGGTCAGGGTTAGAGTTCAGTGTTGGGTTAAGGGTTGTGGGATTGGAGTTAGAATTTAAGGGATGGGGATATGATTTGCGATTGACAATTTCACGAGTTAGTGGTAAAATGCTGGTCAACGTAGTAACAATGAAGTGATGCAGGAAGTAGGTGACAATGTCAATGTTGGCTATTTATTGGCTGCTGATATAGGGACATACATTGACTGAGTGATGTGAATTTGATCCTTGACTCTACCAGGAGTCAGTGTACTTCTTCCAGGAGGGTTTACTGAGGTCACATTCCCTTTCATGCAGGAACATTCTAGCATTGTTTGCGCTGATTGCATAGCAGTAGACCAGTCATAGCATCACCAGGCCTCTTGTGTGGGCCACCCGAGAGCCGGTTTGAGGAACTACAAGATTTCCTAAAGCATAAAAAGCTGTATCTGTAATTTGAGGCTCTTCAGCTTTAGCCACGGAACCCAATTGTTTTGCATTTTGCTTTGTATCTGGTAGTGCCACTAGATGTGTGGGCCCGTTAAAGGTAAGAATCTCAGCAGCATCTTGCAATTTGCCTTTCTCGGGATAAACATCTCGCTTTTTCTATACAGTAACAATCCAATACAATATACAGGAGGAGGCTGTATATTATCCGACGGTATATATGATCCAGACATTTGAAAATGTCTGACTTGATTGGTCATTCTCCGGCCAGATGTGCATTTGCCTGTCATCGGAGTACATTTGGAAGTGCACCAGGGACCAAATGTATAAATTTGGCACTCTTTTCCATTCTGAACCATGGTGCATCCTTAACTGGGTGTGCCAAATGCAGACTGGGACAGTGTGCCTCATTACAAAAAATGCACTGTTCCCACTACAGTTGTGAGTTCAGGACTGCAGTGGAAACAGTGTATTAGTGAAAGGATAGACTGGTATTTGAAGTCACTGGTACACCTTTCACTGCAAGGAACAACTGCTAACAACCTACTTTTTTGATTTCTCTATTATCTATTTATTTTGCATACAGATCAATCTTGTATAAGGGTAAAATGATGAGGAAATCTTATAGAATCGTTCGAAATATTAATGAAACTAAAGACAAAATTCAAAAACAAAGCTAAATAAAACGTGAAATGAGGTAGAAATCTATTTAGGAGAGCAAATTCTAAGCTCATATAAGGCTAGTACATCCGGTAGCCGGTTATTTCAGTGTTTACATAACCTATAGCACTATAGAATTATGTAGTCTACTACCTTATTCCTGTGAAGGGAAGAATACTATACTCTAGCAATAGGAAGGGAATCGGCACTAAACATTTACATATTAGTCTCATGCATGCTGTATTTCCTTTTATCTTACAGTACTGCTATTGTCCCTTTTCAGGATTTGCAGATTGTAAAGTTACCCCCAAATAATGTAAATGTCAAACAAAACATACCGAACCCTATTCTTAAAGCTAAATACACACATGGAGATTTACACAAGTGGAAATTTACTCTTGCACCCAGGTATAAAGCAACACTTTTTTTCATATTCACCATGTCAGAGTGTATCTTTACACCTAAGTGCAGACTTACACATCTCCACCCCATGAACCCAGAAGGTGGAGTCATCTAAGTCTGAATTTATGAGTGCAAAGTAACTACTAGTAACCTTTCCACACATAGATAAAGATCTCCACTACTGGAGCAGAAACCACAACCAGTGAGGCAAAATATAGGGAAAAATGTTTGTCAATGCTTTTTCAAATAATTTTAATATAAAGTAATTACATTAAACTGATTATCATTAACCTGTAGCTAATAGTGAACAGGCTCCGCTGCGAGAGGAGCACTGGGTACCATGTTCAACATACTGCTGGCATGGGCTGCACTTAATTTCGGGGTTTCTCACTGCCAGGGCTCTCTCAGCCAATCCTGTTTCTCTCAGGACTGCCGTCAAGTGGTGCTTCCACTGGGGGCCGCTACAGCCAGTACCACAGAACGGCTGTTACAGTTCTCCCTTTTGGCAAAAGCAGACGTTCCACAAATAGAAAGGCTTAGCCTCCAGACAAGAGACGTAAACATAGGAGAGCGACCAGCGCTGGTCATTATATATGAAAGCATTAGCCATCTGACTCGCACTGCTAGGAAGGGTGCCCAGAGCGAGGCCGCTGCAGAGCAGGTCAGCCGGGGATAGGAGTTCTGCAAGAATAGGACCACGGGTGGGAGTACGCTCTGTGTACATTGCACATACACCACGTGGAAATTAGCATGACCTTAGCAGTTGTTTTTTAAAACAACACGCTACTTTAACATGCACTATCAAAGAAGATAGTGTGCTTACCATGATCACAATGAGTTGGTATCTCCCATTGTTTTCCAAACCCTCCCATCACTACTCAGTAAACTTTGCTTGAAAGACGGACCAGGGTCAAATGCGACCTACTATACGTGACGGCGTTTGCCTAAATTTCCATTGAGAATGCAGTGAAACTTTCATGACGGGCACATATGCAATGGGTATTACAAATACTAGGCTGTCAACCTTTTATTTGTGTTGGGGTGATTGAGCACAATGGCAAACTCCGCTCTGCATGTGGTTGGGGGAGGTTTTGTTGAACTCCATGTTTCAAGCAGGTCACGGAGTGGGCAAAACTCAGTTAACTCATTTCACCACCCACTCCTACTATTGAACTCTTGGAACTGAAATCCCAGGTACTACCTGCGTCAACTTCAATAATTCTCCTACATAATACCACAAGGACCCTCAACTAGGTAAGGGAGGGTGGCAATCAACTAGGCCCTGCTGATCACAGGATGCCCCCTGTATTCTTTTGCCCACTGAAACATGTAGGTGGTACAAGGCCCAACCCCATATGGAGATGGGCATCTACTTGACCATCAATCAGATATCTTCACCTCTGAGAATTACTAATGCAAACAACAAAAGTTCTCACACACAGAGCAAGCAGACAACCTGACCATCAGGAAGTTCACCCTCATGATTCACCCTCTTAGAACACACCCAACCATAGACCCCACTAAACTATGGCTCAAGTGTAAAATGAGGATGCAACACAAAATTGTCAGTCTCAATGAAGAGCAAAAAATCATCTTGAAGAACCTAACAGTGGCTTCACTCGAGATTCAAAAGTAAAAAACATGCTTGATTCCTGGGTTATCACCCATTCCCTATAGCCTCTCCCCCACAAAACAAGACTCTAACACTCTACCATGGCCATTCGAACCATCACCCAAAGATACCTACCGACCTAAGAGATCTAGCAGTCAGCCGTCCACAGGAGGCATTGATACCCTGTCTTGCTCTTATGAGGAAGTACCGCCAAGCACTTCTTACCAACCAATAGCTTACCAGTGTTGGTTGTAGACCACGAAACAAAGGGCAGAATGTAAACCATAGGAACCTGATCTCAATACTACTTGTACCAGATCAAGCAACCTCTTCCCAGCAGCCAGACCTAAGGTGCTCATTACACAACTGCAGATCAGTAGTTACACATGCATTAGACATTGCAAAAGCCATCCTTAATCATAAGCTTGACCAGATATTTCTAATTAAGACATGGCTAAATCAAATCATCTGTACCCCTCATGAATATCTTAGTACCCCCAAACTTTACCATCAAATGTCTAGACTGTCCACAGCAACAGAGAGGAGGGATTGCCCTATACATCCCTTCCCAGTGGACAACCTATCCTCCTGTAAATACATGGGAGCTGAAATTCATCACCATTCCCAAATGCCTTTTTCTAGGAGATTTCAACCTCCACTTCCTCATCAATCAAAACCTTGTTCAAGCCTGCACAGCCCTGATGCATATCAATTGAATCATATCTAAGGAAGGAGCTTTAAGAATCAAATGACTAGCAAGACCATCATCAAATTATATTTCAAATCTGTAACAGTAAAGTTACAGAAATCTAGAAGCCAAGGACTCAAACCCAAACAATGGACAAGGGACACCAGAAACCTGAACTAAGATGACATTACCTCTCAATGCCAGAGGAATCTCACACCCATGAGAAGATTGTGAGGAGTGCAAGAACTAACTGATCACTATAACTAAAATGACAGACATAATGGAGGTTATATCTCCACTTTGCCTCAAAAGGTAGAAATAAAAAATAGTTCCACCAACACCTAAACTAAGAAAGGAGGACATTAAAACTAGTTGAAAGATCAGGGAGGCATAATCCCTCAGCGTCGAGCCTGGAACAAATGCAGGAGATTAGAACTAATGACAAAAAAAGCATATGAAAAGCCAAAGTCGCACTTTTCAGATCCCAGCCAGATAACGCTAGAACCCAGCCAAGGAAGCTCTTTGAAACTGTCAAGCAAATTAAAGGAACCAACAATCCCACCCTGAACATGAACACCTCGAATGAGTCTTGTGATGCATTCTCAAAGTTTATAGAAGAGAAAATAATGAAAAACGAAGAGTCGATTATAATCGACATGGAAAGGAAACAGGAGTTGAGTACAAATAAACATCCCTCCCAGTTGAAGTGTCTACCTTTGAGCAGGTTGATATTCTCAACTTTCCCAAAATGTCAAACATGTTGTCTATTTGGAACAATTTCAGTATCCTCAATGAAGATGAGATAAAAAATATCATAATGTCTTAGAAACCAACCTTGCAATTTAATTACCTCATTCCAACTACGATCATTAAGGACATCAGTCACTAACACAAGGCACAATCACAGACTGCAGAAGATTAGGCAAGTAATCTGATCCTGAAAGAAACAGATGCACACCTGACAGAAAAGAAACCATTTTTGTCTAGTTTCAAACATTCCCTTCCTCATTTAACTTTTGGAAAAATGTGGACACAATCAACTATGTCAGCACATTGAACAGTTCAACATGATCGCCAAGTTCCACTCTGGACACAGTACGGAAACAGCCATCCTGTAATCATGAATGATGCTTTCAAAATCCTAGACCATAATGTCTCTTGCCTACACATCCCTCTTGACCTTTCTTCTGCATGTTACACGGCCAATCACAGCACTCTCCTAGAGCTATTGGATTGCAGAATGGTACGGTCTGGAAACATTTCTAAAAATGGTTCACCTCTTTTCTTTAAAATCGCTCACAACATGTCAAAGGGAGAGGCTTGCTATATAACAAATCTCCGGTCTGGTGCCGAGTTTCTCAAGTTTCCAGCATCTCTCCCACACTCATCCATATTTACATGGAACCACTGATGAAGATTCTAAAGAAAGCAAATCTTGTGTTCATCAACTCAACCTACCCAGAAAGGTGAAGCCTTCATCCCATCTCCTAATTTCAAGATCACAGTGCGATCATTATTTGTACCAAAAATGGACTATGGTAGCGCAAACAAAAGAAGTGTACTGAAATCTCGAACAGCTCTTCCCTGCTGCCGTCGGCCGTTGGCCGTCGCTTCGCTGGTGCTGCGAACGTCCAACGGCCAACGCAGCCCCGCCCACTTATTAAAACCGCCACACTGCCGCGAAATAACAGCCGCGGTTAAGGTGTTAAAGAGAAACTTAACACCACAGCAACTCTGATAACAGGAACAAGACGTTTTGAGCATATCATATCATACACATTTTTCTGATTTCCTGTATCTATACATATACACCTTTGTGCATATGCAGGAGATTACGCGTCATTTGTATCAGTCTGTATCACAAATGTCAAAAAACTTTCCCCCTTTGGGTAAATTTATGAACACAACAACAGTTATTGCCCTACCCTTTCATACACAATGTCAATTTAAAAGGAATATAGGTGAACGGTTTTACCCAAACATTTACATTTTATTACAAATCATTAAAAACAATAATGCATAAATAAAAACAGTAAATATATATCAAATCATTACAGACAATGGGAAATACACATAAAGGAAAATAGTTCCAATTAAAAAAGTGAGGAAAAACGCTAGTTGGAAGGAAAATAATCAGGCTCCAATTCGTAGTATAATCACAAAAGGAGTAGTTGTATCCATTGACTTAGCGCCTTAGATCAGTCTGTATCACGTCAGTGTGGGCCGCTGTGCATGTTATTGTCATTGAAAATGTGTGTGCATTTATTGAGTGCTGTGTATGTGCTAGAGAGAGATAGGACATTGCTTTCTTGAAGGCAACATTTTTATGTCCGAGTCTGTAATTTTAGATGGGTGTATGAATGATATGGGCCAAGGCTTTGTATGTGGTGATATGTATATCTGCATGTCTAGTTGGATGTGTGAGGAAAATGTGGAAAAGAGCTCTATGGGTACCAATAAATGTGCTTGGGGGCATGTTGTTCTAGCAGTGTGTGTGTGTGTGTGAGAGAGATGTAGACAGGCCTCTGTGAGTGGCAATCTGCCTATATGCACGCTTTTAATTTGGTCAAGACTGTGTAAGGATACACGTCGGGATTGTAGAGGTAGTGGGAGCATGAGTTTGTGTGTCTGTTGTAGGGTGCCTGCATGTATGTAGGTTTCCACTTGTGAAGTAATTTGTGTTGAATGAAGGTGGAGGGGGTATCACATTACAATGGAATTTGACTAGTGCACTTTATTTGAAATTAAAAAGGTTTGTGTCAGCGTGAGGGGCACTCGCATCTGCTGCTGTCAGTCCCAACACCCACATCCGAGGAAGGTGAAAGCAGGATGCGTCGTGTACACCAAGCAGAATGACCCTCAGGATCAGCGGATTTCAGGTGCTGTGCTTAGACCATATACTTGCACCCAGTGAAACATGATAATAGTACAGCATTGTAGCATGCGTGCCTCACACATGCAGCTTCACTTGCCATTTCCCTCTGCACGTTGAGTACACATTGCACCAAATTACACAAGTGTCTGCTCTTCTGGATTTGTATAATCTATTGCTAAATAACTGGAGTAAAAATGCATGCAATTTCTTTCTTGAGAGCACATGACTAATCGCAATACCTCTAGACTAACTGCTAACATTGGGTTTCAGAGAAGCTTGCTACTTGGCGTAAATCACTTCAACACATCCTATGGGGTAGTAAGTGCAATATAAATACAATTACAAATACAATTTCTCAAGTCTCTCCCCTGGCTTCCTGTCGAAGCCAGGATCCAGCTGCAAAAACGCCCTGCATGAGGATTCACCAATGCACCTTAAACAAAAGCTTAACCCATTTACTGCAGCAGCAATTCTGCCGCGGGGCGTCCCATTGATTGGGCGGGGCCAGGTCAGCCAACGGATTTGCGCAGCACTACCGATGTAGTGCTGGCTATGGCCTTTGGTTGACGGGCGCACTTAAAGGGTTAAAATCTCAGGCGGTAGCAGGGCCAGCTGGCATGGATCGGAGGTGGTGGGGCGGGGCAGAGCAGAGGACGGAGGAGCTGGGAAGGGGGTAAAGGAAAAAAAAACGTACCTCCTCGTCGTGTCTTTCTTCCGTATCTCCACGTCGTCCCTCCGCTCAGCTGGAACTGAAAGCACCCGGGCTCCCCAGATCAATCACATCGCTGCAATGTAAAGTTGTGATTGGCCTGTGCGCCGTGGTTCGGCTCTCAGCCAGGGAATGAGAGCATATGCATGTTCTCCACCCAGGCTGTAATGCTGCCTGGGTACAGAACAAAGTGCACATGACTAGTTGGCTGGCCTGAGAGGGCCGGCCAAACAGTTATTGCGCACTTACAGAGTGCTCACCACTCCTTCCTACTGTTCTGAGAGCAGAGCAGCCCGCCACTACAATGACATTGCAGCAGGAACAAATAAAATGATAATAACAATGAGTTATCATTTTATTTTTCCTTTATTTACACTGCTGCCTTAGCAGAGGCAGTACCAAAGTGGGTGGTGATGGACGGAGCATCTGAATCAATCAAACACTCACACCCAGTCAAAAGATCTGGGTTTAATCCATCACCGTTCTTTAGCCCACTCTGCCACCCCAGTTCAGACATGGCTATATGCAAATCAGTCTGACCCTGTGCCTCATGGGAACAGTCCAGCCCGAACTGCCAAGCCCTGTCTTCCCTGTACCGGAAACAAGCTTCCGAGGACCGGTTTCTGGCATTCCAGCCGTCTTCAGCCCGGTTTGCTTGAATCCAGTGGCAAAGTGAGCAAGGGACTCACGTTTGAGCATACCCTGCCACACTTATGGCGGCCAAAAGCAGTATAAAAGGGGGTGGTGATGGACGGAGCTGTCACTGGGAGGTAGTCACTCACTAAGGAGCAACAACTTCCTACAGCTAGAACCTCCGAAATTTAGAAAAAAGAAGACTTACTCCTGCACCTTCTCCAGGTTCTCTTGAGTATCTGAAACTCTCTTCCACCTGAGATTCGAATGAACTGCTCGACTACAGCTTTCAGTAAAGAGGTTAAAACATTGCTAGGAAACAGATTCCTACCATAATGACCGAGACCAGGTGTGACCCAGGGACCACCTGAGATTCTCTTACTGAAACATAGAAGCCTTTAGCCTCTTGGCCACGCATCTGGAGAACAATAACATTTTCGCTTATACTTGTTTTGTAACTGGATGAGTTTTTATATAAGCACATCCTCATACCCTTGGGGCATGTTCACAAGTTATAAAACTCTTTAAACAAAATAAATAAATAAATGTATTTGATAATTAAATTTTTTAAAATATATTAATTCAATTTATATTTTTTAATAAAAACATCACCTCACTCGCAAGTTAATATTTAGTGAATTTATTTAAAAGTTATTTAAAATAATTCTAGATATTTCTTAAAAGTTCACAAAGTAATTTTTTTATTTTTAAAATAAGTTAATTATTATTGTTTTAAAGATATTTAATTTTTATTTTAATGTAAGTTTCACCACTAAACATACACAGGTATATAGATTTATATTTAAATTAAATGTCTAAATAATTTAATTTATTTAATATTATTTCCTATAGGGTGTTAGCCTAGGTGTAAGCCTCCATTATTTTCTGTGGGACTGTGCTGCAACACCTGTGAATGGCCATGTGTGGTACTAGACATACTCCTTTGTTGGGCTGGGGTACCCTTATGACTGTTCTGAGGTATTTTGGACAATAGTAACTTTAGAAGTGTAGTTTGTGAATAGCAAGGTCTTACTCTTTTCTGGGATTTGCTTTTTACTAGCACGTCCCTCCTCTAAACACTTCCTATTTTATTTTCCCGCCATTTCACCTGCCACGCTAAGATTTACTACTAAAGGGCCGATTACGACTTCGAGCGTAAAGCCTCCGACCTTAGGTATTTGAATTGAAACTGGTCGGTCATTCGGTCAGGCTTGCGATGGGCTCAAGGAGCCTGTCGACCAGTTGGAATTGGTCCGTAATCCATATGGACGGCGGTTTACCTTGTCCGGATTACTATGCATGGTTTCCGGCAGGGTTTCCACGTCAGCCTTTCCGACATGGAAAATGTTGTGTCGTTAGTGGAAAAGACTTCGGAGCCAGGATGTATTCTTAAGTCTTATTTATTCAGTCTTCAGTTAAGGTAACAACATCTCTGTACTCCAGCCAGCCTAGTGTGGTACCAGCCCCACCAGGAGCAGCCTCCCCAGCTGCTCAGCCCATCTTGTAAAGCTGAACTTGAGAGATTAGAGAGAAATGGTATCATAGAGCCAATTGAATCTAGTTTGTGGCTTAGTCCTTTGGTGGTCGCACGCAAAAGGAATGGGGAAATTCGTCTTTGTTGTGATCTCAGGAGTCTTAATATGACAAGAAAAGAAGACTTTTTTTTGTATATGGCTGTGAATGGGAAGACATTTGAATTGAAAAGCAGAATGTGCCCTACCTCTTTTTGCGGCAGAGTTTTACTGAAGAGTAGTCTGCCACATTGTCTATTTCGCCAACTGCCACATTCATCCCACTCAGTCACCCAGGCATTCCACGCATCACAGGCACACCAACATTCTAATACTAAGACACACTCTGGCTGAGTAGCTAGAGGCAGCAGGGCTAGAATACCTGTTATAATTATGTAGAATACAACATTAACCTTGTCGGAAATTGTGTTTGGGGGTCCCTGGCAAGGCCCCCATTCACTAGCAGCCTCCTGTTGGGGGCTGAGGGGTACCCCCTGTTGATCCCTGCACCCGGTGGCAGGCGCCTTGAGGGGTGCAGAGATTAACACAATCTCCAATATCTCAATGGGAGCTTGTGTTACAGCTGTTTTACGGACATGACACAAGCTCCCACAGAGAAATGGAAGAATGCAAAAGCACTATGTGCAGGTGCATCATAATTATGCTGTTGGGACTGCCTACAGGAGTACGGTCGATCCCGTTTCCTCCAGGGTGTCGGTCGAAGGAAACTCCCACCAGCATTGTAATAGGCCCCTAAGTAGTAAACTGACATGACTTATAGATCTCGAAAGATAGAAGAGTTAGAAGTGGAGCTTTTGAATTATATTTTGTAGTAAGTACGTTTTACTACTGTAGTTCTACTTTACGTTTTACATATTGAAGTTTGTGAATTGGGCCTACTGTCTGTTGTTATCATAAAAACAGGCTGGATCAGACGTTCTTGGACCTACATTGAAAACTCTGCTTCACTCATACATCAGTGACTAAATTCAGCAGGAAGAGGTGTGTACACCTTCCTGGCACTCTTTCCCTCAGTTAGGGTTATCAAAAGTCTTTCGGAGTACCCATCCGAACTGTATTTGTTTTGATTCCAAGGTACTGGGATGTTCACAGTGTGATTGCATGGACTGTGCACAACATAAGATGCAGACATGCCTCTTTTCTTAATTACCCCAGGGCATTTTTACTAGTTTTATTGTGTTCACAATTAATGCACAAGTCATTTTTGTGAATCAAACATTTTGGGCATGACTATCAAACGTGCTGTTGCAAGCCTGCAGTGACAATTGTGCTGATTCACTAAAAGATCCTGGTGCTGTTGGCACCCACTTATTCTGCATTAATTTGCACTGCTGATACTAAGCAATGCATTCGCCACCAGCCCCCAAATGGCTAGTGAGCCGTGGGGTTGCTCACATCAGTAGACTGTTTGCCCTACACCTACCTCGGTATTCGTACCACCCACCAAAACCTATGTGTTCCATTTCCATCCACAAGTGGGCGGTGGGAATGTAACAGCATAGCTTGGCTCATGCGGTGCATGCACCTAACAGTGTGCAGGACCCAACAAGGGATCAGCAGCCTGATTCATGAAGTAAAATTGCGCCCGCAATCGCAGCGAAAATGCAATTGCGGGCGCAATTTCCGTAATCGGCATTCAACATCAAAATTGCGAACTCGCAAACACATAATAGCGAATTCGCTATTATATTCGCAGAATCCCGGTAGGAGAGCATTAGCGAATCGGAAAAAGCGACAAACCACGGATTCTGCGAAATAAATAGCAAATTCGCTATACAATCGCAATCGGTATTCATGAAAAATCGCAAATAGCGAAAAACCCAAAAATCACAGTTTGCGCCGCGCAAATTAAGGACAACTCAAAGCAGGGGGTAACCATAAAAGCCATACAAAAATTACATTTAAAAAACCGTTGGCCAATCACCAACAGGTTCAGGCCTGACCAATCACACATAAGGACAATCAGCAGCAGCAGCATTAGGAGTTCCACAATGCCAGGAATGTACATGGTGGTGAGGCGTCGAAGGCTACAGCGATTAGCACGGAGGAGACGCAGAATCCAGGACAGGATTTTCCGCCAGCGGGTCACCTTGCTGGGCCAAACCAGAGAGCAGATATATGCAAAATACAGGCTGAATGGGGAAATGATAATGCAGCTAATACAGGACCTTGACCCTCTGATGCAGCACCCAACAAGCCGTACCAATGCGGTGCCTACACATGTGCAGGTATTGTGTAGACTGCACCTCCTGGCCTCCGGGAGTTTCAAGGGATAGTAGCGGCTGCTGGGGGGATATCCCAGCCCACCATGTCACGCTGCCTCCACACTTTTGTTGACGCCATGCTCACCCAGCTACACCGTCACATCAAATTTCCCGCCAGCCAACAGGAATTGGACTTGACCAAGCTACAATTCTACAATGTAGCCCATTTTCCACATGTACTCGGATGCATAGACTGTACCCACGTCGCCATCTGCCCACCAGCTGCCACGGAGTATATGTTCCGCAATAGAAAGTCCTACCACTCCCTCAACATCCAGATGGTCTGCAATGCTAAGACATACATCACTGACATTGTCGCACAGTACCCAGGGAGTAGCCATGACTCCTTCATATTCTGGCACAGCGGCCTCCACACACGACTGGTCAGGGGAGAGTTTGGGGAAGGACACCTACTTGGTAAGTACAATTTGTCGACAATGTCACATTGCTATGAAGTAACAGCGCAGCACAGGCAATCACCATCTGCTCCTCTCATTCAGGTGACAGCGGCTACGCCCTCCGTGAATACCTCCTGACCCCATACCTCAACCCTGCTACACCACAGCAACGGCGCTACAATATTGCACACATACGGACAAGGAATTGCATAGAAAGGACATTTGGCCTGCTCAAGAGCAGGTTCCGCATACTGCACAAGACAGGTGGGGCCATGTATTACAGTCCTGCAGTGTGATGCCGCATTGTGGCTGTCTGCGCAATACTACATAACATTGCAACCAAGCGCCGGATACCTGTCGACATCTCTGGCAGTGAATCTGAAGGGGACAACCGGCCACCTGCACATGCGCGCCATGCACGCGGGGAGAACCCAGCTGAAGGCCACAGACGTCGCAACCACATCACAGTGAACAGTTTCTAGTGCACCCTCTTCCCTCACCCCACAAATCACTAATGCATACAAAATGTAATAATGACACAACGCTAATGTGTGCTGCAAAATAAATGTATTTGTTTCAATCACAAAAAAGGTACCAGTTCAACTATCTTCCACTAACAGTATTACTGCATATTGCAGTGTCAAAGGACAGGGCAGGCTTATAGTCAGCCTGTGCCTGTTATTGTCAAATGTACTCAAGTGCGCCTCCTGCACGTTCCGCCCAAGCGCCTCTGAGGCGCATCCTCTTCCGGGGCATCTGGACCTGGCGTGGGCCTGGTGCTGTGCCTGAGTGGCGGGACTTGTGAGGCAGAGTGGCTGCTGATGCTGGATGCCCCCTCACTAACATCATCACCCCCAACAGTGGCAGGTAGAGCAGGAGGGTGTAGTGCCGTAACCGCTGTGGTCAGGTGCTCCAGGACCCTGGTCATGTCCTCACAGCACTGGACGAGTTGGTGCTGCTGTGCTAGTGACCGACGCGACAACTGTGAAGTTGCATTGGCTGCAACATAATTGGACCTGCTGTAGGAGGCCAGCCGGCTCATGAGCTGATGGTGGCGCCGGCGTGCTGCACTGCGCTGAGTAGTCATCGCAGCAGTGTTGGCCTCCATGGCTGCAGTCATGCGGGCCATTCCCTCCCCCACACCTGCCATGGCTGCAGTCATGTTGTCCATGCGGTCCCCCATACCTGCCATGGCCGCCGTCATGCGGTCCATGCGGTCAGCGACTCCGGCCACATTGCGCCCAATCTTGTGGAGCTGGAGCTGAATGGCACCTTGCTGCCGTGCCTGGCGCTGATGGATTCTCAACATGCGTCTTTCGATGCTCATACGCGCCAGCCCCTGTCCATTGCCCCTCCTGCTGATTGCTGCAGTGGTGTGCTTGCGAGACCTGCCACACCTGCTCTGCTGGCCTGACACTGTGGCTGGCCGCTGTGTTGCAACTGTCGCGGGCCCAGATGTTGTAGCACCAGCTGCTGGTGGTGTCACAGCAGGCGTTGCTGGTGCGGCAGGGACTGGAGGCACACTAGTTGCGGGCCTGGCTGCGGCTCTAGGTGGTGCGCCAGATGCAGGGGGCACAATAGTCGCAGGCCTGGCTGTGGCTGTAGGTGGTGCACCAGATGCAGGGGGCACAATAGTTGCTGGCCTGGCTGTGGCTGTAGGTGGTGCGCCAGACGCAGGGGGAACACTGCTGGTGGACCTGGCTGCTGGTGTTGTTGCAGCGGCTGGGGCTGGTGCCTGTGTTTGTCGTGGCACCTCCTCCTCCTGGGCCTCCTCATCAATTTGCAGCCTTTCGCTGTCGCTTCTTTCAGAGCCACCTGTGAGGGTAAGTGGACGATCATTAGTTGCATGTATCTGTCAGACGTGCAGTTGCTACATGCATGCTGGGTGACATTCCCTGAATGGCTGTGGCTTTGCGTACTTTGGAACCTGTCTGGCTGCATTGTGGCACTACTACATTGTGCTCAATAAACAAATGTGCGGAGGGTCAAGAGGGGAATTAATTTAACGACCTGTCAACTCATGCCCCTTACAACAATCAGAAAAACACAAAGAGAGAAGACCAGGTCAGAGGTGGTGTACTGTCTTGAATAGTGTGTTGGAAGCACACGGGCACATGTGTGAAAAAAGAGTGTAGAGTCTTACTGGGCTGAACAAATCCCATCAGACCACCCTTTTGGCGGCATATCATCATATGGGGATTAGTAGTCGCTCTAAACATCGCCTGAACCATCACATGGCGGTGCATGAGTGGAGAGCGGAAAATATAGCCACAGTAGTGCTCAGAAACTAATATAAAGAATTATTGAAAAAATTATTGAAAAAAGTGCAGTGCTGAAAAAGTGCTTACTAAAATTGGCTACCTAGATTGAAGGAATTACTGACAGTGATTGGTCTAGGTGTCAAGATTAAAAACACGCCTAGTAGTAGGTGAGTAAGACTACATTATGGCGCTGTGCAAAGTGGTCGACTAGTTTCAGCTAAAAGGAGTATTGCTCCAGCTTTCATCAGGACCTTGAAAAAAATATATATGATAAGCTACTGCAACACAGTGTGGGGGGTGTATACACATGTAAAAGAAAATAATTTGTATCAATGACATGTAATATACTCAAGAAAATCATATCTCCCCCTCATAACTTGGAACCCCAGTGTCCACTGATCGCAGGAAAAGATATTTTTCCTGTCAAAAAACAAAGAATAAAAAATACAATGTATTCATTTGCACACTTGAATCCATATACCACCACACACAACACCAAGACAGAAAACACCTGCAAGAACGATTTGCGTTCTGCACAACATTTAAGCATATTAGCTTCATCACTGAGAGGCATTTCCTCATAGTGATACTCACCCAGCTTTGTGTGGGTGAAGACCTCACCTCGCCCGGCAACTGCTCGGGAAATAGAGGCCCCGCTCTGGTGTGTAGAAAAAAGATACACAGTTAGCGCACACTGCTTCTGTGTCCAGATAATACGCTATACACACACTAAACCCAATAAAAGTGTGACAGACTCCTATCTAACCCGCCAATGAGCCCCCTCCGTCACATTACCACCACCGGTCTATGGTAAGATATTGCCCCAAGGAGGCCTTAGATGATAAAGATGTCTGCCGAATTCTGATACAGTATAAAGTTCTGCATACCTGTGGTAGATAATGACCCTAAGAGGGAAAACTGAAATCAAAATGGTGCCTTTAACAAATAAATGTTCACAAATGAACAATGCTGTGTGTAACACAGGGTGCTGTGTTTGTATAATAGCAACAAAACAAAGTCTGCGGACTTTGCCTGAGTGGTACTGCAAGCACCAAAGTGGGTAACTACAACAGGACCCTAAAGGACCAGTATGGAAACAATGCCATAGATAGTATAGGGACCACTCACTACTGGTACTGCTCATCCAAAAAGAAAGAGAACGCTGCAGAATAATCTATGTGCGCTCTCTAAGCTTACCTATCCGTCGGTACCCCGCGTTTAAATCCGAGCGGAAGGGGAGGCACCGAAGGGTCCAGCCGGTTCGTTTTTGAATTGAAGCTGAATCGCTCGTCAGCCAATACAGGTGTTCGAGCTCCTGCTCTGAAAATTTGAGCTTCCTCTTCTGCCCTGTGGTGTTGCTGGGGACAGGAACAGGTTCCTCTGACATGGCAGCAATGTAGTTGCAGAGTACAAATCACCAGAATAGCAGCAGCTCTCCCACTTGCTCCCTCGAGCTCTGCCTCACTGTGGTGAATGGGGGTGGGAACTGGCTGCTTCCTGGTTGTGATGTCATCACTGTGCTCGAAATGCGACTTCCCGTTTTCCCGATCTCGCGATTTTGCGATCTCGCAAATAGCGATATCGCAAATAGCGATATCGCTATTTGCTAGTTCGCAATCCCGACGCGGGTAGCCGGAAATAGCGATTTTTCTGTGATTATCGGTAATCGCAAACGGAATTTGCGACCGCGTGCGAATCGCATTTTTTTATCGCTAATCTTCAATAATTCAGATTTGCAATTTCTCAATAGCGAATCGCAATTTTTCGCTATTTGAGAATCGCAAAACCCGTTTTTCATGAATCAGGCGGCAGGTCTGTCTCATTTAGTACCTTGCAATTACCCTGCATTTTATCCGACCAGTATGCGGAAACTACACGCACTCCATAGCAATACTTTCTGAATAATGCCAGAAGCATGCACTGATGCCACTGTTAGTGACTAACAAGGGGAACTGACTGTTGAGAATGCATTATCATGTTATGTTTGATTTTGACACGATTCAAGTGCAACTGGCACGATGTTGAAATGTGACTGCAGCAGGCTGAGCAGGATGTTGCCAATTGCAATTTATAAACTAGCCTCTGTGTGCAAGACAGCTTTTTTAGTGCTTCATGTTAAATGCCCTGTTCATGTTAATGTGTATTTATTTGAAAAACTTGGAAAACCGCAATGAAATACCTGCAGTGCTGCGACCTCGTTCTAAATATATTATGGAGGCATCTGCTGGATGCAAACAAACTATGGGTGGTTAATAATTTGTTGACATTTAGCTTTTGCCAGAATAAACATTCCATTTATGTAATCATGTGGCCTGTGGTTGTTTATTCTACTGTAATGGCCAAATGTATAATTCCAGTACTCCTTGACTTCTCTTTTACATCACTGTGTAGCAACAAACCTTCCCTTATACAAGGAGACTTGTAGTGGATGCAATAGCTTCTAAAAGTTGTTTTTTAAATCCAGCCTAGGTTAAAGACTGTGAAAAGGAAGGCTATAGATGCACGTGGTTGTATTCACCTATACCGTGGTTGGTTGTATATCCCTATACTGTGTTTGGTTCTATATCCCTATACCTTGGTTGAAACATTGACCTACACAAATACTGCATCCACATTATCGCCCTCCACTATTGTGTCAAGGTAAGTATATATAAGTAAGCACAGATTTACTATTGCCCACTTTGACTCGCCTTCAAGATAAAGTGGTAGTCAATATTCTCGATCCAAACATTTGTTGGTAAACATTTCAACAACCCCTAAATCACTGCAAGCCATTGAGTTTAAACGTGAAATTAATGTTGGCAAGTCAATTTATCTGGAGCTAGTTTTTTCTAGGAATTTGTTTCTGTGAATCCCATTGGCACACTGAGCCTGGCACACTCATTTTGATAAAAACATGAATAGATTTCTTGCTGTAACCCACCAAATATTTGCTTTGGGTACTTCAAGTTGGATCCGCCTGTTATAACATTGATCCTCATTAAAATGTTCAAAGGTTAAGAGCTTTTTGCACATGCAGGAAAAACTCACTTCCAGCTTTTATGGACGGATGCCACAGCATTGATGTCAGCTTTGAATTGGTTCACTTCCTGGTTCAACACATGATTTCACAAAGATAAAACTGTAAGGAAAATATAGCATCTCAATTGATAGAAACGCCTGAGTGGCAACACACTCCCTCAAGAAAATATATTGTTTTGTAACACACCAACAAAGGAACAATGTAGGTAAAGATCTGCTATTTGTAGTAGTCCAGGACATGTTTGAGTACCAATGCAAGAATTTGATAAGGCAAAAATGGACATGGGTACAGATCTAAAGCAGTTATATACCCCAAGTGTCCAATGTGCAATTGAAAGCAGAAGGTATTAATTTGGGGCCATATTATCAAGAAAGAGCAATACATTATTGCCGCTTTTATCAGCAGGACACTGCCGGTAAAACGGCAATAATGGGCTTGATAATATGCCCTTGTGAATTCCCATAGAAGCCCAGGTTAACACCAGAACCTGGGCTTCTAAGGGAATTCACATGGGCATATTATCAAGCCCATTATCGCCGCTTTAGTGGCAGTTTCCTGCCGATAAAAGCGGCGATAATGTTTCGCCCTTTCTTGATAATATGACCCTTGGTGTCGAGGTCTGGGCAAGATTTCAACCTTTGCCATTACCAATATTTATGCAACAAGAAAATGTGAAGCAGAAACAAGCTTCATACAGGTGGGGCTCCAGGGTTATTTTCTTCTGGTCTGATTTCAGGGACCCTTTTCACCTTAAAAACAGTTGCACACAACCTGAACAATCTCCAGTCTACAGCAATCCATACCCTTTTGAGGCATGTTAGCCAAGTAAGCAGGCAGCTGAAAAACGTCGCCTGTGAACAAGGTCAGAAATCTATCTCAATTCCTAGAATCAAGGAAAATCCAGGGCAAGGAGGTGGGGAAAGGCTTAAATTTTTTTTCAGAGTTTTCTATCAGACAAATTTGTTTGTTAGCATAGCAGGCAGGGAAAATATTATCAACTTTTTCCTTCAGGCTAGCTTTACAGCAACAGTGGCCCAGGAACAGTTTAAAAAAGGTGATTGCAGTCCAATGCCTAAGAAGTACCCACACTCAACTCTTCCACACATACCTCAGGGTGATGAAGCACTGGCGTAACGAAAACTGAGGGGGCCTCCCTGCACGGTATGTAGAAGGGCCCCCCTCTGAGCTCAATCAGGATCTCTCTGGCCACAGTGCAGTGCCGAGTGGGGCCCCCTCGAGCTTGAGGCCCCCCTCACCGAGGGGGCTGCGCGGGCCTGTGTTACGCCCCTGTGATGAAGGTCCTGGTCTGACAGTGTGCTAAAGGCTTCAAAATCACTCAAAATCATTCATATTCCTCCTACATGATTTAAGATTTACCCTACTACCCTCTTGTATGGTTCACAGCATTGTCATTATAAACTATGTTAACCTGGGACATTAACGGACTTAGCCACATTTTTTGCTTGAAACTAAACAATTCTTAGAATTGTTTTTGGCACCGATCAAGAGCTATTCTTAATTCCTCTCAGTGGTGCCTGTAGTTTTGTTTCAGAGAACCTCTACAAGAGGTCAGAGTGGAAGGTTACCAAATGTCTGGAAAGTTCTTTAAAGAAGCCTTAGGTCTGGCTATGTCCATATACATATATATCGTGATTTGTTTTTCACTTGATTTGTCATATCCTCTCACCACAGCATTCTTTTCAATGTTCACTTTGCATCAATTGCAATTATTTTACATTTTGAGGAGGACCATGGAGATCTTAAAAAAAAGCCCCTCAATGCAAGGGCTTTCAACAAGCTGTTGAATCTCGTGATTTACCCATCATACACTTGAGCCAGTGGAATGGATTGGCTGCCCAACTTGGTGTTGATAATCTTGGTCTATATGATTGAAGAATTCGTGCTTGGGAAAATCTTCTGCGATGAATGAAGATAAACATTTGACATCTTTAAGACCTTATTAAAAAATCAGGTCTCTAGTTGGCAGAGGTATGCACCCTGTCCAAGTATGGACCGCAATTCAGGTCAGGTTAAGTCAGTCACACACTTCAATCTGCCTGTGCTCACCCCCAGGTAGCTTGGCAATGTGTCAAGCAATCGTGCATACATTGATACAGTAGTACAGTAAAAACACCACAAAAAAGACTCAACTATGAGGTATGAAAATAGTATGTCTTTTACTCTTCAAAACAAGATAAAAATGATTGGAATCCAATTAAAGCATCTCACGTTACATACACACAATGAACAATTCTGATAGAGCCGTTGCGCTTTCAGTAGCTTCTTTACGGTTACGCTGGGGAAATGACAGCGATCCACCCTGTGGATCGGGAACAAACTTTTTCCCTCGGTCAGTGCGAAGCAATGCTTCAAAAGGTATTACAGTTAAAATGCAATATCAACATTGTGGGAGACTGATCTACTCACTCCATTCAGGGCCACCTGTGTGAACTTATTTATTTATTTTATTTATTTATTTATTTATTTTGAAAGTTTTATATAGCGCGAACAAGATCTTTGCAGATATCAGAGCGCTTTACAAAGCAGTGATACAAACAGGAGAGTGAATAACGGCCATTAGGCATAGCGTAGTTGTAGGTAATAAGTGGGGTGGGGTAGGTACAAGAGGGAGCATAGTAAAACAGGTACATCAATAATGATAATAGTACAAATAATGGGGAGCATAGACATTCAGGTAAGTCAATAATACAAGTAATGCAATTAATCAAAGGGATCGAACAGATAATCCAGATACAATCGATGCAGAGTCTTTAAAAAATCCACAGTAATAGTTCAAGTATATTTAGCCACGAGGATAGCTTTTACTTCTTTCCTAAAAAGTGTAGTGGAGGAGATGAGCCTGGTTTCAGGAGGGAGTGAGTTCCAGATCCTGGGTGCCATTCCTGAGAAGGAGCGTTTATAAGTTTTTTCCTTCCGGAATCTTCGAGGTTTCAGCAGAAGATTGTTTGTGCCTCTAGTGTTTCTAGAGCCGCCAGAGATTGTCAGCTTCTGGGCGAGGTATCCGGGTGAGCTCAGGTGTATAGCCTTGTGTGTCATGCAGGCGATTTTCAGATGTATTCTGGCTTCAAAAGGCAGCCAGTTCAGGGATTTCAAGTCAGGGGAAATATGCAAGTGTTTTTTGACCCAGTGATGAGTCTCGCTGCAGCGTTTAGTGAGGCTCCTAGGCGTGCAGTAGTAGTTAGGGGAGACCACAGAGGGCGATGCTGCCGTATTCTATTCGAGGGATGACTAGTGCTTGTACTGCATTTTGGAAGTCTTTGGCTGGGAGGAAGGGTTTAAGTTTCCTCAGGGTATTGATTTGGTAGTTCGCTCCCTTAGTTGCCTTGCTCATATGTTGCTGCATGTTGAGATTGGTGTTGAGTGTTATGCCTAAAGATTTTGCTGAGTCCACGATGGTGGGTTGGACATTGAGTGCAGTTAGGTGCTTAAGCCAAATTTGAGTGGTAGAGATCTTCGCAGGAGGTTAGATCAAAAGGAACTCTGTTTTCAGAGCATTGAGTTTGAGATGATTATCGGCAAGCCAGGATTGGGTGCTTCTGATCGTTGAGTTCAGGAGCAAGATGTCTTTGGGGGATTGTAATTCGCGATATAATTGGGTGTCATCGGCGTACATGTGAAAGTGTACATTGGATGCTTGTAGCAAGGTGGTGAGAGGTTCCATAACTATGTTGAGCAAAGTTGGGGATAGGGAGGATCCTGGGGGGACGCCTAACGGTACAGGTATTGGCGAGGACATCAAGTTGTTGCTCTTGAATTTCTGCGACCTGTTGTGTAGAAAAGAAGTGAACCACTTGAGTACAGTCCCAGATAGACCCATTCTTGTGTTTAATAGTTCGAGTAAATTCTCATGTTTAACGGTGTCGAATGCTGAAGAGAGATCAAGAAGGATGAGGAGGCAGGTATCGTTTTGATCAAGGATTTGAAGGGCGTCGTCAATAATGTGAGTCATAGCAGTTTCTGTACTGTGTCCTGCTCGGAAGCCTGATTGATGAGGGTTGAGGAGATCAAACTGATCAATGTGTTTAGTCAATTGTAGTTGTGCGCATTTTTCCAACAGTTTGGCGAGAGTGGGAATATTGGTAATGGGACGGTAATTGTTTAGGTCAGAGGGGTCGGCTGTGGGTTTATTTAGTAAAGGTGTGACTTGTCCAACTTTGAGGGAGTCAGGGATGGTTCCTTGTTGAAGTGAGCTGTTGATAATTTTAGTCCAGAGTGGAAGGAGCAAAGGGGTGAAGTCTTTGACAGCGTTGGCAGGGAGGGAGTCCGTGAGGTGATTGGATGGTTTCAAGGTGCTGAGCAGCTTGCCAATTTCTTCTTCAGAGTAGGTGCCAAAGGATGACCATGTAGCATTGTTTTTTGGTTCAGTGAGTGCTATGCAGTGGGGTTTGGAGTAAAGGCTTGCGTCAATGAGGAGATCGCTCTTTATGTTGTCAGTTTTTTGGATAAAGAAAGCAGCGAAGTCTTCACAGGAGGGTGCTTCGCGCATAGTGCTGAGAGGTTGGGGTTGTTCCTTGGATTGTGTTCTGATTAGCTCAAACAGTTTTCTCGGACGGTTTTTTGCTTGGTCGAGCTGGAGGCGGTAGAAGTCTGATTTTGAGCGTTTTATCTTCCTGAAGTAGGCGTTTCTCTTTTTCTTCAGGGTTCTTAGGTGCAGTGCAGAGGGAGCTGATCTCCAGGTGCACTCTGCCATTCGCATGGCTCGTCTATCCTCATTGAGAATCCTGTCGTACCAAGGATTGGAGATTTTAGCGGAGACTCTTTTTAGCTGCATGGGTGCAGCCTCATTAATTATTGAGGTCATGACGCTGAGATAGTGGTCAGTCAAGGATTGGACGTCCGTAGCGCCGGTAGGAGGAACTAGGAGGTTGCAGCTGTTAGGGGGTAAGGAGTTTGGGTTGAGTTTTTTCAGATCTCTTTTCCGGACTTTAGGCTTGGAGGATTGAACCGGGTTGAATTTGACTATTTCATTGATGAAGAATGTAACAATATGATGATCTGACCAGTCACAGGGTTGGATAGACTCGAGTTGGATAGAGTCCTCTTTGGAGATGATAAGGTCGAGGATAGAGCCTTTCTCGTGGGTCGGGCTGTTGCATATTTGGGTGAGGTCAAGGGCGTTGAGGAAATTTTAAGACTATTTACCACCGCGTCATTGTGATCGTTCCAGTGGAGGTTGAAGTCACGAAGGTATATTTGGGTGAGCTGTCGTCCGGAATTGGTTGAGATCATATCCACGTTGGGCGAAGGTGAGGTTGTCCCCAGGTGGGTGGTAAATGCCGTGAAGAGAGCATATCGGTTTGCCCTCACTGGTAATATCGAGGCAGATGTATTCACAGGAAGTTGGGGAGGGTAGGGAAGGGGCGGTGACTTTCAGAACAGAGAGGTTGTTCCTGTATATGCATGCGATTCCACCACCAATTTTGCCAGACCTGTCAAGTCTAATAATGTGGTAGTTGGGGGGAACCAGAATGTCCATTATAGGTGTAGAAGATTCGGTTAGCCAGGTTTCAGTCATGATGATTAGGTCAAGGTCCAATGTTAAGATGAGATCAGCGATGGCGGAGGAGTGTCTAGAGGCCGATCTGCAGTTGAGGAGAGTGCATTTGATACAGGGTGTGTCGAGGGAGGTAGAGGGTTCTAAAGAGAGGGGGACTTTTCTAAGGATATTAGGGATGGAGATTCTGTTGTTTAGTGTGGGGGGTCTACGGGGATTTGAGTATATCGTGGGAATGGAGAGGTGTGTGGTGGTTGTGTGGTTTAGAGGAGCTGGATCGTAGGAGCGGAGGAGGGTGAGAGTGTCGAGGTCCGAAAGAGGATTGCATGGGCGACGGGGGCGGTTGTTGCGATTGTGAATAGGGATCGCGGTCCAGTGCGGGGGGTGTAGAGTGGGAGAGTCATCCGGAAGGGTGGGGGACATGTTGGGAGGGGGTGGTGGAGAGTGAGGGGTGTCTGGTGTGTGTGAAGAGTAGTTCTTTGATAGTGTGAATGTCTTCTTTGAGCTGGAGGAGGGTGGCCATAAAATTGTCCAGTGTGGGAGAGGTGTTGGTGTTGGGGATGGAAATCAGGGGTGAGTGACTGACCTGGGAATTGGCATGTGGGTGGGGGGGTGGGTTGGTGTTCGTGCAGGGCTCCGTGGCGTCGGTGTATGGGTTGGTGTTAGGGAGGAGAGCGGGTTTGGGAGGGATGGGTGTGGATGAAGTAGGGAGGAGGTTGGTGGTGTAGGTGAGGGCATTGGTGGTAAGCGGAGAGAGCCGGGTGGAGGTTGAGTGTATGTTAGTGGTGATGGGGGAGCAGGTAAGGTAGTGGGGGCTGAGAGTGGGGGGGGGAAATGGGGTTGGAGATGGGTCTGTTGTGGGGAGGGGGAGTTAGATTAATAGATGAGGTGTGCTCTAAGTGATTAGTTAGAGGGTGGTAGTGGGGACTGAGAATGGGGGGGGATAAAGGGTGGGCTTTGTCGTTGTGCGTGTAGCTCTGGTGCTGAACTAGGTTAGACGGGTTGTGGGTGGGAGCTGTGGTGTCAAGGGTGAAAGGAATGGGAGTGGTATGAGTGGAGGTCCGCGGGTTGGTAGGGGGGAGGGGGGGCGGCTGGTGTATGAGGGGAGAGATCTGTGTCTGTGATTGAGGAGTGTGGGGTGGTTACAGCAGGTGGGTGATTGACTAGGGTGCTGGGGGTAGAGGCGAGGTGCGTGTCGTTCTGGTGCTGAACTACGTTAGAAGGGTTGTGGGTGGGGGCTGTGAAGTCAGGGGTGATAGTACTGGAGGTGATATGAGTGGCGGTCTGAGGATTGGAGAGGTGGTCTTTGAAAGTGGGGAACAGGTTGTCGAGTAGTTCCAGGTTCTTGTCTGTGGATTGAGTTAGGACAATCCCGTTATTGTAGATAGTAATGGTGGTTCTACCTGGGAAGAGTTGGGATGGTGTGATGGAGAGTGTTAGGCCATGAGCGGATTTCCTGGTAGTGGAGACGGTGAGTAAGGTGAGGAACGCTTTTCTCCATTGAGCTGTGCGTATGGTGTGGAAGATGATATCGGTGTTCAAGGATCCATTGACCGGTGAGAAGTAGGTGTTGGCAAAGGGGGTTTCAGGGTGGGACCTCAGGAAGTTGTGTTTAAAGCATTTAGCGGCTGTTTTGGTGAGTGCGGGTGGGTAGTTGATTTTATATGTGTGCTTGCCAATGGGATCCATGTTGGGAAGGCGGTATAGGTGGGTGTGGGAGGGTGAACAGTAGAGATATACAAGAGCAAAAGACAAATGCAAACAATATGTTACATGGGACAAAAGTGACACTAGTGAGTAATCAAAATATATGAGGTAGCAAACGGTGCATTACAGGAATAAAAAGTGGAATGGGTGCAGCTTACAAAAATGTACAAAAATATATGAGGTAACAATCGGTGCATTACAGGAATAAAAAGTGAAATGGGTGCAGCTTACACAAATGTACAGTAAACAAGTTATAATACTGATGATATACTGGAACAAAATACAGATGCCAACAAAAAGTTAATGAGTCAAAAGTGACACTAGTGAGCAGCCAGAAATATATGAGGTAGCGATCGGTGCAAAAAAGTGAAATGGGAGCAGGTTACCAAAAAAATATACAAAATACAAGTAGAAGTATAGTACTGCAATATAAGGCAGACACTCTATCACAAGATGGAGTAGATACAGAGCTATGTAAAGTGCGCGGTAGTTGAGATTAGTCTAAAAAAGGCCAGTTCTTAGGGTATGGTCAGATAGTGAAAATGACTAGTCCATGATGGCCGCCAAAGAGAGAGACCAGTCTAAAATGGCAGCCAAATAGGGGAGGTAGAGACAGTAGTCCTCTGTTTGTTGTTGGTGCTTTGAGAACAGGGAAGGGCAGTTTCACTTTCTATTTGAGCACGCCCAGTTCCTAGCTTGCTGGGAGGGAGTCTTATCTCTATTTTGGTGGTCTTGTGTGGGGGAGTTAAGTTGAGGAGCCTCGTGGGCATCGGAGGTACACTCATGAACTACTGATGCATATCTGACTGTGTTTTTAGTGGGATGAAATGCTAGTGTAAAATGGTCACCTTCCAGTCAAAAAATTTCCATCTGAGGCAAGCCCCAATGACTGGGGCCTCAGCAGGATTTTGATAAAGCATCTGATTTCATAGAGTGGTAGTGTATTTACAGTGATTGACAGTACCTATTTTTAGGATATTGCACACTGAAGAGTGAGGGCAATTAGGCAAGTTATTTACAGCAGCCATTATATAAAGTTTGTGTGAGAGTGATTTGTAAATGTTTCCAGAATATAATCTTCAAAGTAGTCTAATTTATTGGTGGACAGTAGGAATTACCACAACCCAACCATCACAGGGAGCTATTTTGAAGTGATGAGAAAGAAGAGGTGGCGTAGAGAGACTGCTGTGCAGATGGTCATGTTCTTCTGCAACTCCACAATGCCTCTATAGATCTTTAATTACAAATCAACAAAAGAGTGACTAAAAGGGTAAAGGGATAGTCGATAGCTACCACCAAGCAAAGAAATTATTTCCAAACAAAGAGCAGTCAAACAGTAAGGGTTGCAAGCAGAGTGCCACAAGAAGAACCCTCAGGCACCAACAAGACAGTCGGTTGCCATTTGTCTTCATTGGGTCCTTTTCAGAAGATAGTGATTGGAAAATTAAAAGAAGTATGGACTACTCCCCAGAAGTGAATATTTTATTAAGGGGGTAGCTTTAACTTCGTTAAAAGTCTTAGTGAGAAAAGATCGGACTGGAGGGTGGTTATGTTAATTTGAACCACCCAGTCCTAAACAAAAAACAATATAGGTCGACATGTTTCTGCTAATACGAGCCCAAACTTGGCTCAGCATTCATCAGGACCATACGTAACTACTTCACGTGGGTGAAGCACGCTAAGGCTTCACTGCCACCTGAGGTAGACAAAGTATGTAAAAGAGATTACGACCTTCTGTGTAATCAGGACACTGGGACTTCCAAGTGTTTCTCCTCCGATATGTGAGGGATATAAGTCTGTAAGAGAAAATAAACAGAACAAAAAAATCCAAAATATATATGTGTATATATATGAACAAAAAAGCACTCTGTTTTAAAGTGTTCTACTCCTTGTATGTTATAAAAACCATTGTTAAGGGAGCATACATCATAAACCACTTTATGGATATTGAGTTATAATAACATAATTATATCTATTAGCTCACAATATGTATCCTAATTGGTAAACCAGAATTGTGTACATATATCACTTTTAATTCCTTGCAGGCCTTCCTGATTCATTTCAGAAGACCTACAAAGAGAGCCAAATGGTTATTGGAATTTCCCCAAAAGAACCTTTTATGCGCAATCAACTATTAAAGAGTAAAGGAGCGCTGTGGAGAATATTTCAATCCATACCATTTAAACAAGTGTCCAATTCAGTTAAAACCCACTCTGTAGTCAATAACCATTGACCGTCAAGAGTTCAGATCACTCAGTTTAAAAAATAATACACGTTCACCAAATGGAAGAAACTTGAAGTGAGAAAGTCCCTTTATGTGAGGTACTCACATGCGTGTGGTTTCTACAGCGCTGCATGGGCTCGCGGCTGGGGGAAACTCTTCACGCTCGGGAATCTGAAAAAATTGTTAGAGCCTTAGCGTTACAACGTGCAGTGTGGGGCGTGCTCAGGGTTTTTTTTAAGAAAAGGCGAAATGAGCAGTTTTCTTAAGCGCCGCCAAATTAAAGCTACATAGCACGCCGAGGCATTGACAGAGCCTCCGGCTAAATGCGTGCAACTATAGAGAAGACCCACTGTTATTAACAAGGCACGTCGCTTAACACTTACCTAGCACCCAGCGACTCCCCGCAAATAAACCTGCTTTTTGCCAGGTCCACGGACCGGACGATACAGAGCAGCCGTGGTCACCGGTTTATAAACAGATTTAGTTACGAACGGCTACCGGTCACGTGACCAACAGTGACGTAGGTCGAACTCTCTCGGTTGTTCTTAAAGGGACAGTGTTACTTAGTTGTCTAAAGATCTTTAAACATCTATACATGATAGCTAAATCACAATTCTGCTGGTGTTATGTTATGTTAAAAGTACTTATTAGGCGCGCGTACACCAAGCGGTTTCATGACGATGAGAATAATAGGGGAGGCGGCATCGACAGGACATTGGCTTACGCATAGGCTTGAGAAAACAACATGGTCTTCAGTAGTTTTCTGAACTGGACATAGGAGGGCGTAGACCTCAGTGCCACAGGAAGCAAATTCCAGAATTGTTGGGCCAGAACCGCGAATCTGAGACCCCCGTGTTTTTTACGTTTAAATGCTGGGGTAGTGTTAGACATGGCATCATTGGCATGAGTCTCCCTTCCATTTTGACGGATTGCCTCCTCTGTTTTGATATGTTTTTGCTGGTTTTATGCTTTGGGCACTGTGCCACTGCAAATCAGTGCCACTGTGCAAGTGCTCCCTAGACCAACCTGTAGCCTTCATCAGTAGGAGGTTACTTCCACTGGAACAGAGGTGGAGTGCAATTGAGCGTGAGGCATTTTCTGTGGTCTGGGCACAGAAGAAGTTGAGACAATACTTGTTTGGGGCTCACTTCCTGGTTCAGACAGACCACAGACCCCTCAGATGGCTAATGCAGATGAGGGGTGAGAGCCCAAAGTAATTGAGGTGGTCCATTTCCCTACATGGTATGGACCTTACGGTGGAACACCGCCCTGGTACAGAACACGCCAACGCTGATGGTCTATCCAGATTTTTCCACCTTAGTGAAGAGAACTCCCAAGGGGAAGGGTAGTTCTCCCCACGTTTCAGCTGGAGGGAGGGTACACGTATTAGACCTGGCATCATTGGCGTGAGTCTCCCTTCCATTTTGACGGATTGCCTCCTCTGTTTTGATATGTTTTTGATGGTTTTATGCTTTGGGCACTGTGCCACTGCAAATCAGCGCCACAGTGCAAGTGCTCCCTATGTTAAATTAATGTACTATTTGGTTATTCCATGATTGGGTTTTTTGATTTACCTGTCAGCCCCTAGTACAGTGCACCATGTGTGGCCAGGGCTTGTTAATCAAATGCTTCTGGTGGGCTTGCAGCACTGGTTGTGCCACCCACAGAAGCAGCTTGTAAAGTGTGTCAGGCCTGTCATTGCAAGGTCTATGGGCAGTCTAGCACTGCCATGTTGACTTGGCCAAGTGCACCCACTTGCCAATCCCTAAACCTTCCATTTGCTTCATATTAGACACCCCTATGGTAGCCCCAAGGGCAGGGTGCATTGTAAGTATAAGGTAGGACATGCTCTGGTGTGTGTAGCATCTAGTAATAGGGAATTGCAGCCATTTTCGTAGATTATTACATTCTTATAATCCTAACTGACCCAGGGAACATGGTAGAAATTCGAATTTAGTATGCCTGAACTCAGAATAATAAAATACATCTGTTAGTAAGCTTGGTTTTAATATTCTGTGTCTGAAAATACCACTTTTAGAAAGTAGGAATTTTCTTCCCTAACTGTCCAGAACTGCCTCTGCTAGGTTGTGTACTCCTTTTCTGGGTTTGTGAGTGACAGGGCTGGGGGATTCCAGGAGACAGGCTGGGGCAGCCCAGTGGTGAATAGAGAGATCTGCATCTAGGTGGGAGGGACTTTGAAACTGACATTGTTGCATCTGTCTATCGAGAGTTGTGTGTTAATTACTGTGTACCTGCTTTTTAAAAAAAACTAAACTTTGCTGCTGCCACTGTGTGGTATCTCATGGCGTGGCACTTTTAAATTAATTTCTGTGGGGAATTGAGTCGAGGTTCTTCTTTGGGGCTCCGTGGGGAACTGTTTAATTCTTTGTGCATTCTTTGTGGCTGGGGGCACCAGAACGCTAGGTCTGTTCTGCTCGAGTCTGCCATTTTTACTTCAAGCGCCGTCTAGTTGTTAAGACCTGGCACCTACAAAACGAGACGCTGCGCGCAGCGGACGCGCCAAAGGCGTGCCTAAGGCAAGCCCGTCTGCACCCGTCAGCGTCCCGGAGGAGTCCGGAGCCGAAAATGCTGCCGGTGACGTGGCCCAACCGGGGATTCCATTTGCTTATAGCAAAGTGGAACTTTTTGACATCAGGGGCAAGGTAAATGGACATTGTCAAAATGGTGTGAATTGTATGACTGAGACCTTGCTCTTCTGCCACAGGTGTAATTATTTTATTTTATTTTATTTTTTACATTTGTATGGCGCTCAGCTACCCAACAAGGGTTTCCCGGCGCCTTTGACATTAGGTTGACAAAGGAATATGCTGAGTTGGATTTTAGCACAGTTGTTTCTGGAAAAGCCAGGTTTTTACATATTTCCGGAAACTGGGAAGCGGACTCCTCTGGAACCAATTGGAAGGGCGGCAGTGCGATTCTGGCAAGTAAGGGTACAGTGTTGGGCCCAAACCCACGAGAGAACAACTCGCTGAAGTTTCTCCTCCTGAACACCCGCTCTATAAAAAAACATGAAGCCCAATTGCATGACTTATTAGAGGAGTCTAGTCCCGATGTCATGTTTGTAACCGAAACCTGGCTGAATGACGTCTCTAACCCTACGATAGCAGGGGCTATTCCTTCGGGCTACCAGATCTTGAGGAAGGATCGCCCTGAAGGGAAAGGGGGTGGAGTGGGTATAATTTTTAAATCTACACTGTCCTGCTCCATTCTTCCGGCACAGGACATCGATGAGGCCGAAAGCCTAAGTTTTGTGATTACCATATCGGACCATCAATCCATCGTGGGCATTTTGGTGTATAGGCCAACAGGTAGGGTGGGTACGTTTACGGAGTCACTCACCCAAGTTGTTTTCCCTATCTCAGTTAAATACAGGCACTGTCTTTTGATAGGCGATTTTAATATCCATATGGATGTTCCCGCTGACCCGGAGGCCATTCGGTTGCGAGAATCTTTAGCGATCCTAGGCCTGGCCCCATATATTCATCATCCTACTCATGCAAAGGATCATACGCTAGATCAGGTATTTTCCAGCGTCAGTACTAAAACAGAGGCTCCCCAACCATTGATATGGTCAGACCACTATCTACTGAGCTTTAAATTTCTGAAGTCTTCAGTCCAAGTTGAACATAGGGAGATACTCCGCCCAGTTCTTTTTAGACCTACCTTTAAATCAAGTTACATCTGATAGCCTAAAGAGAGCGCTGGGTAAGCACCTAATGTCCATCTGTGGTAATCCAGAAGTTGATGGTCTTGGTCTAGAGAAATGGCTGGAAGAACAGGTAAGGGTATTGGCACCTTATATAACGCGGAAATTCACAAGTAACCTTGCTTCCGCACCATGGTTTACAGTGGCACTTAGGGAAAGTAGAAGTGCCTGCAAACGCCTAGAGAGAATCTGGCGATCCAAGAACAATCACACGGATCGAGCCAATTCTAAGCAAGCTTTGAAAGCCTACTTTAATGATGTTCGGGCTGAAAAGAAAAAAAATTTCACCTCAAAAATAAAAGGGGCAGCGAATAAAAGTAAAGAAATCTTTAAAATTGTTAAAGACTTCACATCTCCCAGTGCTCTTATTAAGGTTTTTATTCCCACCTCTCATTGGGCCCATCAGATGGCTTGTTTCTTCCACGACAAAATCCACCGGATCCAACAATCATTTGCTCTTACTGGCACACCCGAAATGGATATAATATCGGGTGACTGGCTACCGTGATTGAGCTATGCACTCTCCCAATTCCCTCCCATCTCTTCAGAAAAATCCTTGGACATCATGACCTCCTTGAAGTCGGGATCTCCGTCCGACCCCTGCCCAGCTAGCACTCTGAAGAAAATTGCGGAACCTCTAACTCCTGTAGTCAATTTAGTTCTTAATTCATCACTTGAACATGGATCAGTACCGAGTTGTTGGAAGAGGGCCAAAATTATCTCCCTCCTGAAAAAACCCACAGCAGATCCTATCATCACATCCAACTACAGGCCCATCTCCCTGTTGCCTTTTTTCTAAGGTCTTGGAGAAGTATGCTAACTCCGTGCTAACAGACTATATAGAAGGTAACCATGTGCTGCATGACAGGCAGTTGGGTTTCAGAGCCACCCTCAGTACAGAAACAGCCCTACTGGAGGTCTCTGAAACTATTAAAGTTCAAATGGGGTAGTGCTGTTCTAATATTGCTGGATCTCTCTGCGGCCTTTGACACCGTGCCCCATGATCGGCTTTTGCATAGGTCAGCAGAGTGTAGTGTTGGGGACACGGCATACAATTGATTTGCTTCCTTTCTTTTGGAGCGACAGCAGGAAATCTGGTCTCTGCCTTTTTCAGCCACTATTACACCAATGCAAGTGGGGGTCCCACAGGGCTCTATTCTGAGCCCTACTCTCTTTAATATATATATATATGGCCCCTCTTGCTCATTTGGCAGAGCGGTATGGAGCAATGATTATCTCCTACGCCGACGATACGCAACTCCTGTTCACTTGTGAATAAAGGAGCGAGTTTTCGTGGTGGGGAGATAAAGAATTGTTTAACTGAGGTCTTTGCTTGGTTACAACTTAATCAGCTGGAGTGCAATTCAGAAAAATCCGAAATAATTTTGTTGTGGTTGCACCCCTAATGGGGACTCGAATGCATGGTGGCCCAGTGATATGTCCCCTCCTTCAGCCCCAGTTACCTCGGTGAAAAATCTAGGAGTGAAGTTGGACTCAAGCCTGGCAATGAAGGCCCAAATTCAAGTGGTCGCTGGCACTTGTTTTGGCTTGTTAAAAATGGTAAAGAATTTTCTTACTCTCCTCCCGATGGAATCTCGTAAAATTGTTGTGCAAGCCTTAATTACATCTAGGCTTGACTACGTGAACATCCTGTACCTGGGGTTGCCTGAGTATTTTCTCAACTGGCTGCAGGTTGTGCAGAACACTGCTGCCAGAGCTATACTTATACTTATACTTATAGTAAACACCAGAACACGTATGTCACCCCACTTGAAGGCCCTACACTGGCTCCCTGTGAGGAAGAGGGTTCAGTTTAAGGCCTTATTGCTTGGTTATCGTGCTTCCATGATACAGGTGCAGTATATCTGCGGAATACGATCCAGTGTTACCAGCCTCAACGGGTCCTTGGATCTTCCAAGCAATCACTCATGGTGATTCCTAAGTTTAAGAAATCTCGGATAGGAGGAAGGTCATTCCAAGTTCAAGCGCCTCGTTTGTGGAAGAATTACCTTTACATCTTAGACAGGCTCAGGACTTGCTGTCTTTTAGAAAAAAACTGAAAACATGGCTGTTCCAACAATAACTTCTGGTGGGGCGATTCTTCAGGAAGCTTCAGTTTTGAGACTAGCGCCGGTACACTCTTGGTGAGTATCCGTGCACTTTATAAATATGCAATTTCATTTATTTCATTTCAGGGAGGAGTTACACCTGGGACCTGAATAGGGCTGGGCCTTCCCTCTACAATGCTGGCTCCACCTCCTGTGGCTTGTCTGATGTCTCTGCCCTGCACAGTGAAAGGAAGAAGAAAGTCATGTAAACAAAGTGCTCATGAACTGGTTTGGACTAGGCAGAGGCCTCTCTGCCTTCAGAGAACAAAGGATTTTGGGCTATAAATATTGGGACCCTGATCCCAAGAGATTAGATCACTTCTGGAACAAGAAACCTTTTGCCAAGGAGAAGAACCAAGGAAGTTGCAGGAGTTTTACTGCCCTCTGCCAGTGTGCTGTTTGCTGGGTTGGCCTGCAGTGGTTGCTTTATTACCAAGGAAAGGAGAAGGAACTTTTTAAGGACTTTCATCAATTACAGAATATTCTCCAAGGGCTTGAACTGTGCTTGCCTCCTGCTGAAGTCTCCGGGACAAAATACTTTCGCTCCAGCTCCCCTCTGAATTTCCTTGCTGGGAATTCTCAACTCCAGACATTTGCGTGTCGCTGGGAGTTGGAAGCACAACGCATCGAGAGGAAGCGTGTCGCCACCGCAGCTGAAATCGTCGCAACGCCGGAGAAGCAAGCTTTTGCTGCATCTCCCTGGAACTGTTACTGAGAAATGAAGAAATCCATTGCAAGGCAAGGCCCTGAATCCTGGCAATGCTGACACGGTCGATCTAGAGACCATGATCGACCGTGTCAAAAGCGGCAGACAGGTCCAGGAGGACCAGGGCCTGGGTGAGGCCTTTGTCGGTCCCCCTCCTTAGCTCATCCATGACAGTCAGTATGACTGACTCCGTGGAATGTGCGGGTCTAAAACATTCTGCATTCTGGTAAAACATGCTGCTTAACATTCCTTCAAGACTAAGCCTGAAGTCTGCTCTCCACAGCTACCACTTGAAGAGCTTTCTAAGGTTATCTTTGACCTCTTAAATCACCATAAGGGTTGTTTGGACTGGTGCAAGGTGCACACTTTAGTTAGAGGAAATCATATACCAGGTCAACTTCTCACACAGCGGTAACAAAGAGAGTGCCAGGGGAGTGGAGATTGCACAGAAAGAGAGGTAAGAATATAAATAAATAGAATGCATAAAGGCCAGGGGTCTGGAAGATGTAGGAGGGAGAGATAAAAGAAGGAGGTACGTGGGAGAAGGAAGATGTGGATGGCCGAAGGGATGATTTGTTTAGATTACGAAAATATTGTACAAATAAACAGCATTTTGCACACTTGTGTTAGGGTAGCTGAGTTGTAGTGTAGTTCCTATATTCCCAATAGGCTCTGCGCATTGGAATAACATAAACAGCAGTATAGACGCAGGACTGCGGTCATCTAGGTCTCTACTGACTATGTTAGACTTAATTAGTTTTGCCAGCTAGCTCAAAGGTCACTAGAAACTTTCTCGAATGTTCAGGAAAGGGTTAACCGTCCTGATTTAGACAAGAAGGGATTAGTTTCTGACAACCGCATAAACATGACAACTTTGCTCCCTCAGAATAAAGAGTGTATCTCTAGAGTCGTGTGAAAACAATAGACAGCTGTTTCACTCAGTCAATCTTGCATGCTTAATTTCACCAGAGTGCAGAGAAATAGAGAGACGGGCGTTTTCAATAAACGGTGTTATTTTATTGATCAGTCTTCTTTCTCATGCTAGAGAAATGAATTGCCACAATTGCAATACTTATCATAAAGTAAAGTGTGTACAGTAAAAGTAGTAGTATGAAATTGTACTGTAAAAGCATTGATATGGTTTCTTAGCCATATGATACTTTAAAATGGATAAAATATATACATACATAAAAACATTGACTAACAAACTCAACTGGTGCTTCTAAGATACGCCTACCCCGGTGTACCTGACCTAAGCCTAATACGTGGGAAGGAGTAAGTAAGTTGCAGTCTTAAGTTAAGTTTGGATTTTGCCAAGTATCGGAATCAAGAATTCTCTCTAAGGTTTCAATCAGCTCCGTACCTTGGTTATAGAATGAAGGAGGTCTTGTATATCGCTTCTCAGGACTCGATCTCCCAGCAACCCGCGAGGGTGACTTGGGAACACCGGAGCTGGATTTCTCTGCGTGAGAAAAGGCAGCTTCTCCAGCGCGTCAAAAAGGGAGGGGCGGCTTCCTTCGGCTCTGGCAACAGCTGGGCTCTCGGACAAGTAGAACGTCGCTCTGCTCCCCACCATCGTGTGTTTGCTTAAGGCAACGTTGGTATATTTATACCTGAAAGGTGCCGGGTTTGACTTAAGGTTGGACATAATACGTCACTAAGAACTAACAGTTCTTTCTGGACTCCAGGAGTTCTTGTGCAAATCAAAACAAAAGCAGGGGGAATTCCCAGGCTGCTGGAGGCTTGGTTTGTTTAAAGAACGCGTTGTGCTTTCTAGGAGTCTATGGGAGTAGCCTTGCCGTGCTTTGGACTGCATGGGCTATTACTAAATATGGATATGATTCTTATGCCTTTATAAGGATACTATTTATTATAACCTCATATGGGCATGAATCGGGAATATCGAATTAGGGTCCTAGATAGAAATACAACACCCACTCCACGTATTAATGTCCATCATTACTAAATAATAAGCAATATTAAACATATGATGCATGTGTGTTTTCCAACCCACCCCAAAATACATAATTGCATTTGAAATGGTGTATGGTTTATACACAAAAATGAGTATTGGTACTGTACGTTTTTTCAAGCAAGGTAATCATTCAGTTAAATGCATATATATATCAGCTGAATGAATTGTGAAAATTACACATGAAATGGCTCTGTATACAGAAAAGAAGGTCGAGACCATTCCATCACATATTTATACGATACTGTACATGTGCTAGAGGCTGAGGTAAAATATTGTCTCTAACGTGTCTAAAAATAGAAGCTCTGTTCTCTAAAAATAACAAAGTAGCATGTGCCGGAATTTTTTTAAAATATTTTTGATTTGAAAGAAAAATAATTTTGCTTTCAGGGGAAAAAAATAGTTTCAGTTGCTTTATTTAACAGAACTGAAGGCCAAATTCAGAGTTCAGGGAACGCTGTGCGCTTGTTGTTTTAAAAAGTTATTCTCGTTGTTCAGGGGAGAACATCATATCAGACAGGCTTGCAAAAAATTGGTTTACAACATCAGGTGAAAGTTCGACCAAGTTAAAAATACTGAAACTGTGCAGTTCTGTGCGTGATTGCTATCATCGGTGTTTGGATCAGCAATGCTCACAGAAGGTTGTACCTGTTTGGTGCTGGTTTCCTCTCGTACTTCACCGCCACCTACTCGTAATGGTGAAGTCTCAACGAATGCCGTCATCAGAATAGGTAGCCGCTGGGTACAACACGTTGCATGAGTCATTACCGGACAAAGCAAAGTATCGATATCCATTGGTACTGCTGATGGTAGTGTAAGACAGACATCCAACATGCATTCTTCTCCGCATAGCAGACATCGAAGCACAGGTAAGATGCAATCCTGCCAGATTGGTCTGAATGAAAGAAACCAAGTTGTACTCAGATCTCTTAGCCGGGCTAATCCGAGGACCTTAGTGATACGGTCTCGGTAGCGTATTGCTAGGATCGTTTCTTCCATCGTTGCTGGAGTCTTGTCTGTAGCTTGGCTTGCCATATCGAAGCAGAAGGATCAAAAATAAAATTCCTGCTACAAGTCCCAAAATTAAAGGTAGGCCGCCAAAGACAGAATGGACAAAATTCGGGAAGATGCCCAGAACAGTTTCAAATGGTGTTAACAGTCCCGAAAAAATTGTCTTAAATACATGTGCGATGCCACTGGTATCAGACATGTTTAAAATTTGACTTAACATTTCTACAAAATGCCCGTGGCAATTTGTTGATAAAAGGGTATGTATCTCTGATGTTGTCCTTGCAACTTGTGGATCATACGTTTCTTTAGACGAGGTCAGCGGCACAGTTGTCTGTAAAAGAATAGACTTCATCCTGCCTAAAGTATCAATTCGAATAGAAGAGATATTCGCATAAGGCCATATTGCCGCCTCCATGTCTGGATTGCTGTTTGGATACAATACTTGCATACAGCAAATGACCCTGGAAGTAACAGTTACGAGATAGCATTCTCCTGGCACCATTCCACAACAGCTGTGGTCAGTTATTATAACGTAGCTACCGTTGGAGAGTTGTCTGAAGAATGGTTCTATCTGTGTTGCAGGAGTGCCTTGCAGGTGACATGAAAGGTTATTTGAAGACCCTTCGCAGGTTCCATGCAAGTTAATACCTTGACACAGAAGTGCACCGCGTAGTGATTTTTTACAATTATTACCACTAAGGAATACCTCCTTTTTCCCTTCACTATAATATTTGTGTGTGTAAGGTAAATCCCAGGGTGATTTGATGTATCCTTTACCCAACCTTTCATACTAGCCTGCTGGTATATATTCTTGGCAATATTTAAACTGGAAAGTTGTTATCGGAATTATAATTGTTCCGTGTATTATCCATTCAATGACAGGTCTCTCTGACATTGTCAATGGTAATCTCTCAAGTTTTTCAATGCTCAGAATTGTATAGTCTGCTCCTTTTTGTGCCAAACTGATTTGTTTATCAATAAGGTTAAAGATAGAAAATAATGACCTTATGTTGATTAGACACCATGGCACGTAGCCTGAACGTAGGTTTTGCAACGTCCAGCCTAGCTGTACAATAGAACGCAATTGGGACTGACCATGTTGTAACATTAGCAAGTCTTGCTCTATTATATCAAAGGCAGAGGATCCAATACTGTCCAGTGAATATATTCTGGAAGACAGAGTCGTTAACCCATTGTCCACCACAGAAAATGATTTTTCTAAATTTATACGATCAATTTTTCGTATCTTTTCTGCTGTTTCAATTTGCATTACTTTCCAAGCTTCGTTGTATGCAGCATATATACCGGCCGCTATGAAACGTTTTTGACGCTGTTTGCGAGGTCCCAGTATGAAATCTCACAAGTCAGCACCTTCTTTAAGTAAAGTCAAGTGTTGCTTAATTTCAGCCAGTGTGGATTTCTGTAGCCACTCAAGGCATAATTTCCCTACACTGTATGTTGTAACTATCCCTGGATGTTGTCTCTGGGAATATCTTGGGTCTGGCCTGGTCAGTTTGAACGGAATTTGCAAACAAAACAGGTGATGGACCGAATGTGGATCAATGTCACACACTCACCCCAGTCCGAAGATCTGGGCCCAAATCCATCGTTTTTTTGCACTCCACACCACCCTGGGTTAGACAATGGCGATATGCAAATCAGCTCTGACCCTGTGCCCCATGGGAACAGTCCAGTCCGAACTACAAAAGCCATGTCCTTCCCAGAACGGAATCAAGCATCCGAGGACCGGACCGGTTTCGAGGTAACACCTCTCATCAGCCCGGCTAGCTTGATTCCAGTGGAGTGGAGTGCCTGGGACCCACGTCAGGGCATCCCCAGCGCACTTGGGGCGGAATTTGCAAACAAAACAGGTGATGGACCGAATGTGGATCAATGTCACACACTCACCCCAGTCCGAAGATCTGGGCCCAAATCCATCGTTTTTTTGCACTCCACACCACCCTGGGTTAGACAATGGCGATATGCAAATCAGCTCTGACCCTGTGCCCCATGGGAACAGTCCAGTCCGAACTACAAAAGCCATGTCCTTCCCAGAACGGAATCAAGTATCCGAGGACCGGACCAGTTTCGAGGTAACACCTCTCATCAGCCCGGCTAGCTTGATTCCAGTGGTGTGGAGTGCCTGGCACCCACGTCTGGGCATCCCCAGCGCACTTAGGGCGGAAAAACGGTGATGGATCAAGCCCTGATCTCTTGACTGGGTAGGAGTATTCTGCATCATTCAGAAACTCTGTCCATCACCTTTTCCAAAATTGATTTTATCCACACTATGTGTGGGAGGGTATACTCAGACGTGAGTCCCTAGCTCATTGCACCATCAGGATTCAAGCAAGCCGGGCCGATGACGGCTGAAATGCCAGAAACCGGTCCCCGGTAGCTTGTCTCCTTTCTGGTGAAGAATTGGCTTGGTAGTTTGGTCTGCCCTGTTCCCATCATGCATTGGGACAGGAACAGACTAATTTGCATGTAGCCAGGTTCTGAGCTGGGATCGTTCAGTGAGCTAAAAAACGGTGATGGATCAAGCCCTGATCTCTTGACTGGGTAGGAGTATTCTACATCATTCAGAAACTCTGTCCATCACCTTTTCCAAAATTGATTTTATCCACACTATGTGTGGGAGGGTATACTCAGACGTGAGTCCCTAGCTCATTGCACCATCAGGATTCAAGCAAGCCGGGCCGATGACGGCTGAAATGCCAGAAACCGTTCCCCGGTAGCTTGTCTCCTTTCTGGTGAAGAATTGGCTTGGTAGTTTGGTCTGCCCTGTTCCCATCATGCATTGGGACAGGAACAGACTAATTTGCATGTAGCCAGGTTCTGAGCTGGGATGGTGCAGTGAGCTAAAAAACGGTGATGGATCAAGCCCTGATCTCTTGACTGGGTAGGAGTATTCTGCATCATTCAGAAACTCTGTCCATCACCTTTTCCAAAATTGATTTTATCCACACTATGTGTGGAAGGGTATACTCAGACGTGAGTCCCTAGCTCATTGCACCATCAGGATTCAAGCAAGCCGGGCCGATGACGGCTGAAATGCCAGAAACCGGTCCCCGGTAGCTTGTCTCCTTTCTGGTGAAGAATTGGCTTGGTAGTTTGGTCTGCCCTGTTCCCATCATGCACTGTGACAGGAACAGACTAATTTGCATGTAGCCAGGTTCTGAGCTGGGATGGTGCAGTGAGCTAAAAAACGGTGATGGATCAAGCCCTGATCTCTTGACTGGGTAGGAGTATTCTGCATCATTCAGAAACTCTGTCCATCACCTTTTCCAAAATTGATTTTATCCACACTATGTGTGGGAGGGTATACTCAGACGTGAGTCCCTAGCTCATTGCACCATCAAGATTCAAGAAAGCCGGGCCGATGACGGCTGAAACGCCAGAAACCGGTCCTGGTAGCTTGTCTCCTTTCTGGTGAAGAATTGGCTTGGTAGTTTGGTCTGCCCTGTTCCCATCATGCACTGGGACAGGAACAGACTAATTTGCATGTAGCCAGGTTCTGAGCTGGGATGGTGCAGTGAGCTAAAAAACGGTGATGGATCAAGCCCTGATCTCTTGACTGGGTAGGAGTATTCTGCATCATTCAGAAACTCTGTCCATCACCTTTTCCAAAATTGATTTTATCCACACTATGTGTGGGAGGGTATACTCAGACGTGAGTCCCTAGCTCATTGCACCATCAGGATTCAAGCAAGCCGGGCCGATGACGGCTGAAATGCCAGAAACCGGTCCCCGGTAGCTTGTCTCCTTTCTGGTGAAGAATTGGCTTGGTAGTTTGGTCTGCCCTGTTCCCATCATGCACTGGGACAGGAACAGACTAATTTGCATGTAGCCAGGTTCTGAGCTGGGATGGTGCAGTGAGCTAAAAAACGGTGATGGGTCAAGCCCTGATCTCTTGACTGGGTAGGAGTATTCTGCATCATTCAGAAACTCTGTCCATCACCTTTTCCAAAATTGATTTTATCCACACTATGTGTGGGAGGGTATACTCAGACGTGAGTCCCTAGCTCATTGCACCATCAGGATTCAAGCAAGCCGGGCCGATGACGGCTGAAATGCCAGAAACCGGTCTCCGGTAGCTTGTCTCCTTTCTGGTGAAGAATTGGCTTGGTAGTTTGGTCTGCCCTGTTCCCATCATGCACTGGGACAGGAACAGACTAATTTGCATGTAGCCAGGTTCTGAGCTGGGATGGTGCAGTGAGCTAAAAAACGGTGATGGATCAAGCCCTGATCTCTTGACTGGGTAGGAGTATTCTGCATCATTCAGAAACTCTGTCCATCACCTTTTCCAAAACTGGTCAGTTTGAACCCCTGTCTTTTGTTCAGGAATCTATCTTGACAGTTATTTGTGTCTGTGGGCCTGATCAACCATTTTTTCCAATCAGGATTTGTTCTGTTTTGGAGAAAAATATGGGATACGTCTATTTCCACATCCGTAGTACTATTACTATCAGGTATGGGCTTCGGAATAGATGGTTTATTTAAGTCTTTTATCTTAGCTAAACCAAGACAAGTCGTTTGTTGAATGGTATTTGTTCTGGGATCATGCAGGCTCTAAATAATGACTCTAGACCTTGTACCTGCCAGTCTTTTGTTCCCCAGATGGTTTTTGTTTCAATGTTATTTTTCCAACATTCAAAACCAAATGTAGACATTTTGTCATAAAAATTTTCAGAATAAATCAGTTTAGTATTTGTCAACATTGTTTTCATTCCTGTCTTATTTAAAATTTTAAAATAAAACGTTTCTGGATCACTGTTGTTAAACCCTGAGAAGTATGGAAATTTCTCAAAGAATGTCTTCGAACTTCCTTTTGGAGGAGTTGGACAATGTTCCCATTGATTATAAGTAAAAACATTTCTTGGTTGCGCTGATTTATGCAAATAGTGATGATCATAGTGATTGTAACAGTATAATTCTTCATAATTTGATGAACCCTGTAAATAATCAAGTTCTGTGAATTTAGCTGACATTACTAAATCTGACATCATATTATTAATATTTTCAAAGTCCCAATTATCAGAAAAATAACTTGGTATCACAAAGTCACTTAAGGAAACCTTAAACTGGTGTGGATACTTCAAGAGCTCAATCGGGCCATACATTTCATAGTCAGTTCTGTCCCATGCTATACCCCCAGGGATTGGATTGGCTGTTATGTTCACTGATGATAGTTCTCTTTTCTGATGTGAGAGGATCTGTGAGACTTTAGGACCAAGTTGATGTTCTGACTTGCTGTGTCCATTGTACTATATTTTCCATCAATGAATTTACCCAAGCATAAAACCATGATGAGCCAAAGCAGGAGGAAAAGTACACCCAACACAGTCCAAAATTCAATCCATGGTGAAATCAGATATGTCTCTTTTAGTTGGTGAAAAAGCTTGGTTATTTTTTCATTGAAAGTTTTTGTTGCTGGTTTGTCTCCATGTTCACTTGGATCCTCGGAAAAGTCATCAAAGTTGATAAAATAGGCAGATGCAGTTCTGTCAATTGGCGGGATTGCTTCCGGATTTCCATTGATCTTTGCATTTTCTTTTGTTACATTTGTTCAGTCTGAGGCTACATCATTGTAGATTGGTGTATCATCAGGTAATTGTTGCAATTTGGGTTTCAAGAGGCACCAGTTCCATGGCTATGTTGCATAGTCCTTTTTTATTTACTGCAGGTTTATCTAATGTAATTAGTCTCTCAGTTTGAACCACTTGGATTGTTGCAAAGTTTGGTCTTCTGCTATTTCTTGGTAATCCACTGGGCCTTCTATTTATTATCGGCCACATGTTTGTGTTTTCACCAGGTCGATGGAAACAATTCTGTTTTCCTTTTTACCAGCAAGTGGCGATAGTACTACTGATCTTGTTCCGCTGACAGCTAAGACAGGTACTGCTTTTCTGTAAGAAGGCCCAAATTCCTTCTTCACCGCAATCTTTTCTCTGATCAGATCCCCAATCTTTGGAATCCAGACAGGTCTTGCTGGGACAGGTAGTTCTTCAGTGGTTGTTGGCTTACACTTTATGTAACTTAGACTTTTTCTTGTTTCATTTAAGTCCTGTAAAACAGCCAAACGATCTTTGATATCAAAAGTTTTTTCTTCTACCACTGAAGTTTGACGATCCATATCCTGGATAATCATTCTAGTACCAAACAAAGGTTCGTACGGACTGATACCTCCTAGAGAATTTCTTGGCATGTTATTTAAGACTACGTTGGACATTTATTAAATGTTTGACCCACCCATCACCCGAACCTAATACCCTTGCTGGTATAGATTGCTTTATGTCACGTTTTTTTCTTTCCACTACCGCATTTCCCTTAGGATGGAAGGGAGAAGAGTACCGCAATGCAATGCCCATGCTGGTCATGGCCTCTTTGTAAGCTCGAGAGCTAAACGCAGGACCCTGGTCAGAATGTAGCATGCCAATTGCGCATGTGCCGATAAAGACCCCCAAATCTTTTATAACAGTTCTGGCGTCAGCCGAGCGCTGGGGCCACATCTTTAAATTAATTCAGTCTTAATAATTATGGGGACGCATTTCCCCGGCTGGATTTCTGCGTATAGATCGCCTGATGCTTTCTAATAAAGGGGTCCTGGCAATAGTCTGGTCCGGTTCACAACTGCGTTCTCTGTTGCAGTCTGGACAATTCATTACAAATTTATAAATTTGCAAGCTCATCCCCGGCTACCAGTATTCTGATTTTAATTCCATTAGAGATTTCAAGATCTCTTGGTGCCTCGGACCGAGTCCCATGTGTGCGTCTTCAATCAAGAACACTCTCTGGTTCGTGTTTGAAATTACTCTATCTCCACTCCAGGGATTTGAGCAAAAGGAACGGAGTTTGTATCAATTATGTATGTATTACTGAGTGGATAGTTGAGAGGTAATGCTGAATAATCGCCTTTTAACAACGCTTTTACCGCTAGCATAGTTTCTCCATCTATGATTTTTTAATGCTTTTTTGTGGCTACGGAAGCCGTTTGAACCGCTGCCGCTGTGGCTTTGTTAGCCAATGAATTCCCTGCAACGTGAACACCATCACGTTGATGACTCAGTGTATGTATCACGTGAGTCTTTTGTAATTCTTTCTGCAAAAGAACTACTTGTTCCAAAAGCGTTTTATGCTTTATTGTGGCACCTGTGTCATCTTTGTAACCGTTTTTGCTCCATGTCTGTATGTCACTGTTGTATGACTTGACGAAGTAATGCGAATCGCACACTGTTAGTGTGGGGAACTCGCGATCGGCATTTTCAAGTGCCATCTTTAAAGATCTTATTTCAGCTCGCTGAGCTGAACAGTTTCTGAGTGATTCGGTTCTGGTAAACATTGGTTTGAATTTACCAGAGCGCCAGCGACCTTTAACAATCGTGCACGCTGCATTGTAGGTTTTTTTCTCTACATCATAATGGTGTGCAAATCTGTCCATATAGATTACACAGGTATATTGTTCGAGAGGTAAAATTTCGATTGGCAGAGGATATTCTTGTTCGTATTGTAGATCATCTAGTTTTTTCATTTTCGGGTCAAAATAGTATTTCACGTCTTCTGTAGCAAGAGAATGTTCCCATTGTATCCATTTTGGATCTAATGCCACTGTATTCAGATTGTGTGGACTTGTTAATGCCTCAAGAGCTGATTCTGCTGTATAGACAGTTATTCTCTTGCCTTGGGCTAGGGCTCTTTCTCTTGCTACAGCAGTTTGAACCGCTGTCAGAATTTTTTCTGTAGAGCTGAATTTAATTTCAGTTTGAGTGTACAAATGGGATTTGTAAGCTATAGGTACCGTTTCTCCCTCATTAGAGGTCAGGTACGTGAATCCGCATCTTCCTGGGATGACTCCGATTACAAGGTTGCGGACGTTTTCGCGAGTTTGCAGTTTTGTTTTAGTTAACATGTCTGTCTGTAATGATCTCAAAATTTCTGTGTGTTTTTGAGTCCAATGTATTGGTTTGAAATCAGGTTTTATTAATTCATAGAGAGGTATAACCCTCTCTGCATAATTTAGAATGTATGTTCTACGGAAATTCCGGAAGCCTAGTATTGATTGTAAATCTTTCAGCGTTTTTGGTGCTTGGAGTACTGCACACTTCTCTAAGAAGTTGTCTGCCAGGCTTTTGCCTTCACTTGATAATTCATATCCTAAAAATAGGACTGTTAGATGGGCAATTCTTGACTTTATAAAGTTGAATTTGTAACCCTCTGATGCAAATCCAAGAATTATGGTGTTCACTCTTTTTAAGTGAGTCTCCAGGTCATCGTCTGTAAGATAGATGTCATCGACATATGATAATGCCTCATCATCATATATTTGTAGTAATTCTGTTACTCTTGACGAGAATAATCCTTGGCTATTCTTGAATCCCTGTGGAAGTCGGCAAAATTGTTTTTGTGACCCCATTATTGAGAAAGCGGTCAAATACCTGCTTTCAGGTGCAATGTTTTGACAGAAGAATCCATTAGAGATATCTAATGTCGTTTTATATTTTTTGCGCACGATATTGTTCATTAGTGCTGCACTGTGTGAATTTTGTACTGCAACTGTTTTGCAGCTAGAGTTTAAATGTCTGTAGTCCAAAACTAGGTGATATGAATCATCTGGCTTGGAGACAGGAAACAAAGGATTGTTCATTTGTGAGGTGCATGTTTCAATCACCCCTTGCTATTCAAGTTGATCTAAGATCTCCCTGACTTGCTTTTTAGCTTCTTGTTTAACTGGATTCTGCCTTTGTGCAGTGGGTCGATTTTTTAACTGGATTTCGTGGTGAGGAGTGTCCTCATCCCATCCTACATGATTTTTGTATAATGTAGGGGCTTAGGCCACTGCCCATTTTTTGTTTGCGAATGTGTATTTTTTATGAATTGGAATATGATTTGAGAAGGCAGGCATAATAATTTCTTCGCCATGAGGGCACTCCCTGACAAACTCTGGTGGCCAGTCTTTTTCAGCTAACAGGATGTCATAGCCTTTAGAAAGATTCTCCCAAAAGAGACCTTTTATTTTCCTAGTTTTATCTCCCTCTATACGTGATGTTATTTCATATAGTTTATGGGGCACGCTCACTCGTGTGTCTGCAGTTTCATGTCCACTGTCTCCAGAAGATTCTTCAGGATCTTGCAAGCTATTGTCACTTCTGCTGTGCTGTCTAGCATTGTATGAGCCCACTCTCCCTTTTTTCAGTTGTGTCATCAGAATCCTCGGCATGTTTAATTTTAATACTTGCTACCTTCTTTCTGGGAAATTGTGATTTTTTACTTTGATGAGCAGGTTCTTAGTCTTTGGACTTGACGTGCTCTTCCTTGTGTTCTGACCGTTCTCTTCTTTCCGATTTCTGTGAGCAAGTCTGAAAAGAGCGAGAGGGACGTGTATTAATGGTAACTAGACATAATATCGACTCCATAATATCGAAAGGACAAAATATCGAGTAAAAAATATCGACAGTAATAAAATATCGATATCAAAATTATCGTTGGTCAAAATATCGACTAAAATAATGATAAAAAAATATCGATTACAAAAATATCGACTCAAAAATATCGACCAGACAAAATATCGATAAATAGTTAAAGTAAAAAATATCGAGAATATGTAGAAAAAATGTTAAAAAAAAAAAAAAAATTATTAATAGTAATATAAATTGTAGTTAATGTTTAGGAGCGGGTTGTGGGTTTATAGGGGAATAGGGTGGGAAGTAATTTAATAATAATTAATTAATTAATATATGTTTGTTATTTTTTTTATTAATAATTAATTGGTAATTAATTAATATTAATTAGTTAATTAATTAATAAAAATACATATTTTTTGAGTAATTAATTGGTAATTAATTAATTGTAATTAGTTAATTACATTAATTAGAGTAATTTATTTATTATCTATGATTTTGTGTTATTGTTAATTAATTAATTGGGAATAATTAATATTAATTAATAAATTAAATTACTTATAGCTAATGTGCTAATATATTTACTTTATTGTTATTGTTAATTATTAATTAATTGGTAATTGAATAATAATAATTAATGTTGTGTAAAGGAGTCTTTTTAGGGTTCAGGGTCAGTTTTCAATTCTTGGGTAAAGGTGTATTTTTTGGGTTCAGGGTCAGTTTTCAGTTTGTGGGTAAAGGGTTTTTTTAAGGGTTCAGGGTCAGTTTTCAGTTTTTGGGTAAAGGGGTATTTTTAGGGTTCAGGGTCAGTTTTCAGTTCTTGGGTAAAGGGGTATTTTTTGGGTTCAGGGTCAGTTTTCAGTTTGTGGGTAAAGGGGTTTTTTAAGGGTTCAGGGTCAGTTTTCAGTTTTTGGGTAAAGGGGTATTTTTAGGGTTCAGGGTCAGTTTTCAGTTCTTGGGTAAAGGTGTATTTTTTGGGTTCAGGGTCAGTTTTCAGTTTGTGGGTTAAGGGGTTTTTTAAGGGTTCAGGGTCAGTTTTCAGTTTTTGGGTAAAGGGGTATTTTTAGGGTTCAGGGTCAGTTTTCAGTTCTTGGGTAAAGGGGTATTTTTTGGGTTCAGGGTCAGTTTTCAGTTTGTGGGTAAAGGTTTTTTTTAAGGGTTCAGGGTCAGTTTTAAGTTTTTGGGTAAAGGGGTATTTGTAGGGTTCAGGGTCAGTTTTCAGTTCTTGGGTAAAGGGGTATTTTTTGGGTTCAGGGTCAGTTTTCAGTTTGTGGGTTAAGGGGTGTTTTAAGGGTTCAGGGTCAGTTTTCAGTTTTTGGGTAAAGGGGTATTTTTAGGGTTCAGGGTCAGTTTTCAGTTCTTGGGTAAAGGGGTATTTTTTGGGTTCAGGATCAGTTTTCAGTATTTTGGGTAAAGGGGTATTTTTAGGGTTCAGGGTCAGTTTTGGGTTTTTGGGTGAAGGGGTATTTTTAGTGTTTAGGGTCAGTTTTGGGTTTTTGGGGTACAGGCGTACAGGGTAAAATAACAAAAAAATAAATTAAAGCTATTAAATGAAATTAAAAATAAAAATATTACATTAAATTATTTACTTTTTAATTTATTTAAAAATTATATGTATTCGCACCTTCCCTGATAGTAGCTAGACTGGAGTTGGAATAGTAATTATTAATTGGTTAGTGTCCAGCACCTTCACTGATATTAGCTACACTGGAGTTGGATTAGTAATTAATCATTGGTCAGTGTCCACCACCTTCCTTGATATTAGCTTGACTGGAGTAGGAATAGTAAATAATTATTGGTCAGTGTCCAGCACCTTCCATGATATTAGCTTGACTGGAGTAGCAATAGTAAATATTAAATTGGTCAGTGTCCAGCACATTTGCATACATTTTTACATTACTGTGTTATAATATTAAAAACAATGCAAAATGGATGTTTTCACAAACCTTTATTAAACATTTTTTATTTTTTAATGTGTACTACAATACAAAAATAACATAACATTATTTTGAAATGTAGTATTCGCAGAATAACACATTATCATTTATATACATGTTGTAAATTATCAAACAAAATTATTTAACAACATTTTTTCTGTAAATATAAAATATTTTCATCATTAACTTTGAGTTACAAGTATTTATATTGAATTAAATAAAAAACAAGTTTATTTTAAGCTTCTTCCATTTATATTTAATAATGTTAATATTATATATTAATATTATTAAATATATATTTTTTACATTTACATTTTTATAAAGTAACATGACAATTATTACATTTGCTCAAGAAATGGAAATACAAATTAAAACACTTTTTGTTACATATTTCAGACAATGTTGTTTTTAAATGAAACATATACATATATTATGTTGTAAACTTTATAACAGTATAGGGGAACAATATGTTTAATAATAATATCTGGTATTGCCAAAAGATTATTTATGCAATTATATACTTTTATAATACTTAGAAATTATTATAAAACATGTTGTAATAATTAATAAAAATAATAACAAATATATATTATTATTATTATTATTATTATTATTAATTACTAAACATAATCATTTATTTATTCTTTTCAGAAAAACATACATTCAGAGAAAAAAAAATACATTATTTCAGGGCATTGTTTATATATTAAATGGTTATAATTTTGATATTAATAACAATAAATAAGTTATATTATTTATTATTAATAATTATTACCATAAACAATTATAATGTTTAGTTAAAAACAAACACAAAGTTATTCCTATAAATGTACACAATAAGAAAATATTTACATCTTTTATTCCAAGTCTTACATAATTTTTTAATATTATTAATATATAATAATTACTATATATTAATTAATATTAAATATATTTATATTTTTAAAACATGTTAAATTATAATGAGTCTAGTGTATTAATTTGTTAAAATAACAATGTGTATGTATTATATTTTTTAACTATAACATTGTATTGTCTATGATACCTTTTCAAAAATGGTTTAAGGGGACTACTTTTTTACCGCGTAAGGGTATTGCGCTTCATTCAGGACTGGAGAAGCTCGCGGTTGGGAGTTGCTTCGCGTGGAGAGAGGTAAGGTTATTTTTACATACAAATTGTAACTGAGTGGTAATGTTTGAGGGTATATTCGAACTGTGTAGTGTTTTTTTGTGTATGTATGAATTGTTTAAGTAGCGTTAGGTGAAATGTCGTCGTTATAGATGCGTCGTGTATGTTTTAGTTCTAGTGTTATTTTAAGTGTTCGGAAATGTCTTCTTACATGGTTACTGTTAATTGTGAGTGTATTTACAAATGTTATGGGCTATTTGTGGGTGGGTTTCGTTATGTCTGTTATTTTACAGGTTCCGGTTACTCGCATGAAAACTACATGGAAGGAAGCGTGTTTTTTTCCGGAGAAACTAATGTATGACTTATTATGGTTATATTTTGACATGTATCTCCTATTTTTCGTGTTTGCCAGGAGCGGATTTTACACATTTAAAAAAAGTTTCGGGTTTTTGGAGGGTTTCGAATTGGATTGATACATTGATATGCGTGACCGTTTTTTAAAAGTTGTGTGTTTATCACTTTAAATACTAAAGTGTCCACACTACTGTTTTCGGGATTTCCTGGAGCGTTTATTTCTTTTTTACTTAATTTTCGGGTTTTTGAGGGTTTCCCATATTGGAATTGTCCTATATTGGAATGGATTGTATTTTGCTTGATTACGTCTTTTTCATCTACAAAAATTGTAAGTATTTAAAGTACTTTTTTTATTGGGTGGGAAATGTCGATCTTTATGTAATGTGTATGTGTGATGTAATTATAAATATTGCATATTTGTTCAGAAATAATGTCCCAAATTTTGATAAGTTTGTTAAACAAATATGTATTATTTATAATTGTTTACAAATGTTTATGATTTGTAAATTTACCATTATTGTAAGAAGACATTAGTATATTTTGTAGACATTTTTATAGTAGACTTTTAGCTATTATTGACAGGTATTCTAATCCTCTAGTTGTAGGATATAGTGTGACTTGACTTTGCAGTAGTCGGAACATTTGTTTAGTTTGTTTAGTGAGTTTTGGACCAATTTGGGACACAGATTTTTCCATTCTTAGTTCTTGATAGCTTTGTTCTTTTTTCAAAGCTTCTAGTAGGTTATGGAATGTGGGTTTGCCTCTGCTTGTGGTAGCTTGGAAAGCATTATGCCACCCTTCTACACTGTTGTTTGTTTTAGCCTCTTGGTTTAAAGTACTATGATAGACATTCCACCAAGGGATTTGGAATTTGGGTTGGCGTCGATGTCCAGATCTGTGCAACCTTCCCACCCAAGTATCTTCGAAATAGTCCAGTAATGGGGTTAGTTTATCTTCATTCCTCTTGTAATATGTGCTGTCAATTAATAAATTGTAGTGTTCCGCTACATCGGTAACAGGAACGTAGGCCAGGGCTATCAATTTTTTAACTTGATAGGCAAAGGTGCTATCTGTTGAGTATAGTATACTTAAAGTTGATTTTTGGAGATGCCTCCATATGCTCTGATTGAAATGATAATAGCAACCCTGGATTGCTGTGTGGGGAAATGTTCTCAAAATGCTATTAATCATAGCTAATTCGAAATCAATAATTATTTTTTCTGGAAAATAATTATTGATTTCAGTTTTGAGAACATTTAATATTTCTGTATAAGTGTTTTGCTGTTTGTTGGGTAGCAAACAGTAAATGAAAGGTATGTTAGAGTTATGGTATAAACCGTGGATGGAATATAGTTGATAAAAAGGTTTTGGGCATGGTTTAAATGTTCCATCCATCATCCATTGGGGACACAGTTGGATTTTTCTTAAATTACTTGCAGTTGCAAACATAATGATTCTGTTTGTACTGCTTTCATTGTCAAAAAGGATAAATTTGTCTTTATTGTGTGTGATGCCCATTTCTGGTGAAATAATAATTTCCTCAAAAGTAGTAGGGTTGGGTTGGGTTGTGCTAGTGAGTCTTTTAGTGCGTGCAATTGTGCGTTTCAGGGAGTCAATGGAGGGTAGTTGACCTGAAGCATGGGCTGGGACTTTTAACAGTTCTTCTTTAGGGATTTGTGTTGTTGGTTTATCACTTTGTGTGCTAGCAGTTTTAATACTTTCTAAAGCATCTCTTATTTCAATTTCTGTGACATTTGGGGGATGATTGTGTTCCCTGGTAAATAACACATTAGTTTCCTCAGTAGTAGCCCTCCCATAACATTTGTTTGAGTAAGAGGCAAGATGGCGGCCGCGGTTGTGGCCGGTGACGTGCTGTGAGCTGCGCTCCTCATGAGTCCTCACTAATCCCCCTTGCTATAGCTTGCCCTACACCTCCTTACCCATTAGACGACTGCGGTGGCACATTGAGGGCACCGATATTGTTTTTTGCCTGCAGAGCGCAAGATTTCCAGCGCGGGCGTCCTTGGAGCACGGAGCTGCCGGAGCGGGTTCGAGTCGGCAGCTCGGTGAGGCAGCTGGAGCCTGTGGAGGCGGTCCGCAGAGTGAGCAGGGAGGCTTCGATCGGTAGTAGGCTGACACGCTGCAGCTGCGGCTAGTCTTTGCGGTGAGCTCGATAGAGAAGCGACGCGGTGGCCGGGAAGCCGTGGATAAAAGCAACTTGGCAGTGAAATCTATACGGAGTGCGGTGAGCTACGGGGGAAAACAATTTGGTTGCAGCATTTGCATGGGGATTCAATGTTTGGTGACAAACTCGGTCTCATTATTAATTATAAGTGGTGAAAACGCCTGATTGCTTCAAGGGCTGTGAAGGGCTGTGAAGAGAGATCCACAGTTATATTACGGCTGACTTTGGAAAACGCAATGGCGAGAGGCAGAGGCGGCACGAGGAATCGGGGTGCAGCTGCCACATCAGCTCCTGTGAACACTCCAACAAAGGGGAGTATAACAGGGAACATATCAGCTTCTGTGAACACTCCAACAGAGGGGAGTGTAACAGGGAACATTACAGATAATCCATCGCAACCTTGTATTGTGGAAGGAACCTTGGGGACTGTAACTAATGGCGTATATTTGTTGGGAACAGCTAGTGCACAACAGGATGCATTATCCAGCACTCAACCGCCCCAAACAAATGGTGCGACAGTGTCAAACCAAGGCGCACAAGAGGGGGCAGTGAGACAGCGAGTTGTCCCGGCAATTTTTAATAAAAAAAACAATAATAAGTCCAAAGTCGATCTATTTAACTTGGAGCCTCAAGTGATGGTTGGACCTCAATGTGACCCGCAGAATACTCCGTTACCTGATAATGATCCACCTGTAATATCCCAGCCCGAATTGATGGAGGAAACTGAAATCGCTAATAATGAGGAGGGGGTGGATAATATCATAGGTCCAGATATCAATCTGGGAGTTGAGAGCAGCAATGGGTCGGAATTTGCAGGTTCCGATGGAAAATTTTATTCGATGTCAGATCTGACCACTCTGTCAGATAAGGAAAACGAGAGAGATGAGGAGGATAGTCTAAGTAACCCTGGAGACTGGGGGATAACGCCGGGTGAGGAAGAACAGTACGGCTTTGAACATGCTGCAACTTGTGAGACAGTCAGGAAAATGCCAGAAGTGGCAGGAAACTCAGAGCAGAACCAAGGCATTCCATGTGCGCAGCTCAATTTGGACGTGGAGGAGATAAATGAAGACGCAGTCACTCTAGGGCTAATATACAAAAGCGTAATGGCTCATCGGAATGAGACTAGAGCGGAAAGTTTGCGGACACAAGGAGCTGTGAAAAAGCTACAAAATACAGTAAGGCGGCTAGTGAAAACTTGTTCCGAGGTAACCACCAGGGTGACGGAGGTGGAACAGCGAGTCTCCTCAACTGAGGATAGCCTGGGGAAACATCAATCGGCCATTGAGACATTGCAAAGATCAAAATCGGACACAGACTGGAAACTCATAGACCTTGAGAATCGCGCTAGGCGCAATAATCTACGTGTCTTGGCTATTCCGGAAGGTAAAGAGGGGTCGGACCCCCGTAGATTCATTATTAATGTGTTCAGCGAGGCCTTTCCGGAATTGAAATCTTGGAATTGGGAAATCGAAATTATTCGTGCACACAGGTTCCCCTTTGTGAATCGGAGGCGTGATAATGGGCAGAAAGCGTATCCAAGGGCTATTTTGATCTGTTTAAACAATTTTTTGCTGAGAGAGGCTTTGTATGACCTTGCACGTCCAGAGAAAAGGAGGAACGGGGGTGGGTGCGAGTTTTTTGTTCGTCCAGACTTTTGCCCAACAACGGTGAATGAGAGATGGCAAATGCGGAAATTAATTGCTTCGTTCCAGGCAAAAGGCGCTCAATGTTTTCTACTCAATCCGGCCAAACTGAAGACTATTTTCAAAAATCAAACTCGATATTTCACCTCTGCATCTAAGGCCCAGTCATATCTGAATCAACTGGACAAACAGGCGAAAACCTAATTTACATGTACTGAAGTTTCAGAAACAGTCTATAATGGCACACTCCATTTTTGAGAGGGTGTTAGAATTGTTTGAATTGAGCTATAATTTAAGAGGGTGATCAAGGGTGTTAATGGGGTGAAGGAGGTGCAATGTTGGACTGATCCTAAACTATAGGAAATAGTATATTAGGGTTTTTTTTTTTCCCCATTCAATTTTCTTTTTTTTATGTAAATTCAATTCCGGAGTCAGCATAGGAAATAGCTGTATTGAGTAGGCAATGGGTGCCCTCGGGTCTGGTCAAGGGCCTGAGCTTCTATAAATATGATGGCATGATTGACTTAGTTATAGATAGAGGCCTGAGCCCTTCGATTATCTGTGTATGAGTGAAATACTACAGGCATGATGTAATGCAGTTTTGCTGGCTCTCGAAGCAGTATTAATGGGGGATAGTCAAAGGAGGATATATTTAGCCTGAAGTAAGGCTGGTGATTATGACTGTGGAACGATAAAATCTGGGGGGGGGAGAAGGGGACTCATGGTACGCAGGGAAAGCACTTCTGCATCACAGAGGACATGGTCCTTAAGCCTCGTGAAGGGTGGTGGCGAGGGGTAGCGGGGGGGGGTTTGGGAGAGGAGGGAGTAAGGGGGGGAGTAGGGAATTCGGGAGGAAAAAGAAAATAACACATGAGTTAGGGTTGGGTAGAGACCTGTATTTTGTTAATGCTGGGGAGCAATTGATGACATTTAGCTGGATTAAAAATGCAAAATTTGAAGCAGCGAAATGGCAGGAAGGGGTTTAAGGGTGGGTACACTGAATGTCAGGGGGCTGAACTCAACGGAGAAAAGACGAAGAGTTACACAAGAGATACGGGCCTTGCAATGTGACATCATATGCTTACAAGAAACTCACGTGGTTTGGTCTAAAAGACATTTGTTAACAGAACTGGGGTTTAATTTAATAGTTTGTACTAAATATTCAGGGGCGGCCAGAGGTGTGGCAATTCTTGCCAAGAGTCATATAGTTACTACAGGCAGGGTACAATCTAATAGGTTGGGACACTGGGCGATAGCAGAATGTGCTGTGGGCAACACTAAAGTTACTGTGTGTGTGGTATATGGAGCAAATCTAGATGAAGCAGAAACTCTTAACTTTCTAAATGTAGAATTGGCAGCTTGGTCCACACCACTGATCATGTGCGGTGATTTCAACATAAACTTAGCACCCAACATGCTAAATAATGAGAAGGTGAGATATACAGGCAGGAAGCCGAGAGTATTCAAAGCGTTACAGGAATTCCTGGGAGCCCATGGTTTGCTGGACGCTTGGTCGGTTTTAAGGGATGGGTCACCTGGGTACACTTTCTTTTCTTTCCCACATCGCACATTGGTCCGATTAGACTATTTTTTTGTTTCTATGTTGATGTTAATTCAGGCTGCGATTCAAGTATACCCAAGAGTGACATCAGACCACGGACCAGTGGTACTGACCTTATCTAGCATCATTTCTAGTGAACGTCCACGACAGTTCTCTTTCGATCGCAAACTTTTGACCGAACAATTTTTTATTGAACATATGAAGGACTGGATTGTATCCTTCTTTAACATTAATCGGGGGAGCAGTAATGTAGGGTGTGTGTGGGACTGCTTTAAGGCTGCCTTTCATGGGGAGGCATTGAGTTTGGGTCTGTATAACCAAAAAAAACAAGCGGCGGAAATAAAAACACTCTATCAGGAGTTGATCATGGCTGAAGAGGCGCTCATGCTGGGGATACAGACAGGGATTAACATAGATGAAGAGATCAATGAAGTAGCGCGTCTAAAGGCAAGGGTAAATTTGAGGTGGTCCCAGGAAGCAGCTAAAAATTTTTTTGCTAAAAAACAAACCCACTATGAATATGGGGAGGCAAGTGGCAGATGTCTCGCCCAAAGAGTTAGAGCAAAAACGGCAGCCCAGCATATTGACGAGGTACTAGATCAGAAAGGTGATGCTGTTAAGGACGAGCAGGGTATTCTGGAGGTATTCAGGCAGTTTTACGAGACGTTATATCACAGGGATGAGTACAATGGTGATAATGCTGTATCATTGATTAGTCAGCACTGTCTGAAGGACCTTTCGGAGGATGATAGGGTAATGTTAGACGTACCCATCACTTTAGAGGAATTAGAATTTGCGGTAAACGGACTGGCTCTGGGGAAGGCTGCGGGCCCAGATAAATTACCTTTAGAAATATACAAAATGTTTTTTATATTCTTAAAAAAAGATCTCCTAGCAACAATGCTAGAAGCCCAGAAAGGCTCAGCCCCTAAAACATGGCAAGAAGCAACTATAGTGGTATTCCACAAAAAAGGTAAGCCACTGAATTTACCGGGTTCATACCGCCCTATATCGCTCCTAAATGTAGATGGTAAAATATATTCGAAGATTTTAGCGAATAGACTTTCCATGGTCATTTCGGGTCTTGTTTCAAAAACACAGCATGGGTTTATCCCTCAACGTAGTACAACTAATCATGTCAGACGAGTGATAACGTTACTTGACTATGCTAAAGCAACCAGGGAACCCTTTTGTTTAATTTTATTGGACGCCGAGAAAGCCTTCGACCGCGTGGCTTGGTCTTTCTTGTGGGACAATTTGAAGAGTCGAGGCTTTGGGCCTGAGTTTATCAAATCAGTGCAGGTTTTGTATCAACGGCCGGTAGCTCGGATCAGTACCATGGGCTTGGAATCGGCGGCAGTACAAATTTGTAGGGGGACCAGACAGGGTTGTCCCTGTTCCCCCTTATTATTTGCTTTATACATCGAGCCTTTTCTAAGAATGTTGGATTCTAATATTCATATAATCCCGCTAAATGTTCATATATACCAGGTCAAGGTGTTGGCATATGCTGACGACGTGGCAGTGGTCACGACCAAACCTACCATGGCAATGCAGGCTATAGAGCAATTGGCGGAACAATTTGGCAAATCTTCAGGATACAAGCTGAATTCGGCAAAAACCCAGCTACTTAGTATAAATATACCAAGCTATACTGATTCTAGAGTATGTCAGGAGGTGGTATATCTGGGTGTTACGCTGCGAGCTTGTACAACTTCTTTAGTTAAAACTAATTGGGATCAGCTCCTATCCGGTGTTCGGAAAAAATTAGATCAGGCAGAATGTTTATATCTTTCATTAGTGGGACGATGTAATCTCTTAAAAATGTGGATTCTTCCTCAAATTTTATATTTTTTTCGATGTATACCCCTAGAAGTCCCTAAGACTAGTTTAGAACAACTGCAGGCAATATGTATGCGCTTTATGTGGTCCGGAGGGAAAGCGCGAAGGGCTAGGCGCTTTATGATTCTGCCAAGAAATGTGGGGGGCTGGTCGGTACCAGACTTTGCATATTATTACTATGCTTGTATGTTGCAAGGAATGGGCATTTTATTAACCGGCAAAGGTCCAGCAAGACTTGCAGACTGTCCTTCAATTTATCAAATGCTGCTGGGGGTAAAAGTTAAAAATTGTTTATTCCAACACTTAGAACAAAGCTATTACAAACGCACCCGCTTTAAGACAATTATAGCTGCATATAAGGTCTGGCATATGGTTAGGGGGCTATTGGGCATCGGAAAAATAACGTGGTATACACCATTATCATCGTCGTTCTTCTTACCTGTAGATGTGTGGGATAGAATAGTATACAATTGGAGGGAGAAAGGCATTAGAGTGGTGGGCGATCTGTATGACGCTAATTATTGCAAGTCTTTTGAACAACTACGAGAACAGTATTCTCTCCCTAGAGAGCATTTTGTAAAATATTTACAGATTCACAATTGTTTAACGTGTATTGGAAGTAATTTTAAACCAAATTCTCTGATTGAGGATATTATGAAAGGGGTAAAGATTGGAGTTCTATATAAGCATTTGTTAGACACTAAAGAAAACGATATAGAGCAGCAGAATAGTAAATGGGGTGTAAAACTAGGCAGACAGGACATTCAAATAGAAATTTCATTAGATATGGCTAAAGATTTATTCTTGTCTGCAAAGTTGGTGGCGCAACATTTTAAATCAATTTATAATCTATATTATACCCCAGATAAGGTGTCCAAATGGTCGGGAGATGCAGTAGGAAAATGTTTTCGTTGTGGGTTTGTCTCAGCGGATGATGTTCACATTTTTTATACATGTACTATATTAGCTCCCTTGCTGTCTCAGATAGAAAAATGTGTTTCCGCAATTGTGGGCACTCAGATACAATTATCAGCAACGCAGATATTATTGGGTGTTGAAATGGGCACATTGAGTACTAACATTCCAAAGAAACACGTTAAATTAATCTTCTTAGTAACTGCAGTGTATAGGCTTTGTATCGCATCTGCATGGTTGCAACAGGAACCACCTGCTTTTGAAGCTTGGCGGTCTCGGTTTTTTTCGATACACAATATGGAACACAGCCTTTATGCCTTAAAGGGCCCCCGCAGAAGGAAGATCGGGGAACAGATTTGGGGATCTGTTACTAATTATTTGGAGATGTAAGGCAAGATTGGAGGGGATACTATATAATGTTTTGCTGGATCCAATTGAGACTGCCCGCATGAAATGAAATGTATGTCTAACAACCAGTTTTTTCTCTTTCCCTTTTTTGTTTTCTTGGGTTTGTTCAACTCTTTTTTTGTATATTTTTTGTATCGCATGTATCAAAATGATATGATATGGATTTGTATTTGCTCGACAAAAAAAAGTCTCCCTTTTGTTTTTTGTTCTTTTTGGGATGTTGTACCAACCAACTCATGTGTTTTTGCATAAATAAATTAAAAAAAAAAAAAACATTTGTTTGAGTAATATTTGGTACACTTCCCAAAAACTTTTCTACCACTTTGTCTTTCCTGATTATACACATAACCCATATAACATAATAGTAATTTATTTTTCTGTGACATAACAAATTCTGCACATTCTGTCATTTTGTTTTACTTGTTCTAGGAAAGAGTAGAAAGAAACAAAATCAAAAAACATATATTTCACTTTGTGGTGCAAACATCATTAATGATGTATTTATACTTACAGTTACTAAAAGTAGTAATCACAAATGCAGAACTGTATTTTGAAGGATTTTCTTGTATGTATTTCTTTAGTTACTGTTGGTATGAAAATATAGAAATGCTAAGTTAATGTTTACACATAACAAACGTTTTTCCTAGGAAAAAGCAGTTGTCTATTTTGCTTAGTAGTACATTTGATGTAAACATTACATATACTTACTTGTTTAAATAGTTGAGTTGTAGTATTTGGTGGAGTACATCAAGGTAGTAAAGTTCAGATCTGTAGAGAAGATAGAATAAATAAATGTAAATTATTATAAATAATATTTTGAACCGTTGGGAAATGGGAAATATTTAAAAGTATACTAACTTCTAAATAAGTAGTTTTCTTTGCTGTAGGTAGAATAGCTGTATGATGTATTCAGAATATCTGTAGAGGAAATATAAAATATATAACATGGTGTTAAGAACATAGTTTGCGTTTTTTTCGGAAGTTTTAGACAAATTACAAGTATACTTACATTTTTTACAAGGGTAGTCTTGTCTTTTGGTATAGTTGGTGTTGGATGTTTTTATAGGATCTGTAGAATAGATGTATGATGTATTCAGAATATCTGTAGAGGAAATATAAAATATATAACATGGTGTTAAGAACATAGTTTGCGTTTTTTTCGGAAGTTTTAGACAAATTACAAGTATACTTACATTTTTTCCAAGGGTAGTCTTGTCTTTTGGTATAGTTGATGTTGGATGTTTTTATAGGATCTGTAGGAAAGATGTAATATGCAAGATATGTTTTTTTAGAAAATAGCATTTTTAATATTGGGTGTTTAATAACAAAAACATATATACTTACATGTTTAATTAGTGTAGTTTTATACATTTGTAGTGTAGAAATAGGAAAATCTCAGAATATCTGTGAATATAAAGTTTAAAATAAAGAATGAATCTTGTGAAATAGTGTTTAAAAACAGCAGTTGGTGTATAACAGAGCATTAATATATACTTACTATCTGATTTTCTAGGTGAAGAAATATGACCATGTATTAGGAATTTATTTGGAGTAGTTTCTATCAGAAATGTAGGAGGAGATAAAAATAAAATAGGTGCAAGAGTTAGGAGATATAAGTAAAATAGTACACTACTAATTTAGATTTCTAAATAATGCACTGTAACTTACTTGAATAATTAGCTAGTGAGCTAGATCTTTAAAGATGTTTGTTCAGGAACAAAATCTTCAGAGTGTTGGCATCTTCTTTCTATAGAGTTAGCAGCAACAAATGGTAGAATGCATGTATCCCTTTTATAGTATGTGTATTTTGTGTGCTTTGATTTGATTGGTTGTAGGATGTAATGAAGCATTGTATAGGCTAGTTTTAATTTTTTTTGTTAATTGGTGTGTTTGTTGATGTGAGAATGGTGGTATGTGGTGATTTCCGCATTAAAGCAGGTTAGTTGTTAAATAAAATAGATGTGTAAGTGAAAATAAGTAATGAAAATGTTTGTTAAATGTAAAGAATATTTTGAAAATGATAGAACGCATTTAATAGAATGTATAGCAATTGTAGATAAATAGGAATGTTATAAAAGTAACAGGTATTATATGTAAAATGTATTTTGTATAGAGCAATGACTTTTATTTATGATTAATATGGTATTTTAGACATGAAAGGGTACAAAAATGAACTCGATATTTTTTTGAAAACGATATTTTCGTAGTCTATATTTTAGTAGTCGATATTTTTGTAGTGTTAGCGGTAATTTCATGTAAAACGATATATTTGTAGTCGATATTTATTAAGGCGATATTTATGTTCTCGATACTCTAAAGAGTCGATATTTTTGACTCGATATTTTTGTAGTTTGTGTAATAAGTATAGAAAGTCGATATTTTTGCCGTCAATAATTTTTCAACGATATTTTAGCAAGTCGATAATGTGACCGTCGATAATATTTCAGTGATCCGTATTAATATCTTGATATCTATCAGGTTTTCTCAATTTATCCCTATCTCTAAGATTATATCTTTTTTCAGAGGGTTCAGTTTGGGGAGACTTGCCTCCTCGGCCAGGAGATCTTTCTCTCTGTTGAGGAGACTTTCCTCTGGACTGGAATCGTTTTTCCTTGGGAGTGGATTGTTTATTACCATCCCAACTCTTTTTTGGAGTATTTAGATTAGTTGGGGTCTTATTGGTTTCAAACCCAAACTATCTCTTCCTAGTTCTTCATAGGATTTTTCTATGATTCTGGCAAGTTCAAATGGTTGGTCTGTTATATCTGTCTCCTTCAATTTCTGGAGGTACTTTATATCGTCCCTTTGTTGGAAATAAAACAGCGATTATGTTAAGCATTCACTGAAGACTTGCTATTGTGTCTTATTTCAGTTTTCCCCGCTCGTATTTCTAATGCGGCCGGACTCCATTTTGTTTTCAGGCGTCCATCTTGTATGCTACATGGCGCCAAGTGCTCGCCACAAGGCAAGTCCTACCTCGCTGGTTGTCACCCCTGAAGTTTGCCCAGCAACAGGCTATAAATAACTCTTTGTGCGTCTAGCGCATGCCCAGTAAGAGTAACATCTGTTTCTGCTTAAAGTAGGTTGGAATGTGCATTCGGTGGGCTTCAAGAACCGTTAACTCCACCCATGTTTCGCTCATGTTCAAGAAATATCCATATATGGTTGTAAATCATGTTTTGAGCTGTAACCGCCCACTTATGAGCCCCTTCTTTGTGTATAAAAGGGGACCGCATGTCCGAGTTCTTTGTGCTACCTTGTACAATACTGTAGAGTGTTGTGTGGGCTGTAGTACCACCTTTAAAGGTTTGTTAAACTATGTTTTTGTATTTCCAGTTTCCGTGCCAATTTCTTACGTAGTCTGAGGACTCTGTGTACAGAAGGGCGAACCCTTTCGCACTCGCAGGTCTTGCTGAGGCCTGTATTCATCAATTGGTGCCCGTCATGTGGGGCTCATCGGCGACTCGGATGCTCGAAGGATTGGTCGTGACGAAGAATTGGAACCTTGCCGGGGACATGATCACTGCCAGCGGCACCTTTTAGTCCTGGCATCCCGAGGTATTCTTCCTTCCCTTCCGATCTGACCATCTGGGTGGCGCCGGTCATCGACTGAGACCTCTTCTGTGGGTTTGCTGCATAGTGGCCGTTTGGGCGAATTCGGAACTTGGCAGTTGGAATCTGGACGCTCTTGATTGGTAAGGATCGTTGTGCGATACTTGCTTTGAGCCTTTGATAGTCTTGCTTGGCAAGGCAGTTTTATACGCTTGCCCCGACTGAATTGTTTGTTTGTTTGGAGTGACTAGTCATATTATTCGTTTGCTAAACTTATATATGTGTTGCAACACATATAGGCAGGCAATGTGGAGATATTTCTCCTGATCTTTGGATTTGAGCGGCACAATGTTTTAAGTGCTATTTAATTATAATATTGCATATTCTGCATTATTTTTAGACATGCCTGTTTTTAGCGCACTCCATAAGTGGTGCTGCTGCTTTGGAAATGACCGGTTGGTACTTGAAGAATCACAGCCGGCTCCCCCAGAAGGGACGACGAAGAGGGATATGTATGTCAAATTTGGTCTTTCCCCCATAATGTACAGCACATTGTGGCGGAAATACACCAAGAAAGATCCTGAGTTGCTATGGCCTATGTATGGATCGTTTGATTTGAAGAAAATTGAGTATGTGGAGCAGTGTATGTGTAAGCGACGAGTGAGACAAGACATGTTTGAATGTATACGAATGAGGATGAAAGAGGTGCGAGAGCGTGAGAAGCGTGAGCAAGCTCTGATTGAGAAAGAGCAGCGAAAGAGTGAGCGTGAGAAAGCACTTGAGGCGAAAAAGCGTGAAACAAAAGAATTAGAAGAGAAGCAGGAGAAAGAACGTCGGTTGCAAATATCTGGCCAGCATCCTGTTCGACAGCCTCTTTATACTGTCCTTAATAAATCGGATGATGATTTTTCATTATTATTAGATAGCTCTCCGCCCCCGTACGTTGGTCCGTCTGCCCAGAGAGGAGGAGATTAAGCATGGGCGAATTTTGCGAATCTCGCGTTCGCGAATTTTGCGGATTTGCGAACTCGCAATCCGCAAAATCCGCGAATTCTCGCCAATTTGCGGATTTTTATTTTTTTTGTGTTCGCGCGGGTTTCTGCCAGTTCGCGAGGGTTTTGTACAATTTCGCAAACGTGAACTTACCTGTCGGGTCGCAAGTTTTGCGAACTTGTTGTTTCTACGTGTCCAGCCTGTTTGGGACACTCTTCTTCATCACTGCCACTCTCTGTCACCACTGCCACTCTCTGACTAATCATGCCACCCTCTGGCCCACCCATGCCACCCTCTGTTTCATCACAGCACCCTCTGGTTGTCCAGTGTACATTATTGTGGCAAAGCAAAGCACACCTTCCCTGCCTCAAGTGACCTGAATTAATTTGGGGCTGATTAATGTGTCACAGAATATTTTTTTAGCTGGCACCTGCTTCCTTAGTGCTTCCTGATTAGTGATCTTTTGCACTTGCTAAGTGCTTTCATTGTTGCAAAATTAGTTACAACACCTGCCCTGCCCCAACTGACAATAATGAATTAGGGGCTGATTAATGTGTCACTGGATTTGAACTTCCAGCCTGGCTCCTGCTTGTCTGCCTTAGCTGTAATTCAGGACCTTTGTGTAACTATTCTGAGGGTCAGAGCAGGGTCACATAATAGTTGCAAGTAGGCAACTGAACTCTGGAGGGGCCCCTCAGGAAGCACTACAGGAAATGGCTACTAATGATGAGCTTGAACTTTTGAACCTGGTAAGTAGTTTCAGTTTTGCTAAGATCGTATTTCTGCAATTTAGCGCTTATTCACGGGGCGCGAAGTTGAACTGGGAAGCCGCGAACTCACGCGAACAGTGCGAGCAAGCCATAAAATCCGCTGCTCGCGGATTTGCGGATTTTGCGGGAAATTCGCGAATCTCGCGGATTGCGAATTGACCGAAAATCCGCAAAATCCGCGAGCGTAACGGATTTTCCGCCCATGCTTAGAGGAGATCAAGATTCTAGACCACCCGGACAGAAGGTGGATACGCGGTCTATGTTATCGACTGAGCGTGTGGCTGATCTCCGTAAGATTGCTTATTGGGTCTCCAAAGATACTATTCCCCTTGCCGATCTATTGAAAGAGCTTGAGGCATGGGAAGATAGGGAGAAACTATATTTTGCTGATTTTGTTTCTAATGAAGTAGTGTCAGCTTTTCGGAAATATTCCGATGTTCTTGAACCAGCTGATGTGATAGCTGATGCAAAGGAACTGCGTAATGGTCTTTTTCTTCCTTCTCAGGTGCCCGATGCAATTCAACGGATAATTGCATTACAAGATGAGACGCGTCGGCTACGGGACGAAGCGCGGAAAAGGAAAGCCGGCGACGAGACCACAAATCCGAGTGGCGGCGGGAAGCAGTCATCCATCTTTTATTCAGATAAGATCGATGCAGTGAATGCTAAACCAATGCGGGAGGCGGCGCCTTTGTATGTTCCCCCTAAAGGAGCAGGTACTAGTTCTGATAGAAGGTCAGCGGATGCTCAAGGGTATTTTATCTATAATTGGGTTTACACTCCTTGGAATAGGGCAGATGTTATGGCATTAAAGGTAGCATTACCTGATCTACTAAAGAATCCCGCTGCCTTTTACGAGGAAGTTGAGGGGGCCCTGAATTCCTGTACTATGACCTTGGCCGATATTGATTTATTTTTCGGGCTTATATTACCCCTGATATGTGGAGATCTATACGAAGGATAGATGACCTTCAGTCATTTAAATTTAAATGGGTGGATCTTGAGGATGAGGATAGAGAGAGGAAGCCTGCGCAGAAACCACCCCAGTCGATTTTAGATCTGCCTGCTGCTATCCTGGCTAAATTAAAAATGCTCATTCCCCCTAAAAAGATTGATTGGACTATGTTAGCGTCATGTAAACAGAAAGTAGATGAATCGGTTTCAGATTTCTTTACAAGATTTGAGGAAACATTTCATGATTTTAGCGGTCAGTCGCTTACGGATGACACAGGTCGACATCTCTTTGTTGATAAATATGTTTCGAATTTATTACCAAGTGTAGCAGCTCAATTAAAAGCGAGTGAAAGCTCTTAGACGACTTTGACCCCAGCAGCCCTCCTGACGATGGCTCAGTATTACGAGCGTCAGGAGTTAGAAGCGAAGGGTACTGAGGAGAAGAAATCTAAAGATCTAAAAACGAAGGTTATGTTAGCACAAGTGTATGGACTGCCTCGTAGAGGTAATGAAAGGGGCGGTCGGAATTTCTCCAGTTCCCCTTCGGGCGGTACTGATTTGGCCTGGGATCAATGTGCTTATTGCAGACAGAAAGGCCATTGGGCGAACGAGTGTCCGTTATTACGTGCACAGCGGCAGGAGCGCGGGCAGGGATCCATGAGGGGTAGAGGAGGTTTTTCAGGCACTAGAGGCAATACGAATGATCGAGCTAAGTTTGAGTCTAATATGCGACCCCGAGATGGGTCCAATGTTTTTGATCGACGAAATCAGTACCAAATGTCTGATTATGCACCTCCTGAACAGCATGACTCACAGTATGCATAGGATTGCGTAGGATGGGGTAAGGAACAAGTTGAAGTGCCAGTAGATCAGAGGGGTCCTTATGTTACAGCACATGTTTTGGGTTCTACTGATCGGTTCCTGGTTGATACAGGAGCTAAACGTAGAGCTTTGTCTAAAAAATTGGTTCCGAGGGCTCCCCTGTCTGGCTCAGCGATTACGTCAATAGGGTTTGATGGAACGCCTTCTGTTAGCCCACTATCACAACCACTTGCACTTTATGTAGATCAGTTTGCTGCACCATGCCCATTTCTACTCTCTCCAAACAAGCCTGATAATATTGTGGGCCTAGATATGCTTAACCACTTTCGGGCCACGATACGGTGCTCCCCTGAGGGAGTTCGTGTTATCCTGAATGATAATTATCCAACAATGGAGAGGGTGTACATGATTACCGTAGAGGCTGCACTGGCCTCTTTGCCTAAATCTTTGTGGGCCACGTCCGATACTGATGTGGGACAGATGATCATCCCTCCAGTGCACATCAGTGTAAAGGAGGGAGCCGTGCTGCCACGCCTGGCTCAGTATCGGATATCACAGGAGGGGGAGGAGGCGCTCATTTAGATAGTGCAGGACCTGATTAAAGTGGGGGTGGTTGAAGAAGTTCCATACAACGTGTGCAACAGTCCTATACTACCGATTTTGAAGAAAGACACTAACACCAGGATTTATCGATTTATTATCGATTTGAGGGAGGTCAACAAGATAGTGATACTTCAATACCCAGTGGTTTCAGATATTACGACACTCCTTTCTCTGGTCCCGCCAACTGCGACAACGTTCTCGGTTATAGACTTGAAGATCCCTATTCACTATCTTTTCGGCTTCACGTTGAATAATAGATCGTACAGATTTTGTAGAGTTCCCCAAGGTTATACTGACAGCCCTAGCATTTATAGTCAGGCATTGAAACAACAGTTGGATTCTTTTGCTTTACCTGAAGGTGTGGCGCTCATACAATATGTAGATGACATCTTGTTGGCGGCCGACATCCCTGAACAATGTGAGGAGTGTACATTGTCTTTACTTACCTTCTTGGCATCTCACAACCACAAAGTGTCGAAAAAGAAACTGCAATATTGTAGACCAAAGGTAACCTACTTAGGTCACCTTTTGTCTAAGGAGGGGCGTGCACTCACACCAGATTGTATTCAAGCCATTTTAGACACACCAGCACCCTCCACGCAGAAAGAAGTTCGAGCTTTTCTGGGTCTCACCTACTTCTGTAGACAGTGGAGATTAGGGTTTTCATACATAGTTAAACCGCTGTTAGGCCTTTTGACAAAGGATACCCCAGTCCCCCTTCAATGGACAGATGAATGTGAGAATGCTTTTTAACAATTACGTCAGGCCCTTTGTTCAGCACCAGTGTTAGGCTCCCCTGATTACACGAAGCCCTTTACATTGTATGTGCATGAGAGAGATGGATGCGCGTTATCAGTGTTAGTGCAGATGCACGGCGATAAGCAGCGCCCTTGTGCATACTTTTCGGCAGTACTTGATCCTGTTGCCTGAGCATTGCCTGGGTGTTTTCGCTCAGTTGCGGCGACAGCTGTGTCAATACGTCAAAGTAAAGGGATAGTCTTATCTCATAAGCTGTTGGTGTTGGTCCCCCAGGCTGTTGATGCCCTTTTGAATCAGACAAAGACGCAGCATTTAACTAGTGCTCGTCTGACAGGATACGAGCTGACGCTGTTGGCTCTTCATATTACATTGAAGAGATGTGCAACACTGAACCCAGCCACGTTGTTGCTGTTGGAATATAAGATTATATAAATGTGATTGTCCCACTATGTACCATATAACCACTTACATGTATCCATGATTGAGAATAAAACATTATTGTATGATAACCTAATGATAGGTTATAGAATGTCGTTCTGTCCTATTGATGTAGTTAGGACTACTTGGTATTATATCCCTTCGTCTATCTTTAAGGGTTTTTGATACTTCATGGTATAACACAGAATACGAAAACAAGTTAAACCGTTTAAGTCTGCCTCTCTTTCACATAGAACATGGCTCAGGGAAACCCGAGGTCATACTTGCTCTTCTCGTAGAACGCATACATTGTAGCAGGGTCTGTTTCTGTACTCCACGGGTCCAAGATAGACAAGAAGGGCACCTCACTGACCTACACTGGGAATAGCTTTTTGCTTAGCTATCAACGAATGTATAAGAACCTTAAATGGGTGTTCCAGTAGACTAACGGACAGCTTGTGTATTTCCTTTCTTGGTGTTAACCAGAATATGTAAACCGTATATATACTTTGTGGTATGTGTATTTCGTTAGTCTCCTCTGCGAACCTCCATGGGTTGTGTAGATAGAGGCTCCCCTGTCAGGGCTTGTATTGTGATTTAATAAACGATTCGACCTTCTCCTTTGCCGGCTGCTTTGTTATTCTTTGACTGTGGATATATTAATATATATATATATCCTTGGACTATTGGTAAGTATAGTCCGACTTAAAGAAATTTGAATCCTTCAGTTGGCGACTCCGCCGGGACTCCGCGTTAGGGTCGTCCCCTCCTGTAATCAGGAGCAGAAGGGACAGGGAGGAGTTCTGGCCGAGTGGGTGGACAAGAAGTTTTTATTTAAAAACCCCGTTAGCAGAAAGTCCGCCCTCTAACCCAGTATCCCTCCCGGTGGCTGAAGACCCTACGCCAGAGTCCTACGGGCATAACCCGAAAGACATACAGACTGTGTCGGTCTGTCTAGAAATCGGCAGTGGAGAAGTCGGGATCGACCTGAGTGCACCAGGTGAGTGAATCTTCTGAATGGAATCAGACACTTGAAGGAAGTGTCTATTTGGAAATTGTGTGTTTGACGGTGGCCGGGGAAGCCGGACCACGAGGGGATCAGGAAAAAGGATCTGGCGTTGCGGTGCAGGGGCTGCACGTGCAGACGCCTTTAGGATTTGTATTTACATTGTGAAAATGTGCTTGGTGCCTTGCGAAGCACGGGGTGTTCGCTCGGCCGAACTCACTTAAGGGAAGGCCCTCGGAGCAGCTGGGTAAGCCAGGATTCGGCAGCCTTGGGCCCCGAAACACCAGCCCAACCAGAATGCGACCAGGGGATACCTAAAAAGTGAGTTTGTGGTCTTCCTACCAAGGGGCTTTATTGTGATTTTTGGAATTCTTTTGGAAATTGATTCCTTGAACAGGAGTCGACGGGCTCTGTTCGTCATACGAGACATGTCATTGGAATTGGAACTTGTATAAGAGGTCATTTCTGAAACCCTGCGGCCTATTGCGGCATCTTGCATGAAAACGATCGTAAGAATATAAGAGAGTGAATGGTGAAGTGGGCGCGCCCGTATGAAAGAAGCAAATCAATAAAATTGTAACATTTGTAACGTTATTGTTAACATGCCTTCTTTTAGTAAACTATGTTTTGGGTGCTGCTGCGGGAAGGGTACTCGGCTGGAAGAAAGACAGCCTGCCCCTCCCGAAGGAAGCCCCAGTTTCGATATGTATGTTAAACATGGTGTTACTCCAATATTATTTAATACATTATGGAATTGGTATACCAGAGATAATATCGAATTACAATGACCCCTTACAGGGTCATTTGATGAAAACAAAATAACGTATTTGCAAAATAAAATGTTTATGAAGAAAAACCGCCAGTCTATGTTTGACTCCTTGAACCTATGGTTAAAAGAGGCTAAACAACGGCGAATAAGGGAAGAGAAATTAGGAAGAATTAAAGCTGGACAAACTATAACTCAAAAGGCAGTAGCTTATGATAGCGGGAAACTATAGGAAAATATTGCTCAAATGGATAGGCAGTACCGTTTAGAAACAGACAAAACTATGTAACCCGATCTGATACGGGAGATGAGTTAGAAGGGTTATTAGAAGCCCGCCCGCCTCCTCCTTATGCCCCACAGGGACTGTATCCAGCAGTACCGTTGGCTCATCAGTGCCTGCGCCTACGCCTGCACCCCCGCCGGCGCCCCCACTACCCCCAGCACTTCCCATATGAAATCTTGTAGGAGCAATGGCTACGGCCCCACTAGACGGGTCTGTACGGGATGCGATGCTTCCCCCTCCATCGCTCCGACCCTCTACTTCTCCCCTGGTTACATTACAACCGGATTCGGTTGTACCGTCTATGTCAAGTCCAATATTTATCTCCCCTCAGGCTCGAAGTGTTATAGATCCTCGAGCTTTGGCTACCTTAGATACAACCCCTAAACATTTAAAATCGGATCTGAGTGACCCAAGGATTTATACTAGGTCTGCAATGGGAATGGAAGAACGACAAACCATAGTACATCAGGCATCCCAATGGATGCGGAATGCTATTTATACACTAGAAGATATTTGGAGTACCATGAAGGATTACCAGCCTGTTGCCCAACAACTATCTTTAGAAAATATGGCGATTCGTTTGATTTCGCTGTGGGAAAAGTGTTTTGAGGAAGGATATTCACCACAGATAATAAAAGATATTAGAGACAGAGCCCATAAATTCAATCTACAGGCCGATGAAGTATATCAGAACGTGGCAACTCTCCTGCAGTATCGTGAGCGAATGCATCGGAGATGTACTGATTGGGGAACACAGAATCCTATGAGAGAGGTACACCCTCTTTTTGTCCCAGAATTATCTGAAATTAGGGATGCCGGGGGCAACGTAACTAGATCTAGGGAGGACGCTAAGCTTCAGGAACAATGGGTTTATATCCCTTGGAATCGAAGCGAGGTCCTTGCATTAAAAGCTCAGCTCCCTGACCCGCGTAAAAATCCCACCGCCTATTACAAGGCTGCCAATTCTGCGATCATGACTGTAGCAGATATTGAGCTGTTCTTTGGCCTTTTGATTCCAGTCGATATCTGGAGACAGATACATGATACGGATCATATTCTGAGTTAGGAGCAGCATGGGATCAATTAAAAGATTGGGATAAAGAACGGAAACCTGGAGAAAAACCCAGAGATGAAATATTGGCAGTACCAGCTAAAAGAATTACGTACATGCAAACACTCCTGCCTCCTAAAAAGATAGATTGGGATAGAAGGATGAGAGTGTCTCGGATTTCTTCACTAGATTCGAGAAAACATTCATAGATTTTAGTGGGCAGGATTTATCCACAGATGGGGGAATACGATTATTTGTAAATAGGTTTGTGACGAATTTGTTACCAGAGATTATGACGCGACTTCAGGCGGCCGAAAGTACATGGACTACGTCCACCCCATCTGTGATCCTTAGCATGGCTCAGTACTATGAACATCGAGAAAATGAAAATAAGGAAAGGTTGGAAAAGAAAACGAAGGATTTGAAAACTAGAGTTTTGCTACAACAAGTCAGTAGAGGACAGAATTCAGGGCGAAGTGGGCGCGGTTCCTTCCCAAGAAGGAGCTGTAGAGGACGAGGAGGCTCCCCGATTCTTGGTCTAAATCAATGCTTGCATTGTAGAGAGGAGGGGCATTGGAGAGCGGATTGTCCGTTGATAATGGCCAGAAATGTTCCCAGTAGGGGACGAGGCCGGGGCTGGGGAAACATTGACCGAAATAGCATGAGAAGAGAAGATGGTGATTCTCGGAAAAATTATTTCGATAATCCACAGAACAGGCAGTACTATAATGAGACTTTCGTAGATGACAACTACGATGAGCAGGATTTTGCATGAGACAGCCAAGGACAGGGAGGGGGTCACTTTACAGTACCAATCGACCAAGAGGGACCTTATGTACAGGGGAAACTGTTGGGTGCATCAGGAAAATTCCTAGTGGATACTGGAGCAATGAGTAGTTCAGTTGCTCATGCCATGGTCCCAGAGGCGGCTCTGTCTGGCCACAAAAATGTATCAGTAGGGTTCTCTGGAATACCAGTGGTAAGCCCTATTTCCAAGCCTCTGCCCTTCACTATAGGACCTATTACTATACAGTCGCCCTTTTTGCTAACATCTAACTGTGGTGAGAATCTTTTGGGTTTAGATATCTCGAAAAAATTACATGCTTGGATCTACTGCTCACCGGATGGTGTATATTTGACTATGCAGAAACCTTCTTTGAAGGATTCACAATATTTTGCGAGAAACAAGCATTTTTAAACCCTGAATTTTCTATCATTCCTCAGACTTTGTGGGCGACAGGGGACACTGATGTAGGTCTGTTAAAGATAGCCCCTGTATCCATTACTTTGAAACCTAATGCGCAGCTGCCTCGCATTCCACAGTATAAGATTGCGCCAGAAGGTGAACGGGCTATGTTAGAAATAATTTGGGATCTTATTCAAAAAGGGGTGGTGGAAGAAACATCAGTTAATATTTGTAAAAGTCCGATTTTGCCGATTTTGAAAAAGACCCCGGTTGATGGCGCTCCCGATTCTAAAATCACTTTTCGTTTTGTAATTGACCTACGTGCAGTTAATAAAATAGTGGTTTCACAGTATCCCGTGGTACCGGATATAACAGCTATTTTAACAATGATTCCTCCCACGGCCAAATATTTTTCGGTAATAGATCTGAAGAATGCCTTCTTTAGCATCCCGATTCATCCAGATAGTAGGCATAGCTTCGGATTCTCATTGGCTGGCCGAAGTTTCCGATTTACACGCGCTCCTCAAGGCTATACTGAAAGTCTCAGTATTTGTAGTCAAGCTTTAAAAGCAGTCCAGGATGAATTAATTCTACCTGCTGGAAATTCTATCATTCAGTATGTGGATGATATATTGGTGGCCTCCGATACTAAGGAGGGGTGCAAAGAGGCCACGGTAAAATTGTTACAACATTTGGCCAAGAAAGGAAATAAAGTGTCCCTTTCCAAATTTCAATATTGTCGACAGGAAGTGACCTACCTAGGTCATTTTCTGTCGAAAGCGGGGAGACGATTGACACCAGAGCAAATATCTGTAATAACTAACATGTCTGGTCATCGTACGCAACGTGATGTTCGTGCTTTTCTTGGTATAACCTCTTACTGTCGTCAGTGGATTCCTAACTATTCCCTTCTCTCTAAACCCTTGTTGCAATTGACAACCAAAGATGTGCATGAACCCTTGCCCTGGACGGATGAATGTCAAGAAGCCTTTGTATCTTTAAAGTCTGCTCTGTGTTCTGCACCTGTGTTGGGAACCCCAGATTACCGAAAACCTTTTTCACTTTATGTACATGAGGTGGACGGTTGTTCATTATAAGTGTTGACACAGACATTTGGAGAGAAACAGAGGCCTTGTGCATATTTCTCATCAATTTTAGACACTGTAGCACGAGCCCTCCCAAGCTGTCTGAGGGCCACTGCTGCAGTAGCACTGGCCATCCGACAGTCAGAAGGAATAGTCCTTAACACTAATCTTACAGTCATGGTACTGCATGCTGTAGATATTCTTTTGAATAGGACCAAAACACAACACCTCACGAGTGCTAGATTGACAGGATATGAATTCACATTGTTTGCCCCCCATATTACGATTAAGAAGTGCACTACTTTGAATCCTGCTACGTTATTGCCTCTCCCTGACAAAGATAAAAAAGTTGATGTCCATGATTGTGTGTTCAGAACAGAGGAAGAAACAAAAGGACGTATAGATTTAACTGACACCCCTTTACTGGAACCAGAGGGAGAATTATACGTTGATGGCTCTTGTTTTAAACTACCAGATGGCACCACGACAGCTGCATATGCAATCGCGACTTTAAAGACCATAGTGGAAACCGCAAGGATTCCACATCACTCAGCTCAGGCAGCTGAACTAATAGCCTTGTTAAGAGCCTGTGAAATATGTGAAGGTCGAGAAGTAAATATTTTCACAGACAGTCAGTACGCCTTTGACGTTGCCCATAGTTTCGGGAGGCTTTGGAGGGAGCGGGGCTTCTTTACCACTCATGGCCAGAAAATACAGCATGGTCCTTTGATTGATCGTTTGTTATTTGCCTTAACATTACCAAAAAGATTAGCCATCATTAAGTGTAGTGCACATAAGAAAATTGTGGACTCGATTGGAAAAGGGAATGCTTTTGCCGATTCAGTAGCAAAGGAAACTGCTCAGAGTAAAGGAAGTCCTTTGTTTTCTAGTGCATCTAGCCGATGGCCCATTGAAACATCTCTATTTGATAATACCCTTGAAAGTGTAAAACAATTACAGAAAGAAGCAACTCCAGAAGAGATACAAAAGTGGGAACAGGATATTGGGAAACTAGATGAGAATGGGTGCTGGATAGATCGATCTGAAAAACAGCGATGGTTGCTTCCTAACGCAATGGTGTATGCAGTAGTTATGATGGCACATGGCCCGGCTCATATCAGTGCGAAAGGAATCAGCACAGTACTAGATCCAGTGTGGTATAACACTAATATTGTAAAGACAGCAGCCCACGTTGTGAAATATTGTCCGGTATGTTTACGACATAATCCTGGAGGTAGAGAATCTGTTTTGAGTGGCAACTTTGCTCCGCCATCCTTACCATTTGAAGTTTTACAGATAGATTTCATACAAATGGAACGTGTAAATACTTTAAAATATGTCTTAGTAGTGGTGTGTGCTTTCAGTAAGTGGGTTGAAGCCTACCCCACCAAGGATGCAACTGCCATTACCACCGCAAAAGTACTGATTAAAGAATTCTTTCCTTGGTACTGTTTGCCTCGAATTATTTGGTCAGACAATGGACCACATTTTAATTCTACTCTCGTACAATGTGTCTGTGATGGCCTGCAGATTAAGCAGAAGTTTCCTGCCGCTAGGCACCCGCAATCTGCAGGACTGGTTGAGAAATATAACGGTATATTGAAACTCAAAATGGCTAAAGTCTGTGCAGACACTAGACTAAAGTGGCCTGATGCCCTCCCAATAGCTTTGCTATCACTTAGAACAACCCCCCATTCAAGGACGGGCCTTGTGCCATCATAACTACTGCATACACCATTGCGTTAGGAAGCAACCATCGCTGTTTTTCAGATCGATCTATCCAGCACCCATTCTCATCTAGTTTCCCAATATCCTGTTCCCACTTCTGTATCTCTTCTGGAGTTCCTTCTTTCTGTAATTGTTTTACACTTTCAAGGGTATTATCAAATAGAGATGTTTCAATGGGCCATCGGGTAGATGCACTAGAAAACATAGGACTTCCTTTACTCTGAGCAGTTTCCTTTGCTACTGAATCGGCAAAAGCATTCCCTTTTACTATCGAGTCTACAATTTTCTTATGTGCACTACACTTAATGAAGACTATTCTGAAGGTTTTTATGGTGTGAAAGCAGGAGGAGGCAATCAAGTTAACCTGGCTGGACATGCAGATATGGTTGTGTAACGTGGAGGGACCATCCAACCCACAGAGCAGGATCACCGTACCCCCGAGCGGGGATTCATCATGTGACCCCCCCTCTTGTTTCCGCAGCAGAAGGACTGGAGATGTACGACAGACCCAGGCAGCTCTCGGGACGAAGACGAAGCAGACAGCGGCCCCTTTAACTGGGAGATCCTAGAAGGAGAGGAGGAGCCACCAGCAGCGTCAAATACGGAATTCGACAGCACACAGGTGTGCTTGTACACCGGAGGAGTTGGAGGAGAGCGTGGAGCAGAGGCGAGTGAGGAGTTGGAGAGAGCAGCGAAAGAAAAGGACGAGGGAAGAAGAACTGAAGGAACATCAGCGGAACGAAGGAGAGGAGACCAGTTGGCGGCGCGGGAGCCAGGAGGCCATCGGCACCACGAGCCGCCCAGCCGCACGCCAGGAGGTGTGTGGCTAACCGAGGTACGGAGCCGTATAGCGGGCTGGGTAGAGAGAAGGGGGAGGTCTGTCCCTTGAACTAAGACCCTGTATAGTAACCCGGTTCCCCCCTCCCGTCACGTTCACACATCCTCACGTCTGATTGTATAGTGCCACGACTGGTGTTCCCTCACTCCCTTTCCCTGAAGTGAATCACGAGATTGGTCACAGGACTGAACTCTGTCCTTTCTTCCTTTCCTTGCATACCGCTGACTTACCACCATCACGGAGGCGGAGGAGGTGCGTACCCGCAGAAGTCCACGACGCAGCCCAAGGGACGGGAGCGCCCGCCCACAAAGGAGAACAGTCAAAAGCAGATCACCTCAAAGACCCCAGAGAAGAAAAACGTGTACTGACTTTCTGCTATCACAAATAAAACCGACTAGAACAAAAACTCGTCTCTTGCCCTTCCCTGCGCAACCCGCTACAGTGGTGGAGAATGCGGGCAAACCCATCAGTCTGAACGAGATAGAAACAGTTGTACAGCAGCTTGCGAAGGGCCAGGAACATTTGGAATGGTTCATGGAGTAACAGCTACGGTCAGCCAAAGCCGACCGTGAAATCATGAAGGCGGCCGTGGTCACCAAAGCAAGCAAAGCTCCACCCAGCTCGCCACGAACAGGAGGCGGGGAAGAACGCGGAATCCCTCATGGAATGAGCGGGGTGTCGTTACAAAAGTATCAACCAGGAGAAGATCCTGATTCATTCATGCTAAACTTTGAGCGGGCCGCCAGGGCTTGTGGGTGCCGGTGGCCAAATGGCCTTTCTTTCTTGCTCCACTGCTGGTCGGCGAAGCCCAGGCCGCATATCAGGTGGCCAACCCTACGGGGGATACTGCCTATGCCGAGGTAAAGAGAGTAATTCTCGACCATTTGGGCTTGGACTCCAAAGCCTACAGACTGCAATTTAGGAGAGAAAGGGGGACACCAGGTGAGAGTCCTAAAACCCTGTTCGTAAGACTAAAGATGGCGGCTGACAAGTGGCTCACCCCTAATGTGAGCTCGAAGGAAGAAATAATGGACAAGGTATACTTGGAACAATTTTTGGAAGCTCTGCCCTTTGCGACACAGAAATGGTTAAGACAACACCACAATCTGACCACAGCCCAGGCGGTAGAAATGGCTGCCACATTCTCCAGGGCTCAACCAAAACCCCCCTCGTGGGAAACAGAGAAGAACACCAGGTCTAGCTCCAGAATGGAAAAAAAAAACAATAAACCCCCAGATAACACACGGCCTAGACCCTGGAAACCGGAGCCCCCTGCTACGGGAGGACCCCAGTGTTTCGAGTGTGGCAACTGGGGGCACATAGCAAGGCTCTGCCCACGCAGGAAAAACACGGAGGAACCGATGGAGGTGGGATACCTCCCGAGGACCGTTCTCTACTCTGCAGAGATGGGGAACAGCTATAGAGAGAGTGTGTGGGTAAACGGGTCCCCAATACAAGCCTTATTAGACAATGGTTGTCGACAGTCTGTTGTGCAGTCACAACATGTTGAACCCTCCCAATATGTACCCTAAGAAATGGTTAACATTAGATGTGTCCATGGAGATGTAAAACCCTACCCAGTGGCCTACATTCCCATAGTTCCCCAACACGGAGACCCCCACACTGTCAAAGTAGGGGTTCTGTCTACCCTTCCTGAGGACCTTATAATAGGGACTGACAACCCGTCCTTTTCTAGCATGTTTAAACGACGTCTCCAGCCTGGGAGGGTATCTAAGAACGATGGGTCTTCCTCTCCCCTCCCTGCATTCGTGTCCCCTGAGCCCTGTGTCCTTGACTGAAGTTTCAGGTTTGCCCAGAGTAACGATGCCACCCTATTCAACGCTTGGGAAACCGCGCATAGGACCCTAGACCAGGACCCTCCTCGGTACCCAAGATTCCTTTTTAAAAACGGTCTTGTAAATAGACAAGGACAAGAGAGTGAACCCGAACAACTGTTGGTACCCGTTTCTTTTAGGGAACAGATTCTATTTTTTTCCCATGCCCACATGGTTGCCGGACACACCGGGGCTGAGAAAATAACCCAAAACATACTGCGCCACTTCTATTGGCCCGGAATCTATAAAGACACCCTAACCTACTGCCAGGAATGTGACGTATGTCAGCGCAAGAATATGACCAAACCACCTGCGGTCCCATTGCAGCCCCTACCCATCATAGGAACCCCGTTTGAGAGGGTGGGGATGGACATAATCGGTCCCTTACCCAAGACCAGGAGAGCCCATCAACATGTATTGGTAATAGTGGATTACGCCACGCGATTCCCAGAGGCCTTCCCCTTGACCGCTACCACCACCAAACAAGTAGCCGACAAGATGCTGGAGCTGTTTTCGCGAGTGGGGTTCCCCAAGGAAGTCTTGACGGACCAGGGGACCCCCTTTGTGTCAAGATTAATGAAAGAGGTATGCCAGACGTTGAACATACATCAACTACGGACGTCGGTATATCATCCGTAGACGGACGGTCTCGTGGAGCGGTATACCAGGACAGTGAAGACTACCCTCAGAAAATGTTGGAAGTGAGTGGGGCTGAATGGGATCAGATACTCCCGCTGGCTCTCTACGTGATTCGAGGACAGAAACAAAGCAGCCTTGGCGTTTCATCCTTTGAGCTCCTGTACAGAAGACAACCGCGATCACTCCTGGCCATGACGAAAGAAGCCTGGGAACAAGAGACGCCCGAAGAAACCCTGAAGACCCTGGAGTATGCGAAGAACCTGAGGTCCAAGCTAGGCAAACTGCGCGACTTGGCCTACATGAACTTGGAAAAGAATCAGAGCAAACAGAAACACATATACGACCAAGGAAAGAAGTGGAGGAGATTAGAATTGAATGATTGGGCCCTGGTTCTTCTTCCCTCCTCTACCCAGAAATTCAAGGCCGAGTGGATGGGACCCTACCAAGTGGTCTCCACGATTGGCAAAACAAGTTATAAACTGAGATTGAGTCCACAAACACCCAGACATACCATATCAACATGTTAAAAAAATGGCTAGGAGCCCACCAAAAACGATACACTTGTCCACACCTACGTAAAGCGACTCTCCCTCCACCCTAGAACAGCTGGTCATCAATGAGGAAATAGGACATGAGGAAAGGAGAGAACTACTAGCCACCCTCAAGAGTCATTCAGCGTTTTTTTCTGACCAGCCCGGAAAAACGGCTTTGGCAGAGCACCAGATTAACACACCTAAGTAAAATATAATCAAGATAAGGCCTTACCGGATCCCAGAATCCCGAAGACAAGACATACAGAAGGAGGTACAGGATATGCTAAGACTAGGCGTTATACGTCCATCGAAGAGCAGCTGGTCCAGCCCTATCGTGATGATCCCCAAACCGGACGGATCCCGACGGTTTTGTATGGACTTCCGCGCCCTGAATGAGATCTCTACCTTCTATGCCTACCCCATACCGCGTATTGATGAACTGATAGAGAAACTGGGGGAGGCCAAGTATATCTCTACATTGGACCTGACAAAGGGGTACTGGCAAGTACCCCTGAGTGAAGAAGACTGTCAGAAAACCGCCTTTTCAACTGTGGAGGGCCACTACAAATTCACAGTATTACCCTTTGGCCTCCATGGGGCCCCGGTCACTTTCCAGAGGCTAATGAACACTGTGCTGCAAAACATGACCGAGTGTACCTCAGCCTATTTAGACGACATCGTCATCTTCAGCCCAGATTGGGAAACCCATCTACATCACCTACACCAGGTATTTCAAACACTGGAAAAAGCAGGGCTGAAAGTGAACGCAAAAAAATCCCGGATCGCACACCAGAAGGTGAAATACCTGGGATACGTCCTGGGGCATGGGTTAATCGAGCCTAAGATCGAGAAGATTCGGGCCATAGCCGACACCCCCTTTCCCGGTACCAAGAGAGAGATGAGGGCCTTCCTAGGCCTCATCGGGTATTATCGCCGGTTCATACCGCAATTCGCCCAGATGGCGGCACCTTTCACGGATACTCTAAAACATCAGGTCAAACAGGCTGTGTTGGCAAACCCCACTACAGAGATGCAGGAAGCCTTTAACTCTTTAAAAAAAGTGATCACCACAACCCTTGTCCTCTCGTCCCCAGATTTCTCACGTCCTTTCTCCCTACATACAAATGCATCCGAGTATGGGATAGGGGCGGTGTTATCGCAGGTGGGGGGGACGGGATAGACCATCCTATCCCATATGTCAGTAGAAAGCTGTTTCCCCGGGAGCTCAGATACCCCACAGTAGAAAAAGAGTGTTTGGCAATCAAATGGGCAGTAGAAAAACTGGCTTATTACCTGGAAGGCCACCCATTTACCCTGCTCACAGATCACGCCCCTCTGCTGTGGATGTCCCAGAACAAATCGAACAATGCCAGAGTGATGAGGAGGTTCTTGGCATTGCAGCCCTTTGTCTTCAAGGTCTGTCATCCGAAGGGTGTTGAGAACGTAGGGGCGGACTTCCTGTCTCGGAATCCCCTTCCCGAACGGAAGAGTCCAGGGGGGATGGTGTGTAACGTGGAGGGGCCATCCAACCCACAGAGCAGGAACACCGTACCCCTGAGCGGGGATTCATCCTGTGACCCCCCTCTTGTTTCCACAGCAGAACGACTGGAGATGTACGACAGACCCAGGCAGCTCTCGGGACGAAGACGAAGCAGACAGCGGCCCCTTTAACTGGGAGATCTTAGAAGGAGAGGAGGAGCCACCAGCAGCGTCAAATACAGAATTCGACAGCACACAGGTGTGCTTGTACACCGGAGGAGTTGGAGGAGTTGGAGGAGAGCGTGAAGCAGAGGCGGGTGAGGAGTTGGAGAGAGCAGCGAAAGAAAAGGACGAGGGAAGAAGAACCGAAGGAACATCAGCGGAGCGAAGGAGAGGAGACCCGTTTGCGGCATGGGAGCCAGGAGGCCATCGGCACCACGAGCGGCCCAGCCGCATGCCAGGAGGTGTGTGGCTAACCGAGGTACGGAGCCGTACAGCGGGTTGGATAGAGAGATGGTGGAGGTCTGTCCCTTGACCTAAGACCCTGTATAGTAACCCAGTTCCCTCCTCCCGTCACGTTCACACATCCTCACGTCTGATTGTATAGTGCCACAACTGGTGTTCCCTCACTCCCTTTCCCTGAAGTGAATCATGAGATTGGGCACAGGACTGAACTCTGTCCTTTCTTCCTTTCCTTGCATACCGCTACCTTACCAACATCACGGAGGCGGAGGAGGTGCGTACCCGCAGAAGTCCACGACGCAGGCCCAGGGATGAGAGCACCCGCCCACAAAGGAGAACAGTAAGAAGCAGATCACCTCGAAGACCCCAGAGGAGAAAAACGTGTACTGACTTTCTGCTATCACAAATAAAACCGACTAGAACAAAAACTTGTCTCTTGCCCTTCCCTGCGCAACCTGCTACAGGTTGTCAATCACGATCTCTAGGATCCTGGCTCGGGTGTTAGTCCCATTTCAGATAGCCACTAGGCCAAGAACCGGGGTATGGTGTCTCTTCTAAGGACCAAAACCTCCATCTTGTCCAAGTTGAGCTTTAGGCAGTTTGATTTCATCCAGATAGTCAACTAAACTCTCATGCGAAAACTCTAGAAATCGATTTGGAAACTGTGATTGTGCAATGAGTCTTTAAAAATGACCTCTGCAATGAGTTCAAAAAAATATTTTAGAACTGACTGCAACATGAAAACTACAGTTCTTCAAACAGCACACATCATCCTTGACATAGTGGTGCATGTCATCTAAATCTCCTTAGCCTGTCAGCAGCTTTTGTCATGGCCACAATAATTTTCTCCCCCGACAAAGTCTAGAAAAAAATATAGGATCAAATGGCACTATTCCTATATTGCAATCCCACACGGCTACTTCCAACAACAAAAAAGATGTTCCCCATCCTGTCCTATCCCATCACTCTTTCAGTATGGTCCCTTAAGGCTCTATCCTATCCCCTTTTTAAAACTTTTATATAGAATTATAAGGCACACTCCTGATCCCATCCAATAGCTTCTATTACCTCTCCCTTAAGGACAGACACCTGGCTACATAAGACAATCTCCTCCACTGAGAATGTTGCCTTTGTTGATCAGAAGCACGCTCACATCCAGTTGTGGATGTCCATCCACCAATTAAAACTGAATAATACCAAAATGGAATGCCTCCTGATATCCTCACCAGATTGTCCCACTTTACCAGAAACATGGGTCGACAAGCTCAACTACAAGCCTTTTATGATTGACTGTGTACAGTCCCGTGAGTTATGTGGGGCTAAAATATCAAAATTCATAGTCACATAAATTCCCTTGACAAGCGTGCACACCTCCATATCAGACTCTTCAGAGAAGTTAAACCTATAATTTCTAATGATTTTATGAAATCAGTGGCACAACTCAAAGTGTTACCAAGGATTTGTACCAAATTTAAATACAGTGAGGCATCCCCAAACGTATTTTGGCCCCCTTGAAGGCTAACCTCTATGCAGCTGGAAAGCTATACTCAGAAAAATAAAGGGCTCACCACCACATACCAGTTCTGACCACCCTCAAATGCATTGTTAATGAAGCTTAGAGCACATTTGTGGGAAAATGGCCTTCTACTGGTACGTCCCTTGTAAAGTGGTATACCATACACCCAGGGCCTCTACCTCAAGTGCTACTACTGGGCTGCAACACTGATTGTGTTATCCACAGAACTAACCTTTCAAACCTGGCTCAGGCTTGCTACTGCAGTGCCTGTGTGTGCAGTTTACTGCCACTTAGACTTGGCATTTAAAACTACTTGCCGAGCCCTAACCTTCCCTTTTACTGCATATAAGTCACCCCTAAGGTAGGCCCTAAGTAACCCTAAGTTCAGTGTGCTATGTAAGTAAAAAGCAGGCCATGTACTTTTATGTTTTGAATGTCCTGGTAGTGACAAACAGCCTATTTAATTTTTCACTACTGTGAAGCTTCTAATAGGCTAGCCTTGGGAATTCCTAATTACAATTTTAAGCTGAAATTCCTGATCAGAGAGGAGTAGCTTTTTCATAGTTCATATATTTGGAGTGGTAATGATAAATCCTCCTTACTGGTTAAGTTGTATTTAACCTTACTGTTTTAGAAATGCCACTTTTAGAAATTAAACATTTCTCTGCTCTTACTGCTCTGTGTGCCTGACAGTCTGTCTCCAATACACGTCCGGGGTGGGTGACAGCTACATTGTTTGCATTCACATCTGCATTCTGTTGGCCTTGACTGAGCAGGATCGAAGGGAAGGGCCAACACTTTGCTTGAATAGGCAGTGTCATGTCCCCACACAAAGGGCTCACTACCCCCACAGATAGCCTGGCATACAAGACTGGGTTGAAAGGGATATGTGTGCACTTCAGAGAGCTGCTTTGAAGTCACCCCCACATCGAAAGGCACTTTAGATATTAAGTACTGGGTCACCAACCTCCTACAATCAGACACTTATGGATCTGGAACTCAACCCATGTCAAGAGTGTGCTGTGCTTCTTAAAGGACTCAACTGGACTGCTTTGCTGGAAGTACTGTGTTCTCCTTGTTGCCCTGCTGCCTGCTTCTCCCTAGCTCTGCCTTCCTTCCAAGGGGTGCTGACTTGCCTCCTGTTTTCTGAAGTCTCAGGGATGCAACAGACTTAGACTCTTTGCTCCATCCAAGGTACTTTCTCAGCGGGCCCTGCATGGGTACTGTAGCTGGCCTGCCCTCCTTCGCAGTTGACCTGAACTTTGAATTTAACCCTGTTTAGACGTCCTCAAGTAACCTTTTAGCGCTAGTGACTTTTAAGCACTGTTTTTGCATTTCGTTCTTGTCTTACTCAGATAAATAATCTCTATTTGTCTAAACCTGTGTGGAGTCTTTTGTGTTGTATTCATTGTGCTTTTGTGTGTGTGTGCTGAACAAATACTTTACACATTGCCTCTTTAGATAAGTCTGACTGCTCTGTGCCAAGCTACCAGAGGGTGAGCACAGGTTATCTTTTAGTGTGAGCTTACCCTGACTAGAGTGGTGGGTCCTGCCTTGCCTGGGTGCATCCCTCAGCCAACCAGCCAACCATCCATACACCATTTTGCCCACAACCACACACGTTAAGTAGACACCCTTTCCTACCAATCACTGACAACCTACTTCTTAAAATTCCAACTTTCAAAGATAAATAGCTATCAAACAAGCCTTCTAAGCAAACTGGATATTAAACTAATTTGAGGGCCTCTTGCTATGTTTTAACAAAACATGAGGACCTATCTGTCTTTACCAGCTAACCATGAAAGGTCAAAACTGAAGATTACAACAAAAGATAGAGTGGGGATGTGAGACCCTCATTAATGAGCATAGAGAGGTCTGTCCTTAGTCCTGGAGCTGTCGAGCAGCATATATATGTAAGTCTACTTGGTTCAATGATGGAATCTCCAACCATTTCCTTAGGTCTGGGTTGCTTGCACCAGGGTGGGTAATCTTAAGGATCACTATGGTTGGTGCCTTAGATTACAGTATTGATGTCAGCATTCATTCTCTTTTAAGGGTGATAGTACCTGAGGATTACTGCACCCCCATACACTCCTGATGCTACTGAGCTCTTTGGAGTTGGAGAAATTAGACTATGATCATGTCAGAAGTGAACACAGTGCCTATGTGTTGCAATCCTTCCTCCTTCCATGACAATGAGTTGACAAATAGTACCACCAATGTGTTAGACTGCGAGGGTTTGGCATAGAGATTGGGATGCTGCTACCCAAATTGGTACTGTGCCTCTGCTTTTTACATGTATTAGTGCCTGTGAATCAGATTTTTGGTCCAGGGAAGAGAGTCCTTCAGTTATCATCTCTCTTCCTCAACGTGATCTGTGTTTTAAAGCTCACCAAAAGATGTGCATCAAAATCAACAGCTTTTTGTTACTATTTTTGACATGTTTATAATAGGTTGAACATGCCAAGACTGGCAACAATGGCCAGTAGCAGTCGTGGTACTGTAATTCCGGACCCTGCTGTTCCACCGGTACCGAGGTCCAAACACTCGTGTCACAAAATATCGTCGTACCATGACGACTTTGGTATCAACGGACCGGTAATGATTAGGACATTATCCCTATGTATTTGCGTCATGATTGAGTGACGCTAGCACCCTTAAATCGTGGTTTCCGTTCCGAACCCTCAGACTCCATTTTGTAAACGGCATCCATCTTATGGCTTGCCCTCATATAGTCAATCGATTAGGCCGAGTTTTATCCGAAAGGACACGTCCACCGTAGCTGACTTCCCCATGACCTGGCCGAGCTGACTCCACTGCCTCCAGCCAAACCTGTTTTGACAGCTCCTAGCCCAGTGGCCGAGTAAGATATCATCAAGGGTCAACATGCCATAAACCATTCACTACATACAGACCATGTTTTCCATACACATACACCTGTCCATGATTCTTGTTTATGACCAGTTTTATGATGGGAGGGTGCCCGACCTTATTGGTGTTTCATCGATATCTGATGGGAATTCTGGGTCTGGCAGGGTAATCCATCACGATCCGGACATCTAAAATATGTGCTGCCCAGCATGACTTCGCTCTTTGTATTATTGTAGAAATATATGTATAACCATATCATAAACTCAAGAATTCTTGCCCGCAGCTGTTATTTCTGTATATAAGGAGAAGGCTGCTTCTGTAAAAACGAACAGTCTCCTGAGAACTTACAGCCCATGCTGTTGTACTTCTAGGACACATGTTACTTGGTTGCAACCAATAAAACTCGATCTCTGACTTCACCTAGAAGACTCTTGGTTTCTGTGGTCCGGAACAGGGAGAACTCAGAGGTCTTCGGGTGTGATCCCCTGGCACCACCGGGTCTCTAAAAACCCGGCACCTCAGTTGGCACCCAACGTGGGGCTCGAGGCGATATCAAGCGGTATCGGTCCAAGCCAGATGTTCGTGAGGAGCTTTGTGTGAAAATTCCGGAGGAAGGCCAGCCACTTCAGCGACCCCTGCATGTCGACGTGGTTCCGAAGGTCTTTGCTGCGAGGTTCCCCGCGTCCCGACGGATACGAAGGACTGCTGCCCTGACTATCGCCCTGTTTTGGACCCAGTGATCCTTGGTAGAGCGAAACGATAGAAGTTTCTTCTGGTGACGTCACCGATCTTCAATATTCAGTTAAGTATAAGTGGAGCGTCTCCGAGTTCTTAGTTTGGTTCTTAGTTTTGGTATCCTTGAGATACGGTTTGTATTGGTTCTTGCAAGCACCAAAACCGAGGGATTCGTGTATTCACAACAATATCATAATTAGATAATCCCTTGAAGTTTGAAGCTAGACTAGTGAGCAAAGATGTCTGGTCTTAGCAGACTTGGAAACTTGTTTTGTCTTGGTTGTAGTAAGGACTCCCGATTAGAGGATTCGTGTCCGGTTCCTCCGATTGGAACTCCAACATATGAGTTATATATAAAGCACGGAGTAGGTCCTATCACGTACAACGAAGTGTGGATAAAATACACCCGCAAGGATGGTGTTTTAAAATGGCCCCAATATGGTAGTTTTGACTCAGAAGTATTAGACAACCTCGAGGTCAAACTGTTTAAGAAGAAAGCACGGCCGGCGATGTTTGACTCTTTTCGCTTATGGCGCAAAGAAGCCAAAAGAAAGAAATAAAATTAGCAAAGAAAAATAGAAGAGGCATGTCAATGGTGCAAGCCGCCGTTGCATACAGGGATAATGAGGAAGAACAAGAAAGTGAACGAATGCTTAGGAGCAAGAAACTAGCAGTAGATAAATGCTACCCGATGTTGCCCCATGAGGGACAAGATTCAAAGGGAACATCCGAGAAAGATCCATTAATGTCCCATTTATTGAATTCACCACCCCCATATACATCGAGTATCGTTGGACCCCCGAGGCGTATTGTTATACCGCGCCCCGGCGCACGAAAAACAACTCTTGCACAAACACCAGCTCCTCTTCAGCTGGTTCCTACTTCTCCGGCGCAGCCTTCTCAAGGGCCGCCGCCTTTGCTACATACTCCATCTACTTCTACAACTTTGCCTACCGCTCCACCTGTTTGTCCTGATACTACTTCTGCTACTGCTTCCACTTCCTCTGCTATTGCCTCGACTTCCTCTTTACATCAGCCTGTCTTTTCTGGCGCATCTGCCTCGCCGCAAGCTTCTCCTTCTGTCAGACAGAGAGTGGCAAGTACTGTCACTGGTCTATTCTCACCCTTCTTTGGGTCGCCTAAAACGACCCCGAAAACGGGACGTAGACAGTTGCGTAGTCAACTGCCCGACTACGAGGAAAGAGAAGTGCTAAATGAGTTAGCACGCAAATGGGTTACTGACACTGCTAAATATGATGTTCAGTCCGTTATGGAAGTTTTCCGTCAGTGGGATGCGCCCACTCAGAGATACGTATTTGAAGAGATGTGTGTATATCTTTGCGAGGATTTGGAGACAAACGATCCCAAGCGCAAAATGCAGGAATTATTCCGCATGCGTTTTAAGTTCTATGAAGGTATGATTGTAGGTGCCGACGTTGAAAAAGCAATAGATCTGTTGTTATCCTATAGGAGTAAGGGAAATGTCTCTAGATCACTGTATGAAGATGACGTGTCAGATAGGAAAAAGGCGCGACAGTACCCCATGAGAGAGGTTCTTCCAGTATGGAGGGAAGGTGATGCGAATGTAAATCCACCGATTCTGCCGCATTTTCAGAGTGTATGGGTACAAGTCCCCTGGAAAAGATCTGAAGTTTTAGCACTCAAACAGACACTACCTGATCCACGTAAAAACCCAGCTGGGTACTACAAGGAATTATCACAGACTGCCAGCTCATGTATAATGAATTTAGCAGACGTAGACATGCTGTTTGGGAATGTTGTTCCGCAACCTTTATGGAGTAAGATTCGTCATACAGATCATGATCAAGAACTAGGTGATTCATGGGCTAACATTACTGCTACCGATACTAGACAAGTCGGCGGTTCTAAACCAGAGCCTTTAATAGCAGAACTTCCCGGTAGGATTATCGCGTACATGAAAACGTTAATGCCTGAATTACGTGTAAATTGGGACAAGCTATCTGCATGCAAGCAGAAGAAAGATGAGAATGTGTCTGACTTTTTCACGAGATTTGAGGAGACCTTCGTCGACCACAGTGGTCAGGATATGGCTACCGAGGGTGGCCAAAGATTGTTTGTAGACAAATTTGTACATAATCTGCTTCCTGAACTGTGCAATACATTGAAAGATTCAGAGAGTGCTTGGGCTGTTTCCACTTCAGCGCAGATTTTAGCCACAGCCCAGTACTACGAAAATAGACGCAAAGATGAACTAGATAAGGCAGACAAAAAGACTAAAGAGCTAAAAACTAAAGTTCTTCTCCAGCAAGCCTATCCGCCTCGCACTCCTAGTCAGCCCAATTTTCAACGACCACAGCAGTTTTCGAGAAACGCACAAGGAAACGAGTTTTTCCATCAGCGTTTACCATACGGCCCGAATCAGTGTGCCTATTGCAAAGAAGAGGGTCATTTCAAGAATAATTGTCCAGCTCTGGCACAACGTCTGAATGGTGCCTCTGGAGCTTCTGGTGCTCGAGGTAGAGGTGTTCAACAGGCTCCTAGGGGTAGGGGTCGTGGGAATTTCCCCCAGAATAACACTTCTTTTCCGCCTCAAAAATCCATGAATAGCTTTGACCAACAGAATAATGCGTCTTCCAGGTCAGCTCAGTACTATGCAGATGACTATTACGCAGAAAACGAGAATGAGGGTAATAATTGCTAGGACAGCCATGGACAAAGAGAGGGAGTTGTTTCAGTTCCAGTAGATCAGAATGGACCTTACGTTGAGGTGATTACATCCGGAGTGTCGGAACCATTTCTGCTGGATACTGGTGCTACAAAAAGTTCTATTATGCACTCAAAACTTCCTGGCGCACCTTTGTCTGGCGAAATGAATGTATCAGTAGGTTTTTCCAGCGCCCCTGTTAGAAACCCGATTTCCAGTCCCATGCCCCTTTCTGTTGGCCCATGCGAATTGGAAGCACCCCTCATTCTTACAACAGGTTGTGGCGAAAACTTGTTAGGTTTGGATTTGTTAAAGAGATTATATGCGACTTTGTACTGCTCCCCTTCGGGAGTACAGCTTACTGTAGGAAGAAAAGGTATTTTTCCAATGTATTTGGCAAAGGAGAATATTCCAACCGAATTGTCATCTCTTCCGGATGAACTTTGGGCGAATGGCACTAATGATGTAGGTCGTTTGGAGATAGCCCCGTATGTCATAATATTGAAAGCTAATGTCAGGTTACCACGCATTCCCCAATATAGAATATCAAACAAATGTGAAAAGGCTTTATTAGCGATCATTTACGATCTGATCGAGAAAGATGTCATCGAAGAGACAACAGGCAACATTTGTAACAGTCCTGTTTTGCCTGTCTTAAAGCGTACCGATCCTTCACAGCCCCCGTGTACCGATTTGTGATCGATCTCAGGGAAGTGAATAAGATCGTTGTACCACAGTTTCCAGTAGTCCCCGACATTACTGCCTTATTGACAATGGTTCCAGCTTCAGCCACTTGGTTTTCGGTGATTGACCTGAAGAACGCCTTCTTCAGCATCCCGATTGCCGAGGAGAGCAGAGATATTTTTGGCTTTAATTTAGGAGGACGAAGTTTCCGCTTTAAACGCGCTCCTCAGGGCTACTGTGAAAGTCCATCAATATTCAGTCAGGCTTTGAAAACACAACTCGACACGATTGTTCTGCAGGATGGTGCAACTTTAATTCAGTATGTGGACGATCTACTGATCGCTGCAAACACTGAAGAAGTTTGCAAACAAGCAACATTGTCAGTGTTTTCCCATGAACTATTTTTGATTTTACAGCTCTCTCGCCCAGGGAACTAGCTCATTTTTGATTTTCGAACCGCCATCCGGTTCTGCTGCTAGGGCCGCGGTTGAAGTCTGAGGAGTGCAGCCGGGGACGCCTAGGTCAACGGTTCTGGTCGGTCTGAGGGAATTACCCCGGACTGGACAGAGCGCACATCTTGGCAGAAGCAACCTCCCACCACGGGCAGCAACCAGAGGATGGAGTTTCCAAGGGTAGAGAGACCTGCTAGACACGTGAACTTTAACAAGAAAATATGTACTGTAATGACTAGCAAGAAATTCTTGATAATATGTATTTTGATGATATGCAGCATAACAATGTTCTTGATTGGTTATACTTTATCCACGTTTCAAGTCACCTTTGTAAACAACACTCAGCCAACACCTCCTCCAACTGTTTCTTTACACTCCTTTCACCCTCTTCCTGAACACGAGTCTGCCAGAAGACTAGAGTTTGTAAATATCTCCTTCATCCAGCTCCTACACCAGCACCAGTCTATAATGAACACATCGAATTGCTGGATCTGTGGACTCATGCCGCACACGACAGATAAGGGTATCCCTTACTTCGTCCTGCCATTCAGCTATTACGGTTCTTTGTGGGCTTTCCAGACCATGTTCCTGTTCTCCCTTGAACCATACGTTCGAGGGGAAAACTCAAATAACAAGGCACTAGTGGCAGGAATCAAAAATATGAGTAGAGATATTGACACGGTCAGAGCAACTCCCAAGGATGAGTTTACCCCATACAGTAGGTGGAACATCACCAAGTATGGGATTTCCTTAAGTGAGGGCCAGAAATCGAAGAAATCCTCCTCAGTCTGGATAGTGCCCCACCGAGGTCACTTATGTCTGCAAGGTATTGGCAGGGATCCCAAAGCACAGTTGGGGAAGAGCGTATGCACGGAAACATATGTGTTCGCTTCCCGAACTTCCCCTCCATTCTTGGCGGCTAAAGGCACCTATTTCGTCTGCCATGACAAAGCCTATACATGGTTGCCCCCTGACTTCTCGGGCACATGCTTTATCTCATTTCTGCTGCCACCTACCTACACGGCCGGGGCAGATTACCATCGGACAAGGACAGTTAGGGGTGTCGTGAGTCAAGACGACACTGCGGGTCATGAGTTTGGCGACTTCGCAAAGGGTTTTCTGCCATTTTGGGGGCCTATGGTGAACAGCAGGAACATTCGACAATTGACGAGGATAGTTGAGTCCGCCATGACTGAAACGGCCGGTGCCCTTAGCAACTTGACAGCTGAGCTTCAGTCGGATCGACTTATGACCCTTCAGAACAGGTTTGCCCTAGATGTCTTACTTGCAGACCGTGGTGGTGTATGTAGAGTGATCCAATCTAGTTGCTGCATTTTCATCCCTGACAATGCTCCGACAGTGTACAAGGCCATCTCCAAATTACACAAAATCTCTGATTCCCTTCACGTGGAGAAAGGGGATTGGTCCCTGCTAGGGTGGTTCTGGGAACTGATCTCTGCCTGGGGATGGAAAACTCTGATCTTCATCGGGATGATCTTAGCCGTTCTGTTTATGTTCTGCCTGTTTGTACAGTGTGCTCCTGCAATATGTGGGCTCTGTGCTACTTCATGTGTAAGGAAGCCTGTATCAAGGGATGAATTGAGCAACAGAATGATGCTACAGCAGCATCTCCATGAATTCATCAATACAGATTTGGACTCAGATTAGCATGAGTTATTGCCTAATATGAGGGCAAAAGGAGGGTCTGTGGTACTGTAATTCCGGACCCTGCTGTTCCACCGGTACCCAGGTCCAAACACTTGTGTCACAAAATATCGTCGTACCATGACGACTTTGGTATCAACGGACCGGTAATGATTAGGACATTATCCCTATGTATTTGCGTCATGATTGAGTGACGCTAGCACCCTTAAATCGTGGTTTCCGTTCCGAACCCTCAGACTCCATTTTGTAAACGGCATCCATCTTATGACTTGCCCTCATATAGTCAATCGATTAGGCCGAGTTTTATCCAAAAGGACACGTCCACCGTAGCTGACTTCCCCATGACCTGGCCGAGCTGACTCCACTGCCTCCAGCCAAACCTGTTTTGACAGCTCCTAGCCCAGTGGCCGAGTAAGATATCATCAAGGGTCAACATGCCATAAACCATTCACTACATACAGACCATGTTTTCCATACACATACACCTGTCCATGATTCTTGTTTATGACCAGTTTTACGATGGGAGGGTGTTTCATCGATATCTGATGGGAATTCTGGGTCTGGCAGGGTAATACATCACGATCTGGACATCTAAAATATGTGCTGACCAGCATGACTTCGCTCTTTGTATTATTGTAGAAATATGTGTATAACCATATCATAAACTCAAGAATTCTTGCCCGCAGCTGTTATTTCTGTATATAAGGAGAAGGCTGGTTCTGTAAAAACGAACAGTCTCCTGAGAACTTACAGCCCGTGCTGTTGTACTTCTAGGACACATGTTACTTGGTTGCAACCAATAAAACTCGATCTCTGACTTCACCTAGAAGACTCTTGGTTTCTGTGGTCCGGAACAGGGAGAACTCAGAGGTCTTCGGGTGTGATCCCCTGGCACCACCGGGTCTCTAAAAACCCGGCACCTCACAGCCAGACAAAACATCTTACTGATAATCACTGAAAATCATTACAATGAAGACGGCCAATTGATAGTGACTGGGATAAACAAAAGATGTTCCCTGGACAAGGAGGTACGTTAAAGATTTCCAACTCAAAAGGGGTGCAACAATTTTATTAATGGTTTGAGCTCTTTCATCTCAACCCACCAACCACTAGCTTCCTAAGCAAGGAAAAAATTTGTTTGGAAATTTGACTCCGATCAGGCTTTTCGTGACCAACAACTGTGTTGCACATTAGTGGCATGCCCTCTTTGGCATGAAATTCAGTACCGCTTCTTTGTCGAGCTTGATCCTGAATCAAACAACATTTGAAGGGGTTCTCTACCAAAGTCATAAAAGCACTGGGCAGAATCACCCAGTAACCTATTTTCAATAAACAATTAATCCATTAAATTCAGCCAAGCCACCTCGTATAAGAAACATTAGTCATTGAAAACAAAATTCAATTGAGATGCTACCTCTTGAGTCTATTGCAAACTGTGACTGTTTGTGCAGACCACCAAAAGTTAACATTAATAATGCCCACTAGAGCTTTAACAGCTTTTCTTAGATTATGTTTTTATAATAATGTTTTTAACTGGCAGACAAACTGAAAAGCTGACGCCCTTTCCAGAATAAAGATGTGGGAGACCAAGAATGTAGTGCAAAGTCACTGACCATCACTTACCTCCACTGGTTTGCAGCTATAATCAAGGAAGTATTGGAGAGTAGGATTAAGGCAGCTCTTTTTCACACAAGGAAACTTCTGAGTAAAGCAACACAGTTCATACAAGGAACAAGGGGGAATATTTACAAGGGCTTTATCTCCGCTTGGTTGACTTTTAGAAAGTGGGCATTTCTCAGTACTTATGACTCTTTGGGCCATATGTATGAAGCTATTTTCGATTCGCAAAGGCCGAAATTCGCCGAATTTCGGCCTTTGCGAATCGGAAACGGCCATTTTTGCACATTTGCAATGTATGAAAAAGTAGCAAAATAAGGGATTGCGAAATTTTGCGATTCCTTATTTTGCCATAGCATTTAAGGAATCGCAATTTTGCGATTCCTTAGTTGCTATGTAAGAAGCTTTTTTCTCTTGCGAATTTGGTTTAAGGAATCGCAATTTACCACCAACTGAAAGTTGGTGGTAAATTGTGATTCCTTTTCAATAAGCACAAATTGGCATTTTTCATTGTGGCATGTGACGCACATGCATGCCCTTAGGGCAGGTATGTGCGCCATATCCGCACACATGTCATTTTCAGGGGTGCAGCAGGGTGTTCTTGAGACACCCCCTGCACCCTTGAAAATTCGCACAATTTGCGATTAGCAAATTGCGATTAGCAAATTTCCCCTTCATTCCTATGGGCCTCCTGGCCCATAGAAATGAATGGGAAGTATTCCTTATTTGCGAATTCGCAATTTGCGAATTCGCAAATAAGGAATAGTAAGGAATCGCTACAATTCCTAGATTACCTACATACATACCATTTTGCGAATTCTAAATAGCGATTCCTTAAGATTCGCTATTTAAAATTCGCAAAACGGAAGTATGATACATATGGCCCTAAGTGCCTTGCAGCCTGCCTCCAAAACTTTTAACTTCCAAGTTTGTTTCAAATTGCTTTACGTTTTCTAGTTTTTGATATTTTAACAGATAATGGCTTTCTTTATGCTTTTAGCCTCCAAATTACGTGAGCGCCTGATTTTAAAGCAATTTTGTGATCCTTTTATTGTATACATTATAGTATTCTCCTTTATGTATACTTATCCATTTTTTTATGATAAGATTAGTTTGCTTTGGATAGCTTCTCAGATGACTTATGTACAGGAGTGAGCGTCATGCGCCCGAGTTCGGCATCGTAGGAAATAGTGCAATTTTTACATGTACATGTTTTTTTTCTAAAGTTGCATTGACTTTTTCACATCGCCTTTTGACACACATTTCATTTGTGACACTTGGGTTAGTTTCTTGAAAACATCGACATTGCTTACACGGAGAACTTTGTGAGAACACTATCACACTGTCTTGGCATTTTATGCAAGGCCCTCATGTGCGTTATACAAATGTGTTTGTTATTTTGCCATATGGCGACACGGCTATCTGTGGAATACAAGCAATCGCAGCCTTATCACAATCTCGGCCCAAGGCAAGGATGCTTTTTTTTAATATGTAACATTTTGCATCTCAAGTATAATCAGAGGAGGCACTTCTACTGACTTTGAGGGATCCCTGCATGCTGCAGCTTTCGCCCAGCAGCTGACTGACATATCCGTGGGGGGTGTCCAGTTTGTGACCAAGATGTTGTCTTCACTTTTATTCACCTGATAAAGGGATGAAATCATCCAGCATGGGGTTTCTTGGCAGACTATACATTCACACCTTAGCCATATAGGTTAGAGTTTGCATTGTGGGACTACGCTAGACTATTATAATATTGCAATTGAATGCATGTATAAGTTGTCTCAGCAAGATGGTGGAAATTTTTGTTTTATTCACTGTCTTGACACTTATTATAACGTTTGTCTAATTCTGTCTATTGATCACTGCTGCACATATATTCTATACAAGAATCCCTTTGGTTCAATAAATATTGAAAAATGTCCCTTCATGTAATGTTTGTATATTTCTCAGAGCGAAAGAGAGAGTGTCTGAGCAAGAGGTTCTAGATCTGTCACCATGGTTCCTGATGGAACACGGTTGTCATGTTCAGTAGTTGCCAGAACTGTTATCTCCCTTTCTAGGTTAGGGGGGGCTAACTATGGCACTGTGACCTAGCTGGTCCAAGGGACAACATACCCTGCTGGGGTGCATGGAATCTGTCTGTCACCATCCTAAGTTTATGACATCCACAAATTCGCACATCGTACTAATTAGTGGAAACTACACAACACCAGTGGTGTCCAGGGCTGGTTCTTAAAGGGATCACGAGGGCCTGAAGCACTGTTTTTGCCACCCTGAGTGACCCAAGTAAACTGATGACTGCAGGGCTGCCATTGCAGACTGCAGGGGCAATATAAATTCCTTGAACTCAACTTTGCCCTCATCATGCACTATTTCTAATATATGCCAGTCACCCTTAAGGAAGGCCTATTGAGCCCAGGAGGCAGGGTGCATTATCTTAGAGGTGTGGACATAAGTGAAAGCTTATATGTCCATAAAGTAGCCTTTTCTATTAAAGTCTACTTTAAGTGTCAAGCAGTCCATAGCATAACATGGGCTGGCACCCAGGCAAACCCAAGGTTGACAGCTCCATTATGATACCACCAAAATATTTCATGTCTGATATCAAAGAACATGCTTCAGCACCCTGTGGTGGTGAGCCTCAGCAAGGCCTACCAGTGCAAGGGGTTCGCCCTTCTCTGCACAAGTCCTCAGACCAATAGGATAGAAGTTGGCAGAGAAACTGGAATAGAAAATACAAAGTTATTAACCTCATGAGGTGGAACTACATTCACACAACACCCTTCCGCAATGTATGAAGTAGCACACTAAATGGAAGGAGCTCGGTCCTTTTATACCCACACAGGGGCTCAAAAGAAGGCGGTACCAGTACAAGAAGTAGGTTTTAGGCACATATAAGGTCATACAGAAAATGCACAGTCAACAAGTGGGAGGAGAGAACAGTTGCTAATTCTGGTGAACACATCCTGACATTTACAGACTAACAGCAGCTGCATGGACAGCTGCAAGCTCAACTGAGCATGTGCAAAGTGGAAGAGGCTAAATATAACCTGTCTCTAGGTAGATTTCAAGAGCAGACAACAGCAAGGTAGGACAGAACACATGGCATACATGTGGTAGCACATGGCAAACAAAATGGCTAACAGAAATTCAAAATGGATTCCACAAAACGGACAAGATAGCCTCTAAATACAGGATGGCTTCTGCTAATGCTAGCCCAATCGCTGCCAAATTACAACAACATCTGACACAATTTTTGTGTCGAGGACGATATGGCATGCACCCAAGTAGCTACCTTAGAGGTTGCCCACCTAGGTGCCCTAGCCTTTCCTGTGCTCTGGCTGCCAGCCCAGAGCTGCTGCAGCCAAGACAGGAATATGACCCCCTGCCATGAGGTGTGAACTCCCCCAGGTGTCAGGGACAATGGCCTGGACAGGAAGGAGGTCACATCTCGCTCCCTGACAGGATGGCTAGTGAAGTGGTACTTCAAGACGGTGAGCTTTAAAACCTACACTGCCTGTGATATGCAATCAGGCTGCCTTGAACAACCTTCCCCCTGCCCCTCAGGCTCAAATGCATCTGGATACACAGGAAAGTTAGGCATTCCATTGGTGTACAACCCCAGAAGGCTAGCCATTCCGCTAGGGTGGGCTACCTGGTCTGTACAGCTAAGAAAGGTTTCTGCCATTTTTAAAAGTCAAAGAATTGAGGGTTCTGTTTAGAAAAGGTGACACACCCCTGAATGTGATCATCTAAGGATTTGCCGCTGAGGCTAGTAGCCGATTGGCCACTTGCACCCATGCTTTTAACTCCTCACATCAGGATTTAAGAGCTACCCCTGACACCAGAACATCAGTTCTGATCTGACTTGCAATGTAGGACCCTTTGACCCAGTCCTGAGGCGGAAGCCGGGAGCTGGAGGTACTCTGTTGTTTTTAAAAAATCTGTTCATTTCACTGCACTCTGTCTCCTGTGTGGTGTCACTATTTACTTGTTTTTTAAAACTAAGCACAACTTAGCGCTCGCTCTCACCTTAGCGCTCAGCTGATCTCAAAAGCTGTTCGCGCCTTCCTAGTTCCTTGTCTGCAGCCGCCATCACCAGCGGCGTGCGCGCTGACTCCGCCCCCTTGGAGGCCACGCCCCCTGATCGCCCTACTTAAACCCGCTGATTCCTAGCGGTACCAGTAAACCTTTGACCCAGTCCTGAGGCGGAAGCCGGGAGCTGGAGGTACTCTGTTGTTTTTAAAAAATCTGTTCATTTCACTGCACTCTGTCTCCTGTGTGGTGTCACTATTTACTTGTTTTTTAAAACTAAGCACAACTTAGCGCTCGCTCTCACCTTAGCGCTCAGCTGATCTCAAAAGCTGTTCGCGCCTTCCTAGTTCCTTGTCTGCAGCCGCCATCACCTGCGGCGTGCGTGCTGACTCCGCCCCCTTGGAGGCCACGCCCCCTGATCGCCCTACTTAAACCCGCTGATTCCTAGCGGTACCAGTAAACCTTTGACCCAGTCCTGAGGCGGAAGCCGGGAGCTGGAGGTACTCTGTTGTTTTTAAAAAATCTGTTCATTTCACTGCACTCTGTCTCCTGTGTGGTGTCACTATTTACTTGTTTTTTAAAACTAAGCACAACTTAGCGCTCGCTCTCACCTTAGCGCTCAGCTGATCTCAAAAGCTGTTCGCGCCTTCCTAGTTCCTTGTCTGCAGCCGCCATCACCAGCGGCGTGCGCGCTGACTCCGCCCCCTTGGAGGCCACGCCCCCTTCCTTCCCTTACAAATGTGCATGCATAGGACGCGCAGCGGACGAGCGCAGCGGGAGCGCCGTCTGCGCGCCGAAGGCGCGCCTAAGGCAAGCCCGTCTGCGCCCGTCCGCGCCAAGACCGCGCCAGGCGCAGGAACCCCTGCCCCAATCTCTCCTAGTATCAGGTATGCCCCCAACGACCTTCTCCGAATCCGAGGCAGTTCCGGCTGCTCTTGCAAGTTTGATCTATCAAAAGTAGTCGGCCCTACCAGCTGCACCAAATGCCGCTGGTCACTCACTTTCGACCATGACCAGCCAACCCCCCCCAAGCACCAACGACCCTTCTTCACAGGTGGCCTAATTAATGCCCGGTCGATGTGCAAACATAGTCAAGACATCCACGACCTTATCATTGACTATGACCTCGACTGCCTCATGATCACTGAAACCTGGCTCACTGAAGACAGTAACCCCGACATAGCCGTAGCCCTCCCCCAGGGTTACTCCTTCCACAGACAGGACAGACAGAAAGGTAGAGGAGGAGGTGTTGCAATTATACTGAAGAACACCTTTAACTGTCACACCTTCTGCCTTGACCCTCTCACTGACGCTGAGGGATTAGGCTTTTCCATCAAACTCAGCCAATCCCTTTCCCTCTCCAGTGGCCTGATCTACCGTCCACCCGGCAATGCTGCTAAATTCCTTGACTCTCTAAATGACGCTCTAGGACACTTCCTACTCCGTTACCCACACTTTACCCTGCTAGGAGATTTTAATTTGCACCTTGAGACTTTCGCCGACTCTCAAACTAGCAACTTCCTTCAGACACTTGAAATCTTTAGCCTACAGCAAAGTGTCACGTTGCCTACTCACTCTCTTGGTCACACCTTGGATGGTGTTTGCTCCAATTTCCCTTCCATCCCCCTACCCCAGATATGGACTGATCACTGCCTGATCCCCTTCCACATCTCTAGCTGCCACCCTCCTACCAGCAATAAACGCATTCCTCGCCATGCTCACTCTACTAACTGGAAAACTGTACAGAAAAATCTCACTCTCAATCCCTTTTCCCTAACCAACGCCCCCTCTCTATCCGGTAACATCGATAGAGATGCAGACCACCTTCACAATTGGCTCACACAAGAAATTGCTAAACGATGCCCATCCAATCATCAGGATAGAATATTGAAGAAAACTAAAATCAAAGCTCCCTGGTATACTCCTGACTTAGCCACCGCACACCTTCTCTGCAGGAAAGCGGAACGTAAATGGCGCAGAACCTACGATAATGGCGACCGTAACGCTTATATTCTTCAGAGGAAAAACTATCTCTCTTCCATCAAATCGGCCAAGAGAACATACTATGTAAATGCCATTAAAGAAGCCAGCCAAAAGCAAAAAACTCTATTTACAATAGTAAAAAGCTTCACCCACCCCAAAGCTCTCCAACCTGAAATCCCTCCATCCCAAGAGCTTTGTGACAAAATTTCCGATTACTTTGACTATAAAATTACCTCCATTCAACAAAACTTCCCCCCTCCCCCTTCATCACACAAAATCCTCGATCCTGACCAACCCTTCCTGACTGCTAACAGTCTCAAAAACTTCACTCCGGTGACCCTGGCTCAGACCAGAGAAGCGATCCTTTCCTGCAAATCTGGATCCCCCTCCGACCCCTGCCCCCCTAAGATTCTCCATCTCATCATTGATGAGATCAACCCTATCGTCAATGATATCATCAACCTATCTCTCAGTTCTGGCTCTGTGCCCCTCTCATGGAAAAAAGGCGTGGTTAAGCCACTTATGAAAAAGGCCAACAAATCCCCAGCGGACTTGACCAACCTCCGTCCTATCACCCTCCTCCCCGCCCTGGGCAAAATAACAGAACAGCTAGTCCATAAAGAACTCAAAACCTTTCTGGAATCTCACAACATACTCCATCCCCAGCAATCTGGGTTCCGGTCTAAACATTCAACCGAAACTGCCTTAATCGAACTGACCGACACCATTAAGACACTGCAAGACCAAAGGAAGAAGGCCATTCTGATCCTTCTCGACCTTACGGCAGCTTTCGATACCATATCCCACTCCATCTTGATCAATAGACTTATGGACATCGGCATCACCAACTCAGCCCTATCTTGGATCAGATCTTTTCTAACCGATAGGTCCCAAACTGTCACCCTGGGTTCCTTTCAATCCAATGAGAAAAAGGTGTCTTCCAGAGTCCCCCAAGGGTCCATCCTAAGCCCCCTCCTTTTTAACATTTATCTTATCCCTCTTCTCACCCTGATAGAATCATTCGGCATAACTGTCACTTCATATGCCGATGACACTCAGTTGATCATCCCCCTAGACGACAATTCCAATAAGGCAGAGCTCAATCTTAAACAATGCCAAACTGCAGTATTCCAATGGATGGACGCTAACCACCTCCGTTGCAACTCAAATAAAACTGAGATCCTCCCCATTGGAAAGAACGCCTCTTTCTGTCCTGCCCTGTGGTGGCCTGACAACTCTGTTGCTTCCCCCCAGACCGTCACCTCTGCCCGGAACCTCGGGGTTCTCTTTGACTCTGACCTTTTATTTGATCACCACGTCACGTCCGTAGCAGGAAAATGCTTCGGCATAATCAAGTCCCTGAGAAAGTTCTTTGATTTTCTCCCCCTCGACTCTAGAAAAACCGTAACAGTAGCCCTCATACTCTCACGTGTAGACTACTGTAACGGCCTCCTGGCAGGGACCAAGAAGTCCACTCTCTCTAAACTTCAAAGTGTTTTACACACTGCCGCCCGCCTCGTCCTAAAACTTCCACGCAAATCTTCAATCTCCTCAGCCCTAAAGACCTTACACTGGCTCCCCTTGCACAAGAGAATACTCTTTAAGATTCTCACCGTTGCCTTCAGAGCCTTTAACAAAGCAGGTCCCTCTTATCTTACCAGACGCTTCCCTCACTACAATCCGAGTCGTTCCCTCCGATCCTCACAAGAAAACTTCATGATCTCCACCAAGTTCAACCTGAAGTCTAAAGGCGGAAAAACCCTCAGCACCCTGGCTATTAGAGCCTGGAACAGCATGCCCAGACACCTCAGACTTCAGTCACTTGAGAAACCATTTAGGAAACTTCTAAAAACTTGGATTTTTAATCTCTCCGACGACTGGACTAAAGCCTCCATCTAGCCTCCCCCCTATCACTCTGTGACCTGGTTTTAAGGACTTTCAGCGCCATGATGCTCCTTCCGGAGCGAACGCCGCGCTCTATAAATACCCCTCCAAATATCCAAATATCCAAGAAGAGACCCAAGTCTGAGACAACAGGAGCTGCACAAATCAAAGGTGTGATACTCGGCACCTGGGGCAACCTTCTTGGAACTGCATGACTGTGACTCATCCTGGAACAAAGACCGGCAACTCCAGACTACCCAGAACTAGTGTCAATAGTACCCTGCACACTGCAGGTAAAAATTAGCATACCAGAACAAAGGAATCGCTGGCTATTGAGCCCTCAGATGGATTGCCCAAAAGTAGATGGTCCAGGGCATTGTGGGAGTGTAGTCCTGACCTCCAGCAAGTTTCAGGCAGCTACCGTTTTACCCCAGACCTCCGGATGTCTAAATACATTTCTGCTGACCTTACCACTGCCAAGGCTTGTTGGTAGCTAGTCCAGCAACCACATTTTTTACTCGACTCAGCACCTCAAGGGAACCCCGCAAAACCTTCATCCGATCTCAGCAGTGTCCTCATTGTCAACTTAGTGCACCCAGTTCCCTGCCAGCACATTGTAAGTGGTAAAACCAGCTCCCTCGTGGCTCTCGCTTCATCATCATGGACAACAAGGACAACTCTTCACCCAGGCTTCTCGAGCCAGTTAAATTAAACTGACTGTCATGGCTTGGTCCTAGGTCTGCATGACCTTTACACTCCGTGGGTTACACGCATCTCGATCTGCAAGTGACTGATTGTCACTAGTGCTTTTTCCCAATGAGTACATGGATAAAGTTTTGCAGTACTGTTTTGCACTGATTCAATTTTGCTTCTAAAATCCATACCTCTGGTAATACTTATCCAATTGACTTCGTTTTGGTGTCTAAAGTTATATACAAATCAGCTTTATTTTTATAAAGTGGTGTCAGATTTCTTTTGAGTCATGTTAATTACTTATCGTCCATGTTCGTACTCTGAAATGCTTAACACATGTTCCTCTAGTAAAGCCTGACAGCTCTTTGTTGCTCTGCTAGGTCTGAGATAAGGATTTATTATTGTGAATCCAAGGGCCATCTTTGGGGTAATGTGAAAGTATTGCATGGTGAGGCCCGACCAGTATCACCATATAATACTCCACCATACCACATGTTAATACATAAACTGTTTTATGTGTATTTTGTTTCTGGTCTTTCAACTAAGATTGTACATGAAAAAACAGCATGCTCTCACTATTTGCATGTGTGGAGTAAACAAGACCCAAGTTTGTAGCACTCATCTGGCAGCATTGTTTGTTGAAATAGGCACGTGTTCTCGTCATCTTAGCCAATTTATGATATCACGCTGAATATCAACTGAAGCAGATGGCAGGCAAGGGAAGGGTAATATTGGCAGGGACTGTAGGTAGCATAATAGTTGTTATATAATCGTTCTCTGGCTGTAATCAACTCCAGGTTGAAAATAATCCTACTGTGGGCCAACAGTTCATGTTTTTATACATAAAGACACAAAACAAAAGATGAAATGGATAGTGAACAGAAAATTACATCATATGTGTTCGTCTTTATTATGAGTGTGTTGCACTGGCCAAATATGCGGTAACACATAGAGCACAAAGGCAGATTTCATGTTACATCTGAATGCTCTTTTCGTGTCATTGCCTGTGTTTAATAAGCCTATTGTTTGAGTTTTTAGTACTTTTAGACGTTTTCACGAACAGCGGTATTGAGGGTGGTAACAGAGCACAGATGTAATTAAGTCTGAGCGTTAACAATGTTTTAATCACTGGACGTTTGTCGATATATCTTTATAGCATCTTCTCGTAATCTGCTAGTACATTTTCCCATTTCAACCTTGTAGCTTTCTTTTACTCTAGTTCCTAGGAATATACTGTTTTTTTACTGCATCCACCTGAGAATTTGAGTATTCTCCGAACTTTGTGGTGGACATTTGAACACTGGGAGCTACTCATGCTACTCCTATTTAGCTTTGGTTCCAATGCTGGCCCGTGATGCGACCTGCGTGGAAGGCCTGTGAAATTTATCCTGCAGCTGGCGGTACGCATACAGGTGTCTCCCAGGGGGGCGCAGTGAACAGTGAGTGAGTGAGAGGTGCCCCCGATGGAGACTGAGATGAATGTCACCCTCGCAGCGGGTAGGCGTAGATGTGGGTCAAAGAAGCAATCTTGGACCGCCCTTCGAACTACAAGCGGGCCCACGAGGCCTGAGACCGAATGAGGCAGAAGCCAAAGCCTGCATTCCCCGTGAGGAGAAGGCCAATTGCACAATATCATCCATCATCTTCTGGAGGACAACTCTGCACCTCAGGCCTCCTGAGGTGCTGCTGGGGCCGCATGCGCTGCAGCATTAGATGGAGGGCCACACCGGGCGGAGCTGGGGGCCATAACTGAACTTCCTATTGGTGTTGCTGCAGAGAATGAGGATGGCCCCACCTACATAAGGACTATCTGGGGAGCTTGAGCTAATCACCACATCTGACATTGCATGTTTGAGGGCCCAGAGTGGCTTGAGACCAGGGGGCTTCCCGCTTGCCCCAGGGAACCCCGGAGGGGTGCTGCTGAGATCTCGAGTTGGAACTGTTGACACAGAGGAACATGTAATTACCAGGATGGACAACCGTGGGGTGTTGCAGACTGCTGGGAAGAGGCTTGCAGGATGGGGGGTTGGGACAAAGTCTCCCCTGGACACTGGACACACTACACGCCACAATGGTGCTGCTATGGGGGGACAGGTCTGGCGGAGCCCTGAGTAGACAAAAGTTTGGGACTAATGGTGATGCTTGATTGGTACCTTCGATGATAGGGGCAACCCTGGCAGTTCAGACCCACCCCTATGCCAGGAGGCAGGAGAGGGGGATATTCCTTTGAACTCACTCTGCTGGGGGGCTGGGATCCTTCGAGGCTGGTGTCTCACACACACTATCAGTGACTGTTCCACTCGCTGGACCCTGCCATTGCAATGGCAAGTAAGAGGGAGAGAAGACGGCACAGCATATTAAGATCGACCAATAGACGGTCACTCTGCACGAGGTGCTGCTGTGAAACGCAGAGGGTGACCGCAGATCAGACGTGAGATATCCTACTCTTGACATGGTGGAAATCCTAGTGGTCATGCAGTGGTCCCATGTTGCTTTGTAGGGCAAGATGGATACCATGGCCATCGAAATGAACCATCTCCGCATGGACCTAGGCAAGCGGTTAGACTGAGTTACGGCCACAGAGGAGGCAGCCTTGAAAAGAGATATTGAAACCCTGCAGGCCACTGTGTACGGACCTAGGTGTAGTGCGACCTACATGGAGGACCACCTGGGGGATGCTGAGGGGTACTCAAGGAGGAACAATATATGCCTGTTGGGCTTTCTCGAGTGAGTGGAGGGTGCTTCAGCAGAATTATTTTTGGAAAAATGTATTTAAAAGGCACTTCGACCAGACCTACTCTCTAAGTTCCTCTTCATAGAACAGGCACACAGGGCACTGGCGGCGATGCCTAAATCTGGAGCAATGCCTAGGACAATCATAGCAAGACATTTTAACTATAGGGACTGGGACACAATACGGCAGCATGTGAATGACCACAGCACCTGAGATATAAAGACAAACAAATACTAATATTCCCGGATTACACCTGCAGGGTACAAGACCTCTGCAAAAATGGCATACCAGTCAAATAGAAACTGAGAGAACACAACATTAAATATAGCCTGGTGTTCCCTGCAAAGCTCAGAATCCAAAATGAAGGCAGAGTGCATTTCTATGAAACACCGCAGGAGGCAGTGGCATGGCTGGCGTCCCTTGGTCTAGAGCTGCGGGCTAGGAGCCTTAGTTGGAGGGAGTCCTGAAAATATCCTGTGCGCTGATTGAACCGAAACAGGAGAGCCTTGGGATGAGTCCTTAACCTCTGACCCCAGCAGAGGCGGGACACACACTGGTCTGCCCAGATGGGACACTGCAGATGGCTACATTGGAATCTGACTGCTTCTCACAGATGCGTGGGGTCCCTAACAGCACAGATGCTGGAGAAGTGCTTTATGTTTGAGTGCCCGCTGGGGCCCAGTGAACTATTTCCTGACCATGACTACAAAACAGATGGTGGTGTGGTTAACTGTAAGCCCCCAGGCATTGTTGATTCCAGGGGATGCCCCTGGACACACCTTGTTGCTGAAAGACTTGACTCATTGTGCTGGGAGTACCGGCTGGAGCCCCGTCGCTACACTGTTATTCCACTAATACTAACCTTTTCGTTCCAGCGGAGGGAGTGGGTACCTGTGGGGCCACAAACTAAATGCAGTGTGAAGGGTTCAAGTAAACTGGCAAGACCAAATCATGTCTTTACTATCTTCATGGCCGGGAGCAGCTGAGTGCCCGATTTATGTTGGATCGCTGAGTCCTCGTTTGATCTCATGGACGGCTGAGAATATGTTGTCTTGGCCAGAACATACACCTACAGCCCTGTTAGAGTAAGTTAGTGAGGGTGGGGAGGGGGTTGTGGGGTAGTGACGGGTACCCCGTTTGACCGCAGGTTGTGTCGAAGAGAGTTCTGTATATTCTGCCTGTGGTAGGGACGAGGAGGTTTAGGGAAAAATGTTGCGACCTGTTGTTGAGTGAAGTTGGGGTGAACATTGTTTTGGAGGTCATACTGGTTGGGGATGTTAACTGTGTGTTAGATGGTGACAAGGACAGGACCATGCCCCGGAGGGGCGCCAAGATACACGTGATGGCAGCACTCACACAGACCATGGCCGGTATAGGTTTGGTTAATATCTGGCGGACGCATCACCCTCTGACCCAGGCACACTCCTGCTACACCCCAGCAACAGGCACATAGAGCAGGATGGACTGTTTCTTAGTGCAGGCAGATACAGCTCAGTGGGTGGCTAGCTCAGGATACTACTTGTCATACAGCTCACCTCTCTTATGGACATATACCCTAGATAGGTAGGTGCCGCAAGTGCCCCTCTGGCACTTTACTGCAGAGACTCTTATCGACCCAGTGTTGGACGGAATGCTGACTGATGCCCTAACTGGAAATTTTGAGACCAACTAGGGTGGGGCAACACATAGTGCATCATAATGGGATGCGAAGAAGGTGGTAATGAGAGAAATGTGTACAGCAACATCTACAGGTATACAACATACACTAGAGCAAGACTTAACGGGCAGGAGGAGGAACTGCCAAAACATAGAGGCCACACAAGTGGCCCCCCCAGAGACACTACAGGAAAACTACTAAGGCACTGGGGGAAGATGGGCTCACAGCCAAATTTCATGGCGAGGCCCCGACAGACAAACTGCTATTGGTCTATGTGGAGGCAGTGGAAATAAGAGTGCTTCCAAACTCCACTAGGAGGCCCTTATGGTCTTGGTGCTAAAGCCGGGTAAGGACTCGACTAAGGCAGCCTTATTCTGACCATTTACTATGTTAAATGTGGATCAGTTCAATGGACAAATCCAAGAGGCGCACCTCTTGAGGCACCTGCCCTGTGGGGTCCATATGGATCAGTCGGCGTTCATTCCGCCTCAAAACACGATATGTAATCTGTGGTACCTGACACATGTCATGTATGCCCATGATTTGGAGAATGACCAATATGTGCTGGCCTTTCAAGAAATAGAGCAGGCCTTTGACTCTCTCAGCTGGGAGTTTGTTTGAACAGTGCTGGAGGAGATGGGGCTGAGCGACAACTATATCCAATGAGTCAAATTGCTCTACATGAAACCGGTGACATGGGTCCGGACTGGGAGGTGCGTCTTGGCCACAAACGATCTGCAGAAGGCACGAGGCAGGGGTGACCATTGTCCCTACTGCTGTTTGCCCTCTTCATGGAGCTACTGGCTTGCAAGCTTTGCCGCATGCTGCGTGACTTGGAAATCACAGTGGGCTGAACAGTACATATATTGTCACTCATAGATATGACGCAATCTGAGACTGCTGACACATACATCCCAATCCGGCTGCATGCTATGTGGGAATTTGGAGAATTGTTGGGACTCCACATTATTCATTCAAAATCGGTCTTGTTCCACTGGGCAGCCTGCAGGAGGTGCCCATGCTGCACTCCTGTAGATGGGGATTCCCTGGAAAATATACAGCCTTAGATACCTGGGAATGTACATAGTGCATGGGGTGCAGCAATGCTATGACCTAACCTGGGGAGGGTGATCCGTAATCTCCATTCCTCAATAGCCTTTCGGAATACGCTTAAACTATCCCTAATGGAGAAAATTGCTCTGGCCAAAATGGTGGTGATACCCAGGTTTCCCCATGTAATTCAGGGCACCATGTATAACATCCCGTGACATGCATTTCAGGAATTAGATCAGCTATTGGTTGACTTGCTGTGGGCCGGAAAGAGATGTAGGGTGGAACTTACCACTCTCAAGCTGGAATGGGACAAGAAAAGGATGTAGGTACCCGCCCTTGAACTATACTACTTAGCACAGTTGCAACACTGGCTAGATGGGGAAGGGAGCTGTGAGACGACTGACTCTACTAGATGGTATGTATGCTCCACATACATTAGAGGCCCTGTTGATGAGAGGCAGATGAGTCCCAGAGTCCCTACCTCGTGTGATCCAAATAGCGTGCCGGCTATGATAAAGAGTCATCCAAGGAGTGTTGCACCGTATGCACCAGACCTTGACATCTGGATGTTGTGCCCCTTTGCGCAGATGGCTAAGAATACGGCTGTTGGTCATTGGAAAGACGGTGGCTGCACGATGCTGTCTTACTTATACCCAGTGGGCAGGTTCATTACTATGCACGAGGCGTTTGAGAAATTTGGATTGGGCCCAGGCAATATTTCTAGTACACTAAGATAGCAGCGACAGCGAGGGATACTTGGGCCTTGTTCCCTGATGCCCCTGCGTCCACATAAATACTGGTCTCTATGCTTTCCTTGGTGAGTGGGGTCGCAAGCTCTTTACGCACTTGTATGGGGCACTGAGGACTGATAGGAAGGGGAAGGTGGAAGACGCATGGCAGCATCTCAGTGATTACTCCATTACGCCTCCAGAATGACAGAAAATGCACAGCTGGGTTTGCAAGGCGTTGATTAATGCCAGATCTAAGTTAGTACAGTACAATCACGTACATTTGACAAATCTCTGTCCAGAGCAGCTACACCTACAGCTATCCTAACAGTGACCCAGGGCTCTGCACATTGTAGTAGTAAGTTTGCCGACTTCCTACATGTGGTGTGGAGCTGCCCAGATATTTATGTTTTGGAAAGAGGTGCAGGTACAGCTTTGTAGACAGTGGGCTAGGCTGCCCTTAACCCCTCTCTGCTGGGACTGCTCCCTAACAGATGTAAGACATGCTGAGCAGGAAATTTATAATGCTTAGTCTCATAATGGTGAACGTGGGATTGCTATCAGGTGGTTAAGCCCCAGACTTCCCACAGCGCAGGACTGGCATAGGGATATACTGGAGTGGGTGGTGCACAAGAGGAAGACACGAAGTGATGACAAGCTAGTGCATGAATTGCTTGCTTGGGGAGCAATGAAACAGACTTTGTCAGACCCTGCTAATTCCAGACCTTCATGAGGGACTCAGAGGGTACCAGAGTCAAGTGATACAGAGTTTGGTGAGATGGACCTGCACGAGAGGCGGGGGGATGTTAGATAATGTCTGAACCCTAACCCCAATGGGTCTCTGGAGATAAGGTACCAATCCATGGTAGAAGAATGTGGGTCATGCAAACCCGATATATGGATAGGAGCATGGGGAGAGGGTCGTTGAGTTAAGTTTGAAGGCAATGTTTTTCAAACAGTTGTTTTGACTACATAGAAAAAGAGAAAAGCACTAAGTGTCAGTGATTGTTATAATTGCAGATTAATTCTCTCGCATTGTAATTATTGTTGCTGAACTAACCACACTGTGCCCGCATTCAAGTTAAATGTAAAGAAGTGTAAGCTGTTATGTTTGACCGAAATGCCAATAAAAACAACTTTTTAAAAAAGGAAGGGATTGTGAAGATTGACTTACCCAATACTGCCAGTAAACTGGTCAGACTAATCCCATTCTCCACTTCTGACTGCTCCCCATAAATATTACAACCCAAGGCAAGCCACAAAAAAACCAAAATATTGGGCCAGCGATATCATAAAACTAGACAGAGCCACTCCAATCCCCGATGTTGGCTATGCACTACATAAAATACCCCAACACACAAGAAAAGTGATCTCACAAATCATTACACAGAGACCATGTTCAAGGTCATGGAGAAGATGGCTCCAAAAATTCTTAAGAGACAGAAATCAAAACAAATCCACCCAATGGTTCTCAAAAGAACCCTGTCAAGAAAGGCAAACCCTCAGAACCACACAATGGACTAGGCACTAAAACCTTTTTCCACAAACCCTATGGATGAAAAGAAATAAACATAAGAATCACATTTTAAAGCTATGTCTGCATTCCAATAGGCAGAAATGAATCAAGTAAGGAACCGCCTGAAACTACTACTTGAAATAGTGAAACAATCCACAATATTGACACCAACATCTTCCTCATACTTCTCCAAGAAAAATGTGAGGAATTCTCTTTCTTCAGTAAGAAATTCAAGATTTAGCTCTCTCTAATCCCCTGCCAAAGGATCTGGTACACTCAACTGTAATACCTAAATTGAAAATCTCCTAGTACACATTTAATTAAGACCAGCCCGAGACACAAGCCTCTTCACATTTCTCAGAATCAATCCTATCCTGTATACTAAAGAAGATTAGCCATTTAATGATGCCCTTTTGATTACAAATCATTAAAACCTCCATAGCAATTGGATTAGTCCCTGAATTCCCAAACGTTTTTCCCATCTAGAGGGGGCCTATGCTGGCAATTAGGGTTTGGAATGTTCCTCCTGTAAAAGGGCAGAAACTGATTTGCATATGGCAGGACTCTGTCCAGAGTGTAACAGTGGGTGAGGAACAATTGACTTGAATGACCCTGAGCAATCAACATTGGGTGAGATTAATTTGAGTACCCCACCCATCAAATTCTTTTTTTAATGTAGTATACACTGTTAACGCAACTGGTTTGTGAAAGGTTTGCCCAGAGATGGGGCCCATGGTCACTGCGCTACAGGACAAACATTATACCTAACTAATAAGTGCAAAGTAGGCCAAACCAATTTGAGGTAGCTTGTGCATGTGAATTGAATTATTTACCATCATTCCCAATCAGTTTATGCATTGCCTATCATTTCTGATCTCTTTAGTTGCCAGAAGATATTGTACTGGATTCACAAATTGTTAACTCACATATAATCCCTGGTAACTAAACACTATCACAAGTTTAATACTCTAAAAATGAAATTCCCACTATCATCCTGCCTAAGAGACACTTACCTGCTCAAACTTGCTCAAAGAAAGAACATTACTCACGAGCAACCTAAACATCACAGACTGTGAAATTAGCTGGGCATCATCCTAGACAAACATCAACTCAAACTTCTATGAGGTGTCAAGCAATTTATTACATAACCTGACTACAAACAGGTGATTTAGGTTCCTGTCCTGTCATGGTTAGCCTAGATCAACTCCCTGCTGGAGGAGATTCCAAACATTCACATCTTTTCTCCAAAGGAACATTCAGCTGCTGGAATGGTCACTGGAACCATTAAAAAAATTGACAACATCTAACCTCCTGTTATCTCCCTCAAGTAATGAACTGAGGAACATACTGAAAGGAGCCTGGTCACTCATAAGGAACTACACAAGAACACCCTAAACCACCTCAATCAGAAACTCCAGATCTCTTCAGGGCAGTGCAACTGAGAAGTATAGACACACTCCTCGAAATTCCAACCCTGAAGAAGTGCAGGCACTGAAATAAATATTGTTCAAGAAGTGCATCAGAATTTGCTACTGCTTACCTCCAGGCGTCAGAACCATGCCTTCCTAGGAATCATTAAAAAAAAGAGCTGAAGGATTACTATTGTATAGTCACTCATGAAATGTAGGCAACCAAACTATATTATAGCGTTATAGCCCGCTGTAGCGTGCTATACCGGCCCGCTAAATCGTTAAAGGCCCGAGCCGAAGGCGAGGGACTTTAACGAGACAGCGGGACTTTAATTGCCGGTATAGCCCTGCTACGAAGTGCTATAAGGCTATTAGAACATTCTGCCACTAGAGGGCAGAATGTTCTAACAAATTAAACAAAGGGTTCTCGAAGCTCGAGGGGATATAAATCCCCTCGAGCTGGGTCTAAACTGGCGTGGCGAAGTGAGCTAAAGAACGATGATGGTTTGAACCCAGATCTGTGACTGGGGGCGAGTGTCTGAAAAGTGTTTGAAAAGTTTCAGCATTCCGTCTATTATCTCCTTGTGTTTGCTTTCTTCACCCTAAATTAACAGGTTATGCCCAGACGTGGTTCCCTTGCTCACTTCGCCACTGGATTCAAGATAGCCTGGCTAATGAGGGGTGTTACACTGAAACCGGTCCCAGGAAGTTGGTTTCCGGTCCAGGGAAGTCCTGGCTTGGCAGTTCAGGCTGGACTGTTCCCATAAGGAACAGGGTCAAGACTGATTTGCATATGGCTAGGTCTGAACTGGGGTGGTAAAGAAGGCTAAAGAACGGCGATTGATTCAACCCAGATCTGTGACTGGGGGTGAGTGTCTGAAAAATGTCAGTGCTCCATCCATCATCTCCTTGTGTTTGCTTTGTTTGCCCTAAGTTGGCAGGGTATGCCCATACGAAGGTCCCTTGCTCACTTCACCTCTGGATTCAAAGTAGCCTGGCTGATGAGGGGTGTTACCCCGAAACAGGTCTCCGGTTGCTTGTTTCCGGTACAGTGAAGACCTGACTTGGCAGTTTGTGCTGGACTGTTCCCATAAGGATCAAGGTCAAGACTGATTTGCATATGGCTGGGTCTGAACTGGGGTGGTGAAGTGATCTAAAGACCGATGATGGATTTAATCTAGATCTGTGACTGGGGGAGACTGTCTGAAAAGTTTCAGTGCTCTGTCCGTCTTATCCTTGTGTTTGCTTTGTTCACCCTAAGTTAGCAAGGTATGCCCATACATGGGTCCCTTGCTCACTTCCCCTCTGGATTCAAGCTAGTCTGGTTGATGAGGGCTGTTACCCCGAAACAGGGCACCTGACGCTTGTTTCTAGTACAAGGAAGACCTAGCTTGGCAGTTCTTGCTGGACTGTTCCCATAAGGATCAGGGTCAAGACTGATTTCTATATGGCTGGGTCTGAACTGGGGTGGTGAAGTGATCAAAAGACCGATGATGGATTTAACCTAGATCAGTGACTGGGGGAGATGTCTGAAAAGTTTCAGTGCTATGTCCGTCATCTGCTTGTGTTTGCTTTGTTCGCCCTAAGTTAGCAAGGTATGCCCATACATGGGTCCCTTGCTCACTTCGCCTCTGGATTCAAGCTAGTCTGGTTGATGAGGGCTGTTACCGCGAAACAGGGCACCTGATGCTTGTTTCTAGTACAAGGAAGACCTAGCTTGGCGATTTGTGCTGGACTCTTCCCATAAGGAACAGGGTCAAGACTGATTTGCATATAGCTGGGTCTGAACTGAGGTGGCGAAGTGAGTTAAAGAACAATGATGGATTCAACCCAGATCTTTGACTGTGGTGAGTGACTGAAAGTTTCAGCGCTCCGTCCATCATCTCCTTGTGTTTGCTTTGTTCTCCCTAAGTTGGCAGGGTATGCCTAGACGTGGGCCCCTTGCTCACTTTGTCACTGGATTCAAGCTTGTCTGGCTGATGAGGGGTGTTACCCCAAAACCCGTCCCAGGATGCTTGTTTCTGGTAGAGGGAAGACCTGGTTCGGCAGTTCGCTCTGATTAAGACAAACATTTTACCCAAGTTCCTATATCTTTTTTGATAAATTCATGTAATACATTCAGCTTTTTTCAAGCTGCTTGAGGCCACAATTCAGCATTCTTGTGAGGCTACGAAAAAGGTTAGATGGGCAATAAAGTTTCCTAAAGTACCCAGATACAGGGAGGCAGGGCCCTGTCAGGTCTGCAGTTGTAATATTGGACTACAATGGGGAAGCAGTTTTTCAATATTAACTGTCATTCCACAGTAGACGTGACCAACATAGACAAATTATGTGTAAGTTTCAAGGTAGCTGACAGGGTTATGTGAATCCAAGACCCAAATTACTGCAAGAGAGTTAGATTCAAGCTGTTAATGGATGCTAAAAGAAACTTACGGGAAAAAGAACAATTGATGGACAGAATGCAGAACAATGTCATACATTCACCCCAGTACAGAGATATGGGTCTAAATCTATTGTTTTTTTGCTCACCATGCTATTCCAGTTTGAACCCAGCCCTATGAAAATCAGTCTTGACACTGTGCCCAATGGAAACAGTCCAGCCCGAATTGCCAGGCCAGGTCCTCCCTGGACTGGAAACAAGTATCCTAGGACCGGTTTTGGGGTTTCACCCCTCAACAGCCAGGATAGCTTGACTCCAATGGGATGGAGAGCACGGGGCCCACGTCTGGGCATACAGTGGCAGCAGTGGTTCGAATCTCTTCTCTTACCTTTATTTCATAGATAACTACCAATTGGTAATACTTCCATAAATCTAATAATGAGGTAGAGCAAAAATGGGCACAATGTGGGATTACACATCTAGCGACGCTTTACAGATCTCTAGCTTTTAGTGTGTACGAGGCGCTTAAAAAGCTAAACCTGTCACTAAGAGGTGGCTTTCTCTAAATATCTCCAATTAGGAGACTATCTGAGGGAACCTGACGTACAGCTAGAAAAAATCGATCATATAGAAGTGTTCAATAAACCCAAGACAGCAAATATAAAAAATCTGTAAGCAGTTTTAACCTATAACTTGCCAAATTATAATTAGGTCTCCCGGTTTTATGGTATTTTTTTATCATAGCCATCTGTATTTATCTATATTTATTTTTTGGCTATCTTTATTTATAGTTATCCATATTTATTTTGTTATGAGAATAAACAGAGTCATAAAATGGAATATTTCCACATATAGTTAACTGATAAACATGTACCATATTTGATGCCTGTAGGATTGTAGCTAATTAAGCAGCAAAATGTAGCAAAACACTATACCCACATATAAATATTAGCACTATATACAGATTTTTGTTAACAAATGCCTGTATTTAAGGAAATCTCATCCTTATTTTAAATCTCCATGCTATCTGCTGAGCAGTTGGTCTGGAATTCATATATATCCACTCAACAAAAAGCACAATTTTTTGAATTTTTCCGCTTCCAAAAATAAATACAGACAGGAAACACGTTGTTTTCTGCCTACTTTTATCTGTGCAAACAGAAAACCAGGAACATTCATTTTAATATGCAGCTAGTGAATGCATTGGACAAGATTTTAAATGTGCATGTTACAGGAGAAGTGATTGAACACAGTTTTACATTAGATAGTAAGTATCTGTGTACTGCCAAACTTCGAGTGCAACATTTTAAGACTGTTTACAGAATATATTTTACGCCAAGCAGACTCTGTGCATGTAAATATAGAGCAGATTCAAAATTCCCTATGGAGATTGCGGATGATGTACATATATATGTTCACTAACTGTCTTGAGCTGAATGAATTTAGGCGGACTATAGAGTTAAATGTATCTTAAGTTCTAGCCACTGATCTAATGCTTGCTGTACGTACCATCTATATCTATTGCACATAAACATCAAAGCATAATATTTCTTTATATATTAATTGTATAGGCCTGTGTTTTGTAGCTGCAACGATTGGCAGCATAATAATTGCCAAGCACAGGCAAGACAGCAAGACAGCAAGCCACCAGAAGTAGCACACTGGTGGCAGGCAATGTAAAAAAAAACTGTGAGACTAAAGGGGCTATTTATAAAATGAAAGGCAGAAGATGGAAGGAAATTGGGATCGAGGTCTGGGCTAATCTCCATTTGTAAACCGATTTAGTACCTGCTTTACATATAACGTTTTTTTAAAGGAACTAATTCGTTGTTGTATAAGAAATATTACATCGTAGGCATCTGTGTCTACAATATGTGTGAAGAAGGGATATCTCCCCCAATCAATGTGTTATCCAATTTATGTATTTTTCCTTTTCCGTGTATCTATTTGTAACCTGTATGTCATATTTTCTCATAAAAAAAATACTTTAAAAAAAGGGATAGGACTGTAGGTGCACGGCTTAGAGTCACTGCAGCACTGTGGGGCTCAGGGTCTTGGAGGGGTTAATGCCTGGCTATGCGTTGACAGGATTCTTATCAGGTTTCTTTGTAGAAAGCTCCTGTGTGCCAGGGGCAGAGTTCCACCTGCCATACATGCCGTGAAGCGAAGAGAATGTGAATGAATACATGCACTTTCTCGGTTTAAAGATCGAGTGGTGTTGCAAACTTCTCTGTTTATTTTTTGTCCAGGGAATTACAGCCTGATTCATGAAGCAAAATTGCGCTCGCAATAGCTGCGAAAATGCTATCGTGGGCGCAATTTCCCTAATCGGTATTCACCACGATAATAGCGAAATCGCAAACACAGAATTGCGAAATCGCAAAAAGATTCGCAGAATCCCGGCAGTAGACCATTTGCGAATCGGAAATAGCGAGAAATCACGGAATCTGAGAAAAAAATGCGACATCGCAATATAATCGCAATCGGGATTCATGAAAAATCGCAATTTGCGAAAAACCACAAAATCGCTTTTTGCGAGGCGCAATTTAAGACAACCCAAAGCCGGTGGTAACCATCAAACCCATAGTAAAAAAAATTTTGAAAAACCGTTGGCCAATCAGCAACTGGTGCTGGCCTGACCAAACACACTTAAGGAGAAGCAGCATCAGCATAAGGAGTGTCACAATGCCAGGAATGTACATGGTGGTCAGGCGGCGAAGGCTACAGCGAGCAGCACGGAGGAGACGCAGAATCCAGGACAGGATATTCCACCAGCGGGTCACCCTGCTGGGCCAAACCAGAGAGCAAATATACGCAAAGTACCGCCTGAATGGGGCAATGATCATCAAGCTAATTCAGGACCTTGACCCCCTGATGCAGCACCCAACAAGGCGGACCAATGCCGTGCCAACACATGTCCAGGTATTGTGTAGCCTGCACCTCCTGGCCTCCGGGAACTTCCAGGGGATAGTTGCGGCTGCTGGGGGGATATCCCAGCCCACCATGTCCCGCTGCCTAGGGAGTTTCCTTGACGCAATGCTGACCCAGCTACACCACCACATCAAATTTCCAACAAGCCAACAGGATTTGGATGAGACCAAGCTGCAATTCTAACATGTCGCCCATTTCCCACACGTGATAGGATGCATTGACTGTACCCACGTCCACATCTGCCCACCAGCTGCAACGGAGTACATGTACCGCAATCGCAAGTCCTACCACTCCCTCAACATCCAGATGGTCTGCAATGCTAAGACATACATCACGGACATAGTGGCACAGTACCCGGGGAGTACACATGACTCATTCATATTCCGGCACAGCGGCCTCCACAAACGACTGGCCAGGGGAGACTTCGGGGAAGGACACCTACTTGGCAAGTACACTTTGCCCACAATGTCAAAGTGCGATGAAGTAGCTGCGCTGCACAGGCACTCACCCTCTGCTCCTCTCATTCATGTGACAGTGGCTACGCCCTGCGTGAATACCTCCTCACCCCATACCTCAACCCTGCTACACCACAGCAACGGCGTTACAACGTATCACACATACGCACAAGGAATTGCATTGAGAGGACTTTTGGGCTACTGAAGAGCAGATTCCGCATACTTCACAAGACAGGTGGGGCCATGTACTACAGTCCTGATGTGTGCTGCCGCATTGTGGCTGTGTGTGCAATACTACACAACATTGCTACCAAGCGCTGGATACCTGTAGACATCTCTGGCAGTGAGTCGGAAGGGGACGACCGGCCACCAGCACATGTGCGCCATGCACGCGGGGAGAACCCAGCTGAAGGCCACAGACGCCGCAACCACATCACAATGAACAGTTTCTAGTGCACCCACTCCCCTCACCCAACAAATCACAATTGCATGCAAATGGAAATAATGACAGGACGCCAATGTATGATGCTATAATAAATATTATTGTTGGTTTCACAATAATAGTGCAAGTTGCCATCCTTCCTATGCAAACAGTATTGCCCCATACTGCTGCGTCCAAAACCCAGGGCAGGCTTGTATTGTCAGCATGTCCCTGTTAAAGTACATGTCACTCAGGTGCGCCTCCGGCGCAAAGCACCCAAGCGCCTCTCCGGCTCCTCCACTGCCACCGCACGTGACCCTGCAGTGGGCCTGGTCCTACGTCGTAACACCGCAACCTGTGAGGCAGACAGGCTGCTCACACTGGAGGTGCCCTCGCTGCCATCGTCCCCCCCGACATTGCCTGGTATAGTGGGATGGAGTGCCATAACAGTAGTGGTGAGGTGCTCTAACACTCTGGCCACATCCTCGCAGCATTGGATTAGCTGCTGCTGCTGCGCCAGGGACCGTCGCGATAGCTGGGATGTCGCATTGCAGATCACGTAATTTGACCTGGTATATGCCGACAGCCGCGTCAGTAGCTGCCGGTGGCGGGCAGTGTTGCGCTGTGATATTAGCGCAGCAGTGTTGGCCTCCATGGCTGCCGTCATGCGGTCCATCCTCTCCCCTACACCTGCCACATTGCGGCCAATATTATACAGCTGCATCTGTATGGCCCCTTGCCGGCGTGCCAGCAGCTGGTGAATGCGTAGCATTCTACGCTCTATGCTCATGCTCGGCAATCGCACTTCCATCCCCCTCCTGCCGCTGCGTGCATTGTTCTGCAGGCGAGCCCTGCCATGCCTGCTCTGCTGGCTTCCCACAGTGGGTGGGCGCTGTGTCACCGCTGTTGCTGGAGCAGATGTGGAGGCTCCAGCTGCTGCGGGCCTGGCTGCAGGGGTTTGTGGTGCGCCTGATGGTGCTGGCGCTGATGCTGTGGGCCTGGCTGCAGGGGTTGGTGGTGCGCCTGATGGTGCTGGCGCTGATGCTGCGGGCCTGGCTGCAGGGGTTGATGGTGCGCCTGATGGTGCTGACGCTGATGCTGTGGGCCTGGCTGCAGGGGTAGGTGCAGCGCCTGTTGGTGCTGGCGCTGATGCTGTGGCCCTGGCTGCAGGGGTAGGTGCAGCGCCTGTTGGTGCTGGATGTGTTTGTGACGGCACCTCCTCCGCATCCTGTGGTTGCTCATCGATGAGCAGCCTGTCACTGTTGCTTCTGTCTGCGCCACCTGTGAGGGGAAGTGGACGTCCATTAGTTGCATGTATCTGTCACACGTGCAGATGCTACATGCATGCTGGATGACATTCCCTGACTGGCTGTGGCATTGCGTACTTTGGAACCTGGCTGGCTGCATTGGGGTACTTGTACATTGTGGCCACACTACATGTCCCACAATGCTTTAGGGCATTACCTAATGTGCACCGATGGCATGACTTTGGAACATTATGGGAGGCTATAGGGTCATGGCCATTCATAGGGGACAGGGTAGCAGTCGCATGCCACTTACCTTGGCTCTCTTGGGTGGGGCGGGAAGAGGCCAATCTGGTGACTCCAATGCACGCCTCGGGCTCCAACGTGTCCTCGACGCGGTCCTCCATGGGGGTATTTGGAGGGACTGTAGGTCCTCCCCCTCCAGTGGCCAGGGACTCTCCCAGCCTCTCGGCAACCTTCTCCTTGGCACGACCTCGGAGGTCGTACCACCTCTTCTTTAGTTCTTCAAGTGACCTGTCTGCCACACCCACGGAGTTCACTGTGGCCGCTATCCCGACCCAGATTCTCCGCTTCTCCTGCTCAGGCACCCTCCTTGACTCTCTCCCAAACAGTTTAGAGTGGTTTTCTACCACCCCTTCGATGAGGTGCTCCAACTCCTGTTCGGAGAACTTCAGTTTTCTCTTGCGCCCGGTGTTGCTGGGCCCTGGGACAGCCTCCTCTGCCATTGCTGCAGTGAGATTGGGTGTGGTATTCCAAGGTTGCTGGTGTCCTTGCAGGAGCTGAGTCAGTTGCTGCCTCGAGGTCTGCCTCACTGTGGTGAATGGGGGTGGGAACTGGCTGCTTCCTGGTTGTGATGTCATCACTGTGCTTGAAAAGCGACTTCCCGTTTTCCCGATCTCGCGATTTTGCGATCTCGCAATTAGCGATATCGCAATTTGCGATATCGCAATTCCTACACGGATGTTGCCGAAAAGAGCGATTATTCTGCGATTTTCGAAAATCGCAAACGCTTTTTGCAGCCGCGTGCGAATCGCATTTTTTTCTCGCATAATTTCATGAATACCGATCTGCGATTTCTAAATTGCGATTCGCTGTTAATCGCAATTTGAAAATCGCAGATTCTGGTTTTCATGAATCAGGCTCATAGTGTCCTCACAGAACATCGGGGTTTAAGTGTTACTCTCAAGTATAGCAAGATGTAGTCAGGAAATACACCTGTTTCTATACCGATAACTGAGAACTTGTATATATGGCAGCACAAGCCAAGCTGCTCACACTGTGCACCATTTGATACCGCACACATTTACCAAACTTGAGTGACGGCCAACGAGAATATTAAAGTGTAGCTCAAAAGCTAAAATAGGGGATGTCTGCCAGAGACATTATAGAATAAATGATCGTATTGTTACATGTGCCTTCCACTCAAAGCCAAACGGGTGAACAATAGACCTGGTGCTTTACTACAAAGATGTAGTAATAATGGAAAACAAAAGTTGTTCCTCATTGTTGCCTCGTCATAGAGGAATTCCAGGTTAGGCTGACGGGGCTCTCAGAGTGGGGCGCACTGCCCCTCGGCTGTGATGGAGAGCAGAGAGCTCAGACTCGATTGGGGAGGGGGAAGGAAGACATAGGTATTGGTGGAAGGCAGAAGACCAGATATTCTTTTTTTTATACATTTGGGAAAGTGGGGGTTAAGGAAAGGTCATATGGGTGGCAGGACACCCTTTTCTTTTTCAATTTAAGTGGGAAGGGTGTAGCAAATGCAGGGTGATGAGGGTGATTTCCAGAATCCAGGCCATCAGGTATGCTTGGGGAGCGTGCCAGGATGCTTGGCATTCTTTTATTTAGGGGGGCTTGATGATCAGAGAGTATATACCACATCTCCTCCTCCCCAAATTAAAAAGTGGTCCCCCTCTACTCTTCAAGTAACTGCACTAACATCAGCATATGGGCTCAGAGCTTGCAATGGTCAAATTCGTTCAGATATTGGTGGCCGAGAAACCTTAAAAACAATAGTTGCTCATGTAGACTTTATCATATACTGTTAGATTTCTGCTTATGGAGCAAGATAACTGACATTGAGGTTATAGAAAGAGAGGACTGTGGCCATAATGCTCTCCACCGCTCCATGAAAGACATCAGCAAGGTTGGCCAGAATCTAGAGAGGTACTTCTTATTTACGGATTTACAAGCCTCAAATAACAAATGATCTGTCAAATGGGCCCAAGTGGAGTGATATCCAGAAGTACTAGACAAAACTTAAAGACCACTTACTACGGTCACTAAACAAACCATTGCTTTAATCAATAATAGCAAATGCTCGCATGATCTGCTCAATATACATAAAACCCTATTCATCTTTTTAAGCAACATATTCCAGAAAAGCGTAAGATCTACATAAAAAAAGGAATACAGGCAGAACATGATATAATAAAGAATGAAAAAATAGCTACATTCAATTTAGTCCAGGCAATAAAAAGCAAATGTCAGAAAAGTATAAGAAAACTATAAGACAGCCCAGCAAAATATATAAAGTGTCACTAGCAGAGGCCAGGGAGAGAGTGGGATGAGAAACATTGGTCGTTTCTACTCACAGCAGGAATGAACAGGGATATGTTTTGGCACAAAATAGCTAACGGGAGTTGAAGCACTCAGAATACAATCCATAATCACATCCAACCGAAAGCCTAGTTTAGCCACTTTTATGCACTGTATAAACACACCTGAGAGACCAATAACAAAGAAGTATCCCAGGGCATGGGAATGGTGTTTCGGGCTGAGGCTCAGCTAGTGATAGAACACCAAGATACATTATAATTAAGGCTCCCGGATTTTATGGTATTTATATTTTTTGCCATTTCTATCTGTATTTATCGATATTTCTTTTTTGCTAATTTTATCTGCATTTATCCATATTTCTTTTGGGTTTTGTGGAAAAAATAAGCTGAAATTAGTATATTTTCACATTAACCATTAACCGATAAATATGCACTCATGTTTGAATGCCTGCCAGGTTTCAGTGCTGTGAACACCCAGAAGATAGATCAGTGCACTTATATGGAAATATGCGAATTTCAGTATCAACTTTGTAAATATTTTCTGCTGTTAAACCTCTTTACTAAAATTCCTTTATTTTTAACACCCTTATCTATCAATCCATACACATCTTTTGGCGCGGCAGTCAATTCAGACAGTATTTAGAATTACTCAAAAAGCAACCCAATCTCCGTTTTTATCCATATTTAAAAAATAAATACAAACAAGTAAATGGATGTTTTCTGTCTGTATTTATCTATACCAATCAGTAAAAAAGGAAAACAGGGAGCCTTCATTATGACCAATGAAAAGTATAGACCTAGGGGAAGCGCCAGGTCCAGACGAAATACTGGGAGATGTGTATTCAAGAGATCCCATGGAAAACTCCTATAAACGTACTCAAAAACACTACACTAGTAGGCGCACCCATACCAAGAACTTCATCTGATGCGGCAATAGTTCCAATACACAAGAATGGGGACCGAGGCATCACATCCAACTATAAACCGACCAGTCTGATTGACACCTTAAAAAAGTCTTCTGTTGACAGGTACTCGACAAATTGCACCAATGGATGGACAATGGCGAAATACTTTCTACCCTGCAAGCTGGCTTTCGGGAATGCACAATACAGTTGACCGGGCATTCAGAATTTGTACCCTGTTTTGGAAAATTGTAGTCCTAAAAATATGCCACCTGTATGTTGTTTTGTGGACCTAAAATTTGCTTTTGACCTGGTGCCACGGGGAAAACTCTGGACTGCCCTGGACAAGATGGGAGTGCCTACCAATATTTTGTCAATATTAATTTGCTTGCACAACAGGAATTACGCACAGGTGCGCTAGGTCACCCAGGGTGAACTGAGAGAATGTATCCCAGCGACAGGGATGCGTACTAGCCCCCACACTATTTTCCCTGTACCTAATAGGTGTAATTGCACATCTGGATGCTTGTAAAATGATTCCTCTACTCTGGCAGTAAGCAAATTCTGTGTTATTCTTTGTCGATGATACACTGTTGGTTTCAAATACCCCTAGAAGTTTACAGCTATTAATTGGCCACTTTGTGGGTTTTTGCACTGAGCGTGGATTGGAGGTTAACCCATCAAAAACAAAATGTATTATCAATCTACACAAATCGTATAGGGGAAATATACACATAGAAGGTGAAATCCTCGAAAGGGACCCTGATTTTGACTATTTGAGAATTGAACTAACAGATTGTATGTCCTAGGCAAAGCATATTAGCAAAAGTCGATTACAACTGCAGCAGAACATCTCTGGCATACTAAATGTTTTTAAATCAACAACAAGCAGATCAGTGTCTGCTGCCCTCCATATCTATAATGTTAAAGCCTTGGGCGGTACACTACATGGGGCTGAACTGTGGGGTGCATCGCAGATAGGTGTCCTGACCAGACTCAAAAACAAATTTCTGAGCTCCTTGATCAAGCTTCCTAAGAGCCCACCTCTACTCCCGCTGTTTTTTGATAAAAGGATGAATGGAAAGGTGCGACCACTCGGTCCCCCCGAACGTATGGTTGGGGGCCCGGATCCTCCCGGGAAACCATTTTGGGCGGGGGGCGTGTCACGGCTGTTATGCCCGAAGCGGCGTAGCCGGGGCGTGCCTTTTTCCCGCCCAAGAGGGGTTGTCCTAGACACCTACACCGATGGCCACGCCCAGTAGGCGTACCAGCGGAGGGTTCACGCCCTCCCAAAGTGGAATAAAGAGAGCGGGAATCCGAAGAAGCATCCTCTTGTTCCTGTGCTTGGAAGCTGCACCCACTCGTTGCACGTGAGCCCTCGACGGAACAAGGAGCAATTTTGAGAACTTGTAATTCTTGTGTTTCTCTTTCAGTGACTTCGAGGCTAAAGGATACAAGACCGTGTTGATCGACTTGGTAAGAATATTCGACAACAATGTCTGGCAAGAAGGCAGGAAAGAGGTCCGGGAATGACCGGGTGCTTCGCATGTTGGTAAGCAGAATGGCGAAGATCGAACGCAACGTGGTTATGGTCCCGGCGCTTGGCCGAGATATGGCGAACATGAAGAAGCAGATGGCTGCGATGAACAATCCGGGTAAACCAAAGAAGATAATAGGCCCGGCATTGCCGGGAGTCGCCCCTGAGGGTAGGGGGAAACGGGCCAGGAATAAGGCGGCAGGGGGGGAGGTCCCGGTCCCCAAGGTACCCCCGGTGAGCCCGGCCATTCCAGTGGAGGCCCCGGTACCAATCCCAGATGCGAGTCAGCCGATTCCGGTTGTGATTACGCCCGCCAAAGAGGAGGACATGCCTCCTGAATTGTCCGCCCAGTTGGCCGCATGGCTCGGCAGAAAAACAGGGGGTGCTACGGCACCTGGAGACACGGCCGAAGAGGCCAGGTTACTAATTCAGCAGTTGCGGCAGTCGCGAGATGCCGCAAAGGCGAAACTCCCTCTTGTTCCCCCACAGATGACCCCAGAAGGACCGGCAGCTGGCGTTGGAAAAACATCGGGAACGACAACCGAGCCGGGTAAGCAGGCATTGCCAGTTGCGGGGGAGGGCTCTTTGCCCTCAAGACGGGAGAGAGTGGTTCAACATATCCCGTTGGCCACAAAAGAATTGATATGGGCTGACAAGTATGTAAATATGTTCTCTCTGTTGACTGACCATCGCGAGATGGAGTATGCTAAGACGCAGAAAGATTTGTGGCACCCGAGTGTCTGGCGAGCCAAGATGGCGGGATTCAGGGTCGATGAGACAATTACAAATTGGGCCAAGGCCTTTGCGATGTTTACTGCAATTATTGGGGAACGTAAGCCCGAGGTGTTGCCTGAATTGTCTTGCTATCAGGCACGAATAATGGATTGTTATGAAACGTACGAGGGAAATGAATGGATGGGGTACGATATGAAATTCCGTAAGGCCAAAGAGTTCGATTCATCTCTGACGTGGGATTGTCTCGACTCGATTTCTTGGCAGAAGCAGCTCCTGCCTGGCGCGACGAACTCGTCCTCGCCGGGCGGGAATGGGTTGGGGTCTTCCCGCCAACAGCCCGCGGTGCCCTTTTGAGCGGGCGCCGGTGGCGACCTCCAGGCAAGGACTGGTGGGAATGGGGGAAAGAGAGGGGTCTGTTGGAGCTTTAACAGGGGCAACTGCACCAGACCACAAGTGACATGTAAGTTCAAACATGCGTGTGCGGGTTGCGGGAATTCCTCGCACCCCGAGAGTTCGTGCAGATCCAAGAATGGCGGGTCGGGAGGTAGAGGAGGGTCCAAACAAGACTGAGGGGGACCACTGTGTACAGTTACCTACCCCCGTTGATATCATGGCAATGATCCCCTGGCTGAACGAATACCCTGATCATGTCTCCGCTGGGGTGTTGAGGAATGGATTCTTATATGGTTTCCACATCCCGGCGGGGGACTTTCGTGGGGAACTACTTTGTAGAAACTAACTATCGGCTCAACATAATCCAGCGGTGGTGGAGAGGAAGATTGCAAAAGAGGTTACCCTGGGCCGGGTGGCGGGCCCATATGGGCACCCGCCAGTAGCAAATTTCATCTGTTCCCCGTTAGGAGTGGTCCCCAAGAAAGACCCAGGGGAATTTAGCCTGATCCATAACCTGTCGGCTCCGAAGGGTCTCTCGGTGAACGATGCGATTGACCCGGAAGTTTGTTCGGTGCGGTACGCATCCTTCGATGATGCCGTCACCATGTTGAATCGCCTGGGGCCCGGAGCGCTGATGGCGAAGTCAGATATCGAGTCGGCGTTCCGGTTGCTCCCGGTACACCCACGGGATCAGCATCTGTAAGGCTTTGTGTTCCAAGGACGTTACTACATGGATAGATGTATGCCGATGGGTTGTTCCATCTCTCGTGCTTATTTTGAGAAATTCAGCTGTTTTTTGGAATGGGCTTTCACCGAAGCCACTGGGCATGGCCATGTTATGCATTACTTAGATGATTTTCTGTTCTTGGGGGCAGCCGGCGACACAAAATGTGCGCAGGCGTTACAGGATTTTTGCATCCTCATGAAGGAATTTGGAGTGCCATTGGCACCGGGTAAGACGGTGGGACCATCTACTTCACTGGAGTTTCTGGGAATTGAATTCGATTCTGTGGAGGGATGTTTCCGTTTGCCAGTAGGGAAAGTAGCGAAATTCAGGGCTTCCCTGGAAATGTGCCTTAGTAAGGAGAAAGTGACCCTGCATCAGTTACAACAAGCAGTGGGTCAGCTTAACTTTGCCTTGAGAGTGATACCAATGGCCCGCCCCTTTTCCCGCTCTATTGCACAAGCTATGGTTGGTCTCAAGGAAGGATACCACCACACAAGACTGTCTGCAGAGGTTCGCCAGGACATGCGCATTTGGTTGGCATTTCTGGCGGACTTCAACGGTCGAGTGGTATGGAACAAGCCACCAGCGTCTTCGGACGAGCTAGGTTTGTGGACTGACTCGGCGGGGAGCGTGGGATTTGGCGCCATCTTTGGTAATCGATGGTCGGCGCAAACATGGCCGGCGTGGTGGCACACCAATGGTCTCACAAATAACATTGGGTTCCTCGAGCTATTCCCTATTTTTGTGGCTCTGAAGGCATGGCCGGACGAGTTCAGAGATCGCTCTGTGGTATTTTGGTCCGACAATATGACTGTTGTTGAATGTATAAATATTCAGGCAGCACGCTGCAAGTGGATATTGAGATTGTTGAAGGAAATTGTACAACTTTGCATGAGACTGAATGTGCAGTTCAGGGCGAAACATGTGCCGGGTGTACTGAATCATGCCGCTGATGCACTCTCTCGTTCACATATGCAGGCGTTCAGGGGTTATCTACCTTCTGCGGACCTAGCGGCGGCACCATTCCCCGAAGTACTCTGGCTAATCGGTGCCCCGGATTACAAGACCTCGTGGCAGCAAGCTTAGCCCCCAGGACGAGGAAGGCATACGAAGGGGCGTTTCGTTCCTGTTGTGCTTTTTTGGGTCCGGCAGGGAATCAGAAATGGGGTCAGGAGGATTGCTTCCTAAAGTTTTTGGTAGCATTACACATGGAAGGCCGATCAGTAGCGACGGCCAATAGGCACCGGGCGGCCATTTCATTCATGGCGCAGGTGCATGGTATCAAGGACCCGACATCTTCCTTTTTGGTACAGAAAGCCCTTCGTGGCTGGCAACGCCTTGAGGGTCGTAGAGTAGACGAGAGGCGCCCGATTGGGTTAGAAAGGTTGTCCCTGCTTATGTCGATACTACCCACGACATGCTCCTCCCAATTCGAAGCAGTTCTGTTCCGGGCCGCTTTCGCATTAGCGTTCCATGGGGCTATGCGGGTGAGTGAACTGGTAGCAAAGAACAAGAAAGATCTGGAGGGAGGTCTGTGTCGGGATCACATCCTGATTAGGGGAGATTCAATGGTAGTCACAATAGCTAAGTCCAAGACTGACCAGAGAGCTATGGGAGACAGTGTGGTTGTCCAGCGCATGCAAGGGTCCCCCATGTGCCCGGTAAAGTGCATTGAAGAATATCTGGCGCTGAGGGCGGATACATGGGGTGGGAGTCTGCTGAGACACATCGATGCCACCCCATTGACGAGGTTTCAGTTTCAGAGGGTACTAACATTGGCAATCGCAGCGGCGGGCTTGGACCCGTGCGATTTTGGGACCCACTCCTTCAGGATAGGGGCGGCTACTGAAGCTGCGGCCAGGGGTCAGAGTGCCGAAGAGGTGAAACTGTTAGCAGGATGGTCCTCGAATTGTTTTAAAAGGTATGTGCGGTTGCACATGTTATGAAGTCAAGTTCCATGCACTCACGCTTCTTGTCTTCTGTTTGATTTACAGTTTCGCGAGCATGTTATGCGGGGCGGAATTTGCAGTCGACCCGGCACCAGGGGACCAGCGGTCAGAGAGCACCGGCTGAGGAGAGAGTGGTGTGGGTCGTGGGCCACTCATACGTGAGGCGGGCCGGGGACATATTCAAAGCAGGTGATGCGACTCACGCAGCTGGGGAATACGGGTACAGAGTGACCTTCCACGGAAAGGGCGGGCTCTGTATTGACCAGTTTGAATCTTTTGTCGAGGAACTCTTAGGGCGGCAGAGGTCACCGCCATCTGTAATCATAGTACACCTGGGGGGCAATGACATGGTGACACTCGGTAGGTGAGTACTACTCGAGCGAGTTTTGTCTACCGTTAGCTGGCTGGCGAGAAGGATCCCGGGGTGCACAATAGCATGGTCCCACATGATTCCCAGGAAGGTGTGGCGGGGGGGCCTCTCGGTGTCAGCACTGAACCATTCAGTGAAAAAGGTCAACAACAAAATTGGTAGGTTGTTTCGCTCGGTGCACTTGCACAGTATTCCGCATGGGTGTATTCGGGGGGATCACATGAATCTCGATGATGGGGTTCACTTGTCCCGGGAGGGGAATGTCTTACTCATAGGAGACTTCATAGCATGGCTAAGGGGTTTAAGTAAGCATGACCTTTAGGAGGAGTTTGTGGGGGGGCCGGATAGCCGGTCAACTATCCGGCCTGGTCATGAAATTACTGCTCACCGATCATGATGGTCATGATCGGTGAGCAGTAATTTCAAGGTCCCTAGAGGGGGGCGCCACCCACTATGGATGGGAGCGCCCGGGGGGAGGCGGCAATTGGCCCCTCCCACGGGGAGGCGGCACCCACTAAGTATGGGTCGCCTAGGGGAAGACGGCCATAGGCCCCTTCCAGGGGAGGAGGCGGCTATATGCCCCTCCTACGAATTTCCCGGGGCCCGGATATCCGCGACGGCGGATGTGATAGACAGTGTGGGTGGGAGGGGGAGTCCACGCTGCCTTCTTACAGACACCTCACACGGGTCCTCGGACGACCTTTAAGATGGCGTCGAGTTGAAATGGGGGGCCCCCAACAAGACAAGGGAAATTGGAGTTGGCACAGAGGGTACAGTCCTCTGCGCGGCCGCCACTCACACCGTGAGGGCGAGAGTTTTGGTAGTAGGGATCTGACACCGGTTGCGACCTTGCCGTTGGCCCATAATGCTAGGATGTACAATTTTAATTTAGAATGTATGCATTTGCAGGATGTTAGACTCGGCTAGGAAAACCTTTGTATTAGAGATTTGTTAAGGTTAGCCAATGAACATGTCTTCATCGAAATGTAATAAATGAAAATTGTACATGATATGAAACTTTTATTTTAATGTTTTAATTTTGTTTCATATTTTAATAAATACGGCCGGGAGGGTAACTCCCTCCCGCCTTCCAAAAGTTCAGAACTGCGTCCGTCTTCCCATCCTTGGGGATTGTGTTGGGAGGGGGTGACAGGCATCCCGGCCATATGGAAAGGGGCGACCACTCGGTCCCCCCGAACGTATGGTTGGGGGCCCGGATCCTCCCGGGAAACCATTTTGGGCGGGGGGGCGTGTCACGGCTGGTATGCCCGAAGCGGCGTAGCCGGGGCGCGCCTTTTTCCCGCCCGAGAGGGGTTGTCCTAGACACCTACACCGATGGCCACGCCCAGTAGGCGTACCAGCGGAGGGTTCACGCCCTCCCGAAGTGGAATAAAGAGAGCGGGAATCCGAAGAAGCATCCTCTTGTTCCTGTGCTTGGAAGCTGCACCCACTCGTTGCACGTGAGCCCTCGACGGAACAAGGAGCAATTTTGACCCACCCATCAGCCCCTTATGGCAATGTTAGTTCTGCATTAAAGTAATTCTCTGATAACATCTTCTTCCCTCTGTCTAGCGGTATATGAAGGTCTAGTTTAATGATATGATTAATGTCTGAAAGTAATGTTTTCTTGTGGTATAGACAAATATTGCAAATAAACAGGATTATTTTTCTCCCTTAGAAGGTAATCAAATGTCGTATTTATTTTTTGGTCGGGCGGTAAGGTCATGATCGGTGAGCAGTAATTTCAAGGTCCCTAGAGGGGGGGCGCCACCCACTATGGATGGGAGCCCCCGAGGGGAGGCGGCCATTGGCCCCTCCCACGGGGAGGCGGCACCCACTAAGTATGGGTCGCCTAGGGGAAGATGGCCATAGGCCCCTTCCAGGGGAGGAGGCGGCTATATGCCCCTCCTACGAATTTCCCCGGGCCCGGATATCCGCGACGGCGGATGTGATAGACAGTGTGGGGTGGGAGGGGGAGTCCACGCTGCCTTCTTACAGACACCTCACACGGGTCCTCGGACGACCTTTAAGATGGCGTCGAGTTGAAATGGGGGGCCCCCAACAAGACAAGGGAAATTGGAGTTGGCACAGAGGGTACAGTCCTCTGCGCGGCCGCCACTCACACCGTGAGGGCGAGAGTTTTGGTAGTAGGGATCTGACACCGGTTGCGACCTTGCCGTTGGCCCGTAATGCTAGGATGTACAATTTTAATTTAGAATGTAAGCATTTGCAGGATGTTAGACTCGGCTAGGAAAACCTTTGTATTAGAGATTTGTTAAGGTTAGCCAATGAACATGTATTCATCGAAATGTAATAAATGAAAATTGTACATGATATGAAACTTTTATTTTAATGTTTTAATTTTGTTTCATATTTTAATAAATACGGCCGGGAGGGTAACTCCCTCCCGCCTTCCAAAAGTTCAGAACTGCGTCCGTCTTCCCATCCTTGGGGATTGTGTTGGGAGGGGGTGACAGGCATCCCGGCCATATGAATATTAGCTTTGTAAAGCACAAACTTTGCCCAGGGGCGTCAAGGCGCTACGGAAAGGGGCCTGGAGATAGATGTGCAGATATGTTAGGGATGAAGACACTGTCTACAAAGGCTAATTTGAGACTGCTGTCCTATTGAAGGAGGCGGTGCTATACACATGAACAAGAGGTGTACCGCATAGCTTGGAAGAGATCATCTCCCTTCACAGGCAAAGTAAAATTCCCCGGATCAGAAGTTTATGCTCAAAGCTATGATATGGGTATGATAAACAGTGGAGAAACAGGGTGGGATTCGACTTAATAACTAAAAAATTGTTAAAAGAAACATAATGGAAAAATGTGCTAAAGAGAGAATTTACCAATTCCCGACTTTGGATGATATCCGTTGGTTTTCTGGACATCCAATGTGCCCAACTCTATGAAAATGACTTTGATTGTATCACCCTCACAATGGCTACGCAATTGTAGGTGAAATTTAGATTTGGTACCTTACCAGTAAATGTTTTTTCATCAAGATGGCAGAACTTACATCACCAGTCTAGCGTTTGTCCAGTTTGCAACATAACAATAGCACACCTAATGTTTTTTGTACATCCTATAAAATCTACGAGAAAGTGAATAATTCCAATCTTTTAGCTGATGTGAGTAACTACGTTTTTTATGGCTCTAAGGCTATTGAGGTCAGATATAAGTGATTCCACTGAATGTAGTGTGGCCAAATACGTATGTATCACTTTAGTTTGCCAAAGATCTGACTGTATAGAAGTAAGACCTGAACATTCCATAGGAAAGTAGAGGTATACTATTATGGGGCCAGTTTCTATGTGTAATAACTTAGCAAGCATCTGCATATACGGTAACAAATAGCCCTATAGCACTTGGCGCATCTGGTGCTACAGGTGACACTAGTGAAATCGATTAACTCTATTTTAAAGTACGTGCCTTAATCCTATTTTATATTTGTAAATCAATTTTTAGGATTTTAGCAACAGGTACTTTAAAGGTTATGTCTTAATTTGTTTTTCAAGCAAACTTTGTTTTATGAACAGTTGGAATGGTTTTATTATTTTAAATGTGTGGTCGACTTATCTTCTATAGTTTTAATTAACTGAAATAAAGACTTATACTACTTCTACCTCATTTGTGGCACCGTCACTGAGCTGTCCAATGACTTCTTTGCCACTGCTCCTGTATCTCTAATACCCCATGGATGCAATGGCAAAGGGTTCCCTCATTTGATAAGGTTATGTCCCATGCAAATGCGTAAATCCCTCCTTAAGACATGCCCAATCCATATTACACTAACATCTGTGGCCCCTTCCGTAACACAAAAGTGCCCCTGGGTGCAAAAATCCATTGATCCCCTGAGGCATTATGTGCAACATGTCCCATGTGTAATACTGGGCAGGGGACTCAGGCAGGACAGGACTAGGGTCATCCCATACCTCTTCCAATCCTGCATAGCTGTTTAAAGCAGGAGCAGACAACTTGGGTGGACAATACATAAGATAAAATTGGTGATGGGTAGGAGTGCCTAACGGGGATGTTTTTTACCTCGGGGTTCTTAGTAACATCAAAGAAAACTCAAGCTGTACTGTTGCTGTCTATTAGAACCACCGGATTTTCTCAGATGTCCCTGGCTCTGGTTCCCCTATTTGCCCTGATCCTTTATCCCCGGCTTCTGCAGTACAAACAGAGTTCAGATCACTATGAAATTAGTTCTCTGGGGGATAATCTGTGCAATTTCCTACTCTGGTTATGACAAAGACAAACGGGCACATGCATCATTGTCAATTGCATTCGCAAACGGTGTGAATCGCAATTTTCGGCCGTTTGCGAATGCAATTGACAAAATTGGGATGCATTATGTTTTTCGCAAATTTAGAAATCACAATCATGTTGCGATTTCTAAAATTGCAATTGCATTTAAGAAATCGCAATTTAGGATTTATTAAATGCAATGCATGAACATTTTAAATTTGCGAATTCGCAAATAGGGAGAGGTAAATTACCATGAAGTTGACCTTCATGGTAATTTGTGAAAACTTTCAAAAATGCACAAAAGTGCATTTTTTAAAGTTTCATTTTACACACACACATGCCCTTGGGGCATGTGTGTGTGTGAAAAATGCACTTAAAGTTATATTTCAGGGGTGCAGGGGGGGGTCCTTTGTGTTATGTCTGCAGGAAGTAATCACCGAGACACGCAGGTAAGACTGTTCATCGTCCTGGCCAAACCAAGACTCTTTTATTAGGCAAACAAATCCCACCCCCAATTAACCAATTAGCCCAACACCCTTTATTAACAACAGCTGTGACGGCGCAATCCCTTTTGCTGCCATTCACAGTCAGGTAAGCGCCATGACCACATCACATTCCTCCCCAATTTACAATGAAAGCAAAATGAATATATTATCTTACATAAGTGACATAATCTTTTAGACGTGTGAAACGAGCAGGACAATTCCTCAATTGATAGCGACCCGTGCCCCTTGGTTGATGTTCAGGGCCTAACGGCAAGTCACCAACGGGAGACACAGGGGTTATATCATTCTGTCCAAATCCTACATCCACCCCCACCGGGACCAGAGGAGGAAGAGGAGGAAGAGAAGGAAGAGGAGGAAGAGAAGGAAGAGGAGGTGCAGGAAGAGGAGGAGGAGGAGAGAGACATGCTGGTACATCATCCCCAAAATCTGATGATACGGAACTCTCATCTGAAGACAAAATATGACTCCTGTCCTGAACATCATTACCACTGTCATAAAACTTTTTAAAGAAAGAAACATTCCTGGATATGGTTACCCCACCCCACAATACAGTAATTTTAGTTCCATGAACAGACTTCACAACCCAGGGCTCGGGCTCAAATGGCAAACTAAACTTCCCTTTTCGATGCCTATTCCTCATCATTACTACATCACCAACATCAAATATCCGGGCCTTAGCCCCTCGGCTCAATGCCACTTTGTCATTCTTCGTCTGCCGGTTTCTCAGTTCTTCTGCCACAACAGCATAACTGGCTGGATGAGACTCCAACACTGGCACAAAATCACCCATAGGACGGTTCATACACAATGACATAGGACTGACTTCAGTAGTGGAATGAGGTGTCAGCCGGTACTCCTTCAGAAACAAAAAGATATCACAATCCAAGTCCTGGCGGTCTGTAACAGCAATCCTCAGGGTCTTATTCAAAGTCTGCATAAAACGTTCAACCTCCCCATTGGCTTGAGGCCATAACGGAGTCACCCTACGATGTACAACACCCCTGGATTGAAGATAAGAAGAAAACTCATGACTAGAAAAAGGGGGTCCATTGTCAGTCCGCAGTTCAGAAATTAAGCCATGGGTTGCCATAATTTTATCGAACAAAGGAATTGTGCGATTTGCAGTGGTAATGTCCATAATCTCCACTTCGGGATATTTGGAAAAGTCATCGATCACCACCAACATGTGACGACCGTCAGGTAAACACCCGAAGTCAGCACTAGCTCTCTGCCAAGGAAATGAAGGAACCTCCTCAGTGATGATTGGAGCGGGAGCATCCCCTCCCCCAGCAGCCTGACACAGCGCACAACCCAAAACAGTGTTCTCCACCAAAGAGTCCAGACCAGGAAACCACAACTTAGATCTCAAACGGGACTTCGTCTTCACTACCCCCTGATGGACCGCATGAGCCAGATCTACCACTCGCTGTTGCAAACTGGCCGGAATCACCAGCCTTGATCCCCTCAGTAAACATCCCTCCGGAGAACACGTCAATTCACTCCGGACCTGAAATAACGCCACCAAAGTAGATCGAGCGTCATCCGTACGGCACTTGGCGGCACTTAGGACTCCGTTCCACTTTCCAGTCCCAACAGCAGCCAGGCATAACTGACGACACCCGTTATGGACAGTGGCATCCACAACCTCCTCCAAAGAGATTGGGAGAGGCCGAGACCGCTCAACCACCATCCGTACATATTCCTCGGTCTCCTCTGCATCATTTGCCTCCAACACTGAGGCAGGTCGAAAGTGCCGGGACAAATAATCAGCTGGATTCAATGCCCCAGGACGAAAAACCAACGTCAAACTGTAATCCTGCAACTGCAGAATCCACTTCTCAATCCGTGGTGGTGGCTTTGATGAAGAACCCATAAATAGAGGAATGAGTGGCTTATGGTCAGTGTAGACTACGAAAGGCTGACCATATAAGTACAAATGGAAATGACGACATCCCCACAGCACCGCAATGGCCTCCTTTTCTATGTGAGAGTAAGCATGGGCGAATTTTGCGAATCTCGCGTTCGCGAATTTTGCGGATTTGCGAACTCGCAATCCGCAAAATCCGCAAATTCTCGCGAATTTGCGGATTTTTTTTTTTTGTGTTTGCGCGGGTTTGTGCCAGTTCGCGAGGGTTTTGTACAATGTCGCAAATTGCGAACTTACCTGTCGGGTCGCAAGTTTCGCGAACTTGTTGTTTCTACGTGTCCAGCCTGTTTGGGACACTCTTCTTCATCACTGCCACTCTCTGTCACCACTGCCACTCTCTGACTACTCATGCCACCCTCTGGCCCACCCATGCCACCCTCTGTTTCATCACAGCACCCTCTGGTTGTCCAGTCAGTGTACATTATTGTGGCAACGCAAGCACACCTTCCCTGCCTCAAGTGACCTGAATTAATTTGGGGCTGATTAATGTGTCACAGAATATTTTTTTAGCTGGCACCTGCTTCCTTAGTGCTTCCTGATTAGTGAACTTTTGCACTTGCTAAGTGCTTTCATTGTTGCAAAATTAGTTACAACACCTGCCCTGCCCCAACTGACAATAATGAATTAGGGGCTGATTAATGGATTTGAACTGCCAGCCTGGCTCCTGCTTGTCTCCCTTAGCTGTAATTCAGGACCTTTGTGGCATATGTGTAACTATTCTGAGGTTCAGAGCAGGGTCACATAATAGTTGCAACTGGCAACTGAACTCTGGAGGGGCCCCTCAGCAAGCACTACAGGAAATGGCTACTAATGATGAGCCTGAACTTTTGAACCTGGTAAGTAGTTTCAGTTTTGATTAGATCGTATTTCTGCAATTTTGCACTTATTCGCGGGGCGCGAAGTTGTACTGGGAAGCCGCGAACTCACGCGAACAGTGCGAGCAGTGCGAGCAAAATCCGCTGCTCGCGGATTTGCGGATTTTGCGGGAGATTCGCGAATCTCGCGGATTGCGAATTTCCCGAAAATCCGCAAAATCCGCGAGCGAAACGGATTTTCCGCCCACACCTATGTGAGAGTACCTCTGCTCAGTAGCAGTCAAAGCACGACTGGCATATGCCACAGGAGCCAATTCCCCATTAGTTTGACGCTGAGATAGTACTGCCCCCAATCCACCAGGACTGGCATCCACAGCAAGTTCTGAGTCTAATGCCGGATTGAAATAAGCCAAGGTAGTGTCTGCAGATAATGCCCGTTTTGTAGCTTGAAATGCAGATTCCTGCTCAGAACCCCAATCCCATGGAACATTGGATTTTGTAAGTTCACGCAAGGGGGCTGTCAAAGTAGACAATCCGGGGATAAAGCGTCCACAATAGTTCACCATGCCCATGAAACTTCTCACCCCAGACACATTGACAGGAGCCGCTGCAGTCTGTATATCACACACTTTCAAAGGATCAGGAGATACACCATCCTGTGAAAATCGGTAACCGAAAAATGAAATGTCAGTTCTCAAAAAATTCACATTTCTCTCTATGTAAAGTCAAACCATGATCCAGCAAACGTTGGAATACGCCCTTCAGACGCCTATGATGCCCATCCAAAGTGGGAGAATGAACCAGAATGTCATCGCTGACATTAATCACTCCTTCCAGTCCTGCCAGCACTCCTCGAATAGTGTCCTGAAACACTTCAGCAGCACTAGATATGCCAAAACTCAATCGTTTATAACGCCTGAGCCCAACGTGGGTGGAAAAAGTTGTAATTCCTCGGGAAGCAGGGTCAAGCATCAACTGATGATATCCAGCGCGGAGATCCATTTTAGAAAACCACCTGGACCCACTGACTTCCACCGCGATGTCATCAACTGTAGGAGTAAGATGACGCTCACGTTTTATTGCCAGATTGGGTAATCGCATGTCCACACAAATTCTGACCTCTCCAGGCTGTTTAGGTTTGCGGGCAACTACAATTGGGGATACCCACGGAGTCGGACCCACTGCTTTCTCAATAATACCAGCTTCTTCCAACTTTATTAACTCCGCCTCCACCTTCGGCCGAAGATGGAAAGCCACCCACCTATGGCGTAGTGCCACTGGTCGAACAGACTCATCAATGTGCAACTTGATCATCCGGTCCTTCAGACAACCTATGCCTTCAAACAGTTGAGAGTACTGACTTAACAAGTCCTCCATAGTCCATTGATGAATAGCCAGTGCAAAGACCACCAGATGTAAGTTCTCAGCGGTCTGACAGCTTAACAGCATCCCATGACCCTCCTTGGTGACATATATATCTGTTTCCACATGTTGGGTGCCATGAGAAACCACCGCAGAAAATACCCCGGCTAACACAAGGGGCTCACTGGCTCCAAAAGCAAACACTTTAACGGACGTACCACTCAACACTGGTAAGCTTGGCAGTCCCTTCATCATGGATTCAGCCATTACATTAATTGATGCGCCAGTGTCAATCAGAGCCGGCACCAAATGACCATCCACCTTGACATCACATTTGGGCAAACCCCTCCGTACTGCACCCCCAGGCTGTAGAGCATGCAGCACATGGACGACCTCTCCATCATCATCCATATCTTCCAACTCAGGAAGGGCAGCATATACTTGGGTGAAAGTCGCAGGAATAGACCCCCGGACAGAAGACGAGCGACATACTTTCGCAAAATGGTTCACTTTATTGCAATTGGAACACCGCTTCCCAATCGCCGGGCAGGTCCCAGAATGAGGAAATGAGCCCCCACATCCATAGCATATCCGCCGTCTGTCCATCTTACGAGGCATCATCTTCTGTTTCTCTGACCCTTGAACCCTCATAGCATTTACTGGTTCTGTCTTCACCACTTGTTGGAAAGCAGCATCCATATGGGCCGCCCTAACCTTTGAAAGTTCTTTTGACTGACCACGGGTCAACATATCCTCCATCGGCATATTAGGCACCTGTAGTATTGCCTCTCGCAGCTTGCTGGAATAACAGTCCTGTATGAATTGGGCCCGTATCTCATCTGCCGCATTGGGCAACCTACATGTGCTGGCCAACACCCGCAATCGGGCAAAGAAGACATCCACAGATTCGGTGGGCAACTGCCTTGCCTGGCGTAGCAGAAACCTTTCATAATCAGGATTCGCCAGAGGATCAAAGTGCGCAGTCAGGGCCTGCTTCAGAGTGTCATAAGTATGAGGCGTCTCCTCCACCACCAATCGCCCCAGCCGATGAATGGCTGCCCCACCAAGATGCAATAGCATTGGACGCCTCCTCTCCACATCCAGGTCAATGGCCTCAAAGTAGGTTTCCAAGCGATCTACCCACTCCTTCCACCGTGCAGCCTGCGCAGACGGGGGGCCATCCAGCAAGAAGTGTTCCACCGGGGGAACCGTGGACATGACTGCACTCTCCTGAGCGAATCACCAAGCATGCCCAAAGTGCAGGAAGAATGCCCGCACCAGTCGGGCACTCCAGCCACAATAGACCCAGCAAAACTACACAATTATGCACAACACTGTCCCAGGTCCGGTGAAACCCCAACAGGGAACTTCGCCAGGTCAGCCAGCATCAAAGATGAAAGAAACAGCCTGTCAGACCTCCATGATTGGCACAAGGAAAGACAGCCACTGTAACTCCAAGTCGCAATCAGCAGGGAGCGGGAGACATTGTTCAGCAAGAAGCAGGACAGTGCTGACTTTGATAGCTAAAGCTCCGTCGAAGGCTGTGAACCAGCTGGCCCACCAGCATACACACAGAGACAGCTCCGACCACGCCCCCACACACCGTCAGGCCAGGCGAGGGAGGGAAACTACCTCTCACCGGTCACAGAGCAAGGAAAACGCCGGACCAGGCGCCCACAACGCTGAACAGATAACAAATGGTCATGTAGAAACACCGCCAATCCACTGCTGCACCAGAAGAAAAGCGGGAGAACAGCTTTGCAACACTCCGAACCTTCGTCGCCAAGATGTTATGTCTGCAGGAAGTAATCACCGAGACACGCAGGTAAGACTGTTCATCGTCCTGGCCAAACCAAGACTCTTTTATTAGGCAAACTAATCCCACCCCCAATTAACCAATTAGCCCAACACCGTTTATTAACAACAACTGTGACGGCGCAATCCCTTTTGCTGCCATTCACAGTCAGGTAAGCGCCATGACCACATCACACTTTGGACCCCCCCTACACCCTTGAAATTGCATTTTCAATTTGCGATTTGCAAATTGCTAATCGCAAATTGAAAATGACTTGCCATTCATTCCTAAGGGTCTCTAGGCCCATTGGAATCAATGGGAAGGGATTCCTTAATTGCGATTCGCAAATTGTGAATCGCAATTAAGGAATTTTAAGAAATCGCAAAAAAAAGCGATTTCTTAATGCATAGCCTTTTGCGATTTCTTAATTGCGATTCCTTAATTTTCGCAATTAGGAAATCGCAAACGGCAACAATGATGCATGTGGCCGATAGTGATGAAAACACATTTAAACTTACTTTAAATATCACACATTTTCATATGGAGTATTTTGATGGCTAAAAACAAGCGTTTGGCGTGCACACTGTACTCAAACCTATTTTCTGTTTTTCATTTCTATGTCAACCACTGATCACACTCAACAATGGAGGCTCCTTACCAGGTGGAAAACTTGTTAATGGGAAATACATATTTCAAAAAGCCCTACCGCTCATAAACTAATCTACTTCAACATCTTAAGCCTTCAGCTAAGGGTATCTTTTGTAACAAACACCTTGTGAATAAGGGAATCAATCAGGCTGCAATTGACGAACATTTTGACAAAATACCAGTGACAAACACCTTATTTTGGTACATGCAACCATAATGACTGATTTAAGGAACACTGGAAAAGCCCATTAAAATGGCATTTGAACTTAAATCAACAAGCAGGCTGAACAGTTAATGGAAGGTTGGTGGGAGAAGAGATATCAAACGATAAGGGTGCCTTTACCCAGCCTCAGCCACAGCCACTTCCAACTATTCAATCCATTGGCATTTCCTCTGGTAGCTTGTCAAAGCTAAAAAATGAAGCCTTTTAGATGTGCTTCTTAATGTAAGAAACAGTCACCACAAGGTAAAACAGTAAAAAAAATGGAGAATGGAGGGCTGAAAAAAGGTTGCTAAAACCAAAAGCAAACATGAAGCAACTGGACATCATTAAAAGGGAGAAAATTACAAAAAACAATTTGATGGACAGAATGTAGATCAATGTCTTACATTCACCCCAGTACAATGATCTGGGCCTAAATCCATCGTTTTTTGCACTCCACACCACCCTGGGTTAGATAATGGCTTTATGCAAATCAGCTCTGACCCTGTGCCCCATGGGAACAGTCCAGTCCGAACTACACAGCCATATCTTTCCCAGACCGGAATCAAGCATCCGAGGACCGGACCGGTTTCGAGGTAACACCTCTCATCAGCCCGGCTAGCTTGACTCCAGTGGTGTGGAGGCTCTGGGACCCACGTCTGAGCTACCCCAGTACACTCAGGGAGAAAATTACAAAAAACAATTTGATGGACAGAATGTAGATCAATGTCTTACATTCACCCCAGTACAATGATCTGGGCCTAAATCCATCGTTTTTTGCACACCACACCACCCTGGGTTAGATAATGGCTTTATGCAAATCAGCTCTGACCCTGTGCCCCATGGGAACAGTCCAGTCCGAACTACACAGCCATATCTTTCCCAGACCGGAATCAAGCATCCGAGGACCGGACCGGTTTCGAGGTAAAACCTCTCATCAGCCCGGCTAGCTTGACTCCAGTGGTGTGGAGGCTCTGGGACCCACGTCTGAGCTACCCCAGTACACTCAGGGAGAAAATTACAAAAAACTATTTGATGGACAGAATGTAGATCAATGTCTTACATTCACCCCAGTACAATAATCTGGGCCTAAATCCATCGTTTTTTGCACTCCACACCACCCTGGGTTAGATAATGGCTTTATGCAAATCAGCTCTGACCCTGTGCCCCATGGGAACAGTCCAGTCCGAACTACACAGCCATATCTTTCCCAGACCGGAATCAAGCATCCGAGGACCGGACCGGTTTCGAGGTAACACCTCTCATCAGCCCGGCTAGCTTGACTCCAGTGGTGTGGAGGCTCTGGGACCCACGTCTGAGCTACCCCAGTACACTCAGGGAGAAAATTACAAAAAACAATTTGATGGACAGAATGTAGATCAATGTCTTACATTCACCCCAGTACAATGATCTGGGCCTAAATCCATCGTTTTTTGCACTCCACACCACCCTGGGTTAGATAATGGCTTTATGCAAATCAGCTCTGACCCTGTGCCCCATGGGAACAGTCCAGTCCGAACTACACAGCCATATCTTTCCCAGACCGGAATCAAGCATCCGAGGACCGGACCGGTTTCGAGGTAACACCTCTCATCAGCCCGGCTAGCTTGACTCCAGTGGTGTGGAGGCTCTGGGACCCACGTCTGAGCTACCCCAGTACACTCAGGGAGAAAATTACAAAAAACAATTTGATGGACAGAATGTAGATCAATGTCTTACATTCACCCCAGTACAATGATCTGGGCCTAAATCCATCGTTTTTTGCACTCCACACCACCCTGGGTTAGATAATGGCTTTATGCAAATCAGCTCTGACCCTGTGCCCCATGGGAACAGTCCAGTCCGAACTACACAGCCATATCTTTCCCAGACCGGAATCAAGCATCCGCGGACCGGACCGGTTTCGAGGTAACATCTCTCATCAGCCCGGCTAGCTTGACTCCAGTGGTGTGGAGGCTCTGGGACCCACGTCTGAGCTACCCCAGTACACTCAGGGAGAAAATTACAAAAAACTATTTGATGGACAGAATGTAGATCAATGTCTTACATTCACCCCAGTACAATGATCTGGGCCTAAATCCATCGTTTTTTGCACTCCACACCACCCTGGGTTAGATAATGGCTTTATGCAAATCAGCTCTGACCCTGTGCCCCATGGGAACAGTCCAGTCCGAACTACACAGCCATATCTTTCCCAGACCGGAATCAAGCATCCGAGGACCGGACCGGTTTCGAGGTAAAACCTCTCATCAGCCCAGCTAGCTTGACTCCAGTGGTGTGGAGGCTCTGGGACCCACATCTGAGCTACCCCAGTACACTCAGGGAGAAAATTACAAAAAACAATTTGATGGACAGAATGTAGATCAATGTCTTACATTCACCCCAGTACAATAATCTGGGCCTAAATCCATCGTTTTTTGCACTCCACACCACCCTGGGTTAGATAATGGCTTTATGCAAATCAGCTCTGACCCTGTGCCCCATGGGAACAGTCCAGTCCGAACTACACAGCCATATCTTTCCCAGACCGGAATCAAGCATCCGAGGACCGGACCGGTTTCGAGGTAACACCTCTCATCAGCCCGGCTAGCTTGACTCCAGTGGTGTGGAGGCTCTGGGACCCACGTCTGAGCTACCCCAGTACACTCAGGGAGAAAATTACAAAAAACAATTTGATGGACAGAATGTAGATCAATGTCTTACATTCACCCCAGTACAATGATCTGGGCCTAAATCCATCGTTTTCTGCACTCCACACCACCCTGGGTTAGATAATGGCTTTATGCAAATCAGCTCTGACCCTGTGCCCCATGGGAACAGTCCAGTCCGAACTACACAGCCATATCTTTCCCAGACCGGAATCAAGCATCCGAGGACCGGACCGGTTTCGAGGTAACACCTCTCATCAGCCCGGCTAGCTTGACTCCAGTGGTGTGGAGGCTCTGGGACCCACGTCTGAGCTACCCCAGGACACTCAGGGAGAAAATTACAAAAAACAATTTGATGGACAGAATGTAGATCAATGTCTTACATTCACCCCAGTACAATGATCTGGGCCTAAATCCATCGTTTTTTGCACTCCACACCACCCTGGGTTAGATAATGGCTTTATGCAAATCAGCTCTGACCCTGTGCCCCATGGGAAAAGTCCAGTCCGAACTACACAGCCATATCTTTCCCAGACCGGAATCAAGCATCCGCGGACCGGACCGGTTTCGAGGTAACACCTCTCATCAGCCCGGCTAGCTTGACTCCAGTGGTGTGGAGGCTCTGGGACCCACGTCTGAGCTACCCCAGTATACTCAGGGAGAAAATTACAAAAAACAATTTGATGGACAGAATGTAGATCAATGTCTTACATTCACCCCAGTACAATGATCTGGGCCTAAATCCATCGTTTTTTGCACTCCACACCACCCTGGGTTAGATAATGGCTTTATGCAAATCAGCTCTGACCCTGTGCCCCATGGGAACAGTCCAGTCCGAACTACACAGCCATATCTTTCCCAGACCGGAATCAAGCATCCGAGGACCGGACCGGTTTCGAGGTAACACCTCTCATCAGCCCGGCTAGCTTGACTCCAGTGGTGTGGAGGCTCTGGGACCCACGTCTGAGCTACCCCAGTACACTCAGGGAGAAAATTACAAAAAACAATTTGATGGACAGAATGTAGATCAATGTCTTACATTCACCCCAGTACAATGATCTGGGCCTAAATCCATCGTTTTTTGCACTCCACACCACCCTGGGTTAGATAATGGCTTTATGCAAATCAGCTCTGACCCTGTGCCCCATGGGAACAGTCCAGTCCGAACTACACAGCCATATCTTTCCCAGACCGGAATCAAGCATCCGAGGACCGGACCGGTTTCGAGGTAACACCTCTCATCAGCCCGGCTAGCTTGACTCCAGTGGTGTGGAGGCTCTGGGACCCACGTCTGAGCTACCCCAGTACACTCAGGGAGAAAATTACAAAAAACAATTTGATGGACAGAATGTAGATCAATGTCTTACATTCACCCCAGTACAATGATCTGGGCCTAAATCCATCGTTTTTTGCACTCCACACCACCCTGGGTTAGATAATGGCTTTATGCAAATCAGCTCTGACCCTGTGCCCCATGGGAACAGTCCAGTCCGAACTACACAGCCATATCTTTCCCAGACCGGAATCAAGCATCCGCGGACCGGACCGGTTTCGAGGTAACATCTCTCATCAGCCCGGCTAGCTTGACTCCAGTGGTGTGGAGGCTCTGGGACCCACGTCTGAGCTACCCCAGTACACTCAGGGAGAAAATTACAAAAAACTATTTGATGGACAGAATGTAGATCAATGTCTTACATTCACCCCAGTACAATGATCTGGGCCTAAATCCATCGTTTTTTGCACTCCACACCACCCTGGGTTAGATAATGGCTTTATGCAAATCAGCTCTGACCCTGTGCCCCATGGGAACAGTCCAGTCCGAACTACACAGCCATATCTTTCCCAGACCGGAATCAAGCATCCGAGGACCGGACCGGTTTCGAGGTAAAACCTCTCATCAGCCCAGCTAGCTTGACTCCAGTGGTGTGGAGGCTCTGGGACCCACATCTGAGCTACCCCAGTACACTCAGGGAGAAAATTACAAAAAACAATTTGATGGACAGAATGTAGATCAATGTCTTACATTCACCCCAGTACAATAATCTGGGCCTAAATCCATCGTTTTTTGCACTCCACACCACCCTGGGTTAGATAATGGCTTTATGCAAATCAGCTCTGACCCTGTGCCCCATGGGAACAGTCCAGTCCGAACTACACAGCCATATCTTTCCCAGACCGGAATCAAGCATCCGAGGACCGGACCGGTTTCGAGGTAACACCTCTCATCAGCCCGGCTAGCTTGACTCCAGTGGTGTGGAGGCTCTGGGACCCACGTCTGAGCTACCCCAGTACACTCAGGGAGAAAATTACAAAAAACAATTTGATGGACAGAATGTAGATCAATGTCTTACATTCACCCCAGTACAATGATCTGGGCCTAAATCCATCGTTTTCTGCACTCCACACCACCCTGGGTTAGATAATGGCTTTATGCAAATCAGCTCTGACCCTGTGCCCCATGGGAACAGTCCAGTCCGAACTACACAGCCATATCTTTCCCAGACCGGAATCAAGCATCCGAGGACCGGACCGGTTTCGAGGTAACACCTCTCATCAGCCCGGCTAGCTTGACTCCAGTGGTGTGGAGGCTCTGGGACCCACGTCTGAGCTACCCCAGGACACTCAGGGAGAAAATTACAAAAAACAATTTGATGGACAGAATGTAGATCAATGTCTTACATTCACCCCAGTACAATGATCTGGGCCTAAATCCATCGTTTTTTGCACTCCACACCACCCTGGGTTAGATAATGGCTTTATGCAAATCAGCTCTGACCCTGTGCCCCATGGGAAAAGTCCAGTCCGAACTACACAGCCATATCTTTCCCAGACCGGAATCAAGCATCCGCGGACCGGACCGGTTTCGAGGTAACACCTCTCATCAGCCCGGCTAGCTTGACTCCAGTGGTGTGGAGGCTCTGGGACCCACGTCTGAGCTACCCCAGTATACTCAGGGAGAAAATTACAAAAAACAATTTGATGGACAGAATGTAGATCAATGTCTTACATTCACCCCAGTACAATGATCTGGGCCTAAATCCATCGTTTTTTGCACTCCACACCACCCTGGGTTAGATAATGGCTTTATGCAAATCAGCTCTGACCCTGTGCCCCATGGGAACAGTCCAGTCCGAACTACACAGCCATATCTTTCCCAGACCGGAATCAAGCATCCGAGGACCGGACCGGTTTCGAGGTAACACCTCTCATCAGCCCGGCTAGCTTGACTCCAGTGGTGTGGAGGCTCTGGGACCCACGTCTGAGCTACCCCAGTACACTCAGGGAGAAAATTACAAAAAACAATTTGATGGACAGAATGTAGATCAATGTCTTACATTCACCCCAGTACAATGATCTGGGCCTAAATCCATCGTTTTTTGCACTCCACACCACCCTGGGTTAGATAATGGCTTTATGCAAATCAGCTCTGACCCTGTGCCCCATGGGAACAGTCCAGTCCGAACTACACAGCCATATCTTTCCCAGACCGGAATCAAGCATCCGAGGACCGGACCGGTTTCGAGGTAACACCTCTCATCAGCCCGGCTAGCTTGACTCCAGTGGTGTGGAGGCTCTGGGACCCACGTCAGAGCTACCCCAGTACACTCAGGGAGAAAATTACAAAAAACAATTTGATGGACAGAATGTAGATCAATGTCTTACATTCACCCCAGTACAATGATCTGGGCCTAAATCCATCGTTTTTTGCACTCCACACCACCCTGGGTTAGATAATGGCTTTATGCAAATCAGCTCTGACCCTGTGCCCCATGGGAACAGTCCAGTCCGAACTACACAGCCATATCTTTCCCAGACCGGAATCAAGCATCCGAGGACCGGACCGGTTTCGAGGTAACACCTCTCATCAGCCCGGCTAGCTTGACTCCAGTGGTGTGGAGGCTCTGGGACCCACGTCTGAGCTACCCCAGTACACTCAGGGAGAAAATTACAAAAAACAATTTGATGGACAGAATGTAGATCAATGTCTTACATTCACCCCAGTACAATGATCTGGCCTAAATCCATCGTTTTTTGCACTCCACACCACCCTGGGTTAGATAATGGATTCATGCAAATCAGCTCTGACCCTGTGCCCCATGGGAACAGTCCAGTCCGAACTACACAGCCATATCTTTCCCAGACCGGAATCAAGCATCCGAGGACTGGACCGGTTTCGAGGTAACACCTCTCATCAGCCCGGCTAGCTTGACTCCAGTGGTGTGGAGGCTCTGGGACCCACGTCTGAGCTACCCCAGTACACTCAGGGAGAAAATTACAAAAAACAATTTGATGGACAGAATGTAGATCAATGTCTTACATTCACCCCAGTACAATGATCTGGGCCTAAATCCATCGTTTTTTGCACTCCACACCACCCTGGGTTAGATAATGGCTTTATGCAAATCAGCTCTGACCCTGTGCCCGATGGGAACAGTCCAGTCCGAACTACACAGCCATATCTTTCCCAGACCGGAATCAAGCATTCGAGGACCGGACCGGTTTCGAGGTAACACCTCTCATCAGCCCGGCTAGCTTGACTCCAGTGGTGTGGAGGCTCTGGGACCCACATCTGAGCTACCCCAGTGCACTCAGGGAGAAAATTACAAAAAACAATTTGATGGACAGAATGTAGATCAATGTCTTACATTCACCCCAGTACAATGATCTGGGCCTAAATCCATCGTTTTTTGCACTCCACACCACCCTGGGTTAGATAATGGCTTTATGCAAATCAGCTCTGACCCTGTGCCCCATGGGAACAGTCCAGTCCGAACTACACAGCCATATCTTTCCCAGACCGGAATCAAGCGTCTGAGGACCGGACCGGTTTCGAGGTAACACCTCTCATCAGCCCGGCTAGCTTGACTCCAGTGGTGTGGAGGCTCTGGGACCCACGTCTGAGCCACCCCAGTACACTCAGGGAGAAAATTACAAAAAACAATTTGATGGACAGAATGTAGATCAATGTCTTACATTCACCCCAGTACAATGATCTGGGCCTAAATCCATCGTTTTTTGCACTCCACACCACCCTGGGTTAGATAATGGCTTTATGCAAATCAGCTCTGACCCTGTGCCCCATGGGAACAGTCCAGTCCAAACTACACAGCCATATCTTTCCATATCTTTGAATGTGTGACATTGATCCACATTCGGTCCATCACCTGTTTTGTTTGCAATACCGCCATAAGTGCGCTGGGGATGCTCAGACGTGGGTCCCAGGCACTCCACACCACTGGAGTCAAGCTAGCCGGGCTGATGAGAGGTGTTACCTCGAAACCGGTCCGGTCCTCGGATGCTTGATTCCGTTCTGGGAAGGACATGGCTTTTGTAGTTCGGACTGGACTGTTCCCATGGGGCACAGGGTCAGAGCTGATTTGCATATCGCCATTGTCTAACCCAGGGTGGTGTGGAGTGCAAAAAAACGATGGATTTGGGCCCAGATCTTTGGACTGGGGTGAATGTGTGACATTGATCCACATTCGGTCCATCACCTGTTTTGTTTGCAATACCGCCATAAGTGCGCTGGGGATGTTCAGACCTGGGTCCCAGGCACTCCACACCACTGGAGTCAAGCTAGCCGGGCTGATGAGAGGTGTTACCTCGAAACCGGTCCGGTCCTCGGATGCTTGATTCCGTTCTGGGAAGGACATGGCTTTTGTAGTTCGGACTGGACTGTTCCCATGGGGCACAGGGTCAGAGCTGATTTGCATATCGCCATTGTCTAACCCAGGGTGGTGTGGAGTGCAAAAAAACGATGGATTTGGGCCCAGATCTTTGGACTGGGCTGAATGTGTGACATTGATCCACATTCGGTCCATCACCTGTTTTGTTTGCAATACCGCCATAAGTGCGCTGGGGATGCTCAGACGTGGGTCCCAGGCACTCCACACCACTGGAGTCAAGCTAGCCGGGCTGATGAGAGGTGTTACCTCGAAACCGGTCCGGTCCTCGGATGCTTGATTCCGTTCTGGGAAGGACATGGCTTTTGTAGTTCGGACTGGACTGTTCCCATGGGGCACAGTGTCAGAGCTGATTTGCATATCGCCATTGTCTAACCCAGGGTGGTGTGGAGTGCAAAAAAACGATGGATTTGGGCCCAGATCTTTGGACTGGGGTGAATGTGTGACATTGATCCACATTCGGTCCATCACCTGTTTTGTTTGCAATACCGCCATAAGTGCGCTGGGGATGCTCAGACGTGGGTCCCAGGCACTCCACACCACTGGAGTCAAGCTAGCCGGGCTGATGAGAGGTGTTACCTCGAAACCGGTCCAGTCCTCGGATGCTTGATTCCGTTCTGGGGAGGACATGGCTTTTGTAGTTCGGACTGGACTGTTCCCATGGGGCACAGGGTCAGAGCTGATTTGCATATCGCCATTGTCTAACCCAGGGTGGTGTGGAGTGCAAAAAAACGATGGATTTGGGCCCAGATCTTTGGACTGGGGTGAATGTGTGACATTGATCCACATTCGGTCCATCACCTGTTTTGTTTATCATTAAAAGGGAGGCAAAGGAAACAAGCATTGGCATAGCCAATAGGTCTCACTTTTGGGACCTTATATGTATCTAGTTATGCAGCACAATATCCTTGGTGCAACAAAATCAACTGTTGCATGGTTAAACACTTATAAGCTCCCAAAGTTGAGACCTATTGGCTATGGCAATGCTTGTTTTAAAATAAGCAAATCTTAAAATTTTTAAAGTGGGGCTGGGAGCGCACAGGCCCAAAAGCAAATAAACCTGAAGCAGTGTGCAGCTGCTGGCCCCTTGATAAAAAGTTTTGTGAAGATAATATACAAAAATATTTTAAAAAACGCAAGTAGGAGAGTGAGAAAAGCAAAGCACCCTCACAGAGTGCAGAAGGCATAATAAAAACAAGCATTTGCAATGCAACAGGTCTCGCATTAGTTAGAGTTAGAGAATTTTGCATTGTTTATATTTAGCTGGATATGTTTGCTGGTTTGTGCACTGTGTGTGATAGGGAATGCCAGGTTTGTATGTATCTGTGGAGTAAGTATGTGTAGTATAGCGTTCCCATGCCATGTTTACATTGCAAGTGAGGCTAACATTAGACATATACACAGAGACAAACATACAGAGAGACACATGCACCGATATAGAGACAAACATACAGAGAGACACATGCACCGATACACACATAGAGACAAACACACACAAACGCACACAGAGACAGACACGCACATAGAAACATACACACAGAGACGCACAGACAGTCACGCACACATAGAGACTGACACACATATAGAGACGCACACACAGACAGACACACATAGAAACAAAGATGCACACACAGAGAAGAGACGTACTTACAGAGACAAATGCACATATAGAGAAGCACACACAGAGATACAGACGCACACACAGAAAAATACACGCAGATAGAGACATGCACACCAAGACAGAGATGTGCACCAAGACAAAAACATGCACATAGAGATGCACAAACAGACACAGATACAGAAACCCGCACACAGCAAAAAACACACACAGACAGAGATATGCACACAAGACAGAGACATGCACACAGACACAGAAACACACACACAGAGGCGTATACATAAAGAGAGACGCACACACAGAGACAGACACGCACAGATAAAGACTGAGACACACACACACAGACTGAGACACACAGAGATACACAGACACACAGATACAGACACACAGACAGATAGTTTGGTAGCTAAATGGGCTAAGGCATCCGCTACAGTGGCTTGTGCTTAACCTTATGTTTACAGTTGTTTTTAACTGTATCTCCACCCCTTACTGACCTTGCTCCCACAGGTGCAGATATGTCGCCCCTCTGTGTTTAAATACATTACAAGGCAATAAAAGATAATGATCTTGTAGGAGTAATAAAAGGTCACAGTATGTGGGGCCTGGAATGTCTAGAGATAGTGTGAAATGTGTGGCTGTTTGCAAAGGACGCGTAAAAGTTTTAGGTAAACATAAAAGGGATATGCAAAAGTGAATTGTATTGCATGTGAAACAGTATTTGTTAGTTTTAATAAAAACTATTATCTGAATAAGCAAAAAAGTTGTTTGTAAACACATTGTAATATTTACCGATTCGGTAGAATTACCGAATCGGTAAATATACCGATTCTGTAATTCCAAATGTAGGTGGCACAGTTTACAGTGCCACAGGCCCTTAGAAATTCGTTATTTACCATGTAATACTGTTGCATTGTAAATTACGAATTTCTGTGTACATGCACATCTGTGCATGTACACCTGTGCAATGTGGCACACATACATGCCCTAAGGGCATGTATGTGTGTTACATTGCACACAAGCCAAAAACTGGGGTGCTACAGGGTGTCAAAGTGACACCCTGTCCCCCTTGGCAATTCGGTATTTTTACCGATTCTGTAATTACCGAATCGGTATTTGCCATTGATTCCTATGGGCTTCAAGGCCCATAGGAATCAATGGCAAATACTGATTCTGTAATTACAGAATCGGTAAATACCGAATCATACCGATTCGGTATTTTTTACCGAATGAAAACCTACATCTGATTTACCGATTCAGGAACACCAAATCGGTAAAATTCGGTATTTATGAAGCAGTAAATCTGATTTACCTACATCGGGCCCAATGGCTTTTATTAATGTTTCAAAAACCAAAACATAAATAAAAGGCAATGTCATTTACAATAAAAATAGCTCAAACCCGCGTTAATGCGAAACCTATTGCATTGTTTGTGGCAGCTGAAGGACTAACGGACATCGCAGATTACACATTAAACAGCCTGCAGCATCTTACAGTGCACATCTGCACCATAACACGCATACACAGGCAGGCATGGTACACACTACACAAACCCGCTGCTTAATGAGAGCAGACTCTGGCACACACAAAATGCAATAAACAACACGAGCACCAAACACACCTCGCTAAATAACCATGACATGTCCAGGGGGTACAAACCGTTCGAATAGCAGACTGGCCACCTGGTGGGTCCAGTGGGGCGGATAGCCCGCTGGACTCCTATTGCCTCTCGTGTGTGTAAGGAGAGCGCATCGGTGTCACATACAGTGAATACCCTGATGGGCACAGAGGTGCTGTGCTGGAGTTGTGGACTATAAGCCCGTGTAATGGTGTAACTGTGCGTCGGGGGCTGTCTGGAGCGTGTATGCCTCAAGTTAAACAAGACACAAATCCCTGAGACGTTAAAACAGAGTCGGTTTAAATGTAGACATTGAAATTCAGGAGGCAGGCTGCCGCGTAGACCCGGGGTCAAGTGACGGACAGATTGTATGCTTCTTCATAATAATATTAATTAAACAATTTGTATGCTAATAAGGTAGCAATTATCAGGGCTTCTGTTAAAAGATTCAGGTTATTACAACACGCCACCGTGGATGCCAGGGGTCAGGGAGTGAGAGGCGAGAGAAATTTCAGTTCAAATTAACATTCTGTCAGCTCGAGAAAATGGGGGGAATAAAGTCTATTTAATTCTTTATAATAAAGAGAGGGAGAGAGAGTGGGGGAGGGACGAGAGAGTCATCCTTTTATGCTTGCCGGATTGATTTGCCATTGTGTATTCAGAAACATGCCCCCGCCGCATTCCTCTCTCGCAGCCTGGGCAGAAAATGAGGCGTTTCTTGCCGGGAGGCAGAATTTGGTCCAGCGGACACAGTTTACATTTAGTATTTATAGAGAAAGAAATTACATTATGGTGAAAAGTGGAGCCCATGGCCTTCTTGACCCCGGAGTTAATACGGGCACAGTCATTTTCCTATTACTGCTACAGTTTGCCGAAGAAGTTCAGATTGCATCTCTCGCCTGAGAGTGCGGCCTGTTTAAAGGGGAGCGAATAATTAAAAAATAAAACTGGATTCGGTCACAGGAAGGTGCCAGTTTATTGTGTGATATTCAATTACAGGTGTGGAGGCGCCCTTCCGCGCGGCGCTGTACATTAAAGGCGCACTACACTTATAATATTCTTCTTTTTTTCTTTACAAAAGCATGTCCTGCAAATCATCTATTTTTACTTTCTATCTTGCAACCGGGGAAGCTGTTGTGCTTTCTGTTGGCAGCTTGAATAACTGAACCCCTCCCCCCCCCAAAAAGGCTCCTTCTATCGCACCCCCATAAAGTCATTTTTAAGCGTTTTCTTTGTCTTCCTGCTCTATCTTTTCCCCCTTTTCAGGCAATGGCGTTTCGGTTTAGGGATGAGAAAGAAAGTGCCCACTTTAGGACCGAGGGGGGTCAGGGTGTACAAATCAGTTTAAATTCCTTCAGATGGTGCGGATAAATATTAGGGAGACATAAAGGACCGCGGGCGCCCCTGCCAACCCTCTGCCCCGCTCTGCGCAGCCTGTGTGGGTTTAGTGGCACTTATCTGTCCCCGTGCAGCGGTGGCCCAGCTCTGCACAGGGCAGATAACAACGATCGCCCCGCCCGATAACAACGAAATGTGGCAGAAAATCAGGAACAGAGCACTATGGAGCCGGAACAGGCGGAGGAGGGGCCGGCAGGAGGCTTGAAATAAATCAAATAAGACGTCAGCGGTTGTTTTTTTATTTAGTTGCTTCGCGGTGAAATGGATCCCCCCCCAAAAAAAAGCTTGCGAGCGGTGCGTGCGGTGCCACTGCGAGCATATGTCTTCAATTATCGCGCCCGTGTCTAGCTGCGATAATTGAAGACATATGGGCTTTGGTGCGCGTAACAGACACCAATAGGCCATAGGTGGAGCTACGCGACCGCCTATGGCCAATTGGGTGTTCTGTTAAAAAACAGCATGCATGCAAAGCCCAATCAAAATGGACCTAGGAAAGGCACACGCACGAGCTGTGTGGAATTTCAAGGTCCATTTTTAAACCCCTACAAAAGGGCTCTAAAAATCTACACCATATGTGCATTGTTGCTGAGAAGCGGAATTTTAATATCAGCCTTCAACACTATGTGTGAAAATACACAAAATGATACAAGCACATCTTTGAGCATTCTAAAAATGTCCTGGGACATTGCATAAACTAAAGGAATTGTAAATCTGCACGTTATACGCATTGTCGAGAATCTAAATTTTTATATCGGCTATCAACACGATGTGTGAAAGTACATAAAAAGATACCAATGTGTTCGTGAAAAATGAAAACAATAATATAAGATGTGTTGGTATATTTGCCACTGCTAACACAACTTTGAGAATATAACCTGTGATGCAATGCTCTATTTTGAAGACTGTGTTTTCACTGAATTGGTGTAAACACATTGCTATGAACACCCAATTGGAACACAGAGAGGAGGGGCTATCACACGATGTAACAAGAGGAAGCATGAACGCACTGAATACATACACAGCTTTGCGCGTTGTAAAAATGTATGAATGAAAGAAGGAAGGCTGACAGCAAAGAATGAAATAAAGACAGCAGTAAGGACAAAAGCATTTAAAGAAATATCTGCAAGGAGGGAGAAGTATGAGATGGAGGGGAAGAAAGACAGTGAGAAGACAGAAAGGAAGTATGGAAATAGAGTACGGCACAACAACGAAAGAAGGGATGTGAGCAGCCGCGGTCAGTAGTGGGATTACCTGCAGGGCGGTGACGTGGGGAGGGAAGGGGCAGGGTGGGGGGTAGTAATGTATGGATCATGGAGTTTTACAGTTAAGTGAACATATACATAAATAAAACGAATTTCGTTGAGCGCACTGCATCGCATTTGGTGATGCAGTGCACGCAAAAATAAGGTGCAATAACTGCTGGGAGGGAGGACTATGAGGTGGCTAGAGGAGGAGCAAGAAACTGTGGTTAAAAGAAGTAAGGAAATAGAGAATGACAAGGTAACAAATGAAGTGAGGCGTGGGATGCAGGAAGGCTGGGAGTAAGGAGGGAAAAAGAGGAAGGAATAAAGAAGTAAATGAAAGTGGTAGAGAACGTTTGCAACAGGTCTCGTTGAAACTTTTCTTTAAATAAGAATTAAATAGAACATTTCTGCGAGGGCTTGTCAAAAAAGGCATCGAAAGAGATAATCTTACCTGTCTTTTCCTGTTCCAGCTGCAAGGTTACAGAGAAGCAATAGCGCGGGTGTCAAACCATAAATACAATCTTATTAGTGAGGCTGCGCCCCGCCGTGATCTACTCTCACTTTTCCGGCATTCTTCGGATCCTAGTGGAGCTATTTATCAGCCACTGATAACCTGCCGAAGACAAGGACAGCAGCATCGGGGGTTGGTAGGGGGAGCACATTAGTGAGTTCTGAGCTGCCCTGCATCCTCGGGCAGGAAAATGTGTGGACTGGCACAAACATTTTTAAACATACCACCAGACAGGAGGAGAGGCTTTCAGGTGCTGATAGTGAGGCGTGTGCAGGGGCGCAACAAACGCCCCTGCAGCCTCCGCGGTGTGGGGGCCCCCACTCTCTTCAGTAAATGAAGGGGGCCCCCTCAGCTCTTCTGAGAGCTGTGAGAGAGGCTTGCGCTAAGCCTCTCTCCCTCTAAAGCAGGTGCAGGATGCAGCCTGCTCTGAGCCCCTTGCTCTGAGCTCCGGGCTGACTGAAGAGAAACAATGTAACCAATGTAACATGTTGCAATGTTTCTCTTCAGTCAGAGAGAGCGAGGCCCGGAAAGAGGATGGGGTGGGGGCCCCAGAGAGCAGGAGGCAGCACAGAGCACTGCTCGGGACCCTGACAAGGGTGGGAGTGGGAGCCCTCAGAGTCAGCATTCTCCAGGGCAAAGCTCATATGAGAAGGGATTAGGCAGCAAAATGGTGCCCTCAGGTAAGCACTCTTGTTAGAACGCACCATGTGGGCGTCCGCAGTGAGGGGGGGGGGGTGGCAAGGGAGGGCCGAGGAGGGTGCAAGGTAGAGGGGAGAAGGGTGCAAGGTAGAGAAGAGAAGGGTCCAAAATAGAGAGGAGATGGGTGCAAGGCGGAAGGGAGAAGGGTGCAAGGCGGAGGGGAGAAGGGTGCAAGGCAGAGAGGAGAAGGGTGCAAGCAAGAGAGGAGAAGGGTGCAAGGCAGAGCTGAGAAGGGTGCAAGGCGGAGCGGAGAAGGGTGCATGGCCAAGAGGAGAAGAGTGCAAGGGGGAGGGGAGAAGGGTGCATGGGGGAGGGGAGAAGGGTGCAAGGCAGAGGGGAGAAGGGTGCAAGGCAGAGGGGAGAAGGGTGCAAGGCAGAGGGGAGAAGGGTGCAAGGGGGAGGGGATAAGGGTGCAAGGCAGAGGGAAGAAGGGTGCAAGGCAGAGAGGAGAAGTGTGCAAGGCAGAAAGGAAAGGGTGCAAGGCAGAGGGGAAAAAGTGGAAGGCAGAGGAGAAAAGGGTGCAAGGTAGAGAGGAGAAGGGTGCAAGGTAGAGAGGAGAAGGGTGCAAGGCAGAGGGGAGAAGGGTGCAAGGCAGAGGGGAGAAGAGTGCAAGGCAGAGGGGAGAAGAGTGCAAGGGGGAGGGAAGAAGGGTGTGAGGCAGAGGGGAGAAGAGTGCAAGGGGAAGGGGAGAAGGGTGCAAGGCAGAGGGGAGAAGGGTGCAAAGCAGAGAGGAGAAGGGTGCAAGGCAGAGGGGAGAAGAGTGCAAGGTAGAGAGGAGAAGGGTGCAAGGCAGAGAGGAGAAGGGTGCAAGGCGGAGGGGAGAAGGGTGCACGGCAGAGGAGAAGGGTGCAAGGCAGAGAGGAGAAGAGTGCAAGGGGGAGGGGAGAAGGGTGCAAGGAAGAGGGGAGAAGGGTGTGAGGCAGAGGGGAGAAGAGTGCAAGGGGGAGGGGAGAAGGGTGCAAGGCAGAGGGGAGAAGGGTGCAAAGCAGAGAGGAGAAGGGTGCAAGGCAGAGGGGAGAAGAGTGCAAGGTAGAGAGGAGAAGGGTGCAAGGCAGAGAGGAGAAGGGTGCAAGGCGGAGGGGAGTAGGGTGCAAGGCAGAGGAGAAAAGGGTGCAAGGTAGAGAGGAGAAGGGTGCAAGGTAGAGAGGAGAAGGCCGCAAGGGCTAGGGGAGAAGGGTGCAAGGCGGAGGGGAGAAGGGTGCAAGGCGGAGGGGAGAAGGGTGCAAGGCAGAGGGGAGAAGAGTGCAAGGGGGAGGGGAGAAGGGTGCAAGGTAGAGAAGAGAAGGGTGCAAGGCAGAGAGGAGAAGAGTGCCAGGGGGAGGGGAGAAGGGTGCAAGGAAGAGGGGAGAAGGGTGTGAGGCAGAGGGCAGAAGAGTGCAAGGGGGAGGGGAGAAGGGTGCAAGGCAGAGGGGAGAAGGGTGCAAAGCAGAGAGGAGAAGGGTGCAAGGCAGAGGGGAGAAGAGTGCAAGGTAGAGAGGAGAAGGGTGCAAGGCAGAGGGGAGAAGAGTGCAAGGGGGAGGGGAGAAGGGTGCAAGACAGAGAGGAGAAGGATGCAAGGTGAAGGGGAGAAGGGTGCAAGGCGGAGGGGAGAAGGGTGCAGGGCAGAGTGGAGAAGGGTGCAAGGTAGAGAGGCGAAGGGTGCAAGGCAGAGAGGAGAAGGGTGCAAGGTGGAGGGGGAAGGGTGCAAGGCAGAGGGGAGAAGGATGCAAGGTAGAGAAGGGTGCAGGGTGGAGGGGGAGAAGGGTGCAAGGCAGAGGGGAAAAGGGTGCAAGGTAGAGAAGGGTGCAAGGCTGAGATGGAGAAGGGTGCAAGGCAGAGGAGAGAAGAGTGCAAGGTAGAGAGGAGAAAGGTGCAAGGCAGAGGGG